>NC_052147.1:159778862-160470143 GCF_902713615.1 Scyliorhinus canicula | reverse complement strand
ATATCCAACCATGTGATGTAACTTAGCTCTGACTGACTCATCACTCATACTCTGAAACAGTCCATGAATTCTATCACTTTCCTGATGATTGGGATTAGGCTAAAAGGACAATTTTGTTACTAATTCACGGGATCTGGGCACCGTGGGAAAGGTAATAATTTACTGTTCATCCCTTAATACTCCCTCCCTAATGACAACAATACCACACCAGCTACAATGGTTCAAGAAGGTGGCTCACTGCATGCTTCTCAGGGGCAATTAGATTTGTTGTGACTGGTGGATGGATCCACGAACTAGGAGTGGGTCAAGAAGAAGGGAGCTGTTGGAGCAAGAGAGTCTTCGAGGTGTGCCACAGGTTAAGATGGCAGAGGGAAAAGGGCCTGCTCTGCCTGCTCAGTGGTCAACGGAGCGGCTGTTGGACTTTTTAAATGATTAATTCATAATAATAATCTTTATTAGTGTCGCAAGTAGGCTTTCATTAACACAGCAATTAAGTTACTGTAAAAATCCTCAAGTCACCACACTACAGTGCCTGTTTGGGTACACTGAGGGAGAATTCTGAATGTCCAAATTACCTAAGAGCATGTCTTTTGGGACTTGTGGGAGGAAACTGGGGCACCCGGAGGAAACCCACGCAGACACAGGGAGAACATGCAAACTCCTCACAGACAGCGATCCAAGCCGGGAATTGAACCTGGATCCCTGGTGCTGTGAAGCAACAGTGCTTACAGCAAGACAAGTTGCATGTTTGACTGTTAGGAAATAGCATGCGTGTAATACATCCCTACAAATGGGTTGCCTGCTTGGGTCAGACATTTGCTTCTTCTGTCACTGATGCCACACACTCAGCCCCTGGAAATTATGTCATGCTCGCAAAAGATGATGGTGTCACAAAAGGACAGAGATCTCATCCATTATCTGTGACATCACCACTCAAGTTTTGTGTTGTTTGTGCAATGGGTGGTCAGCAGTGAGAAAATTCAAGGGCAAAATTTTGCATGAGGAATTTCACCCACATCCTGATGTCAATAATTCACGTTATTTAGACTATTAGTGAGCACTTGTGCTCCACTTTGCCAAAATTAGATATGTCCCCTATCTGATATAGATTAGGATCTAAGTGAATTTAAAGAATGAAATACCAATTCCCCACTGATTATCTCACACCTTCAGCAGCACATTTACTGATTAAGTGTATTAATGAAGACTGTGGGTCTGCATTAATAAGTCATTATACTTTCCTTTAATCTTCAGCTCAAGTGTGTGATGTTCTTACAGTCCTCTGAGATGCATCTCCATTTTCCTGTTGCTCCTTACTCAGTGACAGTGAATCAGCCCCAACCTCTGGAAGCCTAGCCCTAAAATGTTTAATCAAACCACTTTCCTCCCTATCTTCAAAATTTACGTTCGGACTGTGCAGCTGGTGGAATTTCTCAATTTCTGAGGCGCTCAGTCCATTCTGTCCTGCAGAAAGCACTTTCTTTGTAAAAAGGTTCATAGGTATTTGTTCGGAACAACCAGATCTTCACAAACCTATATTTCCTTTTAAAATATAGAAAACATTGCATTATCTGGGACACTTGGCCACCAGAGGCCGGATTTATGGTGCGTGCTCACCTTCATTTCTGGCGCTTGCCCGTAACCTCACACCCCTCTCTCCCACCCTCGCCCCACAGAATGCAAAGTTGCAAAAATACACAATTGATCGCTTGCTTTTTAACGAGGTAAAAACACACCTGCATGAGTAATTGCTGAATTGAAATCCAGTTTACGCTTGTCAGAATGATGGTAAAGATAGTCAATATGGTGATGCGAGTTTTTGAGGTGAGCAACATGGAACTTGCTGATGAACAACGAGTTTGAAAAAATCAGTCTACGACCAAACTGCAGCACAGGTCAGTGACGGACAGAAGAGCCAGTCCAGTGCAGGAGCAAATACTCCAAATAACAGCATGCATATGCTGCCATTCAGTGCATTTCACAAAGTCCTCACTCAATTTTAAAGAATAAAGTCAAACTTCCTTAATTCCTCTCACCAAAATCTAAGAAGCGTAGTGTCACCAGGGGCGGGGTGCTGATCAATCTTTATCATAAAATTCTCAAGTTTCTATATAGAGTTTCCCTCTACCAAGATGACCACAAGAGATCACATGGCAGAAGTCACATGACAGACTGATGGAAAACTCCTATCAGGAATCAGTAGGAGGAGGATCAGCTGTGTAGCCTTGCGAGATGTTTTACAACTTGGTGAATGCAATGAAGCTGCCTTGGAAAGCGAAGAATTTGCTATGTGCATCCTGTGTGTTTGTTGCTGACCTCGAACTGTATGAAAACCCTGATTTAGACAGAGATTTAGCCTGTATGAGAACTCATACTGACAATCACATTTCCCTTGGTGTTCAAAGATGGTAAGAAGTCTCGCAACACCAGGTTGAAGTCCAACAGGTTTATATGAAATCACAAGTTTCCGGAGCCCTGCTCCTTCATCAGGTGAAGTGGAGGCAGGTTCACAAACACAGCATATATAGGAGACACAATTGCACGATAATTACAGATTGGAATATGAAGAATGGTTGGAATGTGAGTCTTTACAGGTAAACAGGTCTTTACAGGTACAAACAGTGGAGTGAGGGATAATCACAGGTGTGAATTGTCTCAAGCCAGGACAGTTATTAGGATTCTGCAAACCCAGGGAGTATGGCGGGGGTTACATGGAATGTGACATGATCTTGAGATCCCAGTTGAAGTCGTCCTCATGTGTATGGAACTTGGCGACCAGTTTCTGCTTGGCGATTCTGCATTGTTGTGTGTCTTGAAGGATGCTTTGGAGAATGTTTACCCGAAGAGCGAAGACCGAATGTCCTTGACTGCCGAAGTGTTCCCCGACTGGAAGGGAACACTCCTAAAGGGCGACTGTTGTGCAGTGTCCGTTCACCCATTGTCGTAGCGTCTGCATGGTCTTGCCGATGAACCACGCTTCGCGACATCCTTTTGTGCAGTGTATCAGGTAGACAACGTTGATCGAGTCGCATCAGTATGTACCGTGTACCTGGTGTGCGGTGTTATCACGTGTGATGGTAGTATCCATGTCGAGATACAGAAGTCTGAGAACACGCATGAACAGACTCAAAAACAGCTTCTTCCCCGCTGTTACCAGACTCTTAAATCAGTCCTCTGATGGACTGACCTGATTAACACTACACCTCTGTATGCTTCACCCTATGCCGGTGTTTACATTGTGTACCTTGTGTTGCCCTATTATGTAGTTTTTTTTTCTTTTCTTTTCAAGTACTTAATGATCTGTTGAGCTGCTCGCAGAAAAATACTTTTCACTGTATCTCGGTATACGCAACAATAAACCAATCCAATCCAAACCATGATCCATTACATTACATTACATGTAACCCCCACCATACTGCCCGGGTTTGCAGAATCCTACTGACCGTCCTGGACAGTCAATTCCTGTCCCACAGAACCAAGAGTCCCAGCACAAGTGAATTAACCAATAATTCATATAAAGTTTCTGAGATCTTTGCCCCTTGACTGCTCCAATGACTTACAGGCACATGATTGGTAAGTGAAACACAAAAAAGCTGTTTATTTATAAAAGGCGAGATAAGACATTCAATAATAATAATAGAATATCGAGCAGCTAACCTATATCTCCCCAATTTTTAACATCCCCCCCCCCCCCCCCCCCCCCCCCCCCCCCAAACACACAGAAGACAGACACACACAGAGGAAAGGGAAAGGGAGAAAACATTAGGGATTAAAATTGAGGAAAGACAGATGAGTATCCTTGTTGCTGATATTGAAATCAGTGTGGTGAGAAAACTCAAAGCTTTCTTCAGCTCTGTCCAAAATGAAACTGCCTTGGAAATCCATTTCTAAGGTTAAGAACATTCCGGAACAAGAATGGTCGGCATGGTACCACAGTGGTTAGCACTGTTGCTTCACAGCTCCAGGATCCCATGTTCGATTCCTAGCTTGGGCTACTGTCTGTGCGGAGTCTGCACATTCTCCCCGTGTCTATGTGGGTTTCCTCTGGGTGCTCCGGTTTCCTCCCACAGTCCAAAGATGTGCAGGTTAGGTGGATTGGCCATGCTAAATTTCCCTTAGTGACCAAGAGGGTTGGGGAGGGTTGCGGGGATCGGTTGGAGGTGTGGGCTTGGATGAGGTGCTCTTTCCAAGGGCCGGTGTGGATTCGATGGGCCGAATGGCCTTCTTCTGCATTGTAAATTCGATGATTTCATGATCCGGCATGTCTTGCAAAGGTTTCCGTGGCAGTTTTGTGTGGTGTCGTGTTCACTGTTCTCTTGAAGGCTAGGTAGTTTGCTGCAAACAATGGTCCATTTCAGGGTAGGCGATTGTTTGAAGGCAAGTAGTGGAGTTGTGGGGATGGCCTTGACGAGATGTTCATCGTCATTGATGACATGCTGAAGGCTCCGAAGAAGAAACCTTCAACATGTCTCGATGATGATGAATATCTCGCCAAGGCCATCCCCACACCTCCACTACTTGATTTCAAACATATGTGGTACATTGGCAAGACCATGCAAACGCTACGATAACGGATGAATGGACACCGCACAACCATCGCCCAGCAGGAGAGTTCCGTTCCAGTCACGGGATATTTCAGCAGTCAGGGACATTTGGCCTTCGATCTTTGGGTGAACATTCTCTCAGGCGGCCTTCAAGACACACAACGCAGTATCATTGAGCAGAAACTGGTAGCCACATTCCGTATGCATGAGGACGGCCTCAACTGGGATCTCGGGTCCATGTCACATTACATGTAACTCCCACCATACTTCCCTGGCTTGCAGAATCCTACTTGAGACAATCTACACCTCGATTACCTGTGATTATCACTCACTCCATTCACACTGTTTGTTCCTGCAAAGAGTTGTTTACCTGTAAAGACTCACATTCCAACCATTCTTCACATTCTAATCTGTAATTATCTTGCCATTGTGTCTTTCCTATATATGCTGTGTTTGTGAACCTGCCTCCACTTCACCTGATGAAGGAGCAGCACTCCGAAAGCTTGTGATTTAAAATAAACCTATTGGCTTTAATCTGATGTTGTGAAACTTCTTACTGTGCCCACCCCAGTCCATCGCCGGCATCTCCACATCATGTCCAAAGATGTGTAGGTTAGGTGGGGTTATGGGATGAAGTACTGGGTCTTGGTAGGGTGTTCGTTCAGAGGGTCATTGCAGACTCGATGTGCGGAATGTCCTCCTTCTGCACTGTAGGGATTCTATGTGACCAGCTGCAGCCATTATATCAAACCAGCAATTGACCATTTTGAAAGACAGAATTTAATTGAGAATATGGAATAGGGACAGATTTTAAAGATTTTCTTACTTCATGCCTTGTTGGCATCGTAATTTAGATGTTTTTTTCTCAAACATTTTACAAAATCATCAATTACATCATCGTAGGTAAAATCTCATAAGGATGCACTTTCAATTGTCAGTATTGCTGAGCTTGTCAAATGTTCCTAACTCATCACACCTCGCAAATAATTTTTACCTCTTTTCAATACAGGGGAAGAATGTTCATCATAAGAATTTTTGGCAGGTATTGTCAAAAATATTTTCAGTATGGTTTCCACATTTGGTAAGGTTGCCTGCAAACCATCATGCACAAGTCTGTACAAATCAGCTGGTGATCTCTAAGCACAGAGCTTGCTATTGATGAAATGAGTGATTTGTTTCACTTCATCTTCAAAAAGATTTGTGTCTATGTCCTCCCAATATAATTGACTTCATTTCTTACTGCAGTGGTTTTTAGCATTTTCTACCAAACCTCTGTCAAAAACACACAATATAATCAAGTTTGCTTCAGATATCACTTCTACTCTGCAGTTGCACCATATTGTGTCACAAATAACACTGACAGTCACAATGATGATCTTCTCTTTCCCTTTCAAAGTGATTTAATTATCTCTAGTTTCATCCACAAATAACTTCCTGCATCTAGTACGCTTATCATATATATCATATGACCTGTATTTTTGGTTCTTGCCTCAGCTTCCACCGAGTTATAGTAATTTCAAACTTCCATGCTAAAACCTTTAAATGAGGATGACACTCAAGAAATTTGTATCAATATTTTGTAGTGATTTGCTGATGGAATTCATTCTTTGAATTAAACAGTTCCACAAGAGAGTAAAAGCAGCAATATTGTACTTTTCAAACTTCCCTGCTCAGGATTTTGCTTCAGTTTTTGCCTCACCTACAATTTTCAGTATTTTTGACTGCCAGATTGATAGCGTTGCTTCATATTGCTAAAGAAACTGATCTTGATAACAAAGTGTCAGAAAGAGCAGGCATTTTTGCACAGTTAATCCCACATTTTTATCAGCTTCAAGCTCTGCAAAAATGGAATTCATTTTTTAAATATTAAGTTGTGATTCTGATCATGGATTTCAATCAACACCCACTCTACTCTCCTGCCTATTCCCCGCTCAAACCCTGTCTCCCCATGGATCTCACAGCCTTTCACAAACTCTTTCCTCTTCCACGCATTCCAGACCTCTCTCTCTCTCCCTGCCTGCAAGTCTGCAACCCAACCACCTCTCCCATATACTCCTCCCCCACTCTCCCATCCTTCTTGAAGGCAGCCTACCTCACCTATGCTGCGCCTAATTGTGGCACTGTGCCTCTCCCTCATCTCGGGGTGTTGTCGCATACCTGTTTCTGGTCAAGGCAGGTCCACTCTACTGCTGGTGCAAACCTACTCGGCTCCTAATAGCTTGTTTTCCAGACGTCGTCATGCGTCTTTCATCCCCTCCGATGCCAGTGTAAACCTGTCTGTCTGGCTTTTCATTTTATTGCTTTGGGGTGGCGCCCGCTCTGCCGGCCCAAATCTCAGCAGCTTCCCTTTTCTTGACTGGGCGCTGCACCTCTCCCTTACCTTGTGGTCTCGCGCATGCGCACCTGCTGCCAACAGCCATTACTTTTCTCGCTCTTAGAGACTCGTACAGTCAGAGACGAATTTTGCTTGGTTTTCCTGCTGTTGCAGCAAATGCGGAGTAATCAGGCTCTAACTGGATGCACTGCTAACTGTCGGCTCTGGCCACATTGAGCTTGCGCTTACCACGTCCTCGTCACGGTGTGATTCATTCTAAATCCGCCCCTGTTGGCTGCTGACCTGGACGTTTTTTATAAAAAAAGGTCATAAGCTCACCTTGGATCACTTTAATTGATGGGGAAAAGAACTGGCAAAGGTTAATGATTTACTGAAAATCACATGACAGAGTCATAGTTTAAGTTTTGAACCTGTTTTTAAACTCTGTTTTGAGGAATAAAGCCAAGAAGGAAGGCGCGCTCTTTCCCCACCTTGCCTCAAATTCCATGTGTGGCTATCAATCTGCAGCCTGAAAACCCTCATCTGAGTGTATCTATTCAAGATTCATTCATCACTCCCCGATGCTGCCAAGTCCATTCTGGTGCATGGAAAACAACTTTTCAAAACAAAAATAATAGGTATAATACAAATGTTATTATCATCATTTAAGTTTTCAATAGATTCTGAACAGTGAGGTAGGGTAATGGTGCCAACGCAGGATCGGCACTTAATTTGTTAAAAATGGAAGGGCTCCATTTGGTCAATTAAATTGTGAGAAATCAGCACAATACAAGAAAGTTAAACTGCTATTAGTGAATTAATAATAATCTTTATTATTGTCACAAGTAGGCTTACGTTAACACTGCAGTGAAGTTACTGTGAAAATCCCCGAGTCGCCACACTCCGGCACCTGTTCAGGTACACTGAGGGAAAATTCAGAATGTCCAATTCACCTAACAAGCACGTCTTTCGGGACTTGTAGGAGGAAACCAGAGTACCCGGAGGAAACCCACGCAGACACAGGGAGAACGTGCAGACTCCGCACAGCGTCACAATTTGGGAATCGGCCCCGAATCCCTGGTGCTGTGAATCAACAGGGTTAACCACTGTGCCTCCCTCTAGTTTCTGACCAGGCACCAAGGACATTTTAGGAATGTATACAGTATCTGAAGCTGCATCAGAGCCACAGAATGCTCAACACTGCCACTTCATTAACACCAATGAACTATAGGCTGTTGTATGAGGCCCCGATGGCGAGTGTGGCCACGAATAAGAGGAGGTCGGAGTATTTTCGATTGTATCGAGGGACGAGGCAGGGGTCCCCCCTGTCCCCCCTACTTTTTGCGCTGGCAATTGAACCCCTGGCTATGGCGCTGAGGGAGTCAGGGGATTGGAGGGGGCTGGTCCGGGGTGGGGAGGAGCACCGAGTGTCGCTCTACGCGGACGCCTTTTGTTGTATCTTGCGGACCCGGTGGAGGGAATGCCGGTGGTAATGGGGATTCTCCGGGAATTTGGGGATTTCTCAGGGTATAAGCTTAACTTTGGGAAAAGCGAGCTGTTTGTGGCCCCCCGGGGGACCAGGAGGGGGGGGATTGGGAGGCTCCCGCTGAAAAGGGCGGAGAGGAGCTTCAGATA
This sequence comes from Scyliorhinus canicula, assembly GCF_902713615.1. Lineage (NCBI taxonomy): Eukaryota > Metazoa > Chordata > Chondrichthyes > Carcharhiniformes > Scyliorhinidae > Scyliorhinus > Scyliorhinus canicula. The sequence goes on along the minus strand of NC_052147.1, from coordinate 160,461,650 downwards.
CTTGGGGGTTCAGGTGGCCAGGAGCTGGGGGGCCTTGCATAAGCTTAACCTCACAAGGCTGGGAGCAAATGGAGGAGGAGTTTAAGAGGTGGGACACGCTGCCGCTGTCTCTGGCGGGTAGGGTGCAGTCAGTCAAGGTGACGGTGCTCCTGAGATTTCTGTTCCTGTTCCAGTACCTCCCCATCCTTATCCCGAAGGCCTTTTTCAGGCGGGTTAACAGGAGCATTACGGGATTTGTGTGGGCGCACGGGACCCCGAGGCTGAGAAGGGTGTTTCTGGAGCGGGGCAGGGACATGGGGGGGGCTGGCGCTGCCCAACCTCTGTGGGTATTATTAGGCTGCCAACGCAGCGATGGTGCGTAAGTGGGTAACGGACGGGGAGGGGGCAGTATGGAAGAGGATGGAGATGGCATCCTGTGTAGGCATGAGCCTGGAAGCGCTGGTAACGGCGCCGCTGCCTCTCCCTCCAACGAGGTATACCATGAGCCCAGTGGTGGCAGCTACCCTCAAGATTTGGGGGCAATGGAGGCGGCACAGGGGGAAGGTGGGGCCTTGATGGTGTCCCCGATACGGGGGAACCACCGGTTTGTTCCGGGTAGAATTGATGGCGGGTTCCTGAGTTGGCACAGGGCAGGTGTCAGGAGGCTGGGGGACCTATTCATAGACGGGAAGTTCACGAGCCTGGGGGAGCTGGAAGTTTGGGCTCCCCCCCGGGGAACACCTTTAGGTACATGCAAGTAAGGGCGTTTGTCAGGCGGCAGATGGCGGGATTCCCTCTGCCGCCGCCGCGTAGGGTTCAGGACAGTGCACTCTCGGGGGTGTGGGTTGGAGAGGGGAGGATCTCGGAAACGTACCAGGTGATGCAGGAGGTAGATGAGGCCTCGGTGGAGGAGCTGAAAAGTAAATGGGAGGAGGAGCTGGGTGAGGAGATTGAGGAGGGGATGTGGGCGGATGCCCTGGAAAGGGTGAGCTCCTCCTCTTCTTGTATGAGGCTTAGCCTCATACAGTTTAAGGTGCTGCATAGGGCTCATGTGACCGGGACAAGGATGAGCCGGTTCTTTGGGAGTGAGGACAGGTGTATTATGTGCTCTGGGGGCCCAGCAAACCATGTCCATATGTTCTGGGCATGCCCAGCGCTGGGGGAATTTTGGAAGGGTGTAGCAAGGACGGTATCGAGGGTGGTAGGATCCAGGGTCAATCCAGGCTGGGGACTCGCAATATTTGGGGTTGCAGTGGAGCCAGGAATGCAGGAGGCGAAAGAGGCCGGTGTTCTGGCCTTTGCGTCCCTAGTAGCCCGGCGAAGGATTCTTCTTCAGTGGAAGGAATGTGAGACCCCCAAGCGTGGAGGCCTGGGTCAACGATGCGGCGGGGTTTATTAAATTGGAGAAGGTGAAATTTGCCCTAAGGGGGTCAGAGCAGGGGTTTTTCAGGAGATGGCAACCATTCCTAGGTCTCCTGGCAGAACGGTAAAGTCAAAAGGTCAGCAGCAGCAGCAACCCGGGGGGGGGTCTCTTTCTCTTGGGTTGAATCTTCGCTAACGACGGGTGTTATTACTGTTCTCTCTTTTGTATAGATGGGGAGGGGGGGGGGGGGGGGGGGGGGCTGTTCTTTGAATTTTCTGTTACTGTTTTCTTCTTCTTTGTGAAAATTTGAATAAAAATTATTTTAAAAAAAAACCAATGAACTATCAACTACAAGACTCCCTTATAACCAATTAACTCCTTCACTTTAGCTCTGCCTGTTGGGTGATTCCCTAATAGGCCGTTGTAATAAAAGGTATAGCCATTAAATAAAAGAAGAATTTAATCCAGTATTTTTACATGCAAGAGAGCAAAAACAGATTACATTTTCTGACCGGCATGGGATAATACCCTTGGCCTCACATTTTGGAAATTATTCAGGAGAATCTTTGCTGGATAGCCGCAGTAATGTACTGAAAATTAGATTCATATGTCTCCAAAGATAGCGCTCGTGAGAGTTAATATTATTCTTGGATTTAAATGGGGATCTGAGAGGTAATGTCGGTTGCTGTTACTGATAAATACTTTGTGCACAAATCCTGGGCACTGAAATTCATCATGAGGTTCATGTGGAACTCTGCTGAAATCTGACCAAAGCTCAAATGCAATAGTCCATAATGAAAAGCTTCCTCAATTTGTCCGAGTGGATTATTTACATGTAACAATGGGCTGCACAGTCCAAGCTCGAGGACAGGGTAAATGAAGGTTACCCCAAAGATGCGCCGATTTTTCCTCCCGTCCCAAGTAAGATTTGTGCAGCAACGGCCTGGACAGTTCAAACTTCCCATTACAATTGCCCTGCCACTGGGAACCATCCAAAAATGCAATTTAAATCAAAAACCTCAGATGCTTCCAAGTATGTTGCATCAACAGATGCTCAGAAAATGAATGATTAAAATCACTTCCAGTTTTTGGGTAATTATTGTACAGATGCACATCTATTTCCATGGGACTCCTGCCACTCCCTCATACCCCCATGGGATTCTTCCCCCCATCCCCTGGCGGCCCTCTCCATCGGACTCCACCCCCCCCCCCCCCCCCCCCCCCAAACCGGACTTCAACCCCTGACAAACCCCACTCCTGCCCCAGGAGACTCCCCTGATCACCTCCCCCATACAACTCCCCACCTCCACAGGACTCATTTGCCTCCTGACCCAGGGGACTCCTCCCACCCCATGACAACCACCTCATCCCACAGGAAATATCCCCCTCAATATGGAAAGTAGCAGCTCCCTCAATCTGCCTTCCCCACAAAGGCTTGACAGCTGACCTTCCAAAACACCCCACTTGAGCCAACCCGACCCATAGTGTCAGCTAGTGTTGTAAAAACGCAGGCGTGGCTTCCTTACCTGCCACTGAGCTGACCTTGACTGTAGGCGAGCTGCACTGCACAGATCTCACCTGGTTTGACTTGGAACATCAGGAAAGATAGGATTGTCTGGATTTACAGCTACGAAATTTTTGTGAGAGCCACGAGAATTGACCTCAGTTTGTAGAGTCAAACAGAAAGTAACTTTATTTACAAGAATATGTACACAGGGAGAGTAGTTCACTACTGGCTCCCTGTCTAGCTGGCACTACACTGGCCAACTCTATTTACACATCAAACTGCTAATGATTGCCCACCCACCCCTTTCATTCGAGGAGCTCATATCCCCAGGTAACATGGGTTAACCTGTTGTCCCCAGCAATAGGATCCGGACAGGCTATAACATCCCTCCACCCCCAAAGTCTGAGGCATCCACCGAAGATCCTGGCGTTGGACTCTTTTGACATCAGGCTGGGCATTATTCGCGGATCGGATAGTGTAAAACGACAAGATGAATGGCACTTCCGAGACAAACGGCGTAATAGCTGCAAGTCTCTGGGTGTGGATTCGAAGGTTCCCCCTCACAGGTATCCTGCGTGACCATCTCGGGGTCGGAGTCGAGAACCTCCATCATCCCGGCGTCCCGAGTTTAATCGGGTTCTGTAGTGACACGGGCAGGCTGTGAGCAAGGTGCCAGAGGTAGATCGCGAGGATGAACATCCACCGGAACTGGACCCTGTAACTGTTGCAGCTGGAGAAGCGATTTCCGGGGGCGAAGAATCGTCGAAGGATAACGCCAGAGACACATTGAGCGCTGCGGCAAAATTGTGAACAAACACCGGATCCCTGTGCGCGAACTGCCGGACTGGACGGTGTCGACAAGGGCAATGCCCTGCCATTCCGAATTTCAGTGTACATTCGCGCCAATGTCCGGAAAACCTATGCTGAGGGGGGTACGAGGTATGCGGCTGGTTAGGAGTTCCGCTGGAGCTACCGCATGCGGAGTGGTTCTGTAACAAAACAAAAACAAGCCAGTCTATTGTCACAGGATCCAGAAGACTGTTTCTTGTGGCCTTGCTTTAACATCTGCACTGCATGCTCAGCCAATCCATTGGAAGCCAGGTGGTGCGAAAATGCCATATATTGTTCATCCTCATGAAACCCTTACACTCCTCACTTATGAAAGGAGTGCCATTGTCAGTGACCAGCACCTCGGGAGGCCATGTGTGCTAAAAGATATACGCATCTTCTCCAATGGTTTGCACGGATGTCGTTCCCACCATCCTATGTACCTCGATTCCACTTTAAATGGGCATCAATCAACAAGAAGATCATAGATCCTTGAAAAGGGCCAGCGAAATCGGTCTGCATTCGCGCTCATGGCCGGTGTCTGACCATTCCCAGTGATGCAGAGGTGTGGCTGGCGGAAGCTTCTGATGTTCCTGGCAAATGGCAGCAGTGTTGCATCACATTCTCAATGTCGGCCTCGGGGCCTGACCACAGACATAACTCTGTGCCAACATTTTCATTTTGGTCACGCCCGGATGACCATTGTGAAGGTCTTTTAGGATCTGCCCCTGCCCTTTATCTGGGGCCGACCCACATGTGTCCCCCACAACAGGATATTATCTTTGACACTAAATTTGGATAGCTTGGCAGAAAACTCCGCAACTCGCCTGAGAGCTGTCTATGCTGCCCACATATAAGACCATGTGCCAAACCTTGGATAGGACCGGGTGTGTCTGGGTCCACTTCATGGATCCGCAATTCCATGACAGGTGATTGAGTCCATAAAATTTAAGGTCGGACCACCTCAGTCCATCATGGGGGTCGACAAGGGGCGGTCAACAAAAGCAACCAAATCAGTGCATCGGCATTCGCAATTTGTGTCCCCTCTCTTATGCTCCAAAGAATAACAGTGAAAAAAAGAGGCAGTGAGCATCAAAGCCCAGCGCTAATGGGCGTAATTGGCATGTCCTCTCTAAAAGTCCAAGCAAAGGTTTATGATCGGCCACGGTAGTGAAGGACGGCCATAATCATATTGATGGAAGCGCTTCATCGCAAAGACACTGCCAAGCCCTTCTTTTCAATCCGCGCGTACTTCTTTCCCTACTGCAGTCAAGTGTACAGGAGACAAAAGTTATATCGGCCGTTCTCATCTTGCAGGACAGGACAGTCCCAATACCATCATCGCTATGTGATGAGTGGAGGCTTTTCAGGATCACTGTCTGTTAGTAACCCAGACGCCAATGACTGCTGCTTTATCTGCTGAAAAGCGGTTTGGAAACCGGCAGTGTAAATCTGGAGTGAAAATCAATGAAAAGATCTTTGGGATGATCAGATGTAACTCTTTACAACATAAGAGTTACACAAGAGACTCACACTTTAATAGCTACAGACACTAATTCTAATAATGTAGCAGCAGTAAAGATTTCCAGAAGGATATATGCAGCGGAGGACCTTGAGGCTAATGTGAGTGATGCTCTTAACTACGCACTGCCCCTGTAATTCATCTCCCTGATGGACTAACTCAACATGAACATGAAGAAGAGATTTTTTTGGGATTTTGGCCAAAGGGCATTAACTTTAAAAGACGGAAAATGTTGGCGATACTCAGAAGGTCTGGTAGAATCTGTAGACAGAGAAACAGGCATTGCCAGGTCCGCCAAGGATTTCCAGAAATTGCTGTTTATTTTAGACTTTCAACATCCACTGCATTTGCTTTTGATCTTAAATGCTTCAGGTTATTTAATTTCACCTCAAATTGCTTCTCACGTATATCATTGAAAGATCTATAAAGTTCATTCCAGCAGGCCTACATTAAAGTACTGAAAAGAAAAATGCTGTGAATGGAAGTATAAGGGTTACTTCTCCAAGGACAGCAAATTACACTCTCCCAACTCAGCGGCATCATAAATGCCCAAATTTGACTTATTACCTTGACAATGCTCTCTTACTACAGCTGGTGCAGACCTGATGGACTGAATGACATCCCCTTTTGCTGCACCATTCACTTATTCTATAATACTTTTAGAAATGTCCAGATCATACATTCCAAGTCCCATCTCTTCAGGTTGCAATGTAACATTATGTGTTGGTGACACTTAATTTACCTCAATTGCCTTTCAAGAGAGTTATGTTCAATTTGTCTCTAATCTATATTTCCATGAACCTGAACCTTGGAAATATATTCTGGAGAAAGTTCAACTTTTGAGCAAATCTGCTCCTGTCACCTGCAATTTTTCGATGTATATCCCACAAGATCAAATAAAGCTATTTGCTTTGGAAGCCATTCAGAGAAGGTTCACTACCTTAATTGCAATGTGGTTGTCTTTGGAGGAAAGGTTGGGCCAATAATCATTGGGGTTTAGAAGAATGAGAGGTGATCTTATTGAAACATATCAGATTGTGAGGGAACTGACAGGGTAGATACTGGGAGAACTGAAACCATAAGGCCCCACCCAGCAGAGGGCCAGTAGAGCGGAGCTGCTGATGGCTGTTGCTGGGAAAACTTGCATCAGTGCATTGCGGTCACCATATCTTGAAAGTGGTTTGTGGAGGAGCTGATGTCAGTCCCGGTTCAGGGGGAAGAGTCACATGTTGTGGTTCACATCTGGTACCAACGAAATAGGTAAGGGAGGGTGCGGGATTTAAAACAGGAATTTTAGGGAGCTAGGGTGGAAGCCGAAGAGCCAGGACAAACCATGCATTCATCTCTAGTTTGTTGCCGGTGCACGTTCTAGTGAGGTGAGGAACAGGGAGAGAGTGCAGATAAAACTAATTTGTCATGGGGATGGGAAAACGAGCTGTAGTCCAGAAGCCAGTGTTGAGAGTAGTGAGGTACTGAGGAGGGTATCAAGGTCGCAGGAGTGTACCAGCAGACAGAAAGGTGGGTTGAAGTGTGTCTACTTCAATGCAAGGAGCATCCGGAATAAGGTAGGTGAACCTGGAGCGTGGATTGGTACTTGGGACTACGATGTTGTGGAGATTACGGAGACATGGTTAGAACAGGGACAGGAATGGTTGTTGGAAGTTCCGGGGTATAGATGTTTCAGTAAGAGTAGGGGAGGTGGTAAAAGAGGTGGAGGAGTTGCATTGTTAATCAAGGATAGTTTAACGGCTGCAGAAATGGCAGTTCGAAGGGGATCTGCCTACTGAGGTAATATATAGGCCAAAGTTAGAAATAGGAAAGGAGCGGTCACATTGTTTGGAGTTTTCTATAGGCAACCAAATGGTAATAGAGATGTGGAGGAAGAAATTGCAAAACAGATTATGGATAGGTGTGGAGTTCTCAGGGTAGTTGTCATGGATGATTTTAACTTTCCAAATATTGATTGGAACCTTTATAGGTCGAACAGTTCGGATGGGGCAGTTTTGTACAGTGTGTGCAGGAGGGTTTCCTGACACAATATGCTGATAGGCCGACAAGAGGGGGGACCACATTGGATTTGGTACTGGGTAATGAACTTAGCAAGTGTTAGATTTGTTTGTGGGAGAGCACTTCGGAGACAGTGACCACAATTCGGTGTCTTTCACTATTGCAATGGAGAGAGACAGGGTCATACGGCAGGGCAAGGTTTATAATTGGGGGAGGGGTAATTATGATGCGATTAGGCAAGAATTAGGGAGCATAAGATGGGAACAGAAACTGTCAGGGAAAGACACAAATGAAAAGTGGAGCTTGTTCAAGGAACAAATACTGCGTGTCCTTGATAGGTATGTCCCTGTCAGGCAGGGAGGAAATGGCCATGTGAGGGAACCATGGTTCACAAAAGAGGTTGAATGTCTTGTCAAGAGGAAAAAGGAAGAGTATGTAAGGATGAGAAAACAAGGTTCAGTTGGGTCGCTTGAGGGTTATAAGCTAGCAAGGAATGAGCTAAAAAAAAGGGTTTAGGAGAGCTAGGAGGGGGCATGAGAAGTCCTTGGCAGGTCGGATGAAGGAAAACCCCAAGGCTTTTTACTCTATGTGAGAATAAAAGAATGACCAGGGTGAGGGTAGGGCCGGTCAAGGACAGTAGTGGGAACTTGTGCATGGAGCCAGAAGAGGATAGAGGTGTTGAATGAATACTTTTCTTCAGTGTTCACAAGGAGAGGGGCCATGTTTTGGAGGATGAGAGTGTGATACAGGTGGGTAGGCTGGAGGAGGTAGATGTTCTGAGGAAGGATGTATTAGCAATTTTGAAAACCTGAGGGTCAACAAGTCCCCTGGGCCAGATGGGATATATCCAAGGATTCTTTGGGAGGCAAGGGATGAGATTGCAGAGACTTTGGCTTTGATCTTTGGGTCCTCACTGTCCACGGGGATAGTGCCAGAGGACAGGAGAGTGGCGAATGTTGTTCCTCTGTTCAAGAAAGGGAATATGAATGACCCTGGTAATTATAGGCCAGTTAGTCTTACTTCGGTGGTCAGTAGGTTAATGGAAAAGGTCCTGAAGGATAGGATTTATGACCATTTGGAAAGATGCAGCTTAATCTGGGATAGTCAACACGGATTCGTGAAGGGTAAGTCTTGCCTCACAAATCTGATTGAATTCTTTGAGGAGGTAACTAAGTGTGTAGATGAAGGTAGAGCAGTTGATGTTGTATACATGGATTTTAGTAAGGCATTTGATAAGGTTTCCCATGGTCGGCTCATGAAGAAAGTAAGGAGTAAAACACTGAGGATGCATTATTTGCTCGATAATTTGACTTTATTGCTGATTAAAGAAAAAAAGCTTAATTGTAACCAAGTCCACGTATCAAAAACTGCCGTGTTTACAAACGGCACAATCTATTGATGATGTGTTGGTGTCAATGCAATTCGCTGGCTACACATGGTTAACATGGTGATCCCAGAAAGTGTTGGAACCGGGACCTGTCAAATGGTCAGGATCCTTGCAACAACAAAGGGTTTGAGAAGCCAGCAAGAGGTGTGTGGGAGTTCCAGAAATTCTGTGAGGCTAAAGGAGGTAGGGTTTGCATATTTGAATTAGTACACCTAGTTGGATTGGATTTGTTTACAAGGTATACAAGGGCCCAGAAAGCAGACTTTACCGCTCGGAGCCCCCCACGGGGCCCGAGGAGATGAAACGCTTTCTGGGCGGGCTGACTTTCCCAAGGGTGGGCAGGGAGCTGGTGGGTGAGTTAGGGACTCCAATTAGGGCCGAATAAATATCTGACGGCTTGAAGGCAATGCAGTCGGGTGAAGCTCCAGGGCCGGATGGGTTCCCGGTAGAATTTTACAATAAATCTTCGGGGCTATTAGGGCTGTTGCTGGTCAAGGTTTTTAACGAGGCTAGGGATGGAGGGGTACTGCCCCCGACAATGTCACAGGCCACCATTTTGTTAATATTGAAGCGGGACAAGAACCTGGAGCTATGTGTGTCCTGCAGGCCGATCTTGCTGCTTAATGTGGACGCTAAGTTGCTGGCCACAGTGTAGTAGAGGTAGTTGTGGCCATGGATGCAGAGAAGGCGTTTGACCGGGTAGAGTGGAACTATCTATGGGAGGTGTTGGGACGGTTTGGGTTTGGTCAGGGCTTTATCGACTGGGTCAGACTGTTGTACCAGGCCCCGGAAACTAGTGTAAGGATGGACAAGACGACCTCGGACTATTTTAGGCTGTACAAGACAGGGATGTCCCCTCTCCCCACTGATGTTTGCGATAGCCATAGAGCCGCTGGCAATTGCTCCGAGAGCTTCTAGGAGCTGGAAAGGGCTGGTTCGGGGGGGCCGGTAGAGCATAGGGTATCGCTGTATGCGGATGACTTACTCCTATATGTAGCAGATCCAGGGGCAGGGATGAGGGAGATGATGGCGATTCTAGGGGAATTTGGCCGGTTTTCGGGATACAAACTGAATATGACGAAGAGTGAGATGTTTGTAGTCCAGGCGAGGGGTCAGGAGGGTCGGCTGGGGGAGCTACCATTCAGGTTAGTGAGAGACAACTTTAGATATCTGGGGATACAAGTGGCGCGCGACTGGGGCCGGTTACACAAGTTGAACTTGTCCCGGCTGGTTGAGCAGATGAGGGGCGAGTTTCGGAGATGGGATTCGCTCCCGGTATCACTGGTAGGGAGGGTGCAGATGGTTAAGGTGACGATATTGCCGAGAATTTTATTTGTGTTCCAATGCCTCCCGATTTTCATACCGCGGTCTATTTTTGAGAGGATCAACAAAATAATTTTGGGCTTTGTCTGGGCGGCAAGTCCCCATGGGTGAAAAAGGTGATGCTCGAGAGGAATCGGGGGGAGGGAGCTTAGATGGGGATTTCGGATATGGCAAAGGGCGGGGATTGAGAAGATGGGGGACCCGTTTCTGGAAGGGAGCTTTCCAAGCTTAAGGGCGCTGGAGGAGAAGTTCGGGCTGACAGCAGGGAATGATTTCAGATATCTACAGGTGCGGGGCTTTCTGCGCAGGCAGGTACCATCCTTCCCACTCCTGCCACTAAGAGAAATTCAAGACAGAGTAGTGTCTTGGGGATGGGTGGGGGAGGGGAGCATCTCGGGCATCTACAAAGAATTAATGGGGGTGGAGGAGACGCCTATAGAGGAGCTGAAGCATAAGTGGGAGGAGGAACAGGGGGGTGAGATGGAGGACGGCCTATGGGTGGAGTCGCTCAGCAGGGTCAACGCGACCGCTACATGTGCAAGGTCCACATGTTCTGGGCATGCCCAAAACTTAGGGGATATTGGCAGGGGCTCGCGGATGTCATGTCCAGGGTATTGAAGACAAGGGTGGAAATGAGTCCAGGGGTAGTGATCTTTGGGGTGGACCAAAGGAGGACCAGGGTGTTCAGAAGGGGAGAGAGAGGCAGATGTTCTGGCCTTTTCCTCCTTGGTAGCCCGGCGACGAATATTACTGGCTTGGAGGGAGTCTAGGCTTCCGAAGTCAGAGGCCTGGTTAACTGACATGGCGAGCTTTCTTGGCCTGGAAAAGATCAAGTTCGCCTTCAGAGGGTCGGTGTCAGGGTTCACCCGGAGGTGGCAACCATTCATTGACTTCTTTGTGGAGAATTAATCATCAGCTGGGGGAGGGGGGGGGGGGGGTAGGGTAGTACAGAGTAGGGAGTTAAATAGGCAGGCCTTGGAGGGATGGATGTCAGTGGTTGCTTTCTGATTACTGTTCTTTGTACTCTATTGTTTTTTGTACTGTGGTTGTTTGTTATGCCAAAAATAGCTCATTAAAAATTGTTTGTTAAAAAAAATAAAGTAATAATTAATCTGTCTAGCAGTAATCAATAATCTAGTAGTCATGAATGATGTCCTCCTGTTAACTCTCTAATCTAATCTACTCCTCGTGCTGTTCTCAGGCTTTCTCCTTTGCTAACTACCCAGCATTTCCTGAGGTCTGATATATAGGCTGAGAACTAGTGGTGCCCTCTAGTGTTTGAATTGTACTGAGATGTAATAATTAACCCTTCACTAGCTTGTCTATATACATATCATTACAGTTAGGCTGCTGCAAACTTGGAAAATTGATCTGTGACAATATCGGGTGTAATGCCAAGCAGTCCTGTTCAGGTTTAGAGCTCACAGCGTCAGCTCTGTAATGGCAGATTAATTATCATAGATACGAAAGATATGGGGATAGTGCAGGAAGTTGGAGTTGATGTAGAACATCCGCCACAATATTATTGAATGGTGGAACAGGCTTGAAGTGCTGAATGGCCTACTCCTGCTCTTTGTATTCTTATCTTTTTATCCCTGAATTAATATCTGCTTTCATGTACATATGAAAAGTGGCGTCAACCAAGGATGCCAAGCCTTTTAAGAAATTTATATTTGTGGTGTTGGGCAAGTTCATCTTTCCTACATCCTCCCCTAAACTCGCTCTATATAACGACAGCTTTGGTCAGTGACAGGTATTTGTTATTTTGACTCGCAAAAGTAGCACTGAGCCATAATGGGGCAAAGGTGGCACAGTGGTTAGCACTGTTGTCTACAACGGCAGGGACCCAGGCTCAATTTCCGCCTTGGGCGATTGGGTGGAATTTTCACATTCTTCCGGTGTCTGCATGGGTTTCCTCTGGGTGCTCCCGTTTCCTCCCACAGTCCAAAGACGTGCAGGTTAGATGGACTGGTCATGCTAAAATTGCCCCTTAGTGTTGAATGATGTGCAGATTAGGTGGGCTGCAGGGTTATGGGGATAGGATGGGGGAGTGGGCCTAGGTAGGATGCTCTATCAGAGCGTCAGTGCAGACTCAATAGGCTGAATGGCCTGCACTGTAGAATTTCTATGGTTTCTATAAAGAGGCAGTGAGAGTGTACTGAAACCCTCCTGCAGTAATATATAGTTGTTCGAAAGCACTTTTGTCAGCATAACATGGGTTGAAAGCACATTAGCTTTTTATGAGGTTGGCCAGATAGGAACCAAGAATTAGGAAAATTCGATTTACGACATGTAAACAGCATTTTTCTTTGCTTCTTGTCTGATGCCACATGATGCTATCACACTTAAATGCTTAAAATTGTTATTTTAATAAGCAGTATTGTATTCCACTGTGTCAACTGCTGCATTACTTCTGAACATTTGTTATCTCTGAAAATAGTTGCTACTCGCTTCCTTTGAATACCCAAAATTATTTAACAACCTGCACACATTTTGAGTTGTTATCTCAACCTTTGGAGATGAAAAGATCAAGAAATAAGAAAGTAAAAAATAAAAAAGGTTCAATGTGCCCCAGAAACACAGCAATAGGTTACAAGCAAGAGCATTTCTATCACATGGCAAACAGAAGAGTGATTGTTATTAAAAGCTTGTTCAAACCATGCACAAAGTAACTATTTGTAGCACAAAAATCACCTGATATTCCTTGTGGCTTAGAATAAATTCTGTACCGAAATTCAAATATAAATAACAGGTTTAGGAATTAATGGTGTGCACTGCTTCAATTGTCAATCAAAAACCACCCCCACCCCAAAATGAGCAGCTATCATATCCAGCCTGTACCCAACATTTGACTTCAGTTGATTCAGCATGTCTGGTGTTGCTAGATCTCCATTGTCATTAAGATAACTGGTTTGGTGCCTGTGCTAAAATGTTGACAATCTGACACCTAGGCTGAAACTCTCAACAGTCTGTGGATTACTTCGCTCACATGCACCAAACTCTTTGCACCACTGCAACCTCCTCCATTCTCCAAAACCTCTGCACCACTGCAACCTCCTCCATCCTCCAAAACCTCTGCACCACTGCAACCTCCTCCATCCTTCAAAACCTCTGCACCACTGCAACCTCATCCATCCTTCAAAACCTCTGCACCACTGCAACCTCCTCCATCCTTCAAAACCTCTGCACCACTGCAACCTCCTCCATCCTTCAAAACCTCTGCACCATTGCAACCTCCTCCATCCTCCAAAACGTCTGCACCACTGCAACCTCCTCCATCCTCCAAAACATCTGCACCACTGCAACCTCCTCCATCCTTCAAAACCTCTGCACCATTGCAACTTCCTCCATCCTCCAAAACCTCTGCACCACTGCAACCTCCTCCATCCTCCAAAACCTCTGCACCACTGCAACCTCCTCCATCCTTCAAAACCTCTGCACCATTGCAACCTCCACCATCCTCCAAAACCTCTGCACCATCGCAACCTCCTCCATCCTCCAAAACCTCTGTACCATTGCAACCTCCTCCATCTCCAAAACCTTTGCACCATTGCAACCTCCTCCGTCCTCCAAAACCTCTACACCATTGCAACTCCCTCCACCCTCTAAAGCCTATGCACCACTACAACTCCCTCCATACTGCAAAGTCTTTGCATCAATGCAACTCCCTCCATCCTCCAAAGCTCCCCAGAACTATCAGGGAAATTGAGTTCTCAAGTAAGCATCATGTATATTTTCACAGGAGTATAAATTGCAACATTATTGCATGAAATCTCTTGGTCTCATTTTCTGCTTTATAAATCTTAGTTAATCCAGCAACCCATCAAAGCACTACAGCTCCAGCTCAAATTAACTTCTTATTCATGGCTTAAACAGGTATTCGAATAACTGCTGCCTCAGCTCTTTGCTAATGAAGGGCATCCACTGAGAGATGATGTATACTTCATTTGTGAATTAGATATAAAATTGATGCTCATTTTTCCTGCTTTCAAAAAGACAATTTTAATTTAAATTATGAATTGTTTAATTTATAGTCAAGTAACTTGGGGGTTAATTCTGCAATTCTGTCTTCATGCTGATCACCGTGGTGACACAGCATGATGAGGCCCTAATGTGCAATGTTGTCCTGAAGTGGGACTGGGTCTGGTTCATGCAATCTCCCACTTTATCTGCCCCTTTATCTGCCCCTAATCTCAGTCACTGTGCAGAGAGTGCATTCCCGTACACGAGTAAGAGGATTGAAAATCAGAGGGGACAGTTATTTCTAAAAAGACCTCGTGCCTCGTGCAGTGGCTCTGGTTTGGCAACAGCAAAAATTGGGAGATAATACTTTGATTGTGGGGGTAGATGGGTTGGAGGGTGGTGTTAGAAGAGTTTAGTTTATGGTAAAACGATAGAATGAAATATTGGCCCATACCGTCCGGGTTCACAAATGTCACATTTAGGGGGTATCCCGATGATGTGTTGGACCCAGTTACTCCACGACCATGCTGTCGGGGGCACGCTTCGCTGCTCCAGTCTCACCCAACACGGAGGAAGGTTGGGCGATACAGGGGCTTCATAAATCCCAGCATGGGTAAGTCTGGAATTATGATCCCAGACTAGACCCCAACAGTGGCTAGGATACTGAACAGAAACCCAGTATTTTATTTTAATTTTGAAAAAAATGCGATGAAAGGATACTTTGTCCAAGGAGTGATTTCACGAAGAAATACGGTTACGTTATATGAAAACAAACTTTATTACCAACAGAGTATTAAATTATCTTTAACATCACACCAGGAAATAGCTTACAATTACCCCATAAACAATGCTACTCAATACAGTGAATACACTATCCTCAATTGCTGTCCTTATTCCCACTTAGACCATGAAACCATAAGAAATAGGAGCAGAATTAGGCCACTTGGCCCATCGAGTCTGCTCCACCATTCAATCATGGCTGATATTTTTCTCATCCCCATTCTCCTACCTTCTCCCCATGACCCTTGATCATCTTATTAATCAAGAACCTATTTATCTCTGTCTTACAGACACTCAATGATTTGGCCTCCACAACCTTCTGCAACAAAGAGTTCCACAGATTCTTCTCCCTCTGGCTGAAAAAATTCCTCCCCATCTCTGATTTAAAGGATCGTCCCTTTAGTTTGAGATTGCGTCCTCTGCTTCTAGTTTCTACTACAAGTGGAAACATCCTCTCCACGTCCATTCTATCCAGGCCTCGCAGTATCCTGTAAGTTTCAATAAGACCCCCCCCTCATCCTTCCAAACTCCAACAAGTACAGACCGAGTCCTCAACCCCTGTTCACACGACAAGCTCTTCATTCCAGGGATCATTCTGGTGAACCTCCTCTGGACACTTTCCAAGGCCATCCTTCCTTAGATACGGGGCCCCAAAACTGCTCGCAATACTGTTGTATTCTAGCCTTCTCAACATGAATGCTAACATTGCATTTGCCTTCCTAACTGCCGACTGAACCTGCACGTTAACCTTAAAAGAATCGTGAACAAGGACTCCCAAGTCCCTTTGTGCTTCTGATTTCATAAGCATTTCCCCATTTAGAAAATAGTCTGCCTAAATTCCTCCTTCCAAAGTGCATAACCTCACACTTTTCCACATTGTATTCCATCTGCCACTTCTTTGCCCACCCTCCTAGCCTGTCCAAGTCCTTCTGCAGCCCGCCTGCTTCCTCAATACTACCTGTCCCTCTACAGATCTTTGTATCATCTGCAAAATTAGCAACAGAGCCTTCAGTTCCTCTTCCTGATCATGAATGTATATTGTGAAAAGTTGTGGTCCCAGCACCAACCCCTGAGCCACACCACTTGTCACCAGCTGCCGTCCTTAAAAAGAACCCTTTATCCCCACTCTCTGTGTTCTGCCAGTCAGCCAATCCTCTATTCATGCCAACGTCTTACCCTTAACACCATGGGATCTTAACTTATTTAACAGTCTCCTAGGTGGCACCTTGTCAAAGGCCTCTGGAAATCTAAATAAATCACGTCCACGGGTTCTCCTTTGTCTAACTTCCTTATTACTTCCTCAAAGAACTCCAACAGATTTGTCAGGCATGACCTCCTATTGACAAAGCCGTGCTGATTCAGTCCTTTTTTAACATGCACTTCCAAGTACTCTGCGATTTCATCTTTAATAATGGACTCTAAAATCTTACCAATGACTTCTGACTCCCTCCCTACTTAAACAACGGTGTTACATTAGCCATTTTCTAGTCCGCTGGGACCCTTCCTGTCTCCAGTTATTCCTGAAATATCATCACTAATGCCTCCACAATCTCCTCAGGCTATCTCTTTTAGAACCCTGGGGTGTAGTCCATCTGGTCCAGGTGATTTATCCACCTTCAGACCTTTCCGTTTCCCCAGAACCTTCTCCTTAGTAATGGTCACTGCACTAATCTCTGCTCCCTGGTTCTCCTGGAGCTCTGGCATCCCACTGTTGTCTTCCACCATGAAGATTGATGTAAAGTAACTATTCAGTTCCTCTGCCATTTCTTTGTTTCCTATTATTACTTCTCCAGCCACATTTTCCAGTGGTCCAATGTCTATTTTTGCCTCTCTCTTACCTTATATATATTGAAAAAAAAACTCTTCCTATCTTCCTTTATATTACTAGCTAGCTTGGACTCATATTTCATCTTCTCTCCCCTTATTATTTTTTTAGTTGTCCTCTGCTCGCTTTTCAAGGCTTCCCGATTCACTGGCTTTCCACTAATCCTCGCCACTTTGTATGCTTTTTCTTTTGCTTTTAAGCTGTCCTTGACCTTCCTCATCAGCCATGGATGCCTTGTCCTCCCCTTAAACAACAAAATAAATCCATCTCAGCTCTCAATCCGGTACAGACTCAACTTGCCGAATGGCCTCCTTCTACACTGTAAGTTCTATAATTCTATGAATCCACTGTTGCAATACCTTTAGCACTCAGGAATACCTGCTTTACAGAGATGTCTCGCTAATCTACTTTGAAAAAGAAAGATCTTTTGATACTGCTTTAAAGAAAAGATCTGACTCCTGTCAGAACCATGCAGAAACTCTGGTTGTATTTCTTCAGAAGTGTTTTCAGCTTTTTTTCCACCTTTCCAACAACACTGCTCTTCTGTTTGCAGACCTATCTTTAACTGAATTGCAGAAAGCAAACTGCTTGACCTCTGGTTACAGCTTCATCCAGAACTTGTCTGATCTGCTTTCTGCAAAATGTCTAATAATGTATCTTCACTCAGTAATGCCATTATCTTACCAAGCTGAAATTTAATTAACTCCACAGGGAATCCCCTTGATCCAAACAAAATGTATTAGCCCAAGGTTTTTACAAGGGTTTAATTGCACTCCTGGCTCCCAAAATCTTTGTTGTCTTTAAAACTAGGATTTATTTGAAAACCTGACTGCAGCAGTCACACACACCCTAACCCAGGCTTGTAATCCTTACTGCACCAAATACCTATAATACAATACATCTGAAATTCCTACATTCACCAAACAGGCAAGAGTAGCAATCCGCCGGAGAGTGCCACTCTGGAAGTTACAGGACTATCATTCGAGCACTACTGATGTTCAGTTCTTCTATTGCACATTTTAGTCTTGGATTCTAATGTATACAATTCAGGATCTGTGCCCACTAATTCAAATCACCTCATGATCATTTCAGCTTTCACAATCAACATTCCTGACTTAATCGTGATCCTACATGGCATAGAATAAGCCAGCAAAGGTACTACTGAGACAGGAGTGAAATCGAGAGATGGAAATAAACGGTTTTGGTGATGGCATGAACATGAGATTGGAAGCTCATCTCAGGATCAAATGTGGCACAAAGGCTGTGAACAAGCTGGCTTAACCTCGAACTGTTGCTCGGGAGAGGGATGGAACTGGTCGACAGGGAATGGAGTTAGAGTGGGGTCTGAAAACCCAGGCTGCAGTTTCCCAATATTTAATTGGAGGAAATTGCTGCTCACCTAGTACCAGATGAGCATGTGGATAATTTAGTAAAAATGGAGGCGTTTGAGAGGGTGGTGAGGGAGAGCCGAGTGTTGTCAGCATGCATACATGCGATAACC
Organism: Scyliorhinus canicula; assembly: GCF_902713615.1. Classification (NCBI taxonomy): domain Eukaryota; kingdom Metazoa; phylum Chordata; class Chondrichthyes; order Carcharhiniformes; family Scyliorhinidae; genus Scyliorhinus; species Scyliorhinus canicula. Next base: position 160,443,665 of record NC_052147.1, on the reverse strand, counting down.
AACATTGACATTTCAGATATTGCTGCCAAGGGGCAACATGTAGATAAACAGGAGGGGGCCCAGATTTAATCCTTGAGGGACCCCACAGGTAATATTGCAAGAGCAGGAAGAGAAGCCATTGCAGGGGGTATGCTGGCTATGATTCGATGGATGACAACCGAACCAGGTGAAACCTGTCCTAACCAACTGAACAAAAGTGGAGGGACGTTGGAGGAAGAGTGTGGGGTCAAACATGTCAAAGGCTGCAGATAGGTTGATAAGGAAGAGATGGGAAAGTTTAGCTTTCTCACTGTCACAGGGTTAAGAGCTGTTTTGATATTATGACAGGGGCAGGAACCTGATTGGAGGGATTCCAAAAGTGAGTTTAAGGAAAGATCAGCATAGATTTTGGAGAAAACGACATGTTCAGGGACTTTGCAGAAGAAAAGGAGATGGAATGGTAATTTCAAGGGCAGTGGAGTCAAGAGTTGTTTTTCTTTGAGTAGTTGTTATGACAATATATTTAAAGGGGAGAGGCACAACATCTGAAGAGAGAGAACTGATCCATTATGAGGTAACGCGGGGGCGGGGCTGTAGTGATTTAGCAGTTTAATGACGATAGCATCAAGGTAACAGAAGGTGGGGCTCATGGACAAGATGAGCTAACAGGGAGCATGAGAAGAGATTCAAATTCAGGGTTGGACAGGCAGAGCAACAAAGAAGGTTTGGCCAGGCGGAATGTGGCAGAGGCAGCTGATAAGATTGAGATCATCCAAAGAAGTCCATGAGCTTTGTGTATTTGTTGTTGGAGATGGAGGGTGAAGGAGATGGGTAGAGGGGTTTAAGAAAGTGGTTTGCTGTGAGAAAAGAAGCAAGGAGTTATCTTTGTGCACAAACATAAGGCCAAGGAGCAGGAGGAGGCCCTTTCGCCCCTCGATCTTGCTCCACCATTTAATAGGATAAAATTTGCATGCCTCCTACGCCCGATAATCTTTCACCCCCCTTGCTAACCCAGAATCTATCCATCTCTGCTTTAAAAATATTCAATGACTCAGCTTCGAGAGAAAAATTTTGTTTAATCTCTATTCCAAATAGATGACTCCTTACTTTTAAACAGTGACCCTTAGTTCTAGATTCTCCCACAAGAGGAAGCATCCTTTCCACATCCACCCTGTCAATACACCTCAGGATCTTATATGTTTCAATCAAGTCATCTCTTACTCTTCTAAACTCCCGTGGATACAAGCCCAGTCTGTCAAACCTTTCGCCATAAGACAACCCGCCCATTCGAGGTATCAGTCTAGTAAACCTTCTCTTCCAATGCATTTACATCCTTCCTTAAATAAGGGGACCAATACTGTACACAATAGTCCAGATGTGGTCTCACTAGTGCCCTGTACAGCTGAAGCATAACGTTTCTACTTTTGCACTCAATGCCCCTCAGAATGTGGTAAATTAAAGACAGATGATAAATCTCAGTTACTGAGGAAGAGGAGAAGGGTTGGTGCTACTGGATAGCACCAAGCCACTCCTCAAGATGTGCAGGTGAATGAATATTCCACGTAAAGGTATCTCCATCTTTCTACCTTTCTGCCCTTCTTTAAGATGCTCCTCAAATCTCATCTCTTTCTCCAAGCTTTTGGCTGTCTGATCCAATATCTCCTTGCACAGCTTGGTGCCAAATGTTGTTTGATAACACTACTGTGAAGCATGAAGCACTCTGGGACACATTACTATGTTGCAAGTGCTTTTTAAATGCAAGACGTTGTTTGTACATAACCATTGGACCAAATAGCTCCCTGAAGGTTGCCAGGCAATGTGAGGAACAATTGTCAGGTGTCTTAAACAGTAATGGCATCAATACCAATGCAGAGAAGACGGAGGGTGGGGCCTGATTGAGATACACAAAATTATGAGGGACATAGATTGGGTAGATAGGAAGGAACTTTTATCCTTAGTCGAGGGGGTCAATAACCAGGGGGTATAGATTTAAGTAAGGGGCAGGAGATTTAGAGAGGATTTTAGGAAAAACTTTTTCACCTAGTGGGTGGTGGGAATCTGGAACTCACTGCCTGTGAGGATGGTAGAGGCAGGGACCCTCACAACATTCAAGAATCATTTAGATGATCACTTGAAATGCCATAGCATAAAATGCTAGTCACCACGTTCTGCAAAGTGGAATTAATATAGATAGGTGCTTGATGGTCGATACAGACACGATGGGCTGAAGGGCCTCTTTCTGGGCTGTAAATCTCGATGACTGCATGATTCTAAGACAGGTGAAGAAGTCAAGTGGGCTAAGTGCTCGCCGTTTCACAATGAGTGGCTGGATATCCTAATTCAGGAGGGCAGTGTCAGATGTCACAATCTGCTGCCTAGGGACGGCAAGAGAAGGCCACACCACCTGACAAAATAGTCTGGTCGGAGGTCTCGCCCAGGTCAGTGAGCCTGATAGTGTGCTTTGCACCTGGCTTCAATGCTGCAAAATTGCAATGATCTTCTGCAGATGGCAAGGGTAAGAACAGAGGTGGCATGGACCTGTGTGCTCCCTGTGTACTCAGGATGTTTGCCAAGTGGCACTGAAGCCTGCCCTACCAAGGCTGGACTGTCAGCGCAATAGGCACAGGAAGAAGTCTAACAATACCTGGTTAAAGTCACACAGGTTTATTTGGAATCACTAGCATTTGGAGCGTAGCTCCTTCAACAGGTTAAACCTGGACTTTAACCTGGTGTTGTAATACTTTGTACTGTGCCAACCCCAGTCCAATGCTGGCATCTCCACATCATAGCACAATAGTCCTCATTGCATTGCAGGGGAGGTATGCCACAGTGAAGTGGCCTCCTAAATGCCCATGTGGGGGGTGGGGCATCTGGAATGGACCTTGAGGAAGACCTTTGGGAACAGTAAAGGGACTTTCTATTGTTCAGTGCCTTGCAAATGAGGGAGAACTGCGCTCCAACCCTCAGGGAAACCTTCCGGGGAAGATGAGATCATGAAATGTTAAAAGCAGGCTTGAAAGGCTTAGGAATTACTAAGAAGCTCAGGGACAACTCTGTACTCTCACAACCACAACTTGGAATGGCAGATAAAGTGCTGCTGCTGACCTCGAAACTGCGTGTGTGCGCAATGACATCGGGATGTACGGCAGACATGGTTTGACGATATTTTACGCGAGGCTGGGTCGATTGCATGTCTGACGCAGAATGTAAAATTCTGCCCATAATGTTCAGTTGACAATCAAAGGAAATTAAAGTTATGCCAATAGAATGGCTTGCATAGCAATTCTGGCTCCCAGGGGACAGACAGAGTTCAATGTTATATTAAGCCATTTCTTTTAAAAACCTTTGAAGAAATAGATATTTGGTTGATAACTTAACTTTAGTTTTATAAGGACAGTGTATCTGCACCACTGATCATAATGTCTGCCTCTCCCTATCATCTTGATTGGTGTTTCAATAATCCACATTCTCCCACTTGGGCACGCTGTTGTCCACTTCTACCTTCTCCAACACCCAGCACATCTCCTGTAACAACGTCTTCTCAGCTGCAATTCTAAATGTACATTGAGGCTCTGTCCTTGGTCCCCTTTGTTAACCCGGTTATTATTGCCACTTAGTAACATTATTAATAGCCAATGGTGGGGCAGGGTACATTCTACGTACGTGCCGAAGACACCGGGCCTAACTCTCTCACTTTAACTTTCACGACCAAACCATCATTGAGCATGGATTGGCAAGAGGAGTAAGAATTTCCTTCAATTTAACTTTGGCACAACTGGTTCCTTGCCCAAAATCACACTGTGGTTCCACTGTCTGTCTCCTCAGATGCTTGTTCAGATGAGTTTAATGGTGTGTAATCTTGATATCTTGTTTACTCCTAGCTGATTCTGAAAGTACTCTATTGCCTATTTCCACCTCCTCAAACTCTGTCTCCACATCACTCTTACTACCATTGAAACATTTATCCATGTCTTTACCATCTCCAGACTAAATTTACTTTCATGATCTCAGAGCTTTGTACAGCACAAATTTCAACTTGTTCAAATCTCTGTCAATAAGCATCCATCTGTTATAAGTCTCAGTTCCTTGTCACCTTTACAAGCTTTGAGTGGATTCCTATTTGAATACATCAATATCCAAATCTTCAATTCCTTACGTGACCTCACCCCCTCCTCTCTTAGCTCTTGTCGCCACAAAACAGGAAATAAACTTTAGTTGAGCATTATGCAACTTCCTGTATGCGACTACGAGCATCTTCTCCTGCCATTAACACTTACTGTCTTGTCAACGACCCGTTTTTGTTGCAATCTCTCCTTGCTCCCACCAATCACTGGACTCTGCACCAGCTTCTCCACCTCTCTATCAGTATAAAATCCACACATTTATCCCTCTCTTTAGCTTTGAAGAGTCATACGGACGCAAGACATTGGCTCTATTTTCTTTCTCTACAGATGATGCCGGGCCTGCTGAATTTTTTCAGTATTTTCTGTTTTTTGCTTTGGTTGAGCATTAGTTGGTGTTCCTGCCTAAGGAGATTGCATTGGTTCTGATCTTCAGGTACGCAAGAGACAATTGTATTATGTCCATGGACACTGATGTAATAACAGAATCCTAAAGTTAAGTAACAATATGGTTTAACCTGTAGGCGGGCGTGAGAAAAACAAAGATCTTCGGCGCTTGCTTTAGGCCTTCTGAGCTGACACTTTTTATAAGCCTCAAACTGCAACTCAATCAATCTGGTAATTTTAGAAAGTTCAGCAGCACAGCCTTGAGCAGTACTTCGCCAAAGATCTGGAATTCAAGGTCATTTTGTTATGAGCAACGAGGAACGGCACAGTGATTTGGAGGAACTTGCATAATGAATTTGATGTTCAGGACAGGCTTGAATGCTGATCGTGGCATATTATACAGTTCACCAAATCCTTGGTTGTGGGAGAAACATATGCACATCTTGTGGCTGTCAGTCATTTGGAAAGATCCGTGGCCAGATGAACATACCTCTAAGCCGACGCATCATTAATCAAAGTCAGGATGAGCTAACTGAAGCAAGATATCAGACTTTGACTGATAAACTTAGACTGAAGCGACTCTGGCTGAGTTATCAATTTTAAAAGCTCATTTTAAAATAAAACAAAAACCCAAGAGTAAAAACTTTGTCAAAACTGAGCAGGACTGAAACAGGCTGATACAGAGGCTGGAAGGAGCCTGCCAAGCAGGGCTGACGAGTTGCAGAGCTCATAAAATGTACAAAACTACAACATTGAGAGAATGGGAAGTGGTGGCAATATCAGCTTAATAACAGCATTCTATAGATCACCACAGGATTTAGGAGCATTGATTAAAAGAGAAAGCACACTAGCAACAGGCAGTAAATGGGTTGTCTTGCCGGCTTTGGGGGTATTGGTGCATTTATCACTAAAAGCAGCAACTCAATGTGGAGAAGTTCAATTGTTAAATACAATATTCAGATGGGCAGGAATAGATTCTCATATTGTAGAGAACACAGGTCTGGACATTCTGGGTACAATCCTGGTCAAAGATTAAAAATGCCATCTGTGCATTGGACAATGTGCTTTGAAGGGCAATTAAATTGATAGCAGACAGGAGGGATGGGGTTGTGATGAGCTGCTGTAGAAGCTGGGAATGTTTTCACTGTAGGTGGCGGTTCAGGGCTGATCTTATTGAAATATTACAAATGTATAGATGGTATAAATGTCAATATGTTTGCCACAGATGCTACGATGAAAAAAATATTAACCATGAAACATGACCCGATATCTCAACAATCAACAGAAAAGGGATGACTCATGCTTTGTAGAGAAATAGATTGAAACAATTCAAATCCATTTCATGCAGTATGTCGATATCTTGTACAGACATTATAGGATCCATTTTCTGCTTCTGATTGGGGTCCAGATCATGAAATTATACACTTCCATTAAGAGTAATGAATGGAAAATCATAGACTGGGTGTATGCCAAGTTGTGACATGTGCTCGTATCATGCATTCTGTGATCTGTGAGAAGAGTCTTGTGTGCGCAGCTGTTGTAGCAATTATACTGTTGCACCAGTCTGTGGGCTTTTCCGCCAGATTCAACTGGCTAATTTATTTTATTTACACCTTAGATTTTATACTCGAATCCTAGGGGGGCACTAAGTTTTAGTTACCTCTACAAACCCTGTTTGAAGGTGGCTTTGTTAAAGGGTTTTGTTGAAAGGTTTCCTCAACAGTGAAGAAACTAAGGGCAGCAAAGTGGCACAGTGGTTAGCACTGCTGCCTCACGCTGGGTCCCACATTCGACCCCGGCTCTAGGTCACTGTCTGTGTGGAGTTTGCATATTCTCCCTGTGTTTGCCTGGGTTTCGCCCACACATAACAAAGATTTCCAGGGATGGTGGATTGGCCACGTTAAATTGCCCCTTAATTGGAAAAAATGAATTGGGTGCTCTAAATTTATATTTAAAAAAAAGTGGAGAAACTTTCACTATTTGAAATGAAATGAAATGAAAATCGCTTATTGTCACAAGTAGGCTTCAAATGAAGTTACTGTGAAAAGCCCCTAGTCACCACATTTCGGCGCCTGTTCAGAGAGGCTAGTACGGGAATTGAACCATGCTGCTGGCCTGTCTTGGTTTGCTTTAAAGGCCAGTTATTTAGCCCTGTGCTAAACCAACCCTTCAGGAGTATTTATTTACAATAACATAAATTTCCTATCACTTCAGGAAATCCCTTAAAGATTTCACGGTTGCTGCTGCTCCATCTATGTCAGGAATAGACCCTTCATGTGTTTCATCACTAAGACCCCCCCACTCTGTCACAACCAAACCACACTACTGTAAACATACAGCATTTTTCCAGTATCCCTTCTCCCACAAAATGCTTCTTGCTGTACTCAATGCTTTATCGCCCGTGCCATCTTTTTGAGTCCTCTTCTGAGACAACCCAAATCACCTTAGATTTATCAGCTTTCCTCATAACACCACATCCATTAATCCTCTCTCCGTACTCTGCTACCCTAAAGCAGCCATGACTAGAGACTCCAGAACAGCTTTCCCTAATTATACTATACCTCAACATTTCTCTCCCACTTCTGACCTCTTTTAAGTTTTCGTGACCAGCCAATCTCTTCCAAAACATCTTGCAGCTTTATCCAGCTGTGTTGACTCTCCCGAGTGCTTGTACATCCCATGAGCCCTTCTCCTACGAGAAGCCTCAGTTTAGTTCAGCTGGCTGTACAGATGGTTTGTGATGCAGAGCAAGGCCAGCAGCATGGGTTCAATTCCCGTACTGGCTGGGGTTATTCATGAGGGCCCCGCCTTCTCAACCTTGACCCTCGCCTGAGATTCGGTGATCCACAGGTTAAATCACCACCAGTCAGCTCTCCCCCTCAAAGGGGAAAGCAACCTCTGGTCATCTGGGACTATGGCAACTTTAGTTTATTTACTAATCCACGTTGAACCCCCAATATACCTTAATTCATAGCCTGGAATATGTTTCCTACTATGTTCCTCTGCATCCTGTGGTTTTAGAAAGGATATAAGGATTAAATTGAACAAGTTGTTAAGCAATTTTTGCTCGTAATTAATGTTCCAGTATCCAGAAGGCATTTGATAAGATGCCATATCATTTATTGTGAAAAGTAAAAGCTCATGATGTAGGTGGTAACATATTGGCATGGGTAGAAGATTGGTTGGCCAACAAGGAACAAGGGTTGATATAAATTGGTAATTTTCTGGTTGGCAGGATGTAACAAGTTGTGTGCCACTGTGGTCAGTGCTGGGGCCTTAACCTTTTAAAATTTATATAAATTACTTGAATGAAGAGACTGAAGGCATGGTTGCTAAATTTGCTGATTACACAAACATAGGTAGGAAAGTAAATTGTGAAGAGGACATAAGGAGGTTACAAAGGGCATAGATATGTTAAGTGAGCAAAAAGCTGGCAAACAGAGGATAATATAAGAAAGTGTGAAATTATCCATCTTGGCAGGAAAACTAAAAAAGCTTATTATCTAAATGGTGAGAGATTGTAGAGCTCCGAGGTGTAGAGGGACCTGAGTGTCCAAGTGCATGACCTGCAAAAGGCTGTTATGCAGGAACTACAAGGAATTAGGAAAGCTAATAGAATGTTATCATTTATTTCAAGGGGAATTGAATCCAAAAGTAGGGAGTTTATGCTTCAGTTGTACAGGGCATGGTTTTGTAGGCCACAAATGAGTTTGAACCGAGTTGGTAAAAAGAGAACTTGGTTTATTGCAAAGTAATTATATAATTAATTTCATAATATACATCAGATCCCAGCTGGATTTTCTCCGTCGGCTCCATACCTGGCCGACTTTAATGATATTGGGCTCCCCGCGGGGGAGCTCGTATTCGGCAAGACTCACAGCGAGATTGATTGCTTCAAGCCCGGAGGTCTGGTGCAAGTTATAACAATTGGTGAGACCATATCTGGAGTATTATGTGAAGTATTGGTCTCCTCATTTAAGGAAGGATGTAAATGCATTGAAGCAGTTCAGAGAAGATTTACAATACCAATACCTGTAATGGGTGGTTTGCGTTTTGAGGAATGGTTGGACAGGCTAGTCTTGTATCTGCTGGAGCTTAGAAGAGTAAGAGGCAACGTGATTGAAACATACAAGATCCTGAGGGGTATTGACAGGGTGGATGTAGAGAGGATCTTGTGGGAGAATCTAGAGGGGGGGGGGGAGGGGAAGAGAGAGGATGGTCACTCTTTAAAAATAACCGGTCGACAGAGATGAGGAGAAATGTATTCACTCAGAGGGTCGTGAGTCTTTGGGACGGTGGAAGTAGAGTCTTTGAATCTTTTGAAAGGAGAAGTAGATTGTTGATAAGGGGGTGAAAGGTTATCGGGGGTAGGCAGGAATATGGAGTTGAGGTTACAGTCAGATCAGTCATGATCTTAATAAATGACAGGGCAGACTTGAGGAGCCCAGTGGTCTATCTGCTCTTCATTCATATGTTCGTATTTACGGTATCCATGAAATTAATCACATTATTCCACAATTTAAGCCTGGAAAATGTGAGTAACACTTTTACAAAAATAAAAAATGCATTAAGAGTTATTCAACTGAAGGAGAAAAAAGACATCTAACATACAGAGCAAGCTCACAGTAGACCATGCGTTTTGTATGGAAGTCTGAATCCTTGCTATTTCAGATGTCACACCTCGTCATACCCTGCTACCTTTTCTGACCTAGGAAAGGAATTAACTTATATCTTCACAATATATACGGAGGGAATTGGTATCTAGATGAGCTCAGGAATAACCAGTTTACAACAATTAAATTATAGTTTTACCTTAACAGTAGTAGGCATTGTGCTATATTGGTACAATCTTCCTGTTGCTATAAAACATGAGTTCTCTAACTTATCATGAGTAATACCATGGGAGATAAAGGTTAATGAGAACATAAACATGGTTGGAAAATCAGCAGCAGGGAAGGAATTATTGATAAGGCTACAATGAAAGTTATTTTTGGAGGCTATAAAAGCTGGAAGGGCAACAGAGACCAACATGGTTCCTAGTTTATAAAAAGGAAATTAAGGAACAGTGCAAACGTTTCAAACTTTAAATCAACAATCTGGCAGCAGAAAAAACGGACTAATTATAATTACAATCAAACAAGATTTAAAAAAAATAGGAGATGGAACACTGAATGTAAGCTTGCTATGAACGTTCAAGTACCGATTAACATTTTCTCAACAATATGTGCAGCAAACTAAAAATGAAAGACTGCAGTCGACCACTGAAAAATGGTGGGTATCTGGAAATCAGGGACAGATAAACGACAGGGTTATAAAATAATTACTTCATATTCATTAACCAGGATGGAGAGCGAAAGCTGCCTATAAAATGACATTGAGAAGAACAGTATGGAGAAATGAGATAGATATGAATAATGATGGATATACAGTCCTTAAATAATAATTAATCACTTTTAATGAAGAGAGTAGCATTTAAATATTCTGGGCATGGTAAGATCATCGTCCCTTTTTGCTCATCCTTCCAAATCTGCTACTTAGCTTCCTCCATGAGATTCTGGAACTAATAGTCCTGCCTCAGCTTTCCCAATAATCATTCAGCCCTTTAAAATAAAAAAACTTGCCTGTGTTTGCTGCCCCTCTTTTGGTATTCTGGGGCGGGATTCTCCCCTACCCGGCGGGGCGGGGGGACTCGGCGGGATGGAGTGGCGTGAACTACTCCGGCGTCGGGCCGACCCAAAGGTGCGGAATCCTCACCTTTAGGGGCTAGGCCTGTGCCGGAGTGGTTGGCGCGCCACCAGTCGGTGGGAAAGGCCTTTGGCGCCACGCCAGCCAGGGTCAAAGGGACTCCGCCGGCTGGCGGACGTCTGCGCATGCGCGAGAGCGTCAGCTGACGTCATCCCCGCGCATTCCGTGTCGGCCATAGCCTCCGCGATGGCCGGCGCGGAGGGTAAAGAGTGCCCCCACGGCACAGACCCGCCCCCAGATCGGTGGGCCCCGATCGCGGGCCAGGCCACCGGGGGCCAGATCCCCCCCCCCCCCCCCCCCCCCCCCCAGGACCCCAGAGCCCACCCACGCCCTCGGGGCCAGATCCCCCCCCCCCAGGACCCCGGAGCCCACCCACGCCGCCTGGTCCCACCGGTAAGGGAGGTGGTTTAATTCGCGCCGGTTGGACCGGCATTGCAGCAGCAGGACTTCGGCCCACCGCGGGCCGGAGAATCGCCGGGGGGGGAGGGGGGGCGCTGATCGGCACGACGCGATTCCCGCCTCTGTCAAATCTCCGGTGCCGGAGAATTCGGCGGCCGGCGTGGGCGGGATTCACGCCGCCCTCCAGCGATTCTCCGACCCAGTAGGGGTTCGGAGAATCCCGCCCCTGTTCTATTACCCCAACCCCACTAACTCACTGTCCCGTTCCAACTGTCACCACCCCAACAATAACATTCTCCCCATTCCACTGAGCAAACCAAGGTCTGAATTTTTTAAGGAAATGTTTTACAAATTTGACACAAGTGTACGGCATCCAAAAATTGGGTACAGTCTGTATGAGGAAGGATAGGTATTCATCATAACAGCAGGAGGCATGAGAACTTTTCAAGCTGAAATCTGAAATCTGGTTACCAGACAGGGTCTGTTGGGACTCAAACTTTGGTGGCACTTTGGGTTCAATAATCTCATATCCTGTAATGATTCACACATTTATATTCAAACTTCTCGCCGTCATTTAGCATCAGAAAAATAATAAATTTTATAACCTAGGATCAATACCGTTGAAGGTCATCTTGCTGGGATTGCAGAAAATTCAACAATTGTTTTTATCTTGTTTTTAGCTGGCTCCATTATCTAAAGACTTACCTCCCTTTGCATGTCACACTGTATCACTCATTTCTCTTTGAGTGCTAAATATGGTTGCCATAATCATGTGGGAGAAATCTGTCTCGAACGGCTTTAAATAATGAAATAACAATGATCTCGCAAAGTGACGTAAACAGGAAAACGTACACAAGCCTGTTCCTACGAATCTCACAAAACACAGGTTTCGAGCTTTAAATTCAGAGACAACAGAGGAAAACCTAGGCCGGGATGTTCTAAAATTGCGGCTAAGTGTTGACACCGGCGTAAACACGGGAGTGTTTCACGCCGGCATCAACGGGCCTCCTGGTCCAGCAATTTCGTGGGCCACAGGGGGCCAGCATGGCACTGCAGTGTTGCACGCAGCGCCGGCGCTGATACGTGGCCCAGCAATGCCGGTTGCGAGTGCGCGCGGAAGCCGCTTCCGCGCCGGACCCGCGCACCATGGCGGAGCCAAACAGCGGGCCGGCGCGGAAGAAGCCCGCTCGCCGATCAATGGCCCCCGATTGCGGGCCTGGCTGTCGTGGAGGCGCCCACCGGAATCTGATCCCACAAGGATGGCCACCGCGGCTGCAGGTCCAAGCTCCCGCCGGCTGGAACTATGTTCGAACTATGTCGGCAGGAACTCGGCCGGTCGACTGCGGAGAATCGCTGCAGGGTCCTCTTTCAACGGTCCGCGGCTGGCAGCGATTCTCTGGTAACCGGAGAACATGTACCGTGTCGGACCAGCGTCACGGGCCGTCTCGGCGTCAACTCCGATTGTCCGAGTCAGCATGGGCTCGGAGAATCATGGCCCGAATGTTAAAATCCCACTTGGTGCTATAACTGGGCAGGAAGATCCCAGAATGGAACCCTGGCTCAAAAGACTGTAATGTTTTACTTTAAAAAAAAATAAAACATTGATAAACCAAATCACATGACCACTAATTAGCTGCAACAGGGAACTTTTTAAAATTAAACATGAAAATATTGGTTTATGATACAACGCACCTTTACTCCCCCCCCCCCCCCCTCCCCCAGTTTAACACACAGATTTTAGGATTAACTCGGATTACAAAGTACATCTTAATCTACAACGGTTTCATTAATACAAAGTTCCTTTTAAGCACACAAGATGATGGTGTGTGAATACACTCTCCACTCTGAACCCAAAATGAATGTTTGTGGGTGTCTCCTCAGATGATTTTCACATTAGAGTTTCCAAGCTCCAATTCCAAAACTACTCTTTAAAATCTTCTCATACTTACACATTCCCTTAGTGGTGTGCATTCCAAAACCCAGACCAGGTTTTCCAAATGACATTTTGAACAAAGCCGCTGCTCCACTTTCAACAGCGAATCCAGTCCAGGATTTTACACTAACCCCTTTTGGTTTTCTTTGGCTTGACAGCTATGCAAACTGTTCACAATTGTTTTAACTCTCAATTCCCAAACTCTTACTGAATGGCATCAAATTTGTATCTACTTCTGAAGTCTACTGTTCCACTTTAAATCTAGTTACTGCGATTGTCTCTTTAAATCGGAACACTTTGTTTACTCTACCTTGAATTCTTCTGTACAATATTTTGGTCTCTGTTCTCTTAAATCCAGTCATCTTACATGCTCTTCATGTCCCAATTCCTGGTTATCAGGACTGTAACTTGTACTTCAGGAAGCCTGCCTGTCTGCAGCTCCTGTCTTGTCCTTCTTCTGGCAGAGTTCAGAGATATTCACTCCTCGAGATCCTGCCCCAACTACAATCAAATAAATTAAACTAAAATTTAAAAGATCTCTACCTTACAAGGCTCCAGTTGCTAAGAAACACTGCTTACATCTACTGGCCTATTTATTTATTCTTCATGCCATAGCCCTCTCTAAGCACAGTAGAATCATAATTGGAACTTAACCAATCCTCACACATAGAAACACCTTCATCCAGCATGAATCTAACTATAAGTTTTACCGCTCCAGCCACAGAAATATTAAAGTAAACACACTTAAAACTGTACTTTATTTCTCATATTTACCAATGCATATATAAATCGCTTAAAACTACCTTTATTTCCCTAACACTAAGCATAGCCTACAGACTAAAGTAAAGGGCAGCATTTGGTCACCTTAACCTTCAGAGCAACCTCTTAGTTTTAGCACTGTGTGTGAATCTGAAGGTACGGCAGCATTGTGGTTAGCACTGTCGCTTCACATCGCCAGGGACCCGGGTTCGATTCCCGGCTTGGGTCACTGCCTGTGTGGAGTCTGCACGGTCTCTCTGTGTCTGCGTGGGCTTCCTCTGGGTGCTCCAGTTTCCTCCCGCGAGTCCCGAAAGACGTACTTGATAGATGAATTGGACATTCTGAATTCTCCCTCAGTGTATCCGAACAGGTGCAGGAATGTGGCGAAGAGTGGCTTTTCACAGTAAATTCATTGCAATATTAATGTAAGCCTACTTGTGACACCAATAAAGATTATTATAAAGGAATTCTGATCAAAGCATTTAAGCATCGACAGTCCAATTCAGAACGAGCGTGAAAGTGAAAGGTGTTCTTGTTACCAACTATTCTGTACCCGTAAGCCATGTCACATCTGATTTACTTTAGCATTTTAAAACCATTAAAAAATCTATGGTTTCATGGGATGGGGCATCGTTGTCTCAAAGCCAGCATTCATTGCCCATCCTACTGCCCTTAAGCTGAGTGGCTTGTTAGGCCATTTCAGAGGCAGTTAAGAATCAACCACATTGCTTTTTGATTCACTTTGACTATTATTGTTTAAACAGGAAGTGAAATCTCGAGGGATCTGCTTGGCAATGATTTAGCGAGACAAGGTTGGGAGTCATTTGAATAAACACACATCCAGTTGAAATACCAGGTTGTTGGAACATCTTAGGTGAATGGCTGCATCTTCAGTGATTGCCACTTTAGCTCCCACAGACTGTCAGCTTCAGAAGCTTCTCCAACCCAATCCTTTGGCAGCTGTCAACAGGATTCACCATTTTAAAACAATTTCTTACAAAGTACAGAAGCAAATACAAAATAAATGAATATTAAAAGCACAGCATCCAAAGAGAGAAAAGCCAAGATTAAAGGAGTGCTCTGTTCACTCCACGAGTGCTGCCTGACCTGCTGCGTGTTACAAGCAGTTTGTTTTGTTAAAAGTTCCAGCATTGCTGCATTTTGCTTTTCATTTCCAGAGAAACCCCTTTATTCCTGGACTTAGTCTTGTCGGATGCCGTGAAGAGCAGCAGGCAGGATGGAGTGGGCTGCTTCAGTCACTAATTTATCAGAGACATATTAAAGCTAATTATGTGTCCTTCTTTCTTCCATGAGCTGGAAATACAGCAAATCTCTTGACACATACAAAGTCACGACAGATAACCTCAACATTTTCAGAATCATCGAAGTATGATATTCTGACCTCTTGATGAAGCTGGTCTCTTATGCGGTGTTTGGGACGCATGATGCCCTGAGAGCTTACAGACACCAGGTCATGCTAAATATTGGTATTCTTGTCAGAACACATGCTCAGAAAATAAATAAATATCTGAATTTATATTGCACCTTCCATAATGTTGGAAATCTCAAAGTACTTCTCAGCTGGTTAAGTATTATTTTTAAAATTAATAGCAGGAGTGGCCACTCAGCCCCTCGAGCCTGCTCCATTGTTCAATAAGATCACGACTGATCTGATTTGTAACCTCAACTACACATTTTTGCTGACCCCGGATAACCTATCACCCCGTTATTAATCAAGAATCTATCTCGCTCTGACTTTAAAATATTCAAAGACTGTGGGAATTGTAATATCCGATCACACGCTGCATTGGCTGGAGGGGAGGCTCAAGGAGGAGCAGAGGCCAGGGTGGAGGCTGGGTTCGGGTTTGCTGGTGGAAACGGGGTTCTGCAAAAAGGTGAGGTCGGCAATCGGAGAGTATGTGGAAATCAATCAGAGCAGGGAGGAGTTGGTGACCACATTCTGGGAGGCGTTGAAGATGGTGGTCCGAGGGGAGATTATCACGTTCAAGGCACACAGGGACAGGAGGTGGCGGGAGGGGTTTGGACGGCTGTTGGATTAGATAATTGAGGTGGATGGGAGATACGTGGGGACTCTCTGGGGAGATGAATGAGGTGTTCCAGGGGTATTATGAGAACTTATATAGGACTAGCCAGATGGAGAGGAAAGAGATATGGGATGGTTCCTGGACGGATAGGAGTTTCTAAGATTGAAGGAAGAGAGACGGCACGCATTAGAGGAGCCGTTAGGGCTAAGGGAGGTAATTGATAGTTTTAGGGGATGAAGTCGGGGAAGGCTCCAGACCGGATGGCTTTCCGGTGAAGTTCTATGAGGCGTTTGCAACAGAGTTGGCACCGCATTTGTTGGAGATGTGTATTGAGTCATTGGAGAATGGGGAGCTGCCAGAGACACTGGCTGGGATTCTCCCCTACCTGGCGGGGAGGGGGGTCCCAGCGCGTTGGAGTGGCGTGAACCACTCCGGCGTTGGGCCACCCCAAAGGTGCGGAAGTCTCTGCACCTTTAGGGGCCAAGCCCTCACATTGAGGGGCTAGGCCTGCGCCGGAGTGGTTGGCGCTCCGCCGGCTGGCGTGAATGGCCTTTGGCGCCACGCCAGCCGGGGCCGAAAGGACTTCGCCGGCCGGCCTAAGTCTGCGCATGCGCCGGAGGGTCAGCGGCTGCTGACGTCATCCCAGCACATGCGCAGGGGAGGGGGTCTCTTCCGCCTCCGCCATGGTGTAGCCACCTGGGGTGGCCACATCCCGATTTGAAAATAGACACTGATGAGGAGTGTAGGGAAAATTGGCCAGCTACAGGGAACACAAGCAGGTGCAACGTTTCCTGTGTATTAAGATTTGCAGAACCCAGACAGAGCCGAAACCAATAGCCATTTACATATTAATGAGCGATCTCCAGAAACAATCAGAGACATTAAAACAATTGGGACCAAGACAGACTCACCGGCGCCAGTGGGAGCTAGGACAAAGACAGGCCAACGAACACCTAGGGCCCTCTCAACGATCAGGGAACAACTCCAGTATTGGAGAAAATCGATGAGAACAATTGAGACCTGGTCCAATTAATTGGGACCAAGTCCAGGATCCGCCTAAAAGGGCGCAAAGCCCCTGGGACCTAGAAGATAGCGTCCCCAAGTTCAGTTCGTTCTTCTTGGCCTTGGCTTTCAACAAGGAGAGACCTGCCTAGCAGCTGCATCAACCAAGTAAGTCTCAGATCAACGCATGCTACGAGATAGACGCTCCTAGCTACTATTCCGTATCAGCTCGAAGCCAACATAATCAGAACCGGACAAAGGCCATTGTTCCTCTGACCTGGTGGGCTATTCGAAGCTAAGTACAGGCTTTTAGTAATAGTGATAGTTTAGTAAGTAGAGTTTTATGCATGAGTAGTGATTGACTGTGTGTAAAATAAAATGTATTGACTTCAAAAGTTACTTATTGAGTTATTGATCAGTACTTGGCTTTGAACTTCGTGGTGGTATCAGAAAGATACCTGGCGACTCCAGAGCAAAGGTTATTAAAACAGAGCAATTAAGGAAAAGCATAACGAGCAACAATGGTGAAGATCATGGCAAAGGCGGCGGAAGAAAAAGAGTGCCCCCACAGCACAGGCTCGCCGGCCGATCGGTGGGCCCCGATTGCGGGCCGGGGCACCCCCCCCGGGGTCAGATCGCCCCCCCCCAGGACCCCGGTGCCCGCCCGCGCCGCCAATCCCGCCGGTCAGGTAGGTGTTTTGATTCCCACCGGCGGGAGAGGCATGACAGCGGCAGGACTTCGGCCCATTGCGGGCCGGAGAATCGGCGGGGGGGACCGGCGCAGCGCAATTCCTTCCCCCGTTGAATCCGGGACACAGCGGGGGTGGGATTGAAGCCGGCCCCCGGCGATTCTCCGACCCAGCGGGGGTCCCGTCACATGCATCAATTATGCAAATCTCGAAGAAGGGGAAGGATCCATTGGAGCGTTGATCATATAGGTCCATTTTGTTGTTGAACACTGACATGAAGTTTTTAGCTAAATTGGTGGTGGGAAGGATGGAGGGATGTGTGCCAGGGATGGAGGTGGAGGTCCAAAAGGGTTTTGTAAAGGGCAGGCACCTCTCCAGTAATATCAGGAGGCTGTTAAATGTAGTTATGAGGCGCGTGACAGAGATTCTTTTTTCTATGGATACAGAGGTTATGATCAGGTGGAGTGGAAGTATCTGTTTGAGATCTTGGGTAGGTTTGGGTTTGGACCAAGTTTGTGGCGTGGGTGCACTTGTTGTTTTTGCTCTAGTGGCATGTGTAGATAGATAGGATGAGTGCACGGAGTTTTGGGCTGAACAGAGGTATGAGTCTGTTGTCGCTGTTGTTGTTCGCACTAGCGATTGAGCCCTTGGCGATGGCCCTTAGGGGGTCAGTGGAGTTGCAGGGGATTGTGAGGTGGGACGGAGAGAACCAGGTGTTGCTGTACGTGGATGATCTGTTTGTGTCGGACCCATTTTAGAGTATGGATAGGATCATGGGAAAATTGGGGAGGCTTGAGGCCTTCTCTGGGTATAAGTTGAAAGCCGGGAAGAATGAGGTGTTTCCAGCGAATGCCGTGGGGCTGAGGGCCAACATGGGGATATTACCATTTAAGGTGGCTAGAGAAACGTTCAGGTATTTGGGGATCCAGTTGACGAGGAAATGGGCTACGATGCACAAGTGGAATTTGACAACATTGGTGGAGATCAGGGGTGTTTTTAAGAGTTGGGACACACTGCACCTGACACTGACAGGGAGGTTGCAGGTCGGGAAAATGTGCTGTCAAGGTACCTGTTTGTTTTCCAGACCTTCCCGATCTTTCTTCCGAAGGCCTTCTTTCTGGTGATCTCAGAGTTTGTATGGTGGAGAAGGTCCGTGGGTAAAGAGGGTCCTGCTGCAAAGGCAGAAAGGGGGGTTGGTGCTCCTGAACCTGCTACACTATTATTGGGCAGCAAACATGAAGAAGGTGAGGTAAGGAATCCAGCTTTTGGGCCACGGTGACGGCTCCACTTCCGTTGGCTCCGGGGAAGTATATGGGGAGCCTGGTGATACAGTTGACAGTCAGGGTGTGGAATCAGCTGAGGAGGCACTTTAAATTGGAAGGGATGTCGGTGTTCTCGCAATTGTGCAGGAACCATGTAAAGTAGTCCATTTTGGCAAGAAGAATAAAAAATAAACATTATCTAAATGGTGAGAGATTGCAGAGCTCTGAAGTGCAGAGAATCACAAAAGGGGAGATGGGTGGGATGTATGGGAAGTGGAGGGAGGCGGAACTGGAGAGGGTAAGGGACTTGTATCTGGAAGGGCAGTTTGCAGGATTGGTGTTGCGGGAGAGGTTTGATTTGCAAAAGGGGAGTGAATTTAGGTATATGCAGATGTCGGACTTCACAAGAAAGGAGTGGAAGGCGTTTCGGAGGTTGCCGGGGTATACCCTATTTGAGCAATTTTTGCCACCGGACAAGTCGGGAGAGGGTAGGATTGGTGATGTATGTGGGTGGTCGGGGGAGCAGGAAGTGGTGAGGATGAAGTACAAATGGGAGCAGGAGTTGAGGGGAGAAATAGACTGGGATCTGTGGGTGAGGCAGTGCGCAGGGTGAACTCAAACTCCTCCTGTGTGCAGATGAGCTTGATTAAGTTCAAGGTGGTGCACAGAGTGCATATGACTCTGGCAAGAATGAGTAGGTTCTTTCAAGGGTTGGATGACGAGTGCTTGAAGTGTGGGTGTGGGCCGGCAAACCAGCGCACATGTTCTGCGGCTGTGAGAAGTTGGAGAGATACTGGGAAGTGGTGTTTGGGATCCTGTCCAAGATTGAGGGGCTGGAGGTCAAGTCGGACCCAATGGTGGCGATCTTTGGGGTATCTGAAATGCCAGGGCTGATGAAGGGGAAGGGGACCGATGTAGTGAACTTCGCCTCTCTATTTGCTCGGCGAAGGATCATGTGGAATTGGAGGGCGGATACGCCACCAGAGGTGGCGGCCCGGCTGGGGGACCCGTGTGACCTAAGGTTGGAAAATATCAAATTTAAGTTCAGGGGGCCGGAGGAGGGCTTTGAGACACAGTGGGGTTTTTCATGACAATGTTTGAGGAATTGTTCGGCACGGGGGGAGGGTGTAAACAGGGATAAAAGCTGTGCAAACTGTGGATTGTGAGGTTGTTAAGTGTGTTGTTGTGTATATTACTGTTTTTACATACGTTTATAATAAAATACATTTAAAAATAATATTCAAAGACTCCTTCCACTGCCTTATGATGAAGAGAGTTCCAGAGACCCATGACTCGCAGAGAAAAAAAAATCCTCTCATCTCCTTCTTAAGTGAGCTACAGCTTATTTTTAAGCAGTGACCGCCAATTCTAGATTCTACGACATGCGGAGAGGCTGAATAGACTCGGCCTGCTTTTATTAGAACAACGGAGGTCGAGGGGTGACCTGATAGAGGTCTACAAGATTATGGGGAGCACGGATAGAGTGGATGGGCAGTCACCAGGCGGCATAGGTTTAAGTTCCGTGGGGCAACGTTTAGAGATGTCCAAGGCTGTTTTTTTCCGCAGAAAGTGAGTGTGCCTGGAACGTGTTGCCAGGGGACGTTGTGGAAGTATATATATTAACAGCGTTCAAAAAGCAACTTGAAAAATACATGGATAGAATCGGTACAGAAGAATACAACACAAGGAAGTACTGGGAGTTTTGGCCAAGGTTGGTATCATGACTGGTACAGACTTAGAGGGCCGAAGGGCCTGTTCCTGTGCTGTATTGTTCTTTGTTCTTTGAAACATCCTCTTTACATCCATCCTGTTAATCCTGTTAAGACCCCTCAGGATCTTATATATTTCAATCAAGTTATGTCTTACTCTTTTAAACTCTGGTGGATACAAGCCTAACCTCTCCAATCCTTCCTCATTAGTCTATTTCTAATGTATTTATGTATTTGTGGGCAGCACGGTAGCACAAGTGGATAGCACTGTGGTTTCACAGCGCCAGGGTCCCAGGTTCGATTCCCTGCTGGGTCACTGTCTGTACGGAGTCTGCACGTTCCCCCCGTGTCTGCGTGGGTTTCCTCCGGGTGCTCCGGTTTCCTCCCACAGTCCAAAGACGTGCAGGTTAGGTGGATTGGCCATGATAAATTGCCCTTAGTGACTAAAAAGGTTAGGAGGGGTTATTGGGTTATGGGGATACGATGGAAGTGAGGGCTTAAGTGGGTCGGTGCAGACACGATGGGCCAAATGGCTCCCTTCTGCACTGTATGTTGTATGTTCTATTTGATTAAATAAGACGACCAATACTGTACACACTACTCCTGATGTGGTCTCACCAATGTCCTGCACACCTGTAATCCATTCCCCTCGCAATAAACAATTACATCCTATTAGTTTTCCTAATTACTTGTTGTACCTGTATACTAGCCTTTTGTGATTCATGCATGAAGACACTCAGATGCATCTGCATTTCAGAGCTCTGCAATCTCTCACCATTTAGATAATAAGTTTATTTTTTACTCTTCTTGCCAAAATGGACTACTTTACATTTTCCCACATTTTACTCCATTTCCCAGATCTTTGCCCACTCACTTAACCTTTTTCTGTTTGTAGCCTCCTTACATCCTCTTTACAATTAATTTTCCCACCTATCATTGTGTCGTCAGCAAATTTAGCAACTAACATTTCATCCAAGCCATTTATATAAATTGTAAAATGTTGAGGCCCCAGCACTGATCGCTGTTGTAATGTAGGAAACCTAGCAACCAATTTATTCTTAGTAAACGCCAATAAACAGCAATGTGGTAGCAGCAGGAAGAACGCTCAGCACACACCCTTTTTAATCTTCGACAGAAACTTGACGTGGAAATTACATTCATTGTATGTGCCGTTAACAAATATGGGATGAGAGAAAAAGGAACATAGAACAGTACAGCACAGAATAGGCCCTTCGGCCCTCGATGTTGTGCCGCGCATTGTCCGAAACCCAGATCAAGCCATCCCATTCCCTGTCATTCTGGTGTGCTCCATGTGCCTATCCAATAACCGCTTCAAAGTTCCGAAAGTGTCCGACTCCACTATCACAGCAGGCTGTCCATTCAAATAGGAACTATTTAAAGATTCTGTATGTGAAAACCTAGCTATATTTGTCATATCCAGCATCTCTATTGTTCTTCAAAAGTTGACTAACCTTCGTTGAACAGAACTCTTCAGCCCAGTTTGACAGAGTGCAGCGTAAAACCAAACCAACAAACAGAAAGATGTGCAAATAATGTGCCCGTGGAGAGAAGACACAAGAAGATTTTGAGCCATGATTGAAACCTTGAACCTTCTGTTCTCTTCACAAATGCTGCCTGATCTGCTGTATGGTATCAACTTTTAATATCACTAAAAGCCAACTACTCTAGGAAGAACTCTACCGTGGCAGGGTTTCCCAGGAGGGCAACGAAACACTTAATAATAATTATAATAATCTTCATTCGTGTCACAAATAGGCTTACATTAACACTGCAATGAAGTTACTGTGAAAATCTCCCAGTCGCCACCCTCCGGGTACACGGAGGGAGAATTCAGAATGTCCAATTTACCTAACAAGTACGTCTTTCGGGACTTGTGGGAGGAAACCGGAGTACCTGGAGGAAACCCATGCAGACACGAGGAGAACATGCAGACTCTGCAAAGAGACCCAAGCCGGAAATTGAACCTGGGCCCCTGGTGCTGTGAAGCCATAATTCTAACCACTATGCTACCGTGCCGCCCATAGGGATGTCCTCAAAGCATCCCTGAAGGGGTCAAACATCCCCCCAGATGTGGGGGATGGGAGTCCTGTCCTTATGACTGACCAAAATAGAGACGCTCATTCAGGAACGCATCGGACACTTCAAGAGACTTTGTTTCCCCAAACATTTTATTAAGGCATTTATGGTTTAAAAAAAAATACAAATTCAAATGTAAACATAGTTCAGCGCGTAACACATCCCTCCATCTCCCACTGTTCCCACCTAATCTAGACCAAAAATAGCCTAACTCCCCCTACCCCCTCTTACTTCCCCCCTTATTGAATCTGCTGACAGTTTAGTTTTTTCCGAAGAAGTCGATAAACGGCTGCCACCTCCGAACGAACCCTAAAGTTGATCCTCTCAGGGCGAACTTAATTTTCTCAAGTCTGAGAAACCCCGCCATGTTGCTAACCCATATCCCTGATTTTGGGGGCTTCGAGTTCCTCCACGCTAGTAATATCCATCTTCGGACTACCAGGGAGGCAAAGGCCAAAGCCTCTCTCGCCCCCTGGGCTCCCGCATCTTCTGGCACTCCAAAAATTGCCACCTCTGAACTCGGCGCCACCCTCGTTTTTAGTACTGTGGACACTGACATCCGCCAAATTCCCTGCCAGAGTCCCCCAAGCTTTAGGCATGCCCAGAACATGTGGACATGGTTGCGGGCCCTCTTGCCACACCTCACACACCTGTCCTCCACCCCAAAAAACCCTGCTCATCCGGGCCACCGCCAGTGTGGCCCGGGTGAACGCCTGAACTGTATCAGGCTGAGCCTGGCACATGACTGAGGGCGTGTTGATCTCAGCTCAGAGCATCCTCCCACAGACTTGCCTCTAACTCCTTATCGGCTCATTCTTCCCATTTTAATCTCATCTATCTAGGTTCCTTCCACTCCCTAAGTTTCTTTATAGATTACGATATCTTCCCCTCCCCACTCCCGTTCTAGAAACTACTTATCCTGTGTATCCCCTGCGGCCCGGGTTTAGAAGCGGAACGGTTGAAAACCTGCCTTCGCACAGAATCCCTTACCTGTAGAGACCGAAACCCATTCCCTCTGGCAATTCAAACTCCTCCAAATCCTCCAAACAGTTGACAGCTCCCATCAATAAATAGATCCCCCCAGCCTCTCGATCCCTGCTCTGTGCCACCTCCGAAACCCCCCCATCCATCCTCCCCAGGCGAAAACCACAAATTGTGATTCCACCAATTGGAGCCCACACTGACGCTCCCTCCACTCCCATATGCTTCCGCCACTGCCCCACTCGAGAAGACTTTGTCGGGAACGTTTGCACGAGGACAAAGTTGAGTGTGTCCGAAGGAGTGCACAAATCTCTGAACCACCCATCTAGCCAAACCCTTCTCACACTGCCGGTCCCACATGTGGTAGAGTCTTCAGATCACGCATTGGACTGGTAATCCTTCTCTGAACTCGATGATCTGAAGTGGAAGCTATAAAGGGTTAACACTACCATTAATAATAGCTAGGGAGCATGTGCATCATAATGAGGTCACTCAGAGAGAAGAGAGAGAGGAGATGAGAGAGAGATAAGTGAGAGGTTGTCCTGATGTTCTGTAATCTTATGTAAAGTTATTTATGTAAATAAAAGTACTTTCAAGGAAAGATACTTGCCGTCAGCTAGGTCTCTTACTGGAGTCAGATACTCAATGTCTTCCATAACTTACCAAGAAAACACAGACGTCATATTTGATGTAGGGCAGCACGGTAGCATGGAGGCAGCACGGTAGCATGGTGGTTAGCATAAATGCTTCACAGCTCCAGGGTCGGTTCCTGGCTGGGTCACTGTTTGTGCGGAGTCTGCACGTCCTCCCCGTGTGTGCGTGGGTTTCCTCCGGGTGCTCCGGTTTCCTCCCACAGTCCAAAGATGTGCGGGTTAGGTGGATTGGCCATGCTAAATTGCCCGTAGTGTCCTAAAAAGTAAGGTTAGGGGGGGGTTGTTGGGTTACGGGTATAGGGTGGATACGTGGGTTTGAGTAGGGTGATCATTGCTCGGCACAACATCGAGGGCCGAAGGGCCTGTTCTGTGCTGTACTGTTCTATGTGTTGGGTACTCTGGATCTGTGGAGACTGCGTTTCCCTCAGCAGTAACATATACAGGCTACCAACATTTGAAATAGTACAACACTATTGTATTAAGCTAGGAACTGTTGAACATACTTTCACTATGGGTCAACACTATGTTAGATTAAACTGAAGACCTATACCTATCCTGACCAGTCTAGACTGTTAGCACATGGTGAAGATCTGTACTACAAGCTGTGAGCTCTATCCTTCTCAGAGGCTGCATCCCGAATGAGCGGGAAAACTAGTGCCCTCTGGCTTTATAGTGAGCGTGCTCTAAATGGTGATTGGCTGCTGTGTTGTGTGTGTTGATTGGTCTTGCAGTGTGTTGATGGTCTTGCAGTGTGCTGTTGGTCTTGCAGTGGTCTTGCAATCCTCAGGGTGAGGAAGGGGTAAGAAGGATAACACCAACATTTTCTGCTTTTGTTCCAATTTCCATTTTTTTGTACTTATTTCTAGTGAAAAGCCTTTGTTCTGAGACTGAATGGCGCTCCTGAAGAGCAGTGGGTTAGATTGGAATGGCCTGTTTCAACGTCTCTATTCGAAGAGAATGTCTGGCTGAGCAACATGGCAGTTGTTACCACCGGAATAACCATTCATGTTATCACTGGAACAAACTTCTAAGGAACAGATGAAGCTCTGCAGCTGCACCTAAACATTCTGTACCCATCAAAAATATGGCAACACACAATAAAAGCCAAGATACCTGCAGATTTCTTTCCCAGACTTGAGTGCCTGCTGGAATCCTGTTCCTTGTATGTAAAAGTTCAAACAGTGTTAGCCATTATTCACTGAACCAGTCTTGTTTGATTTTATTTCAAACAGAAATGTGGTATTAGCAGGAAGAATGCTACTACAAAGGTTTATGTAGGCAAACAGTAAAAGCCGTAACACGGCATACAGCAAGCACATCAGTCCCATCCGGGACTACCGATCATGCTGGTCCCAATCCTGGCTGGTTTTTAAGTACTTGGTTCATGAGCCCTAGCTGCTAAGCCTCGGCCCCGCAGCAGGGGAGCTTGTATTCCACAAGCCCCACGGGGAGATAAATTGGGTCATCTCCGTGGGTCTCGTGAGGGTTATTACATCCCTCCCGTATGTCCTTTTGTCATTGAAGGTGGAGAAGGTCTCCTTTGCTGCTTGCCCGCAGCTATCTTTCCAGCGGTTGTGGGCTGAGTTGGAGGGTGCGTAACGTGTCGGGAAGCGTCGCTTCCATGCCGATCGTCTGGGGGTTGTTGTTGGCGGTCTCTACTGGTCAAACTCTGGCCTATGGATAATGGGCACGAGGGACTGATTCATCTTCAGGGCTGGCTCTGGTGCAGTTTCCCTGCCTTTGAGACGGTCCATGTGTTTGTGTACCGTCTGCTGTTTAGTTTTGACCATACAAGAAACTGGCCTTGTCTTCTCTACTACGGTCCCCGGTGTCCACTGGGCACCGTCCCCAAAATTCTGAATGTACACAGTATCCCCTGGCTTGAGCTCTCTGTTCTGCTTCCGGTGGTTGAGGTACTTTTTCTGGAGACTTTGTTTCTTTTCCATCTTCCTACTAAAATTGGGAAATGTTAGGCTTAGATAGGTTCATAGTCTTCGGTCCATCAGTAATTCTGCTGGTGCTGTTCAGGTGGTTATATGCGGCATGGTCCAATAGTTGAACAGGAAACGCAGAAATTCCATCTCAATGTGTCTCTTTATGCCCCTCTTAAATTCTGCACTGCCTGCTGAGCCAGGCCATTTGAAGAAGGGTATTACGGGGCGGTCCGACTGTGTTTCACTCCATTCGCCTACATGAACTTCGAGAATTCCTCGTTGGTGAAAGAGTGGCGTTATCAGTAGACAGCATCCCCAGGATGCCATGGACACTAAATGACTGGCATAGCTGCTCAATGTGAAGTGATGTATGGCATGCAGTAAACATCTATCGATTTTGAGTGAGTGTAAAAGCATCGACCCGGCAAATTCGGCGTGTAACCACACTGGCCGGCCAGGCCACCCTCAGTGACTAAGTAATTCTGATGGCGGGAGCTTGACGTGCCGTACACTGCTTCACCAACCTCTCGATGTCACCATTGAGTCCCGACCACCACACATAACATCTGGCGTAGCATCTTCATTTTGGACACCCCAGATGTCCATTGTGCAGGTCCTGCAGTATGATTTTCCCTGCCTTGTCTTGGGACCAGAATACGGGCTCCCACAGAGAATTTCCGTCTTCAATGCTAAGCTCCTGTTGCGTAGTTGGGAAAACCTGCAGTTCTTCAGGCAGTTTTTCTTGTTGTCCCCATTTTGGATGACATGGTGCAACTTTGCCAACGCGGGGTCCTTTTGCATCTGCACACGATTTGCTGAGGTTGTGACCGGCAAGGTGTCGTAAAATTTAGCATTAATACAACTTCGTCCAACTTAAGGTGGAGAGGATGGGCGTGTCTGCAATGAGAGTCATCATAGGGCATCGGCTATGCGCAATTTGTTCGCTCTGGACGATATCAAAGGCATACTCATATACCACCAACAATGGTACAATCATTGGATCCTGGGTCTATGCTATCGGTGGCATCGCCGTAACATCCTTGAAAGGCCCGAGTAATGGTTCGTAGTCCGTGATGATTGTAAAGTGCCACCCATAATGTATTGATAGAACTTTTTCACTGCACAGATCACAACCAGTCCTTCCTTTTCAATCTGAATTTAATGGTGCTCGAGTCGGCCAAGGTTCTCGATCATCGGTAATTGGTCTCTTTGTTCCGTTCATTCACCTGGTGGAACAACACTGCCGAAACCATATGGGGGCATCGCATGTGATTAGGAGAGATCTGGAAGGATCGTAATGTGTTAGCAGTCTAGAGGACGACAGTTGAGTTTTGCTTGGAAAATGCCACTTCTTGACAGCGCCCTCCCATGCTCATTCTGATATTTCTTTAGGACGTGCATGAAGCGGTGTCAATATGGTTGCCAGATTCGGTAATGAAGTTTCCAGAATAGTTTATGAGCCTTAGGAATGACCATAGCTCTGTCATATTCTCTGCTCTGCTTGAAAGCTCGAACCTTCTCCTCCACTGGGTTGAAACCCGATACTCTAGTCTGGCTTCAAAACCGTCTACCCGATACTCTAGTCTGGCTTCAACACCAGGATTACTCCTCACTCCGCGAACTGAACTGGGTGAATAATCTCCAAATTTTCCAGCTGGCTGAGCTCATTGTCCACTTTCAACAGCAGTGCATATGGAACTGGGCGGGCCCAAAATACTTGGGTTGGACTTCTGAGTCCATGTGAACTTTGGCCATGACTCTCTTTGTTTTCCTCAATCCATCTTGGAAAATTTCTGGGTATTTTCCCAGGACCTAGTACAACCCGCCTATACCCATTTAAAAAATCTGCTGCCAATCTCGGCGGAACCTCTGCAATCAGTCACGGTCCTGGCCCCTGATCCACTATCAGTGGCAGGCAAACTGATTGTTGTCCATAGGCAACCGTTGTTGTTCCAATGATGGACAATGGCTCTCCGGTATATGTTGGCAATCGTGCCCATGTGACCTGTAGGTAAGGTGTTGCAACCCTGTACGGGCTTTCTGGTATGTTTGTTGTCCAATGACCGAGACAGCAGCCCCGTGTCCATTTCCATCTCTAGTGGGTGGCCATTTACCTGGATGGTCACCTTCATGTGGGCCGTAATGCAACTTAGTTGCATGCAAACATCCTCCTCAGGTTGTGGTAAGCATAAAGCCCTGACTCTGGGTAGACATGCCCCCCCGACCAGGGCGAAGTGCTCCCTGGCGGTTTTGGCATTCCCAGCCCCCACGGTTCCAGCAACCATAGGTGCAACATCGCTGAGAGTCATCCTCCTAGAGCTCAGGAGAGATATCCCGTCAAGCTGCAGTGGCTCTTGGCTAATGGATCTGACCACGACCCTGCTCGGGTGCCATAAGTTCTGCTCTTGGGTGGGTGGTTACTCGCCAGCATGAGGTGGTCTCACAGCATCTCTGGAAGGGATGGGCCATAGTCGCAATGCTCAGCTAACGTGTGTATGCACGTCAGGAATTCCGGACTGACTCCACCAAGTGTTCGCCTGACCACGTTGAACCTGTATCTCTGTGCTATCACCCGACGGGTTGGACCGTAATGATATGCCACAATTGCTATTAGCTCATCAAAGGTCTTTCAGTCTGGGGCCACCAGGTGGGTAAGACTTTTGATCACACTAAAGATTGGCTCCACAGGTGGTCAGGACCATTTGTCCGCCATCACCTGTAATCACATTCACCTGGAAAAAATACCGCAACCGTTCAGCACACCCAATCTTCTACATCTGCATCGAAAGCCTCAAGTCTCCCAAAAAGCGCACTTTAAATTTACCCTAACCTTGCTCTTGTGCTGAGGAATTCAAACATGGTCCAGGAGTCTAGAATTGCAACTGTAGTTTTTCCCTCTTCGCCAGTATAATATTTCAGGAGTTCTGAGAAGGTTAAAACAACGTGGTATTCAGCTCAAATCCCAGCTGGGACTACTGATCAAGCCGGTCCCATTCCTGGCTGGCTTTTAAGTACCTGGTTCAACCAGCCCCAGCGGCTAGACCTCCGCCCCTTAGCGGGGAGCTCCTGTTCCACAAGCCCCACAGGAGGATCAATTGGGTCATCCCCGTGGATCTCGTGAGTATTATTACACTGTCACACCAGTTGTTGCCCATGAACATCTCCAAGTCTATTTTTTCCATGTGTTCCTGGATTCAGAGCAACCACCAGGTCTAAATTCATGTGACACATAGGCCACTTACATCGTCTGACAGCACAGCACGTCATTGTGGCACCACGTAACACATAAAACAAATCATTTAAAAATTATCGCTTTAAAACTGAACTAGCAGTAACAATCACTGCTATCTTTTAAAATACAGATTGTTTTCGGCATCAGTTCTTGGAACAGATTTATTTTGTTACTCAGAATACAAATGGATTGAAAGGGAGTGAAAATGTGTCATTTCATTCTAAAAATGAGAGTAATCAAACACAGGACTCAAGGGTGAATGGCCTCCTTCTTTGCTGTAACAATTTTGATGATTCCATCGATCAAATATGATAATGATTGCTTTATTTCTTCCTAGTGAACGGCTACTTCTTCATTTAATTCATAGCACTCTCTGAATTGTAAACTGTTAAGCAATGAAACTAGAGTCTTACCTTTCTGCTGTCAGAATTTCTGTTAGTTGAGTAATAGGCTGATGTTACTTTAATCTGGAGGGAAAGAAAGGAAATGGAATATTAGAGTTACAATAATGACAGATATTTTCAGAGATCCAAATGGGACAACTATTCTTTTGCACTTTTCACATAAACTTCTAAACATTGCAGTGCACCGTCTGACAACAGCAACACAGCAAAATACATCTTAAAAGCCCAGAAATTAAAATATACCAATTAATCCAAAAGCAAAATACTGTGGATGTAGAATCTCTCTCCACAGATGCTGCCGGGGCTGCTGTGTATATCCACCATTTTCTGAGTGCATTTAAGAAACCAGTTAGTGCCTCTTTCTGAATTTTGGACCCTGTGCTTGGATTGTTTTATCACATTAAAGGCATTACATAAATGCAAGTTGTTCATGTATTGGATATTATTTCTGATTCGGTATCATCAGACATTCCGAGCATCAGATCCCATATTCCTTACGATCTGGAGTTCAACTTACTGATTCAATTTTGCTTATTTGATCATATGGCATTATGACAAAGAAAGTCATTGTTCAATGAACTGGATACGGTAATAGAATCATCAAGTGTTTCTAACACAGGAGGCCATTTGACCCATTGTGTTTGTGCTGGCAAGAGCAATTTAGCTATTCCCATTTCCCTGCACTTGCTGAAACTGGAACCCCCACCTCGTACCGCCCCCTCCCATTAATTATTTTACTCTGAAAACCCTGGCTAACCAAACGTTTTGATCGCATGATCATTGTCCCCTAAATAATCTCAATCAAGCGCTGTATTCCAAATCTATGCTAAACAAAGGCTTACGGCTAAATTGATTCCCGCAGAACTGATGAGATTGGACCTTTAACCGGCTGACTTAGTTATGCCCTGGACACGTTGTAAAATACCACAGATAATAAATCACCATAGCAACAAGAAAAAGCAGAGTCAGTTTATATTGTGTAAACTGAGTGAAAACTAGTGACATGTCAATGATGTAGGGTGCCGATGTGGGAATCCACTGTTGCAAGTCACCCAGATGAGAGGTTCCATGTTAAAGCACTTTTAAAAGCTGTTAGAAATAAAAGTTCAAAGGCACAGTTACTATCTTTGACTGTCTTCTATTTGCTGGGTACTCCTACCCCATCAGGAACACTGCTAATTATCTGCTGTTATATCACCAGGTATCCTCCTGACTATCCGCTATTTCACCAGGTAACATCCTGACTACCCGCTATCTCATCAGGTAACCTCCTGACTACCCACTATCTCACCAGGTAACCTCCTGACTACCGTTATTTCACCAGGTATCCTCCTGACTACCTGATATTTCAACAGGTAACTTCCTGACGCTCCGCTATCTCACCAGGTAACTTCCTGATGCTGCGCTATCTCACCAGGTATCCTCCTGACTACCCGCTATCTCACCAGCTATCCTCCTGACTACCCGCTACCTCACCAGGTATCCTCCTGACTACCCGCTACCTCACCAGGTATCCTCCTGACTAACCGCTATCTCACCAAGTATCCTCCTGACTATCCGCTATTTCACCAGGTATCCTCCTGACTACCCGCTATCTCACCAGGTATCCTCCTGACTACCCGCTACCTCACCAGGTAACATTCTGACTACCCGCTACCTCACCAGGTATCCTCCTGACTATCCGCTATTTCACCAGGTATCCTCCTGACGACCCGCTACCTCACCAGGTGTCCTCCTGACTACCCGCTATCTCACCAGGTAACATCCTGACTACCCGCTACCTCACCAGGTATCCTCCTGACTACCCGCTACCTCACCAGGTATCCTCCTGACTACCCGCTATCTCACCAAGTATCCTCCTGACGATCCGCTACCCTCACCAGTGTATCCTCCTGACTAACCGCTACTCACCAGGTATCCTCCTGAACTACCCGCTACCTCACCAGGTATCCTCCTGACTACCCGCTTACACTCACCCAGGTATCCTCCTGACTACCCGCTACCTCACCAGGTATCCTCCTGTACTACTGCTATCTCACCCCGGTATTCATCCTGACGACCTGCTAGTTCAGCAGACACATTCTTGGCGAATAACCAATCTACACCGGATTACAGATTGCCTGTGAAACAGATGATCAAGATGCAATATACAGCCACTCTCACCCTACAATGCTGTCTATCCAAATCTTCAAACTTTCCTCACATGGCTGAGCCAACCATGAGTGCCGGAACGTGTGTCTTGCAGTTAGTCTTTAGTGAAAAGGTCTTTGGTACTAATTTTAAAAATTAGCTTTGGGGGATTGTGACAGTCCTATCCAATCAGGAGCCCTGGCTCCAAGGTCTCTGATTCCAATGATGGACCCTCCACTTTGCAAGGCCAGTAAAACTCACGGCTTACCAGGAATCATTGAGGTGCGACAAAAAACAGATCATAGAACTAATGTAATCAGTCTTTCTCTCTTCTCAATATAGATGCTTGCATAGCTCTTGATCTTTATCAACCAATATACGAGGTGAAGGATGTTCAACCACAAGTCTGCGTTCAAATAATAATAAAATAAATAATCTTTATTGTGACAAATAGGCTTATATTAACAGTGCAATGAAGTTACTATGAAAAGCCCCTAGTCACCACATTCCGGCGCCTGTTCCGGTAAACAGAGGGAGAACAGACCAGGTTTGTCCATCATTATTTCAGGTCCCAAACCTTCCTGATGGTCAGACCAACCTACTGCACTCGAGGTTATCACAGCACCCCCTCGTGGAAGCAGCACCAGAGACAAATCACCCTTGAGAAGAGCCTCTACCTCCATCATCCGAGATGGTACAGTTGGTAGACACCCTTAGTACGCTACAGAAACAATTTCCAGCCAGCATGTTAAAGCCACAACACTTGCTGAAACCAGGTAGCGGCTTTGCACAATCAACGCAAAAGAAAAAAAGTGAGTGACTACCCAATCTTCTTTTATCCAATGATACTTCTTCCTCAACCTCAAAGAGCTTCCAGAAGCCCAAAATGAAGAAAAGGCACCAATAACCTGGCGAATACCAGTTTTGTTCACCCTGAAAGAAACAATGACGATGAACAACAACCAATCAGACCGATCAGGTGTGGTGTATCATCCGATAATGAAAGAAGTAAATGAAACCACGCTCACATTACAGTACAACTGCCAAACCAACGGCAAGACCAAGAACCTGCAGAGCCTATCCAGAGGTTATTCAACTGACAAAACTCGAGTTTGCAGTCAGTCATCAAGGCAACTAAAGATGTTTTTACTAGACATGGGATACCATTGACGGTTGTAACGGACAATGTTTTGACAGTTGGGGATGGACTGAGTTTTCTCAGTGCTATAATTTCAATTATGTCACGTCAAGCCCTCTATATCCCAGTCCAATGGAAAGGCTGAGAAAGGTGCGGGTATCGTGAAGAAATTGTTGAAAAAAGCATATGAGGCGAGACAATATATTTTTCTAGCTTTATTACGTCGTTGAGCTACTCATTTATCGACAGGTCTCTCGCCAGCGCAACTTCTTATGAACAGACAGCTGCGTACCACATTACCAAGTCTAACTACCGAATCATGATGATAAACCAATCATAAACAAGATGAGACAGCAGCAGCAAACTCAAAGCTTGTATTATAACAAGTCAGCCAAAAAGCTGATTCCGCTAGTTCGAGGAGATTGT
Organism: Scyliorhinus canicula; assembly: GCF_902713615.1. NCBI lineage: Eukaryota > Metazoa > Chordata > Chondrichthyes > Carcharhiniformes > Scyliorhinidae > Scyliorhinus > Scyliorhinus canicula. The sequence goes on along the minus strand of NC_052147.1, from coordinate 160,410,640 downwards.
GTAGAAGGTCTAACAGGTGGATGGTCCTGCATTGCTCGTGTTTTAAGTCAGAGAGCTCCACATTCCTATCTTGTAAAAACATCGGAAGGTTCGATATTCAGAAGTCATTGTGCATTGTTTAAGGTGAAGCAACCTCAAACTCCAATTCAACCTCCAATTAAGTCTCAACAATTGTTTGCCAATAGTAGGTTTCTCAAACATTTGTTAAAACTGAGTACTTCATCGTCTGATACTCAACTTCCTGGTACAAATACCAATCAGAAGTCGGAAAATTCTGACTCATTGACAGTTGGATTGAGGAGATCAACAAGATCAAAAAATAAACCTGATTGTCTCAATTTATGAACTGTAAAACACTGATTTAACTCGTGTAACTTTTCATGATGTTCATCATTGTACAGTTCTCATACAGTACCACGGTACAGTGAAAAGTGTTTTTCTGCGAGAAGCTCAACAGATCATTAAGTACATGAAAAGAAAAGGAAATAAAAGAAAATACATAATAGGGCAACACAAGGCACACAATGTAACTAAATAAACACCAGCAGCAGGTGAAGCACACAGTTAATGAGATCAGTCCATAAGAGGGTCATTTCGGAGTCTGGTAACAGCGGGGTAGAAGCTGCTTTTGAATCTGTTCATGCTTTTTTTCAGATTCTTGTATCTCCTGCCCAATGGAAGAAGTTGGAAGAGTGAGTAAGCCGGGTGGGAGGTATCTTTGATTATGCTGCCCGCTTTCCCCAGGCAGCGGGAGGTGTAGATGGAGTCAATGGATGGGAGGCAGGTTTGTGTGATGGACGGGGCTGTGTTCATGACTCTCTGAAGTTTCTTGCGGTCTAGGGCCGAGCAGTTGCCATACCAGGCTGTGATGCAGCCAGATAGGATGCTTTCTATGGTGCATCTGTAAAAGTTGGTAAGAGTTAATGTGGACATGCCGAATTTCCTTAGTTTCCTGAGGAAGTATAGGCGTTGTTGTGCTTTCTTGTGGAAGCGTCGACGTGGGTGGACCAGGACAGATTTTTGGAGATGTGCACCCCTAGGAATTTGAACCTGCTAACCATCTCCACCTCGGCCCCATTGATGCTGACAGGGGTGTATACAGTACTTTGCTTCCTGAAGTCAATGACCAGCTCTTTAGTTTTGCTGGCATTGAGGGATAGATTGTTGTCGCTGCACCACTCCATTAGTTTATCTGTCTAAAGGAAGGGGGATGTCACAATATGTGGATATTATAAAGCACATAAAGGGTTAATATAATGTTACTACTCTAGTCACTAAATGATGCTACGGAACAACCATATAAATATCACATGCCTCTTTGACTTCTGGGAGATAGATGAAGATAGATGAATATAGATGGATATAGATGAAGAGAGTGGAAAAGAGCAAGACAGAGTAGTTGTGAGATAGTTGAACTAATAGTATTGTTTTTTTTTAATTTAGAGAACCCAATTCCTTTTTACAATTAAGGGGCAATTTAGCGTGGCCAACCCACCTACCCTCCACATATTTAGGTTGTGGGGGCGAAACCCACGCAAACACGGGGAGAATGTGCAAACTCCACACGGACAGTGACCCAGAGCCGGGATGAACCTGGGAACTTGGCGCCGTGAGGCAGCAGGGCTAACCAACTGCGCCACCATGCTACCCCAATAGTGTAGTTAATAGTGTAGATGTGTAGTGTAATCTCTACTTACCTAATTCCTTAGTAATAAGTAATAAGTTTGAATCTAATTCAGTGTAGTTTAATAAATTAGCTTTGTTTATTAAACACAAGCTTGCTGTTCTTTGTTAGCACTACAACCTTTATCATCCTGAAAGAACTAAAACAAAGAGCACAGCGCTGGGCATGAACCAGACTGGCATACTTAACTGAGTCTTTGAACTCATTTAAATATGCTCAGCCCATCCGAAGCCAGAGTCTCCCGTCTCCTGGGATTCTCTGCCCAGTCGGCACATCGTGAGATGAGGGGAATCATTACTAGTTTCCAAAAGTGGAAATATGTTGTGATGACCACACTGGGAGGAGGAGACTCTGAGAGCATCGGAGCCCTTGGGTGGTCGGAGACAAAGCGGGGCAGCACTGCCAGGCAGCACTGTCAGGGGAAATGCCAGGGGTCAGTGCCAAGGGGTGGGGCTTGAGGGGGGCCGATGGGACAGAAAGGGGAGGGGGATTGTGGGGTGAGGAGAAGATGGGGGGCATGAAGGTGGACCAGATGGTAGCACATAGAGGGTGGGGGTAGCTGAAAGGTGAGTGCCCTTGGGGGAAGAGAGGATGCCCCGCTGCCAGCGAGGATGGATAGTTGGAGGGAGGAGGGTGATCATCAGTTTAACTTTGAGATCTGGGTGTCATTTTGTTTTTGAGGAGCCGGTCTTGCCCACACCTTTAGGTCCCCACTCCAAAATAAATTCTAATTGTCGGAGAATTCAGTGAGAATCTTCCAAAGCTCCAACAAATGACTTAGTGTGGGTGGATTGCGATGGGAAATACATCCTAACAGCTGCTGGGACTCTCACTAGTTTTCCTGCCCAAAATGGCACTGAGTCATCTTTTGGGAGAATTGTTCCCATTATTTAACTTGTAATGAAAATTTTCCAGTATGTTATTAAGAAATGTTTTTTTTCTTTATAAAGCCATGGCTTGAGGGAAAAGAGCCCAAGTTAAAACTAAGATTAAATCATGTAGGGATAAAGAAGTTTATTTCCCAGACTACCATGTAGCATCATGTTGAACCTCTTTACCCGAGTCAACCATGCCTCCTCTCCCATTTTTCAAGAGTTGGACTCGTTCTCAAAATAGCGTAATGAGGCCAAGTACAAGCCACAAAGCTGTTTTATTTTACAAGAATAAATGAATAAAAAACACTTAGTAATAAATATCAATTTATTTCAACAAAATTTAACTTATTTTCCCAGAGGGTGGTGACAATGTGCAACATGTTACAACAGGGAGGCATTGAGGCGGATGGGACAGATGTATCTAAGGGTGAAAGGAATAGATTTATAGATATTGGTAAAAGTAAGTATAGTTCCCATAGTCCCAGATGACCATAGACTGCTGTCTCCTTTGAGGGGGCGAGCTGACTGGTGGTGATTTAACCAGAGGATCACCACACCTCAGGTGAGGGGCAACGCTGAGAAGGCGGGGCCTTCACGAATAACCTCAGCTAACTGAGCTAAACCAGGATAGCTGAAGTAGGGTAGGAGGTGGTTCTAGAGGAGTTTAATGACCACCTGCTGGGACAAATGCTGTTTCTTTACTGCTCAATATTTTCTTTCACTCTCTTGACCAACTACAGATTCGCAATCCTCTCCCTCAGGCAGTTACTTTATGCCCGGGAGTACCTGGCATTCTGACTCTCACCCAAATCCTCTCTTCGCCTTCCCCAGCCAGAATTGGCACTCCCACTTGCTTTGCTTGGGAGACTTATGAGCATTATTAAAATTAGGTTGGGTGGACAAAGTTGGTCTGGACTTACTTCCTCTTCAGCTGCCCCTTGTCTCCTGCTCAAGAGTTAAAATTAAGCCCATGGTGAGTTATGGTCTGGCGAGAACTGCCAGTCTTTTTGACATCTTAAAGATAAAACTCTTCGAATGGGCCAGCCTGCACAGCAGGGATCGACATGCTAATTCATCCACGGGAATTCTCTCCGTTATATCTGACCCTATCCTAACCCATTAAACAGTTTTGCATATTCCGAGTAAAAGTGAACAGGGAATGATCACAAGTTGATTTTCCCCTGCCTGGGAACACAGTAAACTATTATAGCCCTTCACCACCTGAGATTACGTAACTTTATAGTGCAAAGACTAAAACTGGATCTTCCTTATCATACACCGACGAGGGCACCAACTCACTGAACTACTGGGGTACTCATTATAACTTCAATAATCCAGATTTTATTTAAATTGATTGGTGCTGATGTCACTGGAAAAGAGTCTAACCAATTGATTAACATGAGGGAGTGATGCTATCATCAGCAAGTCTAATCATTTACTCAAAATGCTTCAGTGGTCTCCAGCTGTGTGTTCATTAATCTTCCTCCTGTCACTCGAGTTGAGTAAATTTGCACGGCTAATTCCTCGACAAAAATACACAAAGCAATAAATCTACAAAAATACATTTAGAATATTGACAATCTAGAAGACCATTTTGTTTGTAACTGGGACGCTGGAATCTGGTAAAATTGTTAGAATCCCAGTGCACAATAATGTCTTCGCTGGCCTAACAACACAACATCACTATTCCAATCTGGAGAGCCCCAAAATAAGCAGCTTATTTTGATAAACAGCTGATATTCCATCCACTTTCTAATGACTGTTATTGCGAATCCGTTTTTTAAAACAGGAATGTCTGTGAAAGTTGGGTTTGGTGGGAGCGGGGTGGGGATGGTAGTGGGCTACCTTGATATTCTCATCATATTTTCCCTGATTTCAATAGAATGGGGAATTAGATGGGAAGTTTAACTCTGCTGGCATCACATTCTGTCTGTTAGTGCAAGTTACATCCTACCTCAATAAGCCTGTCCCTAAACTCCCTGAAAGAACCAAGTTGTCTCTTTCAGAAGTCACTTCAAGTTAGTCCCAGAGATGCTCATTGTAGATATGGCAGCCATAAACGAAGAGGCCCAGACAATATTTGATTTGTTCAGTGCACACATTGAAATGTCCTGTTCTCCAATTCTATGGTATGTCAGAACAAATGTAATACCATTCAGCAAAACAGGCAACAAGTAGTGCCTATCTGGTGCAGTACATACTTTTAATCAGTAGCTCATGAATAGGTTCAGACAAAGCCAGATATAATATTCTACATCAGTGACATGTGAAACAAAGTCAGCTCAAATAGTCAAAATAACCAGCAAGTGCGTTACATGTCTTGTTAGAGAACTGACACACTGTAATACTACTTGATAGAATACACTTTAGGGTTTATTTAGGCTGTGGTAAGCCTTCAGATGTGGTGAAGTACAATAGGAACTACTTTTGCCATCAGGCTTCCCGCTAATCCCATTATATCCCATACAATAAGATCCACAAGCGCGAAACACTGGGAATGGGAAACAAAAACGCAACATCCTGGATATGCCCAGCAAGTAAGGCTGCAAGGTGAGACAGAACAACAGAGTTAACATATCAGGCTGTTGATCCAACGTCATATAACTGAACCACTGGCCCCAGTATTTACAGGACTGCTCACTTGGGAGCAGGTTAGGGACATGGAACTTGGAAGTGCAAAGTTCTGGGAGGTACAGAGCTTAAGGTCCGGTGGTCCTGGGACCACCTCCACCATCTCACACCCACCTGAGACCCAAATTGCCCTCTCCCTGTCCGACCCCCAACTCCCCAGGCCTTCCATACTTTCCTCACCCTGGGAAACCTTTGATCTTACCTGGGCCCTGTGTCCATACGGAGGCTTGGACGCCCTGTTTCACTTCCAGCCCTGTCCACTGCAATACTGCTGTTGTAGGGACTGGAGAGCCAATCAGATTGGTCGGCAACTCTCTAAGGCAGGTCTCTTGAGTGAGCGACGGAGGTCCCATCTATAGTCACGTAAATTAGAGTGTGAAATAGCTGCAGGACACCCGTGTTTGCGGTGATTTGTTCCCCGCTGACTTTTCTGATGGAGGGGAGTGTGATGCCACCATCCAAAAAATTCAAGCCCAGATTTTTGGCCCAATAGCCATTCTGAGTGACAGGCTGGTGGGGTATGTTAGGGGAGTTGGGTGATTGTAAGGCAGGGTGGAAGCACTTCTGCTCCTCCTGACCCACAAAGTAGTGCTGTGAAGGGGCTTAACTGATGGATTCAGCCTTCATGCCTCCTTTTACCCCTCTGTTTTCTGATGTACTCTGGGGAATTCTGAAGGAACATTACTTTGCATCCAATATTTGCTATCCCTGAACCCACTCTCCTGTTTTTTCTTCATAGCCCGTGGGAACTCAAACTAAAATAACATTGTTAATAATGCTTCATGATCAAATACTGAAAATTGTTTACAGGTCTGAGTACAATTCTACCTGTCACCTGAAGCAATTTGATCTGTTAAAGTCTGTGGAGTGGTCTCCGACGGAGAAGATAGCCCACGCATAATGCAAGGCAACCTTCAGAAAACGTTTACATTTTCACACAAAGTAAATTATTTTTTCAGAACATGAGTTAGACTTTAGGTACAATAGTCATGTTTCTTCCAGTTAGGATACTGTCCACATACCAGCTTAACATGCAAAATTGCAGCAGACTTGCCCCAAGACATTTCAGCAAATGGGGTATTTTGTCATCCCAGGTTAAATGAACGTACTCGTTTTGAATTCCGATGAGTTGCAGGAATGATGCAACTGAGAACCATTAGGTTTCACGCTTTGATATACATCATGCATTCTAATTCAATAATTCTCTTCATTTGATGTACCCATTCAAAAATTGACTGGGGATCTGCTTCAATTTCACACAGTATTTTCCCTTTGGTGAGATCAGGTGTGTTTTGGCTTAGGTTTATGGATTCTTAATCTTCAGTGACTGGTTTTGTTATGGACTTCAAACTGTTTGCTGTTGGGAGGCCTTTGGGACTGTTCAGTGCCACCTAACTAGGAGAGGTCAGATAAATTTAGATTACTGACTTGATTAGTGGCTTTAAGCTCAGGGTGCATATCTTTATTATACTTGAATGCTTGATGGGCAGGGAGGTTTACTGTTTAACAGGTCCTGATCTGGAAGTCCTGAAAACTGACAGTGTCAAAAGTCAAAATTTTCCAATTCACAGCACCAACATAATTTCCATAAAGTAAATCGAGAAACTATGAATGGTGTAAACCTGAAATAAAGAAAAGAAAATGATGGAAATCTGCAGCAGGTCTGGCAGCATCTGAGAAACAGAGTTGGCAGAGTTCAGGTTGATGCCCAGGCCAGTTTTTACCTGAAACATTAACTATGTTCCTTGTTCCACAGATGCTGCCTGACTTGGTGAGTATTTCCAGCACCTTCTCTTTTCATTATATAATTTGTTTCCCATTAATGAATCCAGAGTAATAAAAATGGAAGAAGTGAGGAATAGAATGCGCCATTGCAAACCCAGAGAAGGAAAAGCAACAGCATCACTATGTCACATTAATAAATCTGTTTTCAGGTGAGAAGAAGATATGGGGTACTGTTTAATTTATTGTAGCTCAATTTCTGCCTGAAGGAGCTAAATAAGATAGACTGGTCATAGCTTCATGCTTGTCTTTATTAAGTAAGCAATAAAATCCCATTTGATGAGTGCTTTTAATCCTTGACCTTTGAATGTAATGAAATAGTAGCAGTAAGTCGCTGTAATGTCAACCTAGAGATAAAACGTCTTTGCCAGGAAATAATTATGCTTGAGTTGGCTTCATTTCCTGATGCACGTAGGTGCCCTGGGACACAGAAGCAAGAAAGCAGGCCTGGAATATCACATTAAGATGAGATTTCAGAGTTAGATGCAGCTCCCAGTGAGAAAAGCTCACAGAGGCGCAATCAAACTCTCACTCGGTCCTGATGTATTATTACTGGGCGGCGAATGTAAAGAAGGTGCGGAGCTGGGTCAGAGGAGTTGATTCCCAGTGGGTCAGAATGGAGAAGTGTTTGTGTAGGGGGTCGGGATTGAAGGTGCTAGCAACAGCGCCACTCCCGATGGCCCCGGGGAAATACTCAGGGAGTCCGGTAATAATAGCTTCATTGAGAATTTGGAGGCAGTTTCGCCAACACTCCGGGTTGGGGGCAGGATCAAGGGTAATGTCGATTCGGGGGAACCACAGATTTGAGCCAAGGAAGTGGGATGGAAATTTTCAGAGATGGGAGGAGAAGGGGATTAAGACACTAAAAGATTTGTTTCTTGGGGGTCGGTTTGCAGGATTGAAGGAGCTGGGAGCAAAGTATGGGCTGGAGCAGAGGGAAATGTTTAGATACATGCAGGTTTGAGATTTTGCCAGGCAGGAGATACAGAGCTTCCCGTGGAGCAGACCTCCATATTGCTGGAGGTGGTGCTGATGACAGGGGAACTGGAGAAGGGGGTAGTGTCGGTGGTTTATGGGGCCATTTTGGAAGAGGAGAAGGCACCACTGGAAGGTATCAAAGCAAAGTGGGAGGAAGAGTTGGGAGAGGGTATAGAGGAGGGGTTCTGGTGTGAGGTGCCACGGACAGTGAACGTCTCCACCTCGTGCGCGAGGTTGGGGCTGATACAGCTGAAGGTGGTATGTAGAGCACACCTCACAAGAGCGAGGATGAGCTGGCTCTTTGAGGGGGTGGAAGATGTGTGTGAACGTTGCCGGGAAGAGGGGGTTGGGGTGGGGGGGGGGGGGGGGGGGGGGGGGGGGCGCAAATCACTTTCAGATATAATCCTCCTGTCCAAAGCTGGAGGATTACTGGAAGAAGGTTTTTATATAATCTCTAAAGTGGTGCACGTGAAACAGGACCCGGGCCCTCGTGAGGCCATATTCGGGGTGTCTGACCAGCTGGGGTTGGAAACTGGTATGGAGGCAGATAGTGTAGTCTTCGCCTCGCTGATCGCCCGAAAGGCGGATCCTATTGTGATGGAGAGCAACCTCTCCACCCTGTGCCCTGACATGGCAGGGGGACCTGTTTGAATTCTTGAATCTTGAGATGGTTAAGTTTGAACTGAGAGGAAGGATGAGGGATTCTACAATTCATGGGCGTTATTCATTATGCACTTTCAAGAATTGGATCACATCAAACATTAGTTTGGGGGGGGGGTGGTTGGGAGGGTTGAGGGGAGGGGAACTGAATGTGTTAATGCTGCCTCTGGGTGATTCCTGATACCATTTTGTTGTTTGATTATGTTAACATGCGGGCAGTTGTTTGGGGGTTGATGGGAGGATGGGATTGTTGTTGTTGATATGGGGATTGACATTGTGGGCAGAATTCTCCGCTCCCGCGAAAAATCGGTAAAAACTCGGCCGAGTTCATGATGGCCTCGGAGGCCGCTCCTCACCTTATTCACCCCCACCCGGGGGGCTAGGAGCGGTGCTCCGTTATTCTCGGCCGCCGGGCCTTGTCGCTGGTGTCAAGGCCCGGCGTGCCGAGAATGACCCGGCGGCGGCGCCTAATGACGTCAGCCACGCATGCGCAGGTTGGCCGGCGCCAACCCGCGCAAGCGCGGTTGCCGTCTTCCCCTCCGCTGCCCCGCAAAATGTGGCGGCTTGATCTTGCGGGGCGGCAGAGGGGAAAGAGTGCGTCCCTTTGAGACGCCGGCCCGACGATCGGTGGGCACCGATCGCAGACCAGTCCCCTCCCGAGCATGGCCGTGGTGCTCATGCCGTCCCCACAAGCTTCAAACCAGCTTTCGGCGCCATGTTCACGACGGCAGTGACCAGGTGTGGTTGCCGCCGTCGTGAACCGGTCGCGAACGGCAGGTCGCTCGGCCCATCCTGGTCGGAGAATCGTCGGTCGTCGTGAAAAACAGTCAGCGCCGATTCTTCCGAGCGAGGGGTGGGAGAATCATGGGGGCGCCAGGGGGGCGTGTCGTGAGTCGCCCGGCCCTCCCGCGATTCTCCCACCCAGCGTGGGGAGCGGAGAATTGCGCCCTGTATTCACAACTGCTTATTGTTTATTGTTGGTAGTGCAAACTTGGGAGAAAATGTGATAAAGGAGGAGAATAAAAATAGTTTTTTAAAAAACCTCTCTTTCGGTATAGATAAGCACCTGGTTAAAGTGGGAACGCAATGTGTGAAAATATAGAGCACAAACCCAGGATCCATCATTCCTTGGCACTGTACTGCGTAAGTCACAGCAGGAAGATTTCAAAGGAGGATGCAGAAGACAGAAATGAAAATGTGGGCATGCAAAAGAAATGTTTCTTTCATCTGATTTTCAATGCAAATATAATCAAGCAACCAATTATTTATTGTTTTGAGATCTTTACTTACTTTATTGGAATATGTAGAACATAATTTTTTATCCATCCTTTCCCCTTCATGCAACCAAGACAGAATTCTTCAAGAAATAAAGCACTATTTTGGCAAGAAACTGTCAAAGTTTCCAGCTGACCTGTGCCACCTGTATAAACATGATACTACAAACTAGAAGAACATTTCCACTTCTAGATCGATTTGTATTGTATCAGTTACAATTAAACTTCCGGGTCACCTGGCTGAGAGGGCAGATATGTGGCAGCTAAAGTTCAGTGTATACAGGAAGATTTAACACCCAGCCACGCACTTTCTTGAGCCAGCTTCTGTTATAGCAAAAATAACATAAGTCCTATTATCAACCTGTCCAGTGGATCACCAATCTTGTTAACCATGCATTCACCTACATGTATATTAATTCTGATTTAGCCTTTTTGACTTCATCCCCTTACTCTTACTATTACCTACTCTAATTGTATAAAATTTTGCAAGTATTCTATTTACCTTGATTCTACTTTCTGATACATTCTCCTTATTTGATAATACTTCTCTGCTTCTCACTGCCAGTTTTTCTCCTCTCCACTCTGAATTTCCCCTCAGCTTCCTACCCCCTGTGATTCCAGTTTAAACCCTCCCCAACAGCAGCAGCAAATCTCCATGTGAGCATATTAGTCCCAGTCCTTTTAAGGTATAACTTGTCTTTCTTGTGCAGTTCCCACCTGCCTCATACCGGCCCCAATGCTTCATAAATCTAAAGCCCTCCTCCTACTCTATTTCTCCAGCCTCGTGTTGAACTGCTTGACCTTCCTATTCTTCTGCACACTGGCATGTGGCCCTAGGAGTAATCCTGAGATTACTGCCCCGGAGGGTCTGCTTTTTATTCCCTTCCTAACTCTTTACAATCTGTTTTCAGGGCCCTATTCACTTTTCCTACCTGTTTCCTTGGTCCCAATGTGAACCACAACCTCTGGTGTTCACCCTTCCCTAAAAGGATGTCCTCTATCTGCTCATGACATCCTTGGCCCTGGCACCAAGGAGGCAACATGCCACCCTGGAGCCACATCTACAGCCATCGAAAAGCCTGCCTGCTCCCCGAACTATGGAATCCCCAATCAACGTAAAACTTCCACTCTTCCTCTTGCCCTGTGAAGCGGGGCCATTGGTAGTGCACATGGCTCTTGCTACAGTCCTCTGAGGAACCATTTCACTCATCAAAATGGAAAAGCAGTTAGAGAGTGAGATAAGCCTTTGGGGAATTCCTGCACTACCTGCCGGTTTCTATTAAATACTTTTGAGGTCACCCATTCCCTCTCTGCTGTGTACTTCTTGGTTGTGGTGTGACCACCTCTCTAAATGTGCTATCCATGTATTACCCAGTCTTGCAGATGCATCTCAAGTGATTACAATCTCTGCTCGAGTTCTGTAACCCACTGGGTGACACTTCCTGTAGATAGAGTTATTGAGGGCATTGTACCTGTTTGACTTCCCACAACATAAGACCATAAGACATAGGAGCGGAAGTAAGGCCATTCGGCCCATCGAGTCCACTCCACCATTCAATCATGGTTGATTTCAACTCCATTTACCCGCTCTCTCCCCATAGCCCTTAATTCCTCGAGAAATCAAGAATTTATCAATTTCTGTCTTAAAGACACTCAACGTCCCGGCCTCCACCGCCCTCTGTGGCAATGAATTCCACAGACCTACCACTCTCTGGCTGAAGAAATTTCTCCTCATCTCTGTTCTAAAGTGACTCCCTTTTATTCTAAGGATGTGCCCCCGCGTCCTAGTCTCCCCTGCTAATGGAAACAACTTCCCTACGTCCATCCTATTCAAGCCATTCATTATCTTGTAAGTTTCTATTAGATCTCCCCTCAACCTCCTAAACTCCAATGAATATAATCCCACGATTCTCAGACGTTCATCGTATGTTAGGCCTACCATTCCTGGGATCATCCGTGTGAATCTCCGCTGGACCCGCTCCAGTGCCAGTATGTCCTTCCTGAGGTGTGGGGCCCAAAATTTCTCACAGTATTCTAAATGGGGCCTAACTAGTGCTTTATAAAGCCTCAGAAGTACATCCCTGCTTTTATATTCCAAGCCTCTTGAGATAAATGACAACATTACATTTGCTTTCTTAATTACGGACTCAACCTGCAAGTTTATCTTTAGAGAATCCTGGACTAGGACTCCCAAGTCCCTTTGCACTTTAGCATTATGAATTTTGTCACCGTTTAGAAAATAGCCCATGCCTCTATTCTTTTTTCCAAAGTGCAAGACCTCGCACTTGCCCACGTTGAATTTCATCAGCCACTTCTTGGACCATTCTCCTAAACTGTCTAAATCTTTCTGCAGCCTCCCCACCTCCTCAATACTACCTGCCCCTCCACCTATCTTTGTATCATCGGCAAACTTGGCCAGAATGCCCCTAGTCCCGTCATCTAGATCGTTAATATATAAAGAGAACAGCTGTGGCCCCAACACTGAACCCTGCGGGACACACCTTGTCACCGGTTGCCATTCCGAAAAAGAACCTTTTATCCCAACTCTCTGCCTTCTGTTTGACAGCCAATCGTCAATCCATGTTAGTACCTTGCCTCGAATACCATTATGTTTACTTTATTTTACTCAGCAGTCTCCCGTGAGGCACCTTGTCAAAGGCCTTTTGGAAGTCAAGATAGATAACATCCATTGGCTCTCCTTGGTCTAACCTATTTGTTATCTCTTCAAAGAACTCTAACAGGTTTGTCAGGCACGACCTCCCCTTACTAAATCCATGCTGACTTGTCCTAATCCGACCCTGCACTTCCAAGAATTTAGAAATCTCACCCTTAACGATGGATTCTAGAATTTTGCCAACAACTGAGGTTAGGCTAATTGGCCTATAATTTTCCATCTTTTTTCTTGTTCCCTTCTTGAACAGGGGGGTTACAACAGCGATTTTCCAATCCTCTGGGACTTTCCCTGATTCCAGTGACTTTTGAAAGATCATAACTAACGCCTCCACTATTTCTTCAGCTATCTCCTTTAGAACTCTAGGATGTAGCCCATCTGGGCCCGGAGATTTATCAATTTTCAGACCTTTTAGTTTCTCTAGCACTTTCTCCTTTGTGATGGCAACCATATTCAACTCTGCCCCCTGACTTTCCTGAATTGTTGGGATATTACTCATGTCTTCTACTGTGAAGACTAACGCAAAGTACTTATTAAGTTCCTCAGCTATTTCCTTGTCTCCCATCACTAGATTACCAGCGTCATTTTGGAGTGGCCCAATGTCTACTTTTGCCTCCCGTTTGTTTTTAATGTATTTAAAGAAACTTTTACTATCATTCCTAATGTTACTGGCTAGCCTACCTTCATATTTGATCCTCTCCTTCCTTATTTCTCTCTTTGTTATCCTCTGTTTGTTTTTGTAGCCTTCCCAACATGCAGGGTACACATTCCACATGGCTAAGCTGCACTGGCATATCCTAAGTTTTATATAAAATGCTTATACTACAGCTTTGTAGAATACAATATCTCACCTGCCATTTACCAATCGTCTCCTGTGTAATGAGTTTGGACAGGCCAACCAATCAATTTACAGGATTCCTGTAATGACACTTTTAGATTGTATCTCTAAACACCCAGCTTCCTCTTTTTTGATGCTTTGTCTGTCTGAATTGCCGCTGCACTATGGGTTCACTATCTCTGAACTCCCACTGCTTTAGGGGTTTCTCTTTCTCTTGGAACTCCCGCTGCTCTGTGGGCTTTCTTTCTCTTTGATTTCCTGCGGCGTTATGGGCTCTCTTTCTAGTTACACTTCTGTTGCTTTACGGGCCCTCCTTCTTTGAACTCCTGCTGCTTTACGGGCTCTCTTTCTCTTCAAACCCCTCTTGCTTTATGGGCACTCTATCTCTAAACTCACATTACTTTATGGACTCTCTTTCTCTTCAACTCCTGCAGCTTTATGGGATATCTTTGAATTACCAATGCATTATTGGTTCTCTCCTAAACTCCCGCTGTTTCATGGGCTCTCTTTCTGAACTCACGCTGTTTTATGGGCTCGCTCTCTCTCTCTCTGAACCCCTGCTACTTTCTGGGTGTTAATCTGCTAATTATTTCTATAATAAAAATGTGCTAACATATTACAACAGCCACACGAGCTAAGTTTCTCCACCGCTTCTCCAGATACTTTCTCAGGCAACATTACATAGTTAATCTAACGTAGCGTTTTGTCAGAACTCCAAACATCTAATAATGAGAGGCTCGTGGTTCACAATTTTGGACAGTGGTCCAGATTTTCATCCAAAAATGTAGTGGGAAAAGTCAGGAAAAATTCTGGCTCAGCCTGCTCACCTCAGGATAAAGTTCCCAAGGGGGGGGGGGGGGGGGGGGGGTGTGGACCATCTGACCAGGGAAAGAGGTGGGCGGGAGCCACGGAGGCTGCTGGCTGCCAAGGTGGACTGTTTAAACATCTCAGTTAAATAAAACACAAAGGGCCTCCATCCCTAACCCCCCAAACCCTCTTCATACTTCATTCCTGTAACCTCATGCCCCAACCCACCACCATGGTCTCTCATGCCCCCATGCCAGACTCTGCACTTCCACCAGCCCACCGTGGATCCTCATACTCACTTATGCCAAGCTAAGGCACTTCTATGCCCATTTACCCACTGTGCGCTGCCTAGACTCAATGAACCCTATAGACCACTATACTGTGTATTGTGGTAAGTCTAATAAAAACGCTTTGAAAAAAAGTTATTTCATTCATAACCTTTACTTGTGTTCCAAAAACCTAATTTCATCACAAACTGATAAAAGTGTCAATCGGTCTTTCACATATTAATAACAAAAAAACGCACAAAGCATTGAAACCACTCAACTTCATGTCAACAAGCATTATGGAATCACTAGGAGAAATCACAGAGCCTGAACTCAAACAGTACTTTGTCCAGTGAGCAGCTGTTTCAACAAGTTTAATCATATTTAACGTATGTCCTAAGTTTTTCATATATGGAATAATCTACCTGGACTGTACACAGAACAATATTTTTCACTGTACCTCAATACATGTGACAAGAAATCTATATCATTTTATGGCTCTCAACCAAGCCTTATTATATATTATTGGTTGACACCAAAACAACCTTTTCCTTAGAGAAAATATTGTTTAATTGACAGCTCAGGTTCTCTGATCTCTGCTGCCAATTTCACAATGTTTGTTTACACAAGTAAGGTGGTTTCTAAGATATAGGGGGCTTGTCATTGATACTTAAAGGGTCTGGATGATTCACACTTTTATTAGCTTGCAGAAAAATTACCTTTTTCAAACAAGGAGAAAGTTATGAATGAATTAATTGTTTGAAGATTTTATTTTGCATATTCCATTATACACTATCAGTTTTATTTACTCTAGAAAATGTATAGTGGATCAATAATGGGCATGGATGTGCCATAGCTTGGCATAGGTGGCTTTAGGGGCCATGTGGTATGGGTGGAAGGGCAAGAGCTAGGCATGAGCGGCCATAGGAGATGGGTAAATGGGTAGGGTCGGGCAAAGGGGGCATATGGAGGACATTTTGAACTTAATTTTTAAAAGGTCTCTCATGCAGTCATTGTTTCCCGACTCCTCTGAGGGGCGGTGAACCACAGCTCATTAAAAACCTGGCACAAATTTACGAAAACAATATCCTTCCTATGCTTCCAAGTTCTGTGTCATCGCGAACTTTGAAATTGTCCCCTATACACGAAGGTGCAGATCGTTAACATATATCAGGAAAAGCAAGGATCCCAATAAAGGTACCTAGGGAACACGACTACAAGTTTTCCCACAGGGTTGATTTAGCACAGTGAGCTAAACAGCTGACTTGCAATGCGAACAATGCCAGCAGCGTGGGTTCAATTCCCATACCGGCCTCCCTGAACAGGCGCCAGAATGTGGGAACTAGGGGCTTTTCACAGTAACTTCATTGAAGCCTACTTGTAACAAAAAGTGATTATTATTATTAGCCAGAAAAATATCCATAGATCATTTCTCTCTGCTCATTATTCAGCCAATTTTGTATTCGTGTTGCTATTGTCCCATTTATTCCATGAGCTATAACATTTCTCACAAGTCTATTGTGTGGCACTGTATCTGATGCCTTCTGATTTTCCCTTTAGAAAACCATTCTGGATCTTCCTTATCAACCCAGATCTTTCTATGTGACTATTACTTCTACCCTGAATAATTGTTTCTGGAAGCTTACCCACCACAATTGATTGGCCTGTAATTACTAGGCTTATTCTCACAACCTTTTTTGAACAATTGCAATTGTCCAGTCATCGAGCTCTGCCCTGAGTCTAGAGAAGAAGGGAAGATCATGGCCAGGGCCTGTGTAATTTTCATTCTGATTTCCTTCAATATCTTTGGATGCATCTCATCCGGCCCTGGTGCCTTGCCAACTTTAAGTACCAGCAGTCTATTCAACAGTTCCTTCTTATCACCCTGCTAGTGACAGAGTTTCCTTGTCTGTTATGTACTGGGGGGCATCTACCGCCTTGATAATTTGGATGCAAAATATTAATTTAGTGCCTCAGCCATGTCCCCTGGCTTCATATGTAAGACATACGGTTGCAGAAAATTTTCCTGGACAGAATCTAGGAACATTTGCCCCTCTCCACGCTTTACACTGCCACTGTATCAGTCTACATTCGGATAATTAAAGTCCCCCATTATAACTATTCTATAATGTTTGCATCGCTGTAATTTCGGCACAGATTTGATCTTCTACATCGTTCTCACTAATTGGCTTATAGACAACACAAACCATGTAATTGCACCCTATTTAGTACTTAGCTCCAGCCCAATTGATTCTGTCCCAGAATCCTCTGTAACATCCACTTTCTCCCACACTGCAATGCGCTCCTTAACCAATACCGCTACCCCTCCTCCTTTCCTGCCTTTTCTGAACACCTTGTACCCAGGAATATTTAACACCCAGTCTTCCTTGCTCAGTACCTTGTTGCTTTGTGTAGGATATTACTCTTTGCAAATTGGTTGTCAAACTTCCTACATCTCAACTGTGAACAAACTTCAAAAAGTACTTAATTGACTGTAAATTGCTGAACCCTTGAAAGGAGCTAGATATCTTTTCTCTATTTCAGGTAGCAATTCGACTAAATTTAAGCATTCTGGAATGTTACACATATAATTGCAACAGTCCAACTCTGTAATTCATGCCACACATATCCAGCATTCTAAAGATATGCTGATTTAAAAATACATTCCAAGAATCTGGCTGAAATATACTAGAAGTCAGGATGATCAATCAAAAAATATGACCCTTTGCATCTTTCTGATCTTCAGAGTTTTACAATGTCTACATTTCAAATCTATTTCTTTGTCACTTCTGAGCGCACAGCAGGAAGATTATTAAAGGGGTCAGTTACAAATTCAAAGGGTCATCAAACAGGTTAACAAAGCTGTCTTCAGAGCCTCTGAGGGCTTTTCAAACCCGTCTGTATTCTGACAGCTTTTACAGCTTCCTGTGATATGTAGGATTTTTATTTTATCTACTATTTCTAGGGTTTCCTATGTTGCCATGGTATTATTATTTTCCCAATCATTACATGACAAGGCCCCTCGAGAAGACCCCAGCATCGTAGGTGCCAGTCAGCCAATTCAAATTACTCCACACGAGATCAAAATGGCTGAAGGCACTGGATACAGAAAACATGTAGACCATGGACGTTAACAGAACCTTGACAGAAGTACTACTTGTGTTCTAAACTAGCAGTGTCCTTAGCCATGCTGTTCAATTACAGCTACAACACCGGCATCTACCCGGCAATAGTGAAAATATGTGAAAAGCTTAGAGATTAATTGATAAGAAAATTATATTTTAAACGGGATTATAGTTTATATCTATAAAACACTTCTCTAGTAGCAGATATTTCAAAGCAACTTACAAGGGATTGAGGTAAACAAAGATCAAAGAAAGGTACAGCCCAGGAACAGGTCATTTGGCCCTCCAGGCCTATGCCAATCATGATGCCCTATCTAAAAAAAACCTTTCTGCCCTTACTTGGTACATATCCCTCTATTTCTTCCCTATTCATTTAACCATCCAGATGCATTTTAAATGTTGCTAATGTGCCTGCTTCCACCACATCCTCTGGCATCATGTTCCAGGTATCCACGACTGTGTGAAAAATACACCCCGCGTATCTCCCTTAAACTTTCTCCCTCTCACCTTGAACCTGTGCCCCCTTGTAATTGATACTTCCACCACTGGAAAAAGCTTCTGACTATCCACCCTTGTTATGCCTCTCACTTTTGTAGACCTCTATCAGGTCTCTCCTCAGCCTTTGTCTTTCCAGTGAAAACAATCCTAGTTTATTGAGCCTCTCCTCAAAGCCAATACACTCGAAACCATCCCGGTGAACCTTCTTTGCACGCTCTCTTCTGATAATGTGGTGACCACAACTGCAATACTCCAACTGTGACCTTGCCAAGGTTTTATATAGCTACAACATGATTTCCCAACTCCCGTACTCAATACCCTGACTGATGAAGACCAACATGCCATATACCTTCTTAATCACCTTGGCCACCTGTGCTGCCAGTTTTAGGGAACTGTCGACCTGCACACCCAGATCCCTCTATATGTTAATGTTCCTAAGGGTATAGCCATTTACAGTATAATTCATACCGAGATTTGACCCTCCAAAATACATCACTTCACATTTGTCCAGATTAAACTCCATTTGCTATTTCCTTGCCCAAGTTTCCAATCTATATCCTGTTGTATCCTGACAATCCTTGGCATTATTAACAACTCCGCCAGTCTACGTGTCATCTGCAAAAGTACTAATCAGGCCATCCACATTTTCCTCCAGATCATTTATATGTACTACAAACATCAGAGGTCCCAGCATTGATCGCAGTGGAATACCACTAGCCACAGATCTCCATTTTGAAAAACATCTTTCCACCACTACTCTCTATCTTATATAATCAAGCCAGTTCTGTATCCATCTCGCCAGCCCACCCCGAATCCCATGTGATTTTAGTTTTTGTACCAGTCTTTCATGTGGAACCTTGTCAAACACTATACTAAAGTCCATATAAACTACATCCACAACCCTTCCCACATCAATATTCTTTATCACATCTTCAAAAAACTCAATCAAGTTGGTGAGATATGACCTTCCCCGTACAAAACCATGCTGCTTGTCACCAACTAGTCCATTTTTCTCCAAATGTTCAAATATCCTGTCCCGCAGTATCTTTTCCAAAAGCTTTCCCACCACTGATGTAAGATCCACCGGTCTAGTATTTGCTGGATTATCCCTGCTTCCTTTCTTAAACAAGGGAACAACATTGGCTATTCTCCAGTCCTCTGGAACCTAGCCTGTGGTCAAAGAGGACGTGAAGATATCCGTTAAAGCCTCAGTTATTTTTCCGCTTGCCCCCCACAGTAACCTGGGGACTTGTGTAGCTTAATGCAATTTAGGGTACTCAACACTTCCTCCTTTGATATATTGATGTTCTCAAGAGCATTTACACACCAATCCCTGTTCTCAACGTCCATCATGTCCTTCTCCCTGGTGAATACCAATACACAGTACTCATTAAGGATTTCACCCACTTCTTGTGGTTCCACGCATAACTTCCCTCCATTGTCCTTGAGTGGGCTTACTCTTTCTTTTGCTACCCTCTTGCTCCTAATATTTGCATAAAAAGCCTTGGGATTCTCCTTGACCATGTTTGCTAAAGACAATTCATGGCCTCTTTTAGTCCTCCTTATTGCACGTTTAAGTTCATTCCTACTTTCAGTTTTTAGATGCCTAGACTTATCGTATGCTTCCTTTTTCCTAAGCTTACAAATTCCCTTGTCATCCATGGTTCCCAAATACAAATTCCCAAATGTAATTTCTATCCTTCATTTTTGAGGGTACATGCCTGTCCTGCACTTCAATCAACAAGCCTTTAAAAGCTTCCCACATGTCAGATGTGGATTTGCCCTCAAATACCTGCTCCCAATCCGCATTCCCCAATTCCTAATTTGGATTTAACTATCCCTTGCCCAATTAAGTACCCTCACCCGCAGGCCATTCTTGGCCTTATCCATTACTACTTGAAATCTTATGGACTTATGGTAACCAAGCCCATAATGCTCCCCCACTGAAACATCAATCACCTGGCCTGGCTCATTCCCAATATCAAATCTAGTATGGCTCCCTCTATGGTTGGACTGTCAACTTACTGTATCAAAAAGCTCTCCTGGACACGTCTAGCAAATTGCTCTCCATCCGTGCCCCTGGCTGTAAGGGATTCCCAGTCAATATGGGGGAAGTTAAAATTGCCCATCGCAACTACCCTGTTTTTTTGCACACCTTTTTAGTATCTGACCACGCAACTGCTCCTCTGTCTCCTGCGGGATGTTGGGAGGTCTATAATACACTCTCAACATTGTGATTTCATCTTTCTTATTCCTGAGCTCCACCAATAATGTCTCACTGCAAGATCCCTCCAATGTGTCCTCCCTCAACATCGGTGTGATCTGCTCCATAATCAGCATTGCAATTCCCCCACCTCTTTTGTTTGCCCTTCTGTCTCATCTAAAACAATGATATCCCGGAATGTTAAACTGTCAGTCCTGTCCCTCCTTTAACCATGACTCCGTATTGCAATTACATCATAGTTCCATGCTGTAATCCAGGCTCTCAGTACATCTGTTTTACCCAATATACTTCTTGCATTGAAGCAAATGCACTCTAGACCGACAGGCCTGCTGAGCCCTGTGGCTTCCCTCTGCCTGCTCTTACTCTGCGCTATATTTATCTCAGTCTCATTATTCCCCCAGTCTCTGGCCTGCTGTTCCGGTTCCAGTAGTAATGGGAGTAGTTAAACCATCTTCCCTGTGTTGACATTGTGACATATCTCAATACTAATGGTCTTGCTGATTCAGTCACTGAGTAACATAAGAGTGACTTTTCCATAATGCCCTGACCTTTACTAAGCCTGATAAAGGGGCCATTAACCACAAAGGAACACACTTAGGGCTAGATAGTCTTGGAGAAAGAATGACAAGTGGACCAAACTCTGTCACTGAATTCCATTAGTGCTAGCCACAAGACGATGCTCACCATTAGTGGATTAGACAGGCATTTCTGAGACAGAGCATTATAGATGCAAGGCATTGGTCTATATTCCAGCAGCATACTCCTGAAGTCATGCAGTACATTCCGTCTGGTGCCCCACAGGCAAATCTTAATGTTAACAGATGAGAGATTGAACATTACATTGCTTTTGGGAAATGCTGCTAATCACTCCGCCTTTCCAGTGAAAACTCTGAAAGCACACAGCTGGAAAAGCAAGCTTCTATCAGAGTAATGGTAACAAAAGGGCCTTCACCATAGGCTGATACATTGTTTGCATGGGTCACAAAATACACACTTCAGGCATTCCAAGGACATCATGAATCTGTTTATATCATCACCTGTGCCTGTATCTCCTCTTCTACACCTCCCCGTGAGAAAAAGGACAATTTATAAATTAAGCAATGGGAATGGTTTTTGGTCTGACGCCTGAAGAGTGAGAGATTAGTTTGGCTGAAGATTTGTTGCACCTTGTAACTGTGGTGAATCACAATCCTAGTAATTCACACTGTGTTATATTGTATGTGTTGCGTCTCTGTAAGCTCGGTATACGAGCAGTTGCGCGGCTCTGCCATAGGGGAGAGATGAGGGTTTGTACTGGGCTACACCCTTTGCTCGCCCATGGCTCCTCCCACTAACTGGAAGTATAAAGATCTGCAGTTGTGAGCCTGCTGCCAGTTTATCTCATCGCAGGCAGGCTCAGTTGCAAGACTATTAAAACCACTGTTCACTTCCAACCACATGTCCTGTGAATTGATGGTCACATCAGTAACAATGGTCACTGAATGCTGGCTGTTTTAATGGGTGCGTATGTGCCATCTGGTATCTGCCAGGCTGATATGAGTTTATTGGTCTTGTCAAATTTGCTAAACTGAAAGAGATAGCAAACTTCTCTGACCAGAATCCTGAAGTACGAGTACAAAAATACAAGGCTATAAACTTCCTGCATTCCTCTGCCCATCTGAAAAGATGGTATGGGACATACTTCAGTGCTGCGGTTCAGTTGCTGGATCTGGCAACCTTTTTGTCTCCTTAGATAAAGTTGACAGCTTTCCTGATACCTGTGGTATGCGGGTGCTCAGTTTAACTGGATCAAGCCCTTAGTTAATGAGTTTATATTGTCCTTCTCAAAAAGTTTTGACAACTTTGCATCTGGAAAGTGTTTCAAAACAGTTTCCAGGGGGGAAAAAAAATCAGAATTGTGAATTTCACTCCCTTTGGTACATCACCGTCTTACAGTGTTCTCAATCACCTTCTCAATATGTAACCCTCATGTTTACAGGTTGACACCAAAGAACTCAGAGTTAATATTTAAGTCAAGTTTAAATCACAAGGATCAGCCTGAAAGTTGAACACTATTTTGGATGTGCTTACATCTATAAATAATCATAAGAACATAAGAACGAGGAGCAGGAGTAGGCCATCTGGCCCTCGAGCCTGCTCTGCCATTCAAGGAGATCATGGCTGATCTTTTTTGGACTCAGCTCCACTTTCCCGCCCGAACACCAGAGCCCCTAATCCCTTTATTCTTCAAAAAACTATCTATCTTTATCTTAAAAAGATTTAATGAATGAGTCTCAACTGCTTCACTGGGCAAGGAATTCCATAGATTCACAGCCCTTTGGGTGAAGAAGTTCCTCCTAAGCTCAGTCCTAAATCTACTTCCCCTTATTTTGAGGCTATGGCCCCTAGTTCTGCTTTCACCCGCCAGTGGAAACAACCTGTCCGCATCTATCCTATCTATTCCCTTCATAATTTTATATGCTTCTGTAAGAATCCCCTCCCCCCCCTTCTAAATTCCAACGAGTACAGTCCTAGTCTACTCAACCTCTCCTTGTGATCCAATCCCTTCAGCTCTGGAATTAACCTAGTGAATCTCCTCTGCACACCCTCCAGCGCCAGTACGTCCTTTCTGAGGTAAGGAGACCAATACTGAACAGAATACTCCAGGTGTGGCCTCACTAACTCCGTATACAATTGCAGTATAACCTCCCTAGTCTTAAACTCCATCCCTCTAGCAATGAAGGACAAAACTCCATTTGCCTTCTTAATCACCTGTTGCACCTGTAAACCAACTTTTTGCGACTCATGCACTAGCACACCCAGGTCTCTCTGCACAGCAGCATGTTTTAATATTTTATCATTAAACAATAATCCCTTTTTGCTATTTATTCCTACCAAAATGGATAACCTCACAGTTGTCAACATTGTAATTCCATCTGCCAGACTCTAGCCCATTCACTTAACCTATCCAAATTGCTCTGCAGACTTCCGGTATCCTCGACACTTTTTTCGGCTTTACCACTCATCTCAGTGTCGTCTGCAAACTTGGACCATTGCACTTGGTCCCCTCATCTATGTAAATTGTGAACAATTGTGGGCCCAACACGGATCCCTGAGGGACACTGCTAGCTACTGATTGCCAACGGAGAAACACCCATGAATCCCACTCTTTGCTTTCTATTAATTAACCAATCCTCTATCCATGTACTTTACCCTTAATTGCCATGCATCTTATTTTAATGCAGCAATCTTTTGTGTGGCACCCTTGTCAAAGCTTTCTGGAAATCCAGATATACCACATCCATTGGTTCCCCGTTATCTACTGCACTGGTAATGTCCTCAAAAAATTCCACTAAATTAGTTCGGCACAACCTGCCCTTTATGAACCCATGCTGCGTCTGCCCAATGGGACAATTTCCATCCAGATGCCTCGCTATTTTTTTCCTAGATGATAGATTACAGCATCTTCCCCTACTAGCGAAGTTAAGCTAAACTGGCTTATAATTACCTGCTTTCTGCCTACCTCCTTTTTTTAAACAGTGGTGTCACGTTTGCTAATTTCCAATCCGCCGGACCACCCCAGAGTCTAGTGAATTTTGATAAATTATCACTAGTGCATTTGCAATTTCCCTCGCCATCTCTTTTAGCACTCTGGGATGCATTCCATCAGGGCCAGGAGACTTGTCTACCTTTAGCCCCATTAGCTTGCCCATCACTAGTGATAACAAGCATGTCAAAGTCCTCACCTATTGTAGCCTCATTTCCATCAGTCACTGGCATGTTATTTGTGTCCCACTGTGAAGACCGACCAAAAACCTGTTCAGTTCCTCAGCCATTTCCTCATTTCCCAATATTAAATCTCCTTTCTCATCCTCGAAAGGGCCAATATTTTGCTTTGCCACTCTTTTTTGTTTTATATGTTTGTCGAAACTTACTCTTCTTTATAGCTTTTTCAGTCGCTTTCTGTTGCCCCGTAAAGATTTCACAGTCCTCTAGTCTCCCACCAATCTTTGCCACTTTGTATGCTTTTTCCTTCAATTTGATACTCTCACTTATTTCCTTAGATATCCACGGTCGATTTTCCCTCTTTATACCGTCCTTCCTTTTTGTTGGTATAAACCTTTGCTGAGCACTGTGAAAAATCGCTTGGAGGGTTCTCCACTGTTCCTCAACTGTTTCACCAGAAAGGCTTTGCTCCCAGTCTATCTTAGCTAGCTCTTCTCTCATCCCATTGTAATCTCCTTTGTTTAAGCACAAAACACTAGTATTTGATTTTACCTTCTCACCCTCTATCTGTATTTTAAATTCCACCATATTATGATCGCTCCTTCCGAGAGGATCCCTAACTATGAGATCATGAATCAATCCTGTCTCATTACACAGGACCAGATCTAGGATCGCTTGTTCCCTCGTAGGTTCCATTACATACTGTTCAAGGAAACTATTGCGGATACATTCTATAAACTCCTCCTCAAGGCTGCCTTGACCGACCTAGTTAAACCAATTGACATGTAGATTAAAATCCCCCATGCTGTACCATTTGTACAAGCATCAGTTATTTCTTTGTTTATCGCCTGCCCCACCATAATGTTACTATTTGATGGCCTATCAGTGACTTTTTCGCCTTACTATTCCTGATTTCCACCCAATGGATTCAACCGTATCCTCCATAGAACCGATGTCATTCCGTGCCGACTTCAAGATCCAATCCCAGGAGAGCCCAGGGAGGGAACAGACTATGGGACCTAGCCCAATCTGCCAAATCCCACGACCCAGGACCCCAGAAACAACGGAGACCACGCGCGAGGACCCGAACACGCTGCAAGGTATTCCCACGCCCGCAGAACGCCGGGACCCATCCGGATCGCAAACTCACCCCCCCCAGCAACCCTGCTACCTCAACCAGCGCCCGGGACCCTGCTAGATGCGACCCCGGAAATGTAAACAGCGCCCTGGACCTCGCTAGCGCCCTGGACCCCGCCAGACGCAACCACCTACCTTCCACAAGGGCTGACGTCTCCCATCGGATCCCAGGATTATCCAGCAGCAGCCGCCGACCGAGAAAGCGAGGGAAACGCAGCGGTCTGCAGGTTAGGCTGAAGCAACGCGGTTTCAAGACCCCTCTCCCCCAGCATACTCCTGGCAAACGTCCAAGCGATTGAAAACAAGCTGGATGAACTTAACGCCAGACTTACCTCTCGGAGGGAAGTAAGAGACTGCTGTGTGCTCTGTTTCACAGAGACATGGCTCACCCCCGCCTCACCGGACTGTTCCATGCAACCTGAAGGCTTCTCTATTCACCGTGCGGATCGCACGGCATCTTCAGACAAAGCGAAGGGTGGAGGGGTTTGCCTCCTGAACTCCTCCTGGTGCTTGGATGTGGTGACCCTGGCGACCTACTGCTCCCCAGACCTGGAATACTTGACCGTAAAGTGCCGCCCATACTATCTTCCACGTGAGTTCACTTCAGCCATTATCACAGCGGTCTACATCCCACCCCAGGCAGAAGTGAGGAAGGCGCTGGATGAACTGTACACAGTCATAAACAACTATGAAACAGAACACCCGGAGGCCTTGTTCATTGTGGCCGGAGACTTCAACAAAGCCAACCTCAAGAATGTACTGCCTAAATTCCACCAGCACATCTCCTGTCCCACCAGGGGTGACAACACTCTTGACCACTGCTACTCAAAATCAAGGGCGCCTACCGTTCCATCCCCCGACCGCACTTTGGGAAATCAGACCATAAGACGGTGCTCCTTCTCCCGGCTTACAAGCAGAAACTCAAGCGGGAGAATCCAGCTAAGAAGGTTGTGCAGTGCTGTTCCGAGGAGACAGAAGAGCTCTTACGTGACTGCTTAAAGACAGTGGATTGGTCCATATTTAAGAACTCAGCGACTAACTTAAATGAGTATGCCACCACCGACACAGACTTCATCAGCAAATGTGTGGACGACTGCGTGCCAAAGAAAGCAGTACGTACGTTCCCCAACGGGAAACCATGGCTCAACTGCGAGATTGACACCCTACTGAAGGACAGATCTGAGGCGTTCAAGGCAGACAACCCTGTCCTATACAAGAAATCCAGGTACGACCTCCGCAAAGCCATCCGAGATGCCAAGAGAGAATATCAAACTAAGCTAGAGTCACAGACAGACTCTCGGCGGTTGTGGCAAGGACTAAACAACATAACGGGCTACAAAGCGAAGCCGAGCAGTATCTCTGGCAGCAGTGCACCCCTCCCCGATGAACTTAATGCATTCTATGCTCGGTTTGAGCAGGAAACCAACAATCCGCTGTCGAGTGCCCCAGCAGCCTATAATTCACCCATACCCACCATCACAGTTTCCGAAGTCAGATCGGCCTTCCTGAAAGTGAACCCACGGAAGGCGATGGGCCCGGACGGGATCCCTGGTCGTGCACTCAGAGCCTGCGCATACCAGCTGGCAGAGGTATTCATAGACATCTTTAACCTATCCCTACTCCACTCCGAGGTCCCCACCTGCTTCAAGAAGACCACCATCATACTGGTACCAAAGAAGAACCAGGCAACATGCCTCAATGACTACCGCCCGGTCGCCCTGACGTCAGTCGTAATGAAGTGCTTCGAGAGGCTGATCATGAAGCGCATCACCTCCATACTTCCGGAACCCCTTGACCCACTTCAATTCGCATACCGTCGCAACCGGTCCACATCAGACGCCATTTCCCTGGCCCTACACTCATCCCTAGAGCATCTCGAAAACAAGGACTCCTACATCAGACTTCTATTTATTGACTACAGCTCCGCCTTCAACACCATAATCCCAGCCAAGCTCATATCAAGCTCATATCAAAACCTAGGACTTGGCTCTCCACTCTGCAACTGGATCCTTGACTTTCTGACCAACAGACCACAGTCAGTAAGAATGAACACCAACACCTCCTCCACAATAGTCCTCAATACCGGTGCCCCGCAAGGCTGCATACTTAGCCCCCTACTCTACTCCCTGTACACACACGACTGTGTGGCAAAACCTGGTTCCAACTCCATCTACATGTTTGCTGACGATACGACCATAGTGGGCCGGATCGCGAATAACGACGAGTCCGAATACAGGAGGGAGATAGAGAACCTAGTGGAGTGGTATAACGACAACAATCTCTCCCTCAATGCCAGCAAAACTAAAGAGCTGGTCATCGACTTCAGGAAGCAAAGTACTGTACACACCCCTGTCAGCATCAACGGAGGCCAGGTGGAGATGGTTAGCAGTTTCAAATTCCTAGGGGTGCACATCACCAAAAATCTATCCTGGTCCACTCACGTCGACGCTATCACCAAGAAAGCACAACAGCGCCTATACTTCCTCAGGAAACTAAGGAAATTCGGCATGTCCACATTAACCCTTACCAACTTTTACAGATGCACTATAGAAAGCATCCTATCGGGCTGCATCACAGCCTGGTATGGCAACTGCTTGGCCCAGGACCGCAAGGAACTTCAAAGAGTCGTGAATACCGCCCAGTCCATCACACGAACCTGCCTCCCATCCATTGATTCCATCTACACCTCCCGCTGCCGGGGGAAAGCGGGCAGCATGATCAAGGATCCCTCCCACCCGGCTTACTCGCTTTTCCAACTTCTTCCATCGGGCAGGAGATTCAGAAGTCTGAGAACACGCACAAACAGACTCAAAAACAGCTTCTTCTCCACTGTCACCAGACTCCTAAATGACCCTCTTATTGACTGACCTCATTAACACTACACCTTGTATGCTTCAACCGATGCCAATGCTTATGTAGTTACATTGTATATCTTGTGTTGCCCTATTATGTATTCTCATGTATTTTTTTGAATTTTGTTTAATTCCCTTTTCTAATGATCTGTTGAGCTGCTTGCAGAAAAATACTTCTCACTGTACCTCGGTACACGTGACAATAAACAAATCCAATCCAATCCTTACTATTGCCCGGATGTCACCCTTAAATAACAGAGCTACACCACCTCCTTTACTATCCACTCTGTCCTTCCGAATAGTTTGATACCCTTGGATCTTTAATGCCCAGTCGTGACCATCCTCTAACCATGTTTCAGTAATGGCCACGAAATTATAGTCATTCACGCTGATTTGCGCCATCAACTCATTTACCTTATTCTGAATTCTACGAGCATTCAGGTAAAGTACTGTTACGTTGGCTTTTATCCCTCTGTTTTGAATCTTAACACCTTGATCAGTAACCTCTCTTATGTTATTTTTCCTCTTAAAGTTTATCCGAATTTTCCTCGTCGTTGAAACCATATCTTCATGTAACAACCTGCCGCGTCGCTTTTCATTCATGTTTTTACTTCCCGTTTTCATTCCTTTTAGTATTACTAGGCCTATTCACTGAGCTCCCCTCAGTCACTGTACCTTGTACTGTCACCCTTTTTGATTTTGACTATGGCTTCCCTGCATTACACTTTCCCCCTTACTGCCTTTTGTTTCTGTCCCTGTTTTACTACCTTCCGACTTCCTGCATCGTTTCCCATCCCCCTGCCACATTAGTTTAAACCCTCCCCAAACGCTCGAGCAAATAGGACATCAGTTCCAGTCCTGCCCATGTGTAACCCGTCCCATTTGAACAGGTCCCACCTCCCCCAGAACTGGTCCCAATGCCCCAGGAATCTGAAACCCTCCCCCTGACACCATCCCTTCAGCCACGTATTCATCATCTATATCCTGTCATTTCTACTCTGACTAGCACGTGGTACCGGTAGCAATCCTGAGATCACTACCTTCAACGTCCAATTTCTTAACTTCCTTCCTCGCTCCCTGTATTCTGCTTTTAGGACCTCATCCCTTTTTTTTAACCTACGTCGTTTGTACCGATGTGTACCACGACTACTGGCTGTTCACCCTCCCCCTTCAGAATGTCCTGTACCTGTTCCGAGATATCCTTGACCTTAGCACCAGGGAGGGAACATACCATCCTGGAGTCTCGTTTGCGGCCACTGAAATGCCTGACTATTCCCCTTACAATTGAAATCATCAGCTAAAAAGCTGTAATATAATCTCAAGAGTTCTGATGGTTTGCATAAAATGCTTGAGATTTCCCACCTTGGTTTTTGTGACCCTTCTTCGCTGCGCTACAAGGGCGACATGGTGGTTAGCACTGCTGCCTCACAGCGCCAAGGACCCGGGTTCAATTCCAGCCATGGGCGATTATCTGTGTGGAGTTTGCACATTCCCCCGTGTCTGCGTGGGTTTCCTTCAAGTACTGCGGTTTCCGCCGACAGCCCAAAGATGTGCAAGTTAGATGGATTGGCCATACTAAATTGCCCCTCAGAGTCCAAAAGATGTGAAAGCTAGATGGGGTTATGGGGATAGGGTGGGGGGAGTTGGCGTGGGTAGGGTTCCCTTTCAGAGGATTGGTGCAGACTCGATAAGTCAAATGGCCTCCTTCTGCACTGTAGGGATTCAACGAATAAACTCTGAACACCCTTCAATAATCTTTAGTGAACCTGCTCGCCGACAGCATGACCCTGACCGAATCCACTGTTGGGATCAGTCCGCAATCTTGATTAATTCTCAGCAGAAACACAGAATCATTAAAATTTGCCACTGATGTTTTTCTGGAACTTTGAGCCTCTTCATGCCCAAGCCTCGAGTCTCACAATAAAGTAGATTTCAAACAGTAAATTGAATTAAATACAAAATAGGATACAAACACGGTCAGTAAAATCTTTAGGGATGCATCATATGAGTGTACGAATTAGGAGCGGGAGTAGGCCATTCAGTCTTTCAAACCTATTCCGCCATTCAATAAGATTATGACTGATTTGAGTGAAACCTCAACTCCACATTCCCGCCTTTCCCTGACAACCTTTAATCCCCTTGCCCATCAAGAATCTACCTTCCTCTGCCTTAAAAATATTCAAAGACTCTGCTTCCACTCATTTTTGAGGAAGAGAGTTCCAAAGACTCACAACCCTCTGAGAAAAAAAAATCTTCTCGCCTCTGCCCTGAATGGGTGATCCCTAATTTTTAAACATTGGCCTCAAGTGCCAGATTCTCCCACAAGAGGAAACATAATTTCTATATCGACCGGTCAAGTCCCCTCAGCATCTTATATGTCTCAATCAAGTCACCTCTTACCAATTCACTTTAGCTACCTGTGCTTTCATGCCTCCATAATGGCCCTTACCCAAGTGTAATTAAGTAGTCTAGTCTTGGACCCACTCTCCCTCCCTCATACTGAGTGTTACATTGAATCATAGTATGAACGCTGCTACTTAGGGGCACCTTCACTATGAGGTCATTTATTAATCTTATCTCATTGCACAATACCAGATCAGGTACAGCCAGTTCTTTGGTGCCACAAAGTGCTGTTCTAAGAAACTATTATGAAAACATTCTATTATCTCATCTCGGTTACCTATACCGATTTGATTTTCCCAGTCTAATTTTAGATTAAAATCTCCCATGAGTAACTTGCTCAAAAGTTTCACTAGCTGCCCCGTCGACCACTGGACGGGCAGTGCTATGTCCTTGCCCTCCGCCATCTTCACCTGTGGCACACCACAAAAACTTCTTTCTCCAGCTGCTCTCCCTTTCTCAAGGCACTTCCCGCCCACTGATCCATACACCAGCCTCACTAGTAGACCTTTCCAGGGCACTCTCACACCCTTTACCCTAAAAAAAAACCCATATGGGTGGTGAAGGACCGAAAAACCCACCTTGAGTGGGAGCCATAAAATGTGCGGCAACTACTCCACTGGCATCCCAGATTATATTTATTTATGGATGCACAACAAAGAAAAGCACAGCACAGGAACTGGCCCTTTGGCCCTCAAGCCTGTGCCATAACATAATTTAAAACTGAGAAGTTGAATCCTATTGTTTTGAATGTGAAAGTATATTACACTAATGTTGGTTATAAACTGCAGGGAAAGGTTAAGTCTCTGGAACATGGCAGATGGTTTGTTGCCCCTTTAAAAAAAAAGGCACTTCCAACCATGCATCATTCCCTTAATGCTCCTCCGAGATATCAGCTGGCGTTTTGTCATGAAGTTTGCTATAGTTGAGTTTGAATCCATAACCCTCTGATTTTTGGACGAGGGTTATCCAGAAAGCTAAAGCAAATTGAACTGGAAGAGATCCATGTTTTTTTTACATCATGCATTGATGCCGTTCAATTCAATTTACACCATCAAGTTTCATGCTTGGTATAAAAGTAGTTAAAAAAAAGATTCAAGGGTTTTCCTCAGGTGACAGATTGATCAGAAAGAGTGCTGGTGTTTTGCAGTTCTCGATGTCCCTACAATACCTCAGTGTAGGACTTATGCTGCCACTCTTCCAGTTTACAATGTTATGAGGACAAATCAATTGAATTGTATCAGTTGTATCAAGCATTAATAGATACCAGGAGGTGATTATAAGGAGGTAACTGAACCAAATGCTTTGGGTGGCTGCTAGTTTATAACTGTTATCTGACCAAAGCTATTAGATTACTACTGCGATGGTGCACCCGGGGCAAAATCTTTAAAATATTCAGTATTATAGAGTTCAAATGCTGTTTTTGTTGAGTTAAGTTATTCATTTATTTGCATACCAGCAAAGGGTGTTAATGAAAAAACAGCCAACCAACGATATGGTGATGTGACGAAGATACCAATGAGTCAATAAGTGATGCCGTTACTTAGCAAGGCACAGTGTGCAGTTAATCACTGAAAGTTCATATGAAATGGATTATTCAATAATCTAAAGTTCATACCAGTTAGTGAAAAGACACTTGGGAGGTTTTATATTTGCTAGGTTTCGTAGTGAAGTTGAGCTGCTATTGGCCAGAAATTCAGACCGTTCACCCTGGCGGGACTTGCAGTCCAGCCGAGGGCGCAACACCGCCACGGCTTTCACAGCACGAGGGGTGCATTCAACGGGAAACCCCCTGAAAACGGCAGGACCAGAAGACCTCAACCACGGCCAATGTCGGGCTGCCTCCTGCCACCAAAAAGCATGCAGCGGGATTGTGGAAAGTCCCACCCATTATCTAATTTTGAGATTGAGTCATGGAGTACTAGATGAATCCTAGGATGACAGTGATAAATAGGAGAGAAACAGAAACATTATTACTTTTGTAATTAACAATCCCTTGCTTTTTAAAAACATCATGCAAATAAGCCTCCTTCGTTATTCCCGCCCAGTAACAATTAGTGTTTTTTATTGGTTATCACAAAACCTCCATTGTTGGCACATTGTTGAGAAGAGGGAAATGTCTCAGACTGAATGTATTTGCTTTCTCATTGTCTATAATCAGTATGTTTTTTATGAAAAGAGGTGTGCCTTTTTAACCCATTGAATGTGTGTTCCAATTAAATAATCCAGCAGCAAGCTTACATGAGTTTAAGATAAAGAGGTTGGATGGGATTCTCTGTTTCTGAGACTAAGCGTTGATGCCAATGCAGAATCCGTGGACTTTTACAACAGGAAAACACACGGCGCTCCTGAACCGATTCCGTAACCTTGAATGGCTAGCTCCAGTGCCGTGTGGAACACAATGAATTCTAATAATAAACGGTGTGGGATTCGCCGGGTCTGTGATCGACACCCGGGAGGCTGACAAGTTGCAGCTACACATACATATTACACTCCCCACACACACTCATCCCAGCCAACAAGATGGCACTGGTTGTGCTGGAGTGTTCCCATATGGCTGATGGGTTGGCTGGGGCCAGAGGGCACACATGGGGGGACACCAAAACGTCCCATGCCACTAAGTTCAAAGTGGGCTGTTAGCGGTGTGCGCAGCTGCATGGCTGCCTTGCTGGCTGCGGCAATGGTTTCCGTGTCCGTCTACCCCAATCTCACAGCCCACCTCCTGGCCACCCCCAGCTACTTCCCCCAGCCCTGCCAGAAGCCTGCCAGCCAACAGCACAACTCTCATCAAACTATGGCAATGTTGGACACTTTCCATACCCCCTCTCTCTCTCTCAGCAGCCGCCACACTGGTTTCACAATTTTTAAAAGCACATGTGAATTGCGCTGTCGGGAACTTGGCCCAGCTGAGGCGGAGAATCACGGAGAACCTGGAGAATACCGGGTCAGGTTTGCTAATGATATGCAAACGGTGTCTACTGTACATGCGTTCCGTAACGCATTGACGCTGCTGTCGAGATGCTGGAGCATTGCAATTTAGCGTCAAATCGGCGCCTGCCCCGATTTCAGCGTCGGAGCCAATTCCCTGCCCAATCGCCTTTCCCAATTTCGATGTTGGCTAACGAAGAATCCCGCCCATTAATTTTCACACACACGAATCCTATATTGTCGGACACACTGGATAGGCCGAATGGTCTCCTTCTGCACTGTCGGGATTCTATCATGGACACACACACACACACACGATATAGACACAAATCGTCTAATTTTACAGATTTCAGTTAATTCATTCCGATTTCCCATGTGGCAGATTTATAAAGTGAAGAATTCACAGCAAGTTGTGAGGTTTCTTCAAATCCAAAAGCTCGGAGGTTGGTTCTCAGGTGAACTTTGAAACTGGAGCAAGTAACTACTTTGCAGCTAGTTTCAGAGTCTGCTTCCCAGACTGGCTGATGAGTGACTGTTCTGAAAGGCAAAGATGGCACAGCCTTTCTCGAAAGCTGTTGTCTTGGTGGTGTTCTTCTGCAATCTGCCCTGCTGTCTCTGAGTCTAGGAATAATTTAGGATCTCCGGCTCAGTTGAGAGTGTCAGCCACATGGCCACACAGCCACAGGGGCTGGTTCAGCTCACTCAGCTAAATCGTTGGCTTTTAAAGCAGACCAAGCAGGCCGGCAGCACGGTTTGATTCCCGTACCAGCCTCCCCGGACAGGCGCCAGAATGTGGCGACTAGGGGCTTTTCACAGTAACTTCACTGAAGCCTACTCGTGACAATAAGCAATTTTCATTTTTTTTTCACTGCCCACCCAGAATTACTAAAACAAAAAGGCTATTAATATACATGAGGAGACAGATGTTGGTGTATCACACTCAACTGGTGGATAACTGGTGCTGTCAGTTTTCTTTTATTGAATGGTAAACATGGAGACATAGAATAAAGAAGTCTATTGACTCTGTATTTTGAGTAAGCTTAGAACAACAGCAGGTTCCAGAGGTATCATTAATTTTGTTACCTCCATTCCAGGACTGGTGGAGTAACGCACCAATGTTTTTTTATTTTGGTACATTCTAGAAACTTGGCAGACTGTATTAAATAAACAAGGATCACCTGGTCCACCTCTTAGCAGTCATTTTAACAGTTCATCAGTGTTCATTCTAAATAAATAAAATGTAGTTCCAGAAGTTTCCATGAAAGCTCAGTCCATGTGCAAAGTTATGAATATGACAGGCCATTCCTAGGCATGACAGAGGTGTTTACAAAAATTCCTCCTGCGTTCAGCTACCATAATGTACAACAAACTCATTAATGTCAGTCAGGGATTGTTAATTTTGAATTATCATTGCATGGGGGACCCTCTGATAACAGACTCTTCTGCAATTGGTGGCAATCTCCAAAAGAAAGCTGGAAACAATGGCATCACAGGTACTCCGGCTCTGTGCGTGAAGTGCGTAAATACGTCAAACCAGTTTGCAGATGTGGCATGACAGGCACGAGGGACAAATAATGCATCCTCCTCCTTCCAACAGAATTAAAGCAGCCATTAATTTTGCAGTGAAGGAAAAGGTGAGCCATTCAAAACAATGTTAGCAGTTCTGCTATTCTCTTGTGTTCATTTAAACACTCATGAAGATAAGTTCATTTTTGAATTTTGTGTCGAGAAGGATAACTTTGAATTAAGAAAATCCACAAGGTGACTTGCACGTATAGCTTTTAATTTGATGAATGTACTTCGTGTCTGCTTTAGTTTCTATTTTCTAACTCTTAGTTCAGGGTATTTCCCATATTTATGGAATAAATTTGTCATCATCATTGACTGTCCCTCAATTTCTAATCATGATAATAATCTTTAGTGTCACAAGTGGGCTTACATTAACACTGCAATCAAGTTACTGTGAAAATCCCCTACTCACCACATTCGGCGTCTGTTCGGTTACACGGAGGGGGAATTCAGAATGTCCAAATCACCTAATAAGCACGTGTTTCTGGATTTGTGGGAGGAAACCGGAGCATCCAGAATAAACCCACACAGACATGGGGAGAACGTGCAGACTCCGCACAGACAGTGACCAAGCCGGGAATTGAACCCGGATCCCGGGTAACATCTACTGAGGATCGAGTGTTTCTGCCATGAGTGTTCATGTGATTGAACAGGCTAATTCTTGACCCAGAGATCTTTAGAAAAATGAGGAAGGATGGCCCATGAGGTAGTGGAATCAGTGGTGCAGAATTTATTTCCTTTGCTGCTGCTGCTCTGCCTCATCATTAAGACATTGTGACTCAAAATGTGATTAGCTTGATAGCACGTTGTTGTTCCTTTGAATGATTGGTAGCAAACTCCTCCCAGTGATTGATGTTGAAGCTGCTGCTCTTTTCTTTGTCCTCACCTGTAATATTGGCCATTTAAGAGTTGAGAGAACAGGATCTGTTGGGGAAGACTATTTATGGCCATCCAGACACAATGGGTTGGAGTCTCCGTTTCTGAGACTAAGTGCTGGCGCAACGGAGAATCGGTGGTGTTCCACGACGGGAAAATTGACGCATACCTCATCGATTCCAGGTACCGGTGAGGGGCCAGCAGCGGGGCCTTGTAAAACACCCGTGAATTGCCCGGGTCCTGGGCCGCACCTGTGCCTGGCTGACAAGCTGCACGTATGCGTCCCCACCGGTCACGCCAGGAAACATGGCACCGGCCATGCTGGATCACGTACCCGCCCACCTCGACCCCACAGCTCAGCCCTTGCCCACCAGACCCCCCCCCCCCCCCCCCCCCCCCCCCCCCAGCCCTAGCAGAAGCTCTCTGGGCAGTGGCACGGATCTCGGCTGAGTGTGGCAGCGTTGGACACTGTCCGCAGTCGGCACACAGACTCACGACCGCTGTGGCCAGCGCCGTCGGGAACTCAGCCCATTGGAGGCAGAGCATCGTGGGTGGGCTAGCTGATGATGCGTCAACGACGTTGCGGTTCCATCCCGATGGTGACAGTTTGGAGAGTGCTGAGCATCGTGAAGCAGTGTCAAAAAGGAGCCTGCCCCGATTCCTAGGTCGGAAGCCATTCTCCGCCTGATCGCCTTTCCCGATTTCAGCGTCAGGCTATGGAGAATCCCGCCCAATGTGTCCAGTCCATCAACCTTTATTTTTCCGAAGTTTGGCCATGACTGTTTGTGGAACTGGATTCAAAAAGCACTCAAGCATTTGATCGCTGGTTCGCCCATTGAATCTGGAGGACCTGGTACCAAAACTATACACAACACTGGTAGAAGCACTGTTGATAGAATTTCTCTTGTGCTGTTGTGATGCAGTCTGGGTTTCACAGTGGTACAGGAATTTGATGATGACAACTCTCTGTACGTGAAGACTTTGATGATTTGTGGAGGTCTTACACTCAATGCCATAGTTTGCAGAAGGTTGAACTGACACAGCGGCTCCAGTGTTGGATTGCAAAGAAATAAGGGTAAAGAGATATGGTCATAATGCAGGGATATGAGATTAAGAGCTATTTCCCTCTTAACTTACAGAAAGTTTTTTTTGTTCAGAAGTTCATAAGATATCGGAGCAGAATTAGGCCATTCGGCCCATTGAGCCTGCTCCACCATTCTATTATGGTGATATGTTCCTCATCTGCTAACTTACTAATCTGTGACAGACCAAGAGCTCGATTGTGAAATTAGCCAGAACATCTCCTCCCTAGAATATATGACCTCGGAGCAAGAGTAAGCAATTTAGCCTCCCGAGCCTAACACCCTCAATGTGATCATGGCTGATTTTATCATGGCCTCAATTCCACCATCCTGCTCGTTCTCCATAACCCTTTGACCCATTACCAATTAAAAATCTGTCCAACTCCTTCTTAAATTTACTCACTGTCCCTACATCCACCGCACTCTGGGGTAGCGAATTCCACAGATTCACAACCCTTTGGGAGAAATAATTTTTCCACAGATCTGATTTAAATTTGCTACCTCTCATTCTAAGATTATGATCTCTCATTTTAGAATGCCCCACAAGAGGAAGCATCAGCTCCACGTCTACTTTATCCTCACCTTTTATCATCTGATATACCTCAATTTAGAGGAGTATAAGACTAAACTGCTCAATCTCTGGGATCAACCTAGTGAACCTCCTCTGAACTGCCCCCTATGCCACTACATCTTTCCTCAAATAAGAAGACCTTAAGTGTGCACAATACTCGAGGTGCGGTCTTACCAATGCCATGTATAGTTCTTTACCGTTACACTCAATTTCTTTTGCTATAAATGCCAAAATTCCATTTGCTTTCCTTATTATCTGTTTCACCTATGTGCTTGTTTTCTGTGACTCATGCACGAGGACACCCAGATCCCTCCCTCATTGGAGCACCCCAAAGTCTCTCCCCATTTAGATAATAAGTTGCCTTTCCATTTTTTCAACCAAAATTCATAAACTCACACTTAAACTCCATGTTAAACTTCATCTGCCACATTTTGGCCCACTGTCCTAACCTATCTATATCCATTTGTAAGGTTCTTATTTCCTCAATGCAACTTACTGTTGAAGTGTTGGCTAGTGTAGACTTGAGAGATGAACAGACACTTCCAACACTGATGAAGGTTCAACTCAATTTTATTAACTACTTCTAACTAACTAACACGCGATGACTGCGGGTCTAAATGATGCTAACGTAAACTAGAGACCTAAGCCTTGTCTGAACCAGTTGATTCTCTCAGCACGTGTTGTAAGTCTGTGCTGGGCTGGATGAGTTCTTGTTACACTCAGAGGCAGCACTCCGAATGAGCGGGAACCGTGGTGCCCTCTGCCTTTATAGTGTGTATATTCTAACTGGTGATTGGCTGCGGTGTTTGTACATGTTGATTGGTCCCTGTGTGTGTCCATCAGTGTGTGTCTGCACCATGATATACTGGTGTATATTATGACAACTATTTTTGTGTCACCTGCAAATTTGGCTACAGAACCTTCTATCCCTGTATCCAAGTCGTTAATATATATTGTAAATAGCTGGGATCCAAGGACCGAACCCTGTAGCACCCCAGTAGTTACATCTTGCCATCCAGAAAAATACCCTTTTATCCCGACTCTCTGTTTCCTGTTCGACAGCCAATTTTCTATTCAAGCTAAATTACCCCTAATCCCATGTGATCTCAACTTGTGAATCAACCTTCTGTGTGGCACCTCATCAAATGCCTTCTAGAAGTCCAGATATACTACATCTACAGGATCCCCGTTATCCACTTTGCTTGTTAAATCTTCGAAGAACTCAAGCAAATTAGTCAAACATGATTTGCCCTTCATAATATCATGCTGACTCTGATGAATAGCTATTTGGCTTTCCAAATGTCCTGATATTATGTCCTTGATAATTGATTCTAAAAACTTTCCAACAACAGATGTTAAACTAACTGATCTGTAATTTCCTATATTCTGCCTCTCTCCCTTTTTGAATTACTTTAAGTTGCCATTTTTCTAATCCATTGGAACCTTTCCCGTGTCCATGGAATTTTGGATCATCATAACCAAGATCCACTATCTCTGCTGCCACTAACTTTAACACCCTAGGATGTAGGCCACCATGCCCTGGGGACTTGTCTGCCCTCAATCCCAAGAGTTTGTTGAGTACCGTTTCCCCGTTGATGCTGACTGTTCCAAATTCCACCCTTTCCATTACCTCTGAATTGCCTGTTCCTATAGGAATGGTACTAGTGTTCCCCACCATGAAAACTGAGGCAAAATATTGATTTAGCATCTCTGCCATTTCTGTGTTCCCCACTATTAACTCACCAGTTTCAACTTCCAAGGGACAAACATTCACCTCAGCGACTCACTTCCCTTTTATGTACCTGTAGAATCCTTTGCTATCCTTTTTGATATTCTGTGCTAGATTTTTTTCATAATTTACCGTAGCTTTTTAAAATTACTTTTTAGTATCCCTTTGTTTATGTTTGAAAGTTTCCCAATCTTCCAGTCTGCCTTTGCAATATGATATAACTTAGTTTTTGTCTTTATTGTGTCCTTGACCTCCTTGTTTAGCCATGGATGTTTTCACCCCATTTCCCATCTTTTGTCCTCACTGGAATATATTTTAGTCGTGAGGAATTGAGTATTTCCTCAAACAACTGCCATTGCTCATCCACCATCCCACTCTAAATGGGCCATATCTGACCTCAGGCCTATGTAATTTCCTGTGTTCAATTCCAGAACACTAGTGTGGGACTCCACTTTCTCACCCCAACTGAATTCTACCATACTATGGTCACTACTGCCTCGTGGATCCTTAACTACGAGGTTATTAATTAATCCCTCCTCGTTACACAATACCAAATCGAGAGTAGCCTCCTCCCTGGTTGATTCCCCAACAAACTGTTCCAGGAAACAATTTCTAATACATTCAATGAACTCTGCCTCCAGGCTACCCTTGTCAATTTGATTCCTCCAGTCAATGTGCATATTAAAATCATCCATTATTATTGCCGTACCTTTCTTGCAAGTCCGCAGTATTTCTTGGTTTATACTGTGCCCCAATGTAGAAATACTGTTTGGGGACCTATAGATTATTCCTACCAAGGACGTCTCCCCTTTGTCTGCGAGGAGCCTTTCCTGCTGGCAAGATTCCCTCTAAGTGCAGCATCTGGGGGGGAAAACTGAGGCCAAAATAACCAACAAGTGCCGTTGAATAGCAGGGGTGTTTCTCGGTGCTGTTTCTCGGTGTATTCAAAAAAGCTTTGCTTGTCATGATGATCAGCATATTGTTACATCTCCGGGCTTTCTCTTCCCATCACATGTCCTTTATTTTACGAATTTCTCTTTGGGGGTTAGCCTTTAGCTGATAGAATGCTGCCCTCTTAAGTTCTGCTCATTCTCAATGGGGTGAAATGCCTTTAAACCAATTTTTCGTCTGAAATGGTCATGGAGCTGGACAATTAGTAATTAGACGAGGTCTCATATCTCAGATAGATTAATTTCATTCAGTTTTGTCTCCCTGGCAGCAATCTTACAGCTACATTTCCAGGTGAGCGGTTTAGAATAAAATGGGGAGAGTTGGCAGGAGACCGAGGGGTATGAACAATATTTAATTTTGTTTAAACGCACTCTTTTGTGGGAGATATGGCTAAGGTCCAATATTTCCTCGATTTTCTTTTCATGGTGGTCTGGACATCTATAGGTACAGCCACCTGCTGTTAACCAATGAGGTTACTTAATATGAAACCACATGTCACAAAACAATTTCACGTTAGCTTCAGAATAACAGGCAAGGCAGTGGCAATCCTTGGGAAGTCCAATAAGGCTGAGAAATCTACTTCTCGGACATTGCTCACAACTGACATCATCAGAGTGATCGAATAGGGAGAGCAACCATACTCCAGACTCTCTATAGATCTTTTAAAAACTATCCATTTTACTACAATGAAAAATCATTTAGAATTATAATTTTTATACAGGAAGTATTTAAAAATCACCCCCTTACACTTTTCTTTCTCTTTAATCTTGTTTTTTAAGCATGATCAGTTTGCGCTTCACCACTAGTTACTAGCCAGTAAGTCATCTATTCATTCACCAACCTTATAGACTTTTTCCGAGTTTCATCAAAGAAAAATATTCAAACTTACCCATCCGCTTCAGAATTGCCTTGAACAGCTAATTTTACATCTCGGCTGGGAATGCCCAAGAGCCACAGCTGGAGAAGAATCTGGCGTATTCTTCATTTTTCCCATTTAACTCTGAATCCTTGAAATTCTTATTGATCTCTGGACAGTTCCTGCTCTCTCTCAGCCCATATGTCAACAGTAATATCACAGAATTCAAAACATAACTTAATCACAATTAAGAGATTGTGTAAAGAGATGTCTGAAGAGATGTATAAAACATGATTAATGTCCTTGCTTTGTGTAGCTATTTGATACTGAATATTAATTTTGTGCAACTGCAATGCTGAAAAAGTGTCATTTATGGCTCCTAAGTA
Organism: Scyliorhinus canicula; assembly: GCF_902713615.1. Classification (NCBI taxonomy): domain Eukaryota; kingdom Metazoa; phylum Chordata; class Chondrichthyes; order Carcharhiniformes; family Scyliorhinidae; genus Scyliorhinus; species Scyliorhinus canicula. Next base: position 160,369,285 of record NC_052147.1, on the reverse strand, counting down.
AAACACATGATAATTCCATCCTTATCTATCTAGTCACATCCAGAGAATTATCTGTAATGACTTCTCTTCCTACTTCCACACAGCTATCTCCAGTGCTCCTCTATCCTTGGACCCTGTCCTATTTTACATCAACACGTTGGCTCCTGGCGACCTTATTTGAAAATACAAACAGTTTTCACATATAAGGTGCCAGCTCGCTCAACCACTCCGATTTGTCACGTTCCTTGTCTGACATCCAAGGTGGGATTCTCCCGAATCGGCACGATGGTCCGACGCCGGCGTAAAATATGGTGCAAACCACTCCGGCGTCGGGCCGGCGCGGAAGTAGCGGAACGGGGTGTCTTCTCCGCGCCGACCATGGAGGAGCCCTGCAGGGGCCGGCGCAGAAGGAAGAAGTGCCCCCACGGCACAGGCCCGCCTGCAGATCAGTAGGCCCTGATTCTGGGCCAGTTGGGCCCCCCCCCCGCCCCCCGCCCCCCCCCACCCCCCGCCCCGCCCCCCCCACCCCCCGCCCCCCACCACCCCCCGCCCCCCCCCCCCCGCCCCCCCCGCCCCGCCCCCCCAGCGCCGGAGAATACGGCAGCTGGCGATAGAGCGGCGGGGCGGGATTCACTCCGCTCCCCCAGGGAGTCTCCAACCCGGCGGGGGAGGTCGGAGAATCCCGACCCCAGTCTTCATCGCCACTGACTCCATCCTTGTCCACTGTTTGCTGAGCCAGATTGTTTGCAATAAAAACAGAAAATGCTGGAAGAGCTCAGCAGGTGTCGGCAGAATCTGCAACTGGAGAAACAGACGGTTATCATTTCAAGTCTGTATGACTCTTCTTCGAGTCATACGGATTTGAAATATTGGGTGTGATAGACTGGCAGCATCCTGCACGAAGGGCGGCACGACTAGGCGGGAGCCAGTATCGCACGGATCCAACTGGTTCCTGGCATCTACCGGCCTCCCCTGAGAGACCCCAGCTGGGCATCATTTAGTACTGGTCCACAAAAATGTGGTCCTCCAGGGGGAGCTGCATCTGGGGAGTTCCCCAGGCTATTGGAGGCCCATGGATTGGCAGGACAGGCCAGGGTGGGACCCTGGTTCTCACCCTGGCACCTTGGCACTGCCAAGCCGGCATCTTGGAACTGTCACCCTGGCACTGCCAGGCTGGAAGGAGCACAGCCAAGATGGCACTGCCAAGGATCACGGCCTGAGGGGGGCCATGCCCGTGAAAGGAGGGATGAAGAAATGAAATGAAAATCGCTTATTGTCACGAGTAGGCTTCAAATGAAGTTACTGTGAAAAGCCCCTAGTCGCCACATTCCGGCGCCTATTCGGGGAGGCTGTTACGGGAATCGAACCGTGCTGCTGGCCTGCTTGGTCTGCTTTCAAAGCCAGCGATTTAGCCCTGTGCTAAACAGCCTCTATGGGTATGGAGGCTGGAGGGGTGGATGGAGGGGTATGGAGGGGCATCCGGAAGGTTGGAGAGAAGGTCCTGGAAGGGTTGGGGGGTCCAAAACAGGGGGGTGGGAATGACTGAAAAGGGGGACCCTCAGCGACTCCATAGCAGAGTGTCCTCACTTGGGGATGTGTGTGGCAATGTCCATGTGTGTAGGGATTGAGGAGTATAGGGGACCCTCAAGCTCACTTAGAGATCGTGGCACCATTTCAAAACGGTGGCCCGATCTCAGAGGAGCCGGTCTGGCCGGCGAGTTCAGCTCCCCAGTGATGAAAAAAATTCTAAGTGTGCTAGCCTGAAGGGAAACTTCCCAGGGCCCGAAAAAGTAAGTGTGGTTAGATAGCAGTGGCGAACTCCCCGACAGGAGAAACTTCCAGCCAAACCTGCCCGAAATGGCACTTAGAAACCTTTCCATTAGATCGTGCCCATGAACTCTGTCCCACTCTCCACAGATGCTGCCAGATTTCCAATACCTGCAATATTTTGCTTTTATTTCTGATTGTTTGCAACCTTTGTGTTCTATTTGACTCAGATGAGCTTCCGACCATGTCACTCACCATTTTTAAATAGTTCTGCTTTTCCATCCTTCTGACCACAGAGAACAATCTCACATTTACCCACATTAGATTCCATCAGCCATGTATTTTCCCAGTCATTTAACTGGTCTACTTATATTCCTTAATGTTTTAAAATCTCTTGTGCTTTATTGATATGTTACTCAGTTCATTGCCAATCCACTCTGGGCTATGGATAGCCACTGGCAAACAAAATCTGCTTTGGTAAATACATAGACAAATAGGATCCACAGGAACGGATGGAAATAACTCTGCAGGAGGCTAAATGCAAGTTAAGCATCCGTTCCATTAATTTTTCAGCAGTACACAGCAAGGATAAAGCACAATTGCAGTCCAAAAGCCAAAAGTGAAAGGTTTCTGACTGATTCTAACCTTCTCTACCCATGAATCATTAATATGGTGTACTGCATGTCCAGGTAACAGCAAGCTTTTTAATCACACATTATTGGTTAAAGGGTTTTCTGAATGCTAATGGCTTAACTAATCTTATTACATAACATTAAATTGTATTTTTTTTATTAAAGTGCATCGAGTTAAGGAATTATTCATTTTGTTAATTTGGGTGAACTTTTGTTCCCATCAAGCTGAGGAATTGCTGATTTTCTGCCTCAACTGCACTTTTCCTGTCCATTCCCGGAATCCCTTCATTCCCTGTGGGATCATAAATCTGTCAGTGTAGATTGGGGCGCAGAGCATTCTCATACGATCTCACCTGCTTGGGGCCAGTTTAGCTCAGTAGCTAGACAGCTGGTTTGTAATGCAAAACAAGGCCAGCAGCATGGGTTCAATTCCCGTACCGGCTTATCCGAACAGGCGCCAGAATGTGGTGACTAGGGGCTTTTCACAGTAACTTCATTCTTGTGACAATAAAAGATTATTATTATGTCAATCCCTCGCACCTACAACCTACAATCAAAGAGGTGCCCATTAGTGTGACTAATTTATATTGCCTTTTCTTGTTCCAAAATGTGTCACATTGTACTTCTCAGCACAAAACGTCATCAGCCATATACCTTATCTGCCCATTCAACAAATCTGTTGATGTCCTCTCAAAGTTTACATTATCCTCCTGATAGTTCACAGGACTTCCAACTTGTTTGTCATCTGCACATTTTGAAATCATGTCCTGTACACCCAAGTAACCATGTGGAATTTCCCTGTGCCTCCATAGGACTCTTCCGGTTTCCTCCCATAGTCCATTGACATGCAGGTTAAGTGGATTGGCTATGATGAATACATGGGATAACAGGGATGGGGCGGGAGAATGGGCCGAGGTAACGTGCTCTTTCGGAGGGTCGGTGCAGACTCAATCGACCGAATGGCCTCCTTCTTTACTGTAGATTTTCTAAGAAAAGCAGTGGTTCTAGTACAGGCCCATGTGAAACACCACTATATTCCTTGTTCAGCTTGAAAAACTACCATCTGCTTTCTGACAAGCAGCCAATTTAATGTCCCTTTTATTCCATGGACTTCAACTTTACTGACAAACTATTAGATGGTACTTTATCAAATGCTTTTTTTGAAGTCCATATGCATGACATCAACCTTATTACTGGCATCAACCCTCTCTGTTCTCTGTTCAAAAATGTCATCGAGTTAGTTTAAATACCATATTTTCCTTTAGCAAATCTGTGCTGGTTTTCTCCAATGAACTAACCCACATGTCCAAGTGAGTGTTAAATTTGTTCTGCATTTGTTCTGCATTATCATTTCTAAAAGCTTATCTACTCCTAAGATTAAACTGACTGTCCTATAAATGTTGGACTTACCCTTGCCCACTTTTTTGAACAAAGCTGTAACATTTGCACTTCTCCAGTCCTCTGGCATCATTCCAATATCTCAGGAGAATTGGAACTTTATACCCAGTGCCTCTGCTGTTTCCACTCTAAATTCTTCTGCATCCTATCCATGCATGGTGAGTCGCCATAAGTGTGCCGAGTTTTTTTTGTATTTTCGCTTTATCCATGTGCACAAATGGCGAAAATTAATGTACAGATACAGTAAGCAATTAAGAAGGCAAATGGTATGTAAGCCTTTACTCTAAGCAGAGTGGAGCATAAGAGTAAACAGGTTTTCTTGCCATTATACAGGGATTTTGTGAGACTCTGGCTTCCTCTCACAGTCCAAAGATGTGCAGGTTTGGTGGGGGTTGCCTGGGTAAGGTGCTCTTTCAGAGGGTCGATGCAGACTTGATGGGCCGAATGGTCTCCTTCTGCACTTCAGGAATTCTATGGTTCTAACGGTGGAGAAACTAGAACACAGGAGTCATAGTCTAAGGATAAGTGGTCAGATATTATGGACTGAGATGCGGAGAAATTCCTTTACTCCGCGGGTTTTGAATCCTGGAATTCTCTGACAGAAAGCTGCTGCTGGGTATAGTCATGACTAGGATTGCCAGATTTTTGAACACTGATGGAATTGCCGACTGTTGTTCCTATTTCTTAGGCTGAGTGTCAGCTGGTGTCTAATGCAGCACAATGCTCGACAAGCAAAGAAGGCTTCCTACTTAATCGTCAGTCTGTGTTGAAGTAGCAGATCAAAGGAGGTGATAGTAGTGATATCAAAAACTGAATGGAGGGGGGTAGATTGGTCATGGTTCACTACGTGAGAGTTTGAACAGCAATGTGTACATCTGGGAGTGTGACCCAGCTTCACTGTAATAAAGGTAAAGGGAGTCGCCATAGTCCTAGATGACCATAAGCTTCTGACTGGTAGTGAATGAACCTGAGGATCACCACACCTCAGGTGAGGGACAAGGTTGAGAAGGCAGGGCCTTCATGATTTGCTCTGCATCACAAACCAGCTGTCCAGCCAACTGAGCTAAATCGGCCTCCTGAGCTGTAATGGCCCTATGGGAGAACAACAGCCGTCACTTACTATCTCCGTTACAACAGCCATCACTTGCTACCTCCATTAAATGACAAGGAAGCACTCCTCATAGTTCTAGAGGGGGCCTAGTTGTCTTGGAACAAAAGCTGAGCTCAGTGGCACAACTAATTCTGGAGTTAATGGCAAGGCGGGAGTTTGGATCAGTCCTCAGCTTCCATCTGGGTAATGACACTGCAACAAGATACTGAATGGAGGTCAGATGGTTCCCCTGAGAAAGGTGAAAACTTCCAAAGACATTGGGCTGCAAATTCAGCTCGTGGCTGATGGTACTTTGGCTACATGCTTCACACCTGTTAGAAGAGAATGTTGAACAGAACTTGGGAGAGTGCAAGGTGGACTGTGGACTCTTAACTGCAGGGCACATTTATCCTGTTTTCAAGTCTTTTCCGGAAGCTGGTTTCATGGTTTGCATTAGGAACAAATGGCTTGCTAACACTGCTGGCTGCAGCTTGTGCACAGCACACAGAGAACCAAGTCAGATTTCATATTTTAACTTGGAAGCATGAATAATAAATTAGAGGAAAATCTTTTTTCTTTTTAAAGTGATTTTGCCGCAAAATTAAGCCTAAAGGAAAAAAGGGGCAGAAGGACTGACAACAGGGCAAAATGGTATTTACAAAATAAAAAAAAATCCCAAGCAATCAAATTAATCATTCCTTAAAACCAAGAAGGACGATGTCACACTGTGCATATACAGGAGATTTAAAAAGCTCTTCTGATTTCCAAAAATGTCTGCGATCAGAGCTGGAACAGGCTGTGAATTGCTAATAATCCCATGTGGTGTGGCATTAAGCTACATTGGCCTCGAGTTCCAGCCTCAATTCTTAGTTTGCTCTGCGTTGAGCCAGAAGACTGGGTGCTATAAAATTAATTTCTGTGCTCTTGGACTAGGGATTGGACATCAAGGGTTCGCTGCTGGAAAGTGCACATATATGTGGCCATCAGAAAACGAAGTTTCATTTCTCAAGAAAATTAAAGGAAAAGAAAGTAATGCTTTGAAAATATGATTTTGCTGGTGGATGATCAATTACAGGGATTCCACCACTTACATTCACAACTAGCGAAAGTAGAAACGTAAAATCATACAACACAGAAGAAGCCCATTTGGCTATCGTGCATTTATTAGCTCCTTGAAAGAGCTATCCAATTAGTCATGCTCCCCACTCTTTCCCCACAGCCCTGTAAATCTTTCCTTTTGAAGCATTTATCTAATCCTCTTTCAAAAGTTATAACTGAATCTGCTTTCATCCCCCATTCAGGCAGCACATTCGAGATCACAACTGTCTGTCGTGTAAAACTAATTCTCAGCTCTCATCCGAGATCAAGTTTGGGCACGATGCCCACCTGTCTGTTGGCACCCTCAGAGCTCGCACAGGTAGAAAACCACTTGGGCAACGTACTGAAAAGCCATCTGTGTAGGTGGAGCTCTAAACCACTGAGATATAAAATGACAAAGAATGACCTGCCTTTTTGTTATGACGATTAACCTCTTGGCATTCACTTTTTTTCATTGCAGATGTACATTGTTTGGAATTTTTTATTTATTTTAACCTCTTTATTCGGTAACAATTATAGCACGAGTTATAGTGTTTGTGCTAACAACTGGCATTTATCATCATGAATTGGAAATCTGCGATTTTTGAATTAAACAGTTTTGTGTTTGTGGATGAACAGAAGTAGCAGAAGTGAATTGTGTAATTTTGCAATATTATTAACGGAGAGCATACAAACAAGGAGCAGGTGTAGGCAATTCAGCCCCTCAAGCCTCCTAAACCATATAAGAATACTATGACTGATCTGAAAGTAACCTCAAATTTGCATCCCGCCTACCCCCAATAACTTATCATCCCTTTGCTGACCCAGAATCTATCCATCTCTGCCTGAAAAATATTCAAAGACTCTGATTCCACCACCTTTTCAGGAAGAGAGTTCCGGAGACTCACATCCCTCTGAATGAAAAAATCCACCTCATCTCCATTTCAAATAGGTGACCCGTTATTATTAAACAGTTCTAGATTCTCCCACATGAGAAAACATCCTCTGACACAGTAAAGACCCCTCAGGGTCTTTCAATCAAGTCACCATTTACACTTCTAAACTCCACTGGATACAAGTCTAGCCTGTCCAACCTCGCCTCATAAATTTGGAAATTATGGGAACTGATAGTTATTGATGATTTATCAATAAGTATGTAGCTTGCCATACAATGATTTCAAAATTCTGGGTCTTAGCATTGATACCAGAGAGCAAAGAGACCAAATTAACTTAATTGTTGAGTAACTGCTCCAAATGCTTCAAAAAAAGAAAAGGAGAGTTGCATCGCAACTATAACTGTGATTTTTACAAACAAAATAATCTGCAGAGAATTGCTAGGTTGAGATGCCCTGACCTAGGAAGGAAATCAAGACAATGGAACAATGCAGAAAAGATTAACCAAGATGAGAGGCTTCAGCAATGGGAAGTATCATTAGACTGTGAAGGTAAATGAGAGGACAGATAAAGGTGTTCCAAACTATCATTCGCTTTCTTATTAGAAAAATAACTTCCTCTGATTGGAGGACATAAGTTTCATATCAATAAAGAAACAAAGGCAATGTTTCGGAGAATTTCTCGCAAATTTGGTATTCTTGCATTGGTCCTGATGAGTGCAAGACAAAAAGCTTTGACAGCATGTTTCGGTTTGAGAGGGAATTTCAGCAGAGCAGCGCCAAAGTCCCAGCAAATTATGATACATAAATCGTGGTATAAATCATTATTTTCTGCAACATCTGTGCTGGAATACTGCGAATGCCATTGATGTGCCATTACTGTCTGCGAAACTTTAGGCCATTATTATACTGAATATTGGACAGAGTTGTCCAGTTGACTTGTGCACAGTTGGATGTTGGAGCAAATCACGATAAATTCATTCTGCATCTGTCAAAGAAACGGAGCTTTGAGCCTAGCCATCTGGTCCAAATTTGAACACTGTCCTAGAACTGAAGTAGTACAGCACTGGGAACAATACTCTTCATATCAGGTTTATGTGAATGAGAAGAGATTAGTCCACAAAATACTTCATTCGAACAATGACCGGAAATTTGACAGTTTGACAGGGCAACACCCGTCAGATCTGTGCGGGAGACCAAACTGAATTAATTGCCGGTTAAGGCAAGTAATTGGCTGCTATGTAATTGGCTGCCATGTAATTGGCTGGCCAATCAGGGGCTGGCACCTTGTCATTGTTGTCAGGGTTAGCAAGGGGAGTTGACCTTATGACATTGAGTTCAACAACTTCAGACCATGAGCTCTCTCCTCCACTTTGAACTTTTTGAATCCCAACTCCCTCCATCCACAGGGCCACCTGTCCTTATGAAATGAAATGGAAATCGCTTATTGTCACAAGTCGGCTTCAAATGAAGTTACTGTGAAAAGCCCCTAGTCGCCACATTCCGGCGCCTGTTCAGGAAGGCTGGTCCGGGAATTGAACCGTGCTGCTGGCCTGCCTTAGTCTGCTTTCAAAGCCAGCAATTTAGTCCAGTTTTTCTTTCATATAACACTACCCTTTATTCTATGAGCACATTTTGCTACCTTACCTTTAAGTCACTATCAGCACCTTCATTAGTCTTTAAGACTGCCATTAACACTACCTTTGTCTTATGCCCAGAACATCTTTGTCAAATCTCCCATGAACTCCCACCTACCCCAGACCTTCTATTTTGCTCCACCCACTCTCTTCAACGTAATAAAAACATCACATTTCTACTTTCCTTCAGCTCTGAAGAGTCAACTGGACTCAAAATGTTAACTCTGTTCTCCCTCTCCAGATACTATCAGATCTGCTGAGCTTTTTCAGCATTTTCTGTTTTTATTACAAATAAACTACATATTACTCCAGAACTTATTTGAAAGACACTTTTTGAATAAAATGTCCCCACATTAATGAACTGTGATTTAAATTAGCAAACGAGATAGAGAAAAACTTTGCCTTTGTCAGTGATGTTCATGGATGTAAGTGATGTCTTTAGAATATAGATAATGGGTGGAATTCTCCATTGGCTGACGCTGAAACCAGGAAATGCGATTGGGCGGAGAATAGGTTCCGACGGCAAAATCACGGCGGGCGCTGATTCGCAATTCTTCATTACCTTGACAGCGCACGTATAGTAAACACCGTTTGAATATCATTTGCGGGCATGATCCATAAAGTCCAGGGTCCCCGCGAATCTCCGCCTCGATGGGCTGAGTTCCCGACGGCAGGGTTCACTTGTGCTTTTAAAAACCGTGAAACCGGTGTCATGGCTGATGAGGGAGAGAGACGAGGAAGGACATGGAGAGGCGCGAACGTGGGCTGCCAGGCCAGACACTGGCCGTGCTGGACAGGGGCCGCATAGCGTACCACCGACATGGGCAGCGGCAGCTGATGGTACCCCTGGCATCAGGGATGGGCGGCAGGTCTAGAGTCCTTATGGTGCCAAGCAACGACAGGCCAGGGGTGCAGCAATGGCGGGGGGACATGTGGGGGCCGAGCCCGCAGTGTCAACCAGGGTCACCATGTAACCCATTGGACCTGGTATGGGTGTACACAACATGCTAATATGGTCAGTCTTTCACCTCCTGCAGACAATGGATATTGGAATTCAACCAGCAATGGTTGCCTTCCTGCTAGTCGTCGCAGCCCTGGGTGATGCCCGACGGCTATACGTGGTGTAGTTGCTCGAGGATGAGGAGGAAGCTGCAGCAGTGGAGCGTGCAGCCGCTCAGAGAAACAGGAGGAAGCTGCCCAGGATGGAGAGCCGGCCACATGAGGCCTCATGTGTACCGACAGCATCTGTCATTAGAGACCTGCCGGACTAGGCATGCTGTCGAAGACTCCAGCAGAGCAGAGACAATGCAACATATCTGCCAGATCATGGCACATCTGGCACAGTGGGGGTATGAGGGAGGACACCCGCTCCTGGTGGCCATTAAGGTGACGGTCGTGCTGACCTTTTACGCAATGTGGTCCTTCCAGGCGCCGGGTGGGGAACTGGCCGGGATCTCACAGACCTTGGTGCACAGGTGCATCCGTGCCGTCACAGAGGCCTGATATGCCTTGTCGGCTCAATACATCCATTTCAATGTGGACTGAGCCTACCTGGATGCCTGGGCAGTGGGGTTCGCCAACATACACCATGCCCAGCGGGTGATCGACGGGATGCATGTTCTTCTACGTGCACCTGCAGATGACAGGCCGCACTACACAAACCGAAAGGGGTTCCACTCGATGAACATGCAGCTGATATGTGATCATCGGCTGCGCATCAAGCACATCTGCGCCTGATACCCGGGCAGTGTGCAAGATGCCTTCATTCTGAAACACTCGAAGATTCCCCACCTACTCTCGATACCCCGCCGGCTGGAGGATTGGCTCCTGGGTGAAAGAGGTTATCCACTGCGGTCGTGGCTGATGACCCCATGCAGAGGCGACAGATCGATGCAGAGACCCGCTACAACGACGCCCATGCCGCAACTGTCATAATATCCACTCGTGTACATCATGAGATGCAGACAGGCAGTGATTGACAGACAGGATAGCCAATGAACACACACAACATAGAACAACCAATCACCAGACAAGACACCACCACTATAAAGCCCACAGGGCATTAAGACTCCCACTCTCACAGGACAGGGCTACTGAGATAGTCACAGTGCACAAGCCAGTGAACATCATCACCATGTGATAGAGAGCTGGTCTGGTCAAGCCAGTAGGAGGTTATCAGTTAGGTTAATAGAGTGTCAACCCACAGCAGATTATGTACAGCAATCAACAGGTTCAATAAAACAGTGTTGGACCATCTCCTGTGTTGGAAGCCTGTTTCTTGTTTCACTGCATCCAGTTGCAGTCGATGTTAGACCAACTCAGATAACACATCAGCAACCAAGAGCGTGATCGAGCGATGCTTCGGCCTCCTGAACATGAGGTTAAGTGCTTGGACCCCTCTGGAGGGGACCTCCAGTATAACACTAAGAGGATCACATATTTGCGGCGGCCTGCTGCATCCTTCACAACATCGGGTAGCAGAGGGGCAACAAGCTGGAGGAGGAGGATGAACGGCAGGCATCGTCCAATGAGGAGGATGGGGGGGAGGGCGGTGGATGGGCAGGACACAGGCTCAGGCAGGCACGGGAAGCTGCATGATGTGTGCACCTGGACCAACATGTAGGGATGTTCTGACCGCCTCCAGGTTCACCGACTGGGGGCGGGGAGAGAACTGGCCAAGGGCACGGACACCGCATCCTATCCCACAGCAGCACCTGCAACCCCCTCCGAGATACATACCTGCCGCACTGTAGGGTGCAGCCCTGGGTTGGCAGCAACATCAGGTCTGGTCCATGGGATGGAGGATGATGACAACCTGCTCTGCGATGTGCTCTGGTGTTTCGCATCATTTGATAACGTCTAACCCCTGTCCATGGTAGCATTTCCCAGCATCCACCTGGGTGATCCCTGCATGCGAGCTGGCCATTCCATCACACGGTGCGATCTAATCCCTTGGGTGATCCCTGATGCCATCAGCTGCCATTTAACTGGTGTCTAACTTTCTTGTCCATTGACTTTGCCACCACCATCTGGGTATGCTCGTGGCCCTGGAGAGTGGTTTAACTCCATCTGGGACTGTGCCACATCACCCATTTACTGTGCTACCATCATCTGGGTCTGTGTCACATCAGCCAGTGACTGTGCCATCTCCCTCTGGGATTGGGCCACCTCCCTCAGTGTCTGCGCTACCCTGGCCAGCGCCTGGGCAATGCCACCGACATTCCCAGCGATGGTCCACTGTGACTGGGCCACGCTCAGAAACTTTGCAACAATGTCCAGGTGGCTGCGGCACATGGTCGCCTGTGAGGCATCAACTCGGTCCTTGTGCCTGCACAGAACGCCCTAGGCCTTGCACATGCTGATGCATAGCAGAAACCGTCGCCCCCAATGCCTTCACTGCAGACGCCACCCGTGCAGTGTTGGCCTGGGTGGCGCACATCGTCAGCACCACCGCCTGTTGCTGCACGCGGTTGGACTCCTCCACTTGCACCTGCAGTTGCTAGATGTTCGGCAATAACTCATGTATTCCGTGGCTCTTCTACGGCATCTCCACAATCGATGGGACTGTCGGAGACCCATGTGGACCGCAACTAGTCCCTGTGGTCGGCCTGTCCTCCAACCGTCTGCCCCCTCGGGAGTTCCAACCTCCACCTGATGCACCAGAGCAGCTGTGTGGTAGGCACCAGAGGGTGTCCCAGGAGCCTCTTCACTAAGGTGACCAATCGAGGTGAGTGTCTCTCGGATGCTGGAGGCCTTTGGAGACAGCTGTGTCGGGTAATCTGTGTCATTCTCAGACTCAAGCTCCAGGGTATCCTGAATCTGGGGTCCAGGGCTGCCGTCCAAGCTGCTCTCCTCGTCAGTGCTCGGCTCACGCGGGGGGCTCTGGCTGTGGCACTGGCTGGGGGGCCCGCCACATCACCAGCAGGTCATGCAAGACACAAGACCAGATGCTTGATTAGACAGCGGGCCGGTGGAGGTGGGAAGAGAGGGGGGGGGGGGGGGGCAAGGGCGAGAGAGGTGTGGGGGCGGGGTGAAGTGGGGGTGAGGGTAAGGGTGAAGGTGGTGTTCAGGGGGTATTGACACACGTGTCACAGGGAACCATAACCCAGCAGGGTTAGTGCCAGGGGCACAGTGCTGCCTACTCACCCTACTCAGCACTGCTAGCTTGTCCTGACAGTTTTGTGATTGCACTCACCACATCTGTCACCTACGCCGAGGCACGGCGAACGGCTAGCAGCCTCCTTTTTGGGCCGGGGTACAGGATCAACCACCCCTCCTCCACCACATCCAGGAGCATCTCCAGCTCGACGTCTGTGAATCTCGGGGCTACTTTCCTCTCTGCCATCTGGTTGGCTGGAATGGTGTGTGGGGAGTGGAGTGAGTGTGTTTATGTGGCTGCAGCTTAGAACATAGAACAGTACAGCACAGAACAGGCCCTTCGGCCCTTAATGTTGTGCCGAGCCATGATCACCCTACTCAAACCCACGTATCCACCCTATACCCGTAACCCAACAACCCCCACCCCCCTTAACCTTACTTTTATTAGGACACTACGGGCAATTTAGCATGGCCAATCCACCTAACCCGCACATCTTTGGACTGTGGGAGGAAACCGGAGCACCCGGAGGAAATCCACGCACACAGGGGGAGGACGTGCAGACTCCACACAGACAGTGACCCAGCCGGGAATCGAACCTGGGACCCTGGAGCTGTGAAGCATTTATGCTAACCACCATGCTACCCTGCTGCCCTCTGCCTGCAGGAGAGCTTGTCAGCCTCCTGAGTGTCAATCGCGAAACCGGCGAATCCGGCCCCGTTTCTCATTTGAATTTCATTTGAGTTCCACGTGGTGTCGGTGCTAGCCCCTCAACAGTAGTTGAATCGGTCCAGGTACGGCGCCAGTTCTGCTGTTGTGAAACTCCATGAATCCTGTGCCGCCATCAATTCTTAGCCTCAGAAATGGAGAATTCTGCCGAATGTATCTGGCCTACTCAATTAAGGAGTTGTGGGTGGTATATTTATTAATTTCAGGAGTGAAGAATCTGAAAGTGGAATTCACTAAAGGGGTCCATAATCTTCTTGTCAAATTCTCATTTTATAAATACTTTGTTTTGCCAAATCATGTTTGATTTATTCACGAAAACTGGTATTTTAATTTCAGAACTACTTAATAGCATTTTGAGCCTTAATAGGTTGTATGAATCACTGTCACCACAGCAAATGAAGTCAAACTGCTATCACTAGAATAATGAGCACATCTTATAAAACAAAATGTAAAACATTAGGCATTCCAGATAATAAATAAACATAACAGCAGGAAAAAGGGTAGAGAAAAGAGTCAAAGTTACAGGAGACAGACAGGAATATTGGTGCTGAGGCCACAATCAGACCAGCCATGATCTTATCAAATGGCAGAACTGGCCCGAAGGGCTGAATGACCTCCTCCGGCTTTTAAGTTCTATGGAAAACAAGAGAGAAGAAGATAATGAAGGTCAAAAGCTCCTGTCTGATTCTAATCTAACAAGCAGAGTGCCACAAAGTGAGGTACTGGAGAATATAGAGGGGTAAAGGGGACAAAGAGATGCAAGCAAGCAGAGAAAAATTGAAAATGGGGTGCGACCTTCTGGTTGCGCTGTACCGGAAAAGCAGCTCGTCTCGGCACAACGGGACGGTGAAAGCTGGGAGACCCCACTCCTGGGAACTACCTGGCTTGCAACGCCATGTGAGATTCAACGCAATCTCATGAGATGTTGCAAGGAGAATTCTGTCCACAATGTGCGGGATCAGTTTTTGGCAAATCTGCATATTAGGGCGAGGCAGTAAGCCTGACTCTAATGTGCCGATTCCCAAGGTACCCGAGGCTTTGGAATTCAATCCCTTTGCCTCAGGGAGGTCAGGCGAGTGCCGTTTGGTACTCGTCCCCACAAACGGGGACCATGTGGAATGCCACTCATGGGGGTCTCCAAGGGATCGGCGGTCCCCCAGCTGCATGCCCTTTGGGCAGAGTGGTTCTCTGGCATTGCTGGTGCCACCTAATAATAATAACGATCTTTACTGTCACAAGTAGGCTCACATTAACACCAAAATGAAGTTACTGTGAAAAGCCCCTAGTCACCACACTCCGGCGTCTGTTCGGGTACACACCATCCCGTTGCGCCGAGAATTCAGAGTATCCAATTTACCTAACAGCACGTCTTTCGGGACTTGTGGGAGAAAACCGGATCACCCGGAGGAAACCCACACAGACACGGGGAGAATGTGCAAACTCCACACAGACAGTGACTCAAGCCGGGAATTGAATCTGGGGACCCTGGAGCTGTGAAGCAACAGTGCTAACCACTGTGCTACTGTGCCACCTTGGCAGTGCCTTTGGTACTTTCCGCAATTGGACTGGGCACCGATCCCATGCCCAATCTCCTGGGCCTGAAAGTCCTGGATGCCTCTTCCACCTCCCCTCTAGCCCTCTGGGTTCTCGGACCCTCACCAGTGCCGACTATCCTCCATCCTCTGGCTGGTCCTGCGGGTCCTCCCGAGGCCGCTCCTGTCATCCGGCCGCTCCTAGTCCACCACCAGAAAGCGGGGGGGGGGGGGGGGGGGGGTGTCTGTGTGCATGTGTAGTACAGTGCATCATCAGAACAGCCGAGGCATCAGAACTGGTTCAGCACACTGGGCTAAATAGCTGGCTTTGAAAGCAGACCAATGCAGGCCAGCAGCATGGTTCAATTCTTGTACCAGCCTCCCCGAACAGGCGACGGAATGTGGCGACTAGGGGCTTTTCACAGTAACTTCATTGAAGCCGACTTGTGACAATAAGTGATTTTCATTTCATTTTACATTTCAACTGCATGTTGAGGAGTCTGGTGCACTGGTCAATGACAGGCTGGGAGCCGCATGGGTCTTGTTGTTTTGGGTCTCCACGATGATTATGGCCTACATACTGGTGTTGTTAGCCAGGTCCTCAGCAGGTAACCTATATCGCCCAAGAGCCAACCGGCCATCCTGGGGCGGTCCTTGAAAAGGCCAGGGACGTCTGACTGCCACAGGATGCAGCTGTCATGCACATTCCCTGGGAAGCATGCACAGAAGTGCATGATTTTCATGTGGTGGTCGTACACAAGCTGGATGTAGGGCACTCCCTGATGGCCTGGTGGGCACAATGCAACATGCAGCACGGTAGCACAAGTGGATAGTACTGTGGCTTCACAGCGCCAGGGCCCCAGGTTCGATTTTCCGCTGGGTCACTGTCTGTGCGGAGTCTGCACGTTCTCCCCGTGTCTGCATCGGTTTCCTTCGGGTGCCCCGGTTTCCTCCTTCAGTCCAAAGACGTGCAGGTTAGGTTAGATTGCCGATGATAAATTGCCCTTAGTGCCCAAAAAGGTTCGGAGTGGTTATTGGGTTCCGGGGATAGGGTGGAAGTGAGGGCTTAAGTGGGTTGGTGCAACTTGATGGGCTGAATGGCCTCCTTCTGCACTGTATGTTCTATGTTCGCCATCTATTACCCCTGAACCTGGGGTATCCCATCGATGGCGGAAAAACCTGCTGCCTGGGCATCTTGTTGGATCTGGTCCATGCCAAAGTTTTTCGAGTTGTCTGCCTGGGAAACAGGTCATCCGTGACCTCACAGATGTCGTTGTGGGCTGTTGCTTATGAGATGCTACACAAGTCCCCACTGAAACCCTGGAATGATCCTGAGGCTGAGACGTTCAGGGCTGCAGTGACCCTACGGCCGCTTGGAGTCGGTATATTCCGCCTCCATGTGGTGCCAGGTCTGTAACGACATGGTACATCTCTTGTCATGGAAACGGCCCTAGGGCTGGGGACCAGACCCTGGGTGTTCGGATGTTGGCTGCTGTATCCATGGTGTTCCCTCTCGCAGTGCTCAGACACTGTGTTCCAGGCATCATGGTCTGATTGGAATGCTAGGCAGTAACTCCCACATGCTACATGGCACACCTACCCACGGGGATCCACTTGGGATGTGTGAAGTGCTCACTTAACTACAATTGCTGAGACACCCATCTCCACCACGCCCCCAAAAGCCCAGGGGTAACTATCTCTCCCACCACCGATAGTGGTCCACCTCAACTGAGGCTGGCCCCCGGGGGCTCCCCCATCCCCCTCCGAGCACCAGGGCTGTAGTGGTGATCATTGGTTTCTTGCCATGCTACGGTGGGATCCTGATCTCGCCGATGGGAGCGGGATCAGTTAGATCACAAACAGATTGGTCCCTGGCGCAGTTTTCGATTTTGGCCTCTCTTGCGATTTAACAGCCTTGTCGTGCTCTCGCTTAAACGCAACGTGGCAATTCGCGCCCACTAGCTGTCCTTTAGCAAAAAACTTTCAGTTGTAAAACGAAGATAAAGCATGTACCAATTTAACTCGCAGCTACCGTGTAGAAGAAAGTTCATTGCACACTGAGCAGATGGTGAGATGCAAACAGGCTCAGGTTCAAAACTGGGGGAAGCTGTCACACAGAATTAAAAGGTGGGGAATTGGGACCAACATTATAAATTCAATTCCCCAGCAAGTAACTCATGAGTCGATGAAGGAAGCCAAGCTTTGGCCAGAAGTGAAGCAAGATACATTAATGTAAATGGCTTTGGTGAAAGCAATAATAAGCCTCTACAATCCAAGGCTCATTGCCACCTTAAAGAACGTGTTAGATCTTGCTGAAGTGAATCAAAAAGGGAAATATGGAAGTCATATTCATTTTCACAGACTTTACCCTCTTTCCAGAACACGTGGAAAGAATAAATAAAGGATGACTGGGGTGAAAATACAATTTCAAAATGATAGGAGAGAAGCAAAATGTTATCTCGTTCTTTTTATTAATGTTTCCATATATTAATGTTTAAAATCAAACAGATCAATGTTATTGACCTTCTTCAAATGTTAATTCTGCAATTGACTTTTGAACTAATTTAAAATTGCATCTTTATTGTTTAGCTTCTGGGCTGCCATCCTTCACAGTTCTGTAATTCTCATTCTCTGTTTTATTATATTGGACTGTGTTAGTCTAAACGCAAATACAGCGCCATAGACATTGTCTCTTTCAATATTTTTATGTTTCACTCCTCACTGTATTATTGCCCTCAGTACATTTTTGTTCATTAGTGAATAGTTAAATTTGAAATAAATGATTCTGTGACTGAATAAAGCCAAAAGTTTAAAAACATTGTAGGAGATGGAAAGTACCGTGAACAACCTTCTTTCAATTGAAGAAGAAATTAATGTTGCACTTGGAGAATAAATGCAGCGAGTTGTTGTGATTTGGAATGTGCTGCTTGAAAGGGCAGTGACAGTAAATTCAATGTAACTTTGTCATGTGAGAGTACCTTTAAGAAATGGGTGTTGAGAAATGGGTGTGTATATACATTTCTGTAGTGAGAGTACCTTTAAGAAATGGGTGTTTACTACTGCAGTATGTCAGAGAGTGGGTGGAGCTGGGCTGTCTGTCAACTTTTTACTTTCGTTTTAGGCTGTTTGCTGCAGGGTGTGTTTTAGTTTCGCTTTCAGTGTTGGAGCTGAAGCCAAACACAT
Source organism: Scyliorhinus canicula (assembly GCF_902713615.1). NCBI lineage: Eukaryota > Metazoa > Chordata > Chondrichthyes > Carcharhiniformes > Scyliorhinidae > Scyliorhinus > Scyliorhinus canicula. The sequence continues at coordinate 160,351,272 of NC_052147.1, read as the reverse complement.
CTTCCCTTCACTCCCTATGTCAGCATTCCGCAGAGACCGTTCCCTCCGTTGAATTCGATGTAGCGTGCCTCACCGGAAGATGAGGTCTTGTTCCTCCAGTTTGCATTGAGCTTCACTGGAACATTGTAGTAGGCCAAGGACAGACATGTGGGCATGGGAACAGGGCCTTATGTTAAAATGGCAAGCAACGGGAAGGTCAGGGTCCTGAATGCACACAGACCTAAGGTGCTCAGCAAAGCGATCACCAAGTCTACGTTTGGTCTCTCAGAAGTAGAGGAGACCACATTGGGTGCAGCAAATGCAATAGACCAGATTGAAAGAGGTGCAAGTGAAATGCTGATTAGCCTAGATAGTCTAAGAGTGGACTAGATTATCTCGGAGGGAACGGTCTCTGCGGAATGCTGACAGTGGGAGTGAAGGGAAGATGTGTTTGGTGGTGGCATCATGCTGGAATTGGTTAAAATGGCGGAGGATTATGTTTTGCATACGGAGGCTGGTGGGGTGAAATGTGAGAATGAGGGGACACTATCCTTGCTCTGATAGGGAGGGGAGGGGGCCTGGGTAGTGGCATGGGAGATGGACCGCACACTGTTGAGGGTCCTGTCAATAACTGTGGATGGGAAATCACGGTTGAGGAAGAAGGAACACATTTTCGAAGCACCAAATGTGTTTCTTCTTCCTCATCCCAAATTAAAGTAATGTTTCTGGAAAAGTAGTGAGAATGATGCTCACCAAACTCTAGGCACACTATTTCAACGATAGTTCAGGATATATTTGGCCTTAAGTCTAAACTGATGAAGTGTTTAATAATTTGAAGTGAGATTAATCTCATACTTCATAAATCTGAATATTGAAGAGTTACTGCAGTAATGACTATAAACGATGATTAGCTGAACCCCACCTCAACCCCTTTGTTTTCATCCCATTTTATTTTAACTGTCCTTTATCTTTATTTATTTCTTGTCTTTCTTTATATATATTCACCCCATCTTATCCCCCTTTCATTATCTTTTCTCTCCTTTGCTTCCCCCTTCCCCTCTTTCTCACCCATGACCCCCCACACATCTACATCTGTCACAGTTTACCCTCTGATTTTAGTTTCTCTGCTGATTGGCCTTACACACCTTAGTTCTCTCTGGGGACTTCCATTAGCACTCTTTCCCTGTGGTTTCTGTGGCTATGACTCATCTTTCATTCCCTCACCCCACAGTATAAATATTTCCCACTTTCTCTGTCTTTTAGCTTTGACAAAGGGTCATCTGGGCTCGAAACGTTATCTCTTTTCTATCCCTATAGATACTGCCAGACCTGTTCAGATTTTTCAGCATTTTCTCTTTTGGTTCCAGATTCCAGCGTCCGCAGTAAATTTGTAAATTTACTTTTACTTACTGAGCAATAACCTGCTCATGGACGCTCAGTTTGGGTTCCGCCAGAATCAATCAGCTCCTGACCTCATTACAGCCTTTGTTCAAACATGGACAAAAGAGCTGAAGGCTCGAGGTGAGGTGAGAGTGACTGCACTTGACATCAAGGCGGCATTTGACCGAGAACGGCATCAAGGAGCCCGAGCTAAACTGGAGTTAATGGAAATCAGGGGGGAAATTCTCCGCTGGTTGGCGTCACACCTGGCGAAAGGAAGATGGTTATGGTGGTTGGAGGTCAATCATCTCAGCTCCAGGACATCACTGCAGGAGTTCCTCAGGGTAGTATCCTAGGCCCAACCATCTTCAGCTGCTTCATCAATGACCTCCCTTCCATCATAAGGTCAGAAGTGGGGATGTTTGCGTTGACTGCACAATGTTCAGCACCATTCGCAACTCCTCAGAAAATGAAGCAATCCATGTCCAAATGCAGCAAGACCTGGACAATATCTAGGCTTGTGCTGACAAATGGCAAGTTACATTTGAGCCACACAAGTGAAAGGCAATGACCATCCCCTACAAGAGGAGGATCTAACCACTGCCCCTTGACATTCAATGGCATTACCATCCTCCACAATCAACATCCTGGGGATTACCATTGATCAGAAACTGAACTGGACTAGCCACATTAATACTTGTGACTACCAGAGCAGGTCAAAAGCTAGGAATATTACAGCGAGTAACTCACCTCCTGACCCGCCTGTCCACCATCCACAAGGCACAAGTCAGGAGTGTAATAGAATACTCTCCACTTGCCTGGATGAGTGTAGCTCCAACAACACTCAAGAAGCTCGACACCACCCAGGAGAAAGCAGCACAGTTGATTGCTCCCGCTTCCACAAACATTCAATCCTTCCACCACCGATGAACAGTGGCAGCCGTGTGTACCATCTACAAGATGCACTCCAGTAACTCAAAGTTTCATAGACAACTTCCAAACCCACGACCACTACCACCTGGAAGGACAAGAGCAGCAGATACCTGGGAACCCCACCACCTGGAGGTTCCTCTCACATTACTCACCATCCTGACTTGGAATTATTTCGCTGTTCCTTCACTGTTGCTGGGGCAACATCTTTAAACTCTCTCCCTAACAGCACAGTGGGTGTACCTACACCACAAGGACTGCAGCGGTTCAGGGTGGCAACTCACCACCACCTCCTGAAGGGCAACTAGGGATGGGTAATAAATGCTGGCCTAACCAGTGATGCCCACAGCCCGTAAATGAATAAATAAAAATACCCAATTACAAGGATTAAACTGGGAATGTTAGAAGTGCATCTTCGCTCCTGAGGTTGTGGTCTTTGTAGGTGTTGATCTTCTTCGAACGGGACGTGTTGCAAACCATAAAGTGGTTTAGGATCTATCTCCAGTTAGAACTCTCAGGCTGTGAGACTTCCTCTGGAGTCTACTTTACTTCCACTGATTTGGCCTTTCACAGAGAAAGTCATCCTCAAGTCTGTGCAATTCTAACTGGGCTGTTATGAGAATCAATTCAAATTGTCATAGGCGCCAGTATTGAGACAAACTTTGTATTAAGTTCTACCAGCTGCCAAGGTGGGATTTGAACCGGTGTCCCCAAAGCCTCTGAATCACTCGTCCAGTGACATTATCACTACACCACATGATTCATCAATAGACAGTGATTCGGTTGACTCTAGTTGGATTGGTCATTGCCTGGCACTTGTGTGGCTTGTTAATTATCAGCCCAAGGTTGAAGGTTGTGCAATTCTTGCTGCATGATGGTTGGTCATGTGACACTGTGCTGAGGAACTCCTGCAGTGATGTCCTGGAACTGAGATGGACAGCCTCCAACAACCACGACCATCTTCCTTTGTGTTAGGTATGACTCCAGCCAATTAAGAGCCCCACCCCGCCCCAGCCAATGCTAAGCTTTACCATAATTGAGAATGGGGATGCTCTTGGAGCCTTCTTCTACTTCAACTATCCATTAGTGGACGCGGAAAGACTCCACAGCTTTGAAATGATCTGCTGGTTGCGAGTTCTATTAGTTCAATCACATGACAATTCTGTAGTTTAACAGTTTAGTCCTGTGTCGTACCTTCACAAGGTTGCTACCTCATTTTTAGGCATGCCTTGTGCTGTTGCTTACATTCCCTTTGCACTCTTCATCAAACCAGGGTTTATCCTCACCACTTACAGTGGTGACTTGGGCTGAACTTATTCTGAGAAACAACAACAGAAATTACGTCAGAGCACCAACAGGTTGAGCCAAATGGCCTTTTTCTGTGCGGTTTATTTTATATTGTTCAACGTAATCCATGTGGGACGAGCAGCTTCAAAGGTACAGCAGAAGGACGTTATAGGGCTTTGCGACTGTGATGAATGGAGGATTTCAGATGTATTGTATTATAGGTATTTGGTGCAGTAAGGATTAAAAGCCTGGGTTAATGTGTGTTTGGTTGCTGAAATCATGCTTTAAAATAAATCCTAGTTTGAGAGACAACAAAGCTTTCAGGAACTTAAAGTATCGTAAAAAGTTTGGGCTATAAAAGTTTCAATGCGATCATAGAATCACTAGAGTGCAGAAGGAGGCCATTCAGCCCACCGAGTCCGTACCAACCCACCGAAAGAACACCCCACCTAGGCCCACGCCCCATCCTATCCCCATAACCCAGTAACCTAACCTAACCTTTTGAACACAAAGGCGTAGCTTAACACCACTGTTCCCCACTGGGCCGGAATCCCGGGAGGAGCCTGAGGAGATCCCGCCTGTTGATGATCCCGGTGGCGGGATCAAGGCAGGCCCTCGTTTGATTCGTGGGCCTGTGTCGCCAGCCGCACTCAGTGTGGTGGAGAGTTCGGGCCCGGAGGGCGACTGTCTGAAGGCTGTCAGCTGCCCATTGTTCGGAACAGAAGGTGCACATGAGGCTCTCTGTAGTGGGGTGCGGGGCTCACTCGTGCCTGACACTGTGTCACCCCTCACCCCCTCTGGGGTGAACAGCTTCTGAAGAGATACAATCAGAGTTTCTGCATGGCTCTGACAGGATTCAGATCTTTTCTTTAAAGCAGTGTCAAGAGATCTCTCTTTCTCAAAGAATACCTCTGTAAAACAGTTATTCCTATGTGCCATTGGTATTTAATATTGGATTGAGAGTTGAGATTTGTTTTTTTGTTGAAGTGGGAATAAGGATAGTAATTAAGGGTAATGTATTCACTGAATTGAGTAGTATTGTTTAAGGGGTAACCTAGGCACTGGTTGGGGTCTTGTCAGAGATCGTAATACTCCATTGAGCTTTTCGATCAAGCTGTTCACCTGGTCTTGAGTCATACTCCACTGACTTTGAATACTGGTTCAGTGTGACACAGAGTGAGAGGGAATCAACCTGTTTCCATTCAATTCTGTGACTGAGTCTGAAAAACCCTTATCACGCTGCATCACACTCTACCCTGTTACCACCAAGACAATCGGCATTAATTAACATCAATAACACTAACTAATCACTATAGAAGCATCCGGCCAATGGCAGCCAAGTCTAACCTTGGCTCACGGTGAGTGTCCTTGCCTCCAGCTCGGCAGCTCAAGTGGGCATCGCCTTCATCTGAACATAGGAGTAGAAGTAGGCAATTCAGCTCCTCAAGCCTGCTCCGACATTCAATACAATCACCTCTCAACCTCAAATCCACTTTCCTGCCCGTTCTCCATAATCTTTCAACCCATGACTAATCAAAAAGCTGTTTATCTCTTCCTGAAATTCACTCAATGTCTTGGACTCCACTGCACTCAGGTAGTGAATTCCACAGATTCATGGCCCATTGAGAGAAGCAATTTCTCCTCATCTCTGTTTTGCATCTGCTACCTGTATCCTAAAATTGTGACTGAAGCACTGATCACGTGGTCTGGGGAACGTTTGGATATTTCCATCAAATGACCTTTGCCGAGTCAGTGCTTGAGGGAGTAGGTGCCTGACGTAGGGAATGCCAGCTGGTACCTGGGCTTGGGCTGTTAAGAGCCCATGGTATTAAGGGTAAGATCCTGGCATGGATAGACGATTGGCTGACTGGCGGAAGGCAAAGAATGGGGATAAAGGGGTCTTTTTCAGGATGGCAGCCGGTGACTAGTGGTATACCTCGGGTCTGTGCTGGGACCACAACTTTTTGCAAACTAGATTAATGATCGGGAAGGAACTGAAGACACTTGTTAAGTTTGCAGACGATACAAAGATCTGTAGAGCGACAGGTCGTATTGAGGAAGCAAGGGGGCGGCAGAAGGATTTGGACAAGGTAGAAGTGGCAAACGAAACACAATGTGGAAAAGTGTAAGGTTATGCACTTTGGAAAGAGGGATTTAGGCACAGACTATTTTCTAAATGGGTAAATGCTTAGGAAATCAGAAGCACAAAAGGACTTTGTAATCCTTGTTCACGATTCTCTTAAGGTTAATATGCAGGTTCACTCGGCAGTTAAGAAAGCAAATGCAATGTTAGCGTTCATGTCAAGAGGGCTAGAATACAAGACCAGGGATGTACTTCTGGGGATGTATAAGACTCTGGTCAGATCCCATTTGGAGTATTGTGAGCAGTTTTGGGCCCCATATCTAAGGAAGGATGTGCTGGCCTTGGAAAGGGTCCAGAGGAGGTTCACAAGAATGATCTCTGGAATGAAGAACTTGTGGTATGAGGAACGTTTGAGGACTCTGGGTCTGTACTCGTTGGAGTTTAGAAGGATGAGGGGGGATCATTTAAACTTACAGGATGCTGCAAGGCCCAGATAGAGTGGACGTGGAAAGGATGTAGGAAAAACTAGAACTAGAGAACACCATCTCAGACTAAAGGGACGATCGGTTAAAACAGAGTTGAGGAGGAATTTCTTCAGACAGAGGGAAAAGAATCTGTGGAACTCTTTGCCGCAGAAGGCTGTGGAGGCCAAATCACTGAGTGTCTTTAAGACAGAGATGGATAGGTTCTTGATTAATAAGAGGATCAGGGGTTATGGGGAGAAGGCAGGATAATGAGGACAGAGCAGACTCGATGGGCCGAGTAGCCTAATTCTGCTTCTATGTCTTATAGTTTTATGGCCATTGGCTGCCAGCTTGACCTTAATGTAAGGAAGGTCAGGTGGTACCTGAGTATGATCTGTGATTGGCTGGCAGTCGGGCCTGCCACCTTTGCCTGGAGCTGATGTGCTCCCGGAATACTTTGTTTGTCCACCGGGAGATTATAACTGATTCTGGGGGACTCCCTGCCATTCCGCAGGGCCAGTTTGGCAGATATGTCCTTCAGAACCCGGCCAGTAATGGCACTACTGAACTATTCTTGGTTATGGGCCTGGAAGTCCCCCACCCAGAGTGCATTCAACACCCCTGCCACCCTCAGTGTTTCTTCCAAGGATACTGATTTATGCATTGGATCGGGTGGGACATAATTGGTAGCTCGCAGGATGTTACCTTGCCCATGTATGACCTGATGCCATGAGGTATCTTGAGGTCTGGAGTCAATGTCGAGAATTCCAGGTAACTCCACCCTCCCACCCCCACTTATGATGGGTCTGTCCTGTCAGTGGGACATCCCCAGGGACATTAGCTGTAACGATTCGGTGAGCATGACTCTGTCAGATACTGCGCTCAAATTTACATCATTGGTGTTATTAAAATCTTCGGATTAAATAAAATGTTTAAATACTGGTCTTTTATTTCAAATTTCTTCCCAAATTTCAACAATGGTTCTTCCTCCTTCCAAAATTTAGAGTTAATTTTTTTTCGCTGGTTATTTTGAGTTTGGAGATATATAGTTGGTGTAACCACTTGGAATGCAACGCTTCAATCATCACAGGCATGTTGCTGCATTGCAAAAACAATAATGTCTCGAATGTAGTATGGTGCTTTGCTTTTTCAATAATGTTAGATTAGCACTTAGAAGTTACCTTGTTTAATGTTTCCTATCACTTACAAGTCCTAAAAATAGTATCCCGGGGGGTTCCGATCCTCAGGAACTTTACATCAATACACAGGAGTGAGGGGGAGGTGGGCCCATAAACAACTTCTGTTCCTGACATCAGGAAAAGTGAGAGGTGGTAAAATTGCAAGGGTTGTACAGAAGGAAGACTCAGACAATAAAGTGGCAAAGAGGGTGGAGAAGGGGAGTGGGGCAGAGAAAGAAAATAAGGTTGAAATGTTGGTGCTTTAAAATATTTCTCGCTGTTTCATCAAGAGGCATGAAAGAAAGCAGAAAGTGACAATTATATCTAATTCTAAATACTCAAACATGTGACTCATTCTTTAACGGGAATATACTCTATCAGTTCTTTTATTACACCATAGTGCAAAAACTGCAAATGATCATCCACAATAGCATCTTTAATAAAGGTCACTTCAGCATCACAGCTGTTAATAACACTATAATTTTATTCAGATATTTATCTATTTTAAAATAAACAGATGGGCCAAGGGAGAAACATTTTCCAAATTAATGGGACAGAATCCACGCACCTTTTAAATTTGAACTCTTTATGATTCCAGTTGCGGCTCTTAATTATGTCCTTTAACTTCATATTGCTAAACACCCACACTGACAAAATCTACATAAAGAATATGCGTTGGGCTGGTCAATGCACTACCACATATCTGATTCTCCCTAACGACGGGGAAATCAATATCCTCCGAGCACTAGGTATAGGGCAAGGGTTAAAAATGGTTAAAAATAATGGCTTCATATTTCCTCTGCGTTGAATACACAAAGTACACCTCCATTCCATCCCCGCCATACAGCTCCTAATGCAGTTTCAGTCAGGCATGTCATCACAGCAAGCAGCCAGATGCCAACACATGGTTCCTGATATTATGCATAACAGTTTAATTTTTGTTGATCAATGAATACTGCTGAGGATATTGATATCAAGAATGGAAAAATCAGCCTTCGGCGATGTTAGCGGCTGGCTATAGTTACTCTCAGGCTGGCAATACACAAGCTTGTTTACATAAGATGGAGACAGCATTGATTCCTGCTCCCTGTTTGCTGTACTTGCCACAGGACCACTGCTCGTTCATGTGAAGCGGTGATCTCCAGATACTTTCAAAATATTAATAAGCGTTGTGCTGGGATCAGAATCTCTCTGCAGGTGATGTTTCTTCAATCCCTGGTTTATCTTTCGGCTCTCCTTAGCCTCAGTTCAGGAGCCTTTCCCTCTTATACGGTGTGAGATCATAAAACATGTTTCCAGTCATACAATGCAGATTGTTTTCTCATTTCTAGCTCATCTGTTGGGCTGTGAAAGACTACTTAAATTACAGGAGCTTAAAATTGCAGTAAAAGTACCGAAACAGCATCACGTGCATCAGTTGTGTGATAAATGTGTGTGGATTTTTGCAATAGATTTTCACCGTCAGCTGGTAAGATATTGCATTAACCTTTTACAAAAGACAAACTCCTGTTTAATTGTGTCTGGCAAGCTCAGGATCCAGATTCCTGTTCCCCTGAAAACCTCACAATTATACGTATTGCAAAATCCTGGTCAATAATCTGATAAATAATTATTTATTTTTCCCTTACAACCGATTTAAGTCCAGTTGTATTAAAGATAAACTGCTAAATAACAGACGAGAAAAGTTCCAATTTAGTTTTCAGAGATGGGAAAAGCAGCAGCTCCAGGTCGCAGCACCTAATTTGGAGGAAAAAACACTCATTTGTTTTGCGTGGACTGACATGGAGAGGTGACAAAGCTTTGTCATTGTCTCAGCTTCTGGAGATTCACTAAACTACTCTCAGTGGTCACTCACCTGTGTAGCCACCTGGGGTGACCACTGCCCAACACAAAATGCACGATTGCAAGGAATGCAGGGAAATTGGACATGTTGTAAAAGCAAGCAGCTTGCAAAGCGCTTGTATATTCAGACTACTGCAGAACCAGTTTTGACTGCTGCAGAAACCAGACAGCACTGTGAAGAGAAACCAGTTAACATACTAATGAGGCGATACCGGGCGATCCCCAGGCACAATGGAAACAAGTTAAACACAAATCGATACATTGAATGGAAGGCCAGATGTCTCGGCGCCAAAGAAGTCCAAAACAATAAGTCCCAAGAACCGCCCCAGTGATCGAGGTACTGCACCGTTATTGGGGAATTCAAATCAATCGATTGGGAAGAGACCCAATCGATTGCGAGTGAATAGAGGGTCCGCCCAGACCCTGAGAGAGGTATAAAACAGAGACCCCGACCCCAGCTCTCTCTCTCTGCCAGCCTCTCCTTGACCAGCCAGCCCTCCCAGCAGAACACCGTTGCAGCAGAAGAACCTTGAGCAGGAGAGGACTGACAGCAGCCACCAACAAGTAAGTCACAACGCACGCTACGAGAGTAGACACTCCTGACCCCCTGTAGTCCTTAACTACTGGAAGCCTGCGGACCCAGGACAAAGCTAGAAGGTGTTGTTCCCTGATCCGGCAGTCCCCTTATCCAGATAAGTATTTGGCCTATTAGTGGTAGGATTAGCCTAGTCTTATAGTTTTATATGCATGATTAGTAGATTACTGTAATATAATAAACGTGTCTTGTTTGAACTTACTAATTGGTGTATGGATTTATTGCTTTGAACTTGACCTTGAAACTTGTGGCGGTATCTTAACGATATCTAGTGAATCCAAAGCTAAGTAACGAAACAGATCCAAATTGAGTGTTAAGCACACTCACCCAGAACGAGCAACACCTGGAAAATATTGGATGTTCTTTCTGACTAACATACTCTTCAAAGCAAAGTGTAACCTTATGCAATCAATCCCTCTGTTAGGCTGTACTTAAGAGTAAAATGTTACCACAAGACAGGAGCCTAATTGAATTGGACAATTACCTTATTTTCAAAATGTGTAGTGAGTTCACGACTATCAAGGGTCAATTTTGCACAAGCCATGGCTAAAACAAAATTCAGTTGTACCGAGTTTGGATGATAAAAGACTGCTTCATACAAGAACAGAAGAATTAAGAGCAAGAGTTTGCCGTTTGGCCCCTCGTGCTGCTTTGCCAGAATATGCTTGTGGCCTCAGCTCCACTTTCTTGCCTGTACTCCATAACACTCGACTCCCTTGTAGAACAAAAATCTGTCAAACTCAATCTTGACTATACTCACTGACCCAGTCCCCACTGCTCTCTGTGGAACAGAATTCCAAAAAAAATAATTCTCAAGAGAAGAAATTCCTCCCCATCTCTGTCTTAAATGGGAGACCCCTTATTCTGAAACTGGTCCCTCGTCCAAGACGCCTCCACATGGGGAAACATCTTCTCAGTATCTACATAAGTCCCCTCAAAATCTTCCATGTTTCAATAAGAGCACCTCTCATTCTTCAAGAGTACAGACCCAACCTGCTCGAACGTTTCTCGCAAACCAACCCCTTTATCCCAGGAATCACACTGGTGAACCTTCTCTGATCTGCCACCAATGTCAGCTCGTACTACTCGTTAAATAAGAAAACCAAGACTTTACATCATACTTTAGATGCAGTTCCACGAATACCCTATAGAGTTGTTGCAAAACCTTCATATTATTGTACTACATCCTCCTTGGCCGACATCCTATTTGTCTTCCAAATTACTTGCTGTGACTGAATGCTAGCATTTTGCGATTTATGTACGATAAAACCCAGATCACTCTGTACTGCAACATTCTTTAGTCTCTCCATTTAAATAATATTCTGATTTTCTATTCTTTTTATTAAAGTGCACAATCTCACATTATTCCATATTATACTCCATCTGCCAAAGGTTTGCCCACTCACTTAACCTAGATCTGCATCCTTTTGCAGGTTCTTCGGGCAGAGTCCTTCAAATGCCCCCGCAACGGAAGGTTTTCCTGTGAGAAATAAAACTTGCCATTCTATCCATACTAATATATGTTGCATTCAGAAGCTTCTGAAGTAATATTCTCTGCTTCCATCTCTAACTGTATATGTAACAGTGTGCTATGACATAGCCTTACATTTTCTGATACGCATAATGTAGCCAAAGCACTGTAATTATTCACCTCTTGAAGCTCAAAAAGGGTAATTGCAGCAATAGGTTACATCTAAACGGTTTAGGGTCGGGGGAGAGTGAACCAGGCCTCAAAAGAGTAGAGTGTGATGAATGTAGAAATGTCAGGTATATTGTATTATAGGTATTTGGTGCAGTAAGGGTTAAAAGCCTGGGTTGGTGTGTGTGTGTGATTGGTGCAGTAGTGCTTTTAAAGAGTTCTGGTTTGAAAGGTTGGGAGCCTTGGGTGCAATTAGAACATCATGGAATGCAGTTTTGTTTGGATGAAGAGAGATTCTCAGAGACGTTAATCAGATTTTAGCTTGGCAAGATGATGTAATTACTGGGAGGAGCTAAGGTATCAGTTATTTTGCAGAAAAGCAGTTTAGTTGAGTATTCAATGGAGCTGTGAGCAGAAGATGTTGCTCTCACTGCAGTTCAGTTAAAGGTATGTCTGTAGACAGATTAGCAGTTACTTTCCAAGCAGTTCAGAATTGTCTGATTAGAAGGTGAGCTGGAACAAGCTGAAAAGCATTGCCTGAAGAAATGCAACCACAATTTCTGCATGGTTCTGACTGTCTCAAAACAGTCTCAGAAAACATTACTGTATAGCAAGTGCTAACTGTATTTAACAGTGGATTGAGAGCTGAGATGGTTTTTATGCTGTTTGAGTCAGAATAAAGATAGCAGTTAAGGGTTATTGTGCCACTGTATTGATTAGCATTGTTTGAGGGATAATTTTAAGTAATTTTCTTGTGTGATGGTAAAGATATTTTAATACTATGTTAGTAATAAAGTTTGTTTTAATCTACCATATCCCCATTTTTCGTGAAATCACTCCTGGAGTGAAGTATCCTTTCCCCACAATCTTAGAAATTAAAAATAAAATATTGAGCTTTCTGTCCAGTATCCTCACCACTATTGGGGTCTGGTCTGGGTCGTAATAAGAACTGTTAGAGATTAAGATTCGGAAATAGTTAAGAAGTCTATTTTATGCAAAATAATCACTGCGCTGTTTTAATTCTTAGTTTTGCAGTTAAAATCTTAAACTTTAATAAGTTGACATATGGTGATAGGCACCACATGTAGGATGTCCTGAACCTATTTATGGCATTCTTATATTGGTTAGGCTCTAACTGTATTAATTAAAAATAACTGTTGGATAGTCCTCATCATTTCATGAACACATTCATGGCCACACATGTGCAGCGACCAACAGTACCAGCCAGTCTCCTAAAAGCTTTTAATTTACTGATTTTCCATTAATGCAAGTATTTGAATTTTATAATTGTGTTTGTCATCAAATAGCCAACAAGTATTGTCTCTATACAACTTTCTTCATTCAGTTCAACTTACTCTCTTCAGCAGTCAATGACCAGATCCTTGTCCAAGGCTGAGGAACTCAAAGTACTATCTCCAACACTTCACCTAATTTGGCAGGGAGAACGATTATCATACTCTAATATTCAATTTTTCTTCAGAAAATGTGTTCTGAGTAATATATATAAATGAATTACTCAAAACCTGGAAAATGGTATTTGAGCTAATGGGCGGGATTCTCCATTGAGAGTCTGCCTCGCTACCCTGCTGCAATGAGGACAAAGAATTTGGCGCTTAGCCAAATCTCCATTCACTGCAGCGGTAAAGGAGAAACCCGCCAGCGTGATGGAACTGAAAATCAAAGTTAATATCGCCAAGCCTTATTCACAGGTTAAAATGGACATTAACCTGGGCATTTAAGATCCCGACGATTCCACTTTACTGAAATCTTGGTAAAATTACAATAAATAAAATGTATCTTCAGTATAAGCGTGGCTCAGTTAATGATGAAGTGAACAGTAAAATACATTCATTGATAATGGAAACAACATTATATTACAAAGGGTACAGCTGCTGGCCGTGTAATTGAAGGAACATTATTGCTCTACAGAATCTTACCTGTGCCAGAGAAGTGTTTCTGCTTTTGTTGAGTTCTGATCCCAAATCCCTATGTCTTCCCCCTTTCTTACTAGAGTTGCACTTGTAGCAGGTCCACCTTGTCTGTCCTTCAGTTTGAACCCCACAGTCTTTACTCTGGAGACATTGAGAGTGGTAGATATGGCCACAGCTGGAAGTGAAAGGAACACAGATTAACAGAACTTCTCATCACTGACTGATGGTTAACTCGGGTGAACAGTTTACAAAACATAACAGCCTGAACTTTAAACCCTTGTATCCAACAATGCATGGCTTATGCATGGATTAAAATTTTGATAGCTTGGCATTCACCGGATCCATACTGTGCCTGCGGCCTATGTATTTTAACAGGCACAACGTGGGCAGTGGACAAGGCAACTGAGGGCTCAATTTGAGATTCACCAGTCACCAATCAGTCAGATAAGCTATTTTTTAAAAACTGTGCAATTCATTTAAAAATGCTAAGCTTTCTTGTGGGTCGAGGAACAGGAGGGTGTATTAATTCTTGAGATATGGATGAAACAGAATTTCATTGCCTTTCCTGGTTTTTCAATCGCTGAGTCATAAGGTCATGTGGACCAGAATTTCTGTCAGCCCCTTCTCACGGTAGGACAGCAAATGACCCTGTTGGGTTTTTACAACAACCCAACTGCTTTCTCATTGATTTTGTTTTACACAACCTGGTTTATTCAATTCACAATTTGCCATGATCTGAACTCCCCAAGTCCAGGTAGCTAGTTCACTGCTATAACTACTTGGGTTACTGCATTTACCAAAGCATTTCATCTTGGTTCACACTCAAGTGTGTTCTGCAAAGTTACAGGTGACAACCTTTGGATACAATGTTAAAGCAAAACTGTTCTGGTTGTTGAAACAGCCAATAAAGATCCTGTGATACTGTTCCAGGAAAAACAGGAAAAGTTTCTGGGGTCCTGACTAATATTCCTCCACTCAAATCGGCTAATTTGTCTTGTTACTGTTTGTGAAATGTTGCGGTAAAATGCTTACTCTCTTTTGTTATTATTACAATCCCAGACCAGACCCAAACAGTGGCTAGGATACTAGACAGAAACCCCAATATTTAGTTTTAATTTTGTAAGACAGTGAAGAAAGGATACTTTGTTCCAGGAGTGATTTCACAAGAAATAGTGATATGGTATATTAGAACAAACTTTATTACTAGCACAGTATTAAAATATCTTTAACATCACACCAAATAATTGCTTACAATTATCCTTTAAAACAATGCTACTTAATACAGTGCTGTCTTTATTCCCACTCAAACAACAAGAAAAAACATCTTGGCTCTCAAACCACTAACTACCATTAGTGCATAGGAATACCTGCTGTACAGAGACGTTATTGGAGATCTTGTGTCTCGCATTAAAGAAAAGATCCAACTCCTGTCAGAACCATGCAGAAACTCTGGCTACATTACTTCAGAAGCTGTCTCAGCTGATTTGTTCACTTTTCCAGCCACACCGCTTGTCTGGCTGCAGACATATCTTTAACTGAACTGCAGAGAAGAAACTGCGTGACTTCTGTTCATATCTTCATCGAGAACTCCACTGGCCTGCTTTTGCAAAGTGTCTGATAACTTAGCTCCACCCAGTAACAACATTATCTTACCAAGCTGAGATCTAATTAATGCAACAAGGAATCCTCTTTAATTCAACCAAAACTTTTGATGATGGTTTAATTGCACTCCAGTTCCCAAAATCTTAGTTGTCTTTCAAACTAGGATTTCTTTGAAAACATGACTGCAGCAGTCTCACACACACACTAACCCAGGCTTTTAACACTTACTGCACCAAATACCTATAGTTTAATACATCTGAATCTCTTACATTCATCACATACAATAAAAACATTCACAATCACCGTATGAGATGTTTTGAGAATCCGAGTAGTATGCTATACACAATACACGTTTATTTTAAATGGCCAGAGTTACATCAATCTAAATTTGAACCTAATATAGCTGCTATCTATCGCTGCTATGCTGCAAAAGGGGACCCTGAGTTCACAATGGTTATATCGGCGTGTAGTCATCTATCCTCATCATAATGCAAACTTGTATACTCAACTATAGCATTAGGTGAAAAACAATTCTTTGTTGCAGTCCAATTTCCCTGCTCAGTACCTGAGATAGAAAAGGTATTTGTACTAAGGCCATTTAAGATGGCCGCCCGCAAAGAGTGATGGGAAATTTGACCAAGCTGGAACACAGACAGGCTGAAAATATACAAACTGTAGCTCAGATTATGCAGAAACTAACACAGGAAAAATGCCATTAAAAGGTCTTCTCACGAACAATAGAACTATCCTGTCAATCACATTGTCTGCCAGACACATCGGCACCTAAGACCCTGCTCTGAACACTTTCAGATATGGCCATTGAATGCCCACCCCAAAATCGATATGGCAGCCCCTGATTGGACTTGACCGATCAGGGGGAATGGAGCCCCGATCAATTGATTGACAACAACCCAGAGATCGCCCACAAAAGGGGCAGGGAAAATCCAAGCCGGTTAAAAGGCACTGCGCAGGCCATCACTCGCTCTCTCTCAACTGCAGCATCGACAGCTACCAACACCAACCAAGACCCCACGCCATCCACAGAAGCACGATAACAAAGAACACAGACTACCTACAAAAACTGCAGTCTCCGCCAGACTATTGGAACCAGATCAGGCCTTATTTACTCTGTATCTGCGGGTCACCTGAGGAAGGAGCAGTGCTCCGAAAGCTAGTGTTTGAAACAAACATGTTGGACTTTAACCTGGTGTTGTTAAGACTTCTTACTGTGCTCACCCCAGTCCAACGCCGGCATCTCCACAACCTGGAAGTTAAGTCAAGGTTGTTTAAGTGTGTTAGTTATAGTCCAATTGTGCATGAACGTACAATTAATTAAGTAAACAATCTTGTGTATGTCAAATAAACTATCGTTGTATGAAACAAACTTGTGTGATCATTTGTCCATCGTATATGGGTTAAAGACACACTGAGGTTATAAAAGAGCAACAGTGCAAAGTTGTTGTAAAATGTATTTAAATTGGTGGGGTAATGCAAAAAGAAACTGAAGTACCTGAGTCAGCGAGACTGAAGGGGAGGTTCACGACATAATTACTTTTGCCTGAATGGACCAAAGTTTCCTTACAGGCTTCCAGACAGCACCCTGCTACTCCCCTCATGTTCCCCACCCCAAAACTCAGCTCTAACTCTGTCCTTTTGCTTCAATAAACCAAAAGCACCCTACACTGTCCTGTGCCAGAGAAAAATGTCAGTGTTCTCTCACCTGGCTGCTGACAAATGTGACTTCCACTCCACCTCCTTCCCATGCCCATCATGCACTAGTTCTCGAGTATAAGAAAAGCACGACATGTGGGACTCTTGGCCCCACAACTGGAGTTCGACGATTCTGAGCCGGGGCAGCTGAGCAGGGACAGGGGGGAGAAACGAGCTGGGGTGAGGGGGGGAACCGAGCTGGGGCAGGGGAAGGCGCCAATCCGGGGGAGGGGGGCGCCAAGCCGGGGTAGGGGAGGCACCGAGTCGGGGGCTCTGAGCTGGGGCACAGGGGTAGAGCAGAGCGAGGGCACAAGAGGGCGCCGAGCCAGGCCACGGGGGGAGGTGAGACGGGCACGGGGGAAGCAAGCCAGGGCACAAGACAGCTTCGAGCCGTGGTCTATGAGCAGGGACTCAGGGGCTCTGAGCTGTGGTAAGGGGGCTCCAAGCTGGGACAAGGGGATTCCAGGCTGTTTCTACTTTATGGGGCCTTCCATCTTATAAACAAACACAGAAATTGTACATTCAAACACCATAACTGATAACCACCAGAAATAGAGCTGTGACAGCTTTAATAACCGTGGTCAAATCATAATCATAAATTTGGTCACACCATCTAAATTTCAATCTTTGGCACCTCTATATGTATCAGTAGGCACAGCTAAATGTGTCAGAAGATAATTATTAAAGTTCATTTTTGTTTTCAGAGAACAAAATCACACTTTTAAAATAGAAATAGAAAGAGAATAGGATATCAGCAGCAGTGATTCAAGATAGCTTCATAAACAAGCCTGAACAGGCAAGTGATGAGTGACAAATCTGAGAATCTCCCTGCTGACTGCTCATTCACACCATGGATCTGAAGCTATTCTGGGGCAATTTTACACGTCCTTTGCCCATGGTGGAACACCCAGTCTGCTATGAGTGTGGACCAGAAAATCATAAGCAAAGACTTTGAAAATCTATCCTTTTCCTCTGCCTTTTGATCTTTATGACAAATTGATTTTTATGAAAATCTAACAATTTCTGTTTGTGATATAAGCGGAAGAAAGCATTCAAATTCTTATGACTTTATTTTCCTTTACTACTTTAGTGGTGGCATTATCCTATTTGATACAGGGTAGCTGCAATTCAACATGCAAAGAAATCATCCACTTCTATAAGTCTCAGCAGCGTGATGGGACCTTTCGTTTCCCCACTCCCCATCCGAGGACAAGATGGGGAGATGTGATCTACTCGCACATCTTTAGCAAGGTGCGACTCACCCATAATTTCTCTCCTATTGTGGGGAAACTCCTACAACTACCTGACCGACATCGAAAATGTGCTGTATGGTCAGTGAGAATGATCGAACCACAGGCAAGTGCTTCATGCTAACAAAGTAACAGGCCGTGTCACTAGGAACCTCAGCTCAAGTCCTCTAATTATCAAGGACATTATGACCTTAAGAAAAAATATTTATTGGTGCTATGAAAGGTGAAACCAAACAACAGGGATCGAAAACATTATCAGTGAAAATGGCACAACAGTTTGCTAATGGAACTTTGAAATGAGGAAGATGACATCTGTATGTTACTAATTTTGCAACAAGTATCTGAAATCAATCTTTACATTTTCAAAATCGCAATCTCAATTATTTTCAAGGAGTTGTCCATGAATCCCTGTTCTTTCCATAATTTGATATTTTGCAGAGCAAGCACGGGTCACAATGATAAAACCAAAGTTTCAACAGTGAGTGCTAAACAATAGAAAGAGCTCTGCTGGTCCCCTTTCAAACAGGCAACTTACAATTTATATAGCCCATTCACAAACTGGATGTCAAGACGCAATCCATCATGATGACAATTCAGAACACATCTGAAGATTATTGGTAAGCCATTCAATGAGAAAAATCTAAATTTAAAGAACTCATCTTCCACTTTGATCACAATATTTTGTCACATTCAACCTATTATCTATAGGGACTGAAAATTTCAGGGGTCGCTTCAGATTCCTAGCAGAAGAGGGCAGCTATGTACAATACCCAATATTCTCCTTCGTCATATCTATTCTCTAGAAGTAAACCCACTCAAGTCTACTTGGTTTGGCCTCACTGACCTCTCTTCATAGTAATCACTTCTCTTCTACTTTAGTAATTTGATATTCCATGCCAAACTAGGTACTCATGCCCACGTCTAATGTTCTTCATTACTATTTATCAAGTGTAATTATTGGACCCACACAAGTCAGCACGCCTCCATTCCTGTATATCTTTACTTGCTAATAATTGTGACATTGGCAGTTTTAAAAAATATTTATGCACAATCTGTTAGAAATGCTAAACCATCTTGTGTGAATTCTAGAAATAAACCTGATGGGCTTTTAGGGGAGGAGAGCAGAGCACAGCCAAGAATTTTATAGATTTGTTTTTTAAACAGGTCAGGATCTGCCCGAATGATACACAAAGCTAACATTGGGATACCTTCAACCATTTGGCAACAGCTCTGTATTGATGAGTCCTCGACAGGTTCATTTG
Organism: Scyliorhinus canicula; assembly: GCF_902713615.1. NCBI lineage: Eukaryota > Metazoa > Chordata > Chondrichthyes > Carcharhiniformes > Scyliorhinidae > Scyliorhinus > Scyliorhinus canicula. The sequence continues at coordinate 160,332,140 of NC_052147.1, read as the reverse complement.
ATGCACCCTCCAAACCTTTTATGAATCAAAGAGGTAGGTTCTGATGGCAAGGGTTCATCTGCTCAAGGGGTTACTGAAGCCATTAACAACTCTGTGGAGTTAAGAATTAAAATTGCACATTTTATATTCATTCCCCAAGCTGAAATATGAAAAGCAGCTATAGTGCCAATTGGCCCAGAGTTCAGTGCATGTTCTACACCTTTAGTCCTTGAATGTAGACTTGCAGCCACACATTCATACCAGGAAACTCAAGTCCACAGAATAAGTGAAGTTCCCTGCAAAAGTTGCAGGCATTGAAACAACAGTAATGTGGCATATGATTCTTCCTGGACCAATATTTTATTTATAGAGGTGCTGCAATTATTTTGCAATTTAATAAAACTGAAGTCAGAACCCTGGTTTGGAGAGTACATAGCAGGAGTGATGTGCTGTAGCATATTTCACCAACACATTGCATACAAACATTCTCACCAGAATTTCTGGGTTTTCATTTATTAAATATTCATGCTCCACTAAACAACACAGCAGGTTGTGTACAGGAGGTCACACAGTGAGCAAAAGATTTAAAGCACTAAAAAGGCAATGTAGCAAATATTCTTTCTTTATTGCTAGCAGACTGCATTTGTGGCGGATATGCTTAATTATTGCAGAATGATTAACTATCAAAGTCCGAAGCAATAAATACTCTTGACTTAACATTCCCATTTAATAGAACAAAATAAAATTAAGGGAAGGTGATTAAATCTTTTCCCCCATTTCTTACCAAGCCTCCGAGGTGCTGACACATGCAGTGAGATGAAGCAGAGTTGCTCTAATTGGCGCTCAAAGACAACATCCCAAAAGAAAAATTGTTTGAACCACCTCAGTGAGCAACAGACGAGATGTAATTACTTTCTACAACACACTAGGCAACAAACATGAAAGACAATGGTCACCTAAGAAATAGTTTCAAAGTAATGCTCACCAGTTTCTTCTGGAAAGTATATGTCTAAAGTACAACAGCGCTTCAATATATCATGTAATTTTCTGTACTGAAATAAGATTTGCATTTATATTGTGCATTTCACAAAGCACTGTACAGCCAATGCAGTCACTGTTGTAAATGTATGATACACAGCTGCCAATTTGCACACAGCAAGATCCCAACACAGCAATGTGAGAATGACCAGATAATCTGTGTTTCTTTTTTTAAAATGTTTTTTATTGAGTTTTCATATTTTATATCCAACAAATTACAAATTATTAGAAAAGAAAACACGCAAAAATTAACATGTATATTTACAGGTAAGCATCTTCATAATAACAATTGTGGCCGCCCCCTTTAGCCGGCATACATATTTTACATTCCCCAATATGGCCGAGGCACATGTTTATAGACATTTATTAACAGTTTGGTTTTGGGCCTTAGCTTGCCATCAAACCCCCATAACGAACCCTTAGCCCCCCCCCCCCCGCCCCCCCCGGCTACCTTCCCCCGATTCCCGTCCATTTTCCCCTGATTCTTGGCCACCCGACTATTCTTCCTCTTGTTCGTTGGCCACAAACAGGTCCCGGAACAATTGTATGAATAGCTCCCACGTTCTGTGGAAGCCGTCGTCTGACCCTCGGATGGCGAATTTGATTTTCCCCATTTGGAGAGATTCCGAGAGGTCGGACAGCCAGTCTGCAGCTCTGGGCGGTGCTGCTGACCGCCAGTCAAACAGGATTATACGGCGGGCGATCAGGGAGGCAAAGGCAAGGGCGTCCGCCCTCCACCCCAGGAATAGATCTGGCTGGTCTGATACCCCGAAGACCGCCACTATCGGGCATGGCTCCACCCTCACCCCCACCACTTTGGACATAGCCTCGAAGAAGGCTGTCCAGTACTCGACAAGTCTGGGGCAAGACCAGAACATGTGGGCGTGGTTGGCCAGGCCTCTTTGGCACCGTTCACATCTGTCCTCCACCTCCGGGAAGAACCTACTCATACGGTTTCTTGTTAAGTGGGCTCTATGTACCACTTTTAGTTGCGTCAGGCTGAGCTTTGCACACGTGGAGGTGGAGTTGACCCTATGCAGTGCTTCGCTCCAGAGTCCCCACCCTATCTCAATCCCCAGGTCATCCTCCCATTTCTTTCTTGTTGCGTCCAGTACGGTGTCGTCCTTTTCTACCAGTTGGTCATACATGTCGCTACATTTCCCTTTCTCTAGGATACTTGCGTCCAGTAGGTCTTCCAGTAGTGTCTGTCGTGGAGGTTGTGGGTACATCCTTGTCTCCTTTCGTAAGAAGTTTTTGAGCTGCAGGTACCGTAGCTCGTTCCCCCTGGCTAGCCGAAATTTCTCTGTCAGTTCGTCCAGTGTTGCGATCCTGTCGTCCGTGTATAGGTCCCTGACTGTCAGTGTCCCCCCGTCCTGCCTCCACCTTTTGAAGGTTGCGTCAGTCAGTGCTGGTGTGAACCTATGGTTGTTGCAGATGGGAGCCTTGTCCGACATTTTGGTCAGGCCAAATTGCTGCCACAGTTGGTTCCAGGATTGGAGGGTGGCTGTCACCACTGGGCTGCTGGAGTGTTTTTTGGGTGGGGTTGGGAGTGCTGCCGTGGCGAGGGCCCGGAGGGAGGTCCCCATGCAGGAGGCCTCCTCCGCACGCACCCACTCGGCTTCTGGCTCCTGGATCCATCCCCTTACTCGCTCAGCTGTTGCCACCCAGTGGTAGAATTGTAGGTTCGGGAGGGCTAGCCCCCCCCGGATTTTGTTTTTTGTAGGACCTTCTTTGGGATCCTAGCATTTTTACCCCCCTCATACGAACGCCATGATAAGTTTGTCCAGCGCTTTGAAAAAGGCCTTGGGGATGTAGATCGGAATGGATCTAAACAGGAAGAGGAACCTGGGCAGTACGTTCATTTTGATCGTCTGGACTCTCCCCGCGAGGGAGAGTGGGAGTGTGTTCCATCTTTGCAGGTCCTTTTTTACTTCCTCCGTCAGGCTGGTGAGGTTCCATTTGTGTTCCAGTCATGGGCTATTTGGATCCCCAGGTAGCAGAATTTGTGTCGGGCTTGTTTGAACGGCAGCCCCTTTAGTGCTGCCCCCCCCCCCTTGCTGGTGTACTGGGAAGATCTCGCTTTTGCTCATGTTGAGTTTGTAGCCCGAGAAGGCTCCAAACTCTTTCAGGAGCGCGATGATTCCGTCCATGCTGGTTTGTGGGTCCGAGATGTAGAGGAGCAGATCATCTGCATAGAGTGAGATTCTGTGCTCTCTGCCTCCCCTTCGGATCCCCCTTCAATTTTTTGCTGCCCTGAGCACGATTGCTAGCGGTTCGATTGCTAGTGCGAACAGCAGCGGGGACAGTGGGCATCCTTGTCTGGTGCCCCTGTGCCGTTGCAAGTATTGGGAGTTGGTATTGTTGGTCCGTACGCTCGCCATGGGAGCGTTGTATAGGAGCTTTACCCAAGCGGTGAACCCTGTTCCAAGCCCGAACCGCTCCAGTACCTCTATGAGGTATTTCCATTCGACTCTGTCGAAGGCCTTTTCTGCGTCCAGGGAGACGATCACCTCTTGTGTTCTATCCCCGGAGGGGGTCATTATCACGTTCAGCAGGCGCCTGATGTTCGAGGTAAGCTGTCTACCTTTGACGAAGCCCGTCTGGTCCTCTGTGACCACCTCAGGTACACAGTCTTCTAGCCTTTTGGCTAGGATTTTGGCCAGTATTTTGGTGTCTGCGTTCAGCAGAGATATGGGTCTGTATGACCCACATTCCGTTGGGTCTTTGTCTTTCTTAGGTATCAGCGAGATTGAGGCCTGTGCTAACGTGGGTGGCAGTGTGCCCCTAGCTAGCGAGTCTGTGAACGATAATCTGTGTTTCTTAAACGTTGGTTAAAGAATGAATTGACAAGGACATTGGGGAGAAGTCTCCTGCTCTTCTTTGATAGTATTGTGGAATATTTCACATCCACCTGTGAGGTGGGGGGGGGGGGGGGGGGGCATGGGTTTAACATCTCATCAAAAAGATGGCACCCCCCCACCTGTGCATCTCTCAATACTGTACTGGGAATGTTAGCCAAACGTTTTGTGCTCAAGTCTCTGGAGTGGGACTTGCACCCAGAACCTTCTAAACTAGAGACAGGAATGACATTCACTAGCAAGTTGGGGAATCTTGATTTTTCAAGGAGATGTCCTCAACTGGCATTTACAATCAGCATCAGCAATGCAATGGGACTTAAAGTGCCTTCATGGGTGGACTCCCAACTTTCTTTCTGATCTTGAGCAGCTTCTTTCCAGGAATGCATGAATATTTGGCATTGTTTCAAAATTGGTTTGAAAAGTCTTCATATCTCTTTTGCTGCTCACCGCATGGTACCCATTCAAAAGGGTGACAAAACATGTAGGAAACTACAGCCTGTGCATTAGCTACTTCTATTCCATGTTAAGTACAAAACAGGTCAGACAAGACTAATTGGCACAGCAAGTCAATCTCATTCTGGTAACTTTTGCACTTCACCACCCTCACCCTTTTCAACATACAACCTCACAATATCCTCAGAGGGATAATCAAAACAGAGAGGAAACCTTCGGCTAACTTTGGAAAACGTCTTTGATCATGAAAAGTGACCAAGCAAGGAGCGCCCAGTGACAGAGTGACACAGCCCCCATTGAATGATCTACTTTATACACCTAGACATGCTGACCATGTTCAAGAATATATCAAGCTCTCTCTCGAATCATGCTAACACAACAGAAATATATGTAAATGGGGGATAAGCAAAAATCCAAATAGCTTGCTAGAGTATCAGAACATAGGCATTTTCCACTTGCCCAGAGGCTTGGAATCCCCCAGGAGAGGCAGAAAAAGATTAAAAACCCAGAAAATTCTGAAACGTTCCTCCACAATGTTTTTAGATGATTGAAACTAATCCAGGAGATTTCATAGATCTTGACTGATTCTGTGGGAGACTAAAACTGGACATAGAATTTGAACTGAAGCCAAGCCATGGGACTTTGTTTTAAAGTGAATCACGTCTGCTTTAGCTTCATTGGAGCAGTAATCCTTTAGAGAATCTTGCAATGTGATAGCCAGATCTCAGCATTTTGTAGCACAGTGGTTAGCACTATCGCTTCACAGCACCAGGGTCCCAGGTTTGATTCCTGGCTTGGGTCACTGTGTGGAGTCTGCATGTTTTCCTTGTGACTGCGTGGGTTTTCTCCGGGTGCTCCGGGTTCTTCCCACAAGTCCCGTAAGACGTGCTGTTAGGTAATTTGGACATTCTGAATTCTCCCTCTGTGTACCCGAAAAGGTGCTGGAATGTGGCGACTAGGGGCTTTTCACAGTAACTTGACTGTAGTGTTAGTCTAAGCCTACTTATGATAATAAAGATAAAGATTATTAATTCTAGTCTATACAGAGTGAAAGTACAGTCAGCATTTGGTCTTCTCATTTTTATAACACAACACATTCCCAAATTAAACATTTGCAAAATACATTCCATTCTTCCAGCACATCTATATTTGCTTACACATTCTACCCTCCATAGACTTGAGGCCATCCAACATACCAGTGCCCGTGTCCTAACTGGCAACAAGTTCTTTTCACCCATCACCCTTGTGCTCGCTGACATCCACTGATTCCAGGTTAAGCGACACATCAATTTTGAAATTCTGATCCTTGCTTTCAAATCCCTCCATGGCCTCGTACTCCCCCATCTCTCCTTCATACCCACGATCCTCGAGGGATCTGTGTTCCTCTAACTCTGGCGTTTTGCGCATCCCAATTATAATCGCTCCACCCTGGTGGCATGTCTTCAGCTGCTGAGGCTCCAAGCTCTGGATCCTTCACCACATCTCTTTGCCTCTCACCTTGCTTTCATAGAAACATAGCAAATATAGGAGCGGGAAGAGGCCATTCTGCCCTACAAGCCCACTCATTCATTATGATCATGGCTGATCATCTAACCCAATAGCCTAATCCCTCTTTCCCCCATATCCTTTGATCCACTTCGCCCCAAGTGCTATATCTAACTGCTTCTTGAAAACACACAATGTTTTGGACTCAACTACTTCCTGGGGTAACAGATTCCACAGGCTTACCACTCTCCGGGTGAAGAAATTTCTCAGTCTTAAATCATTGAATCATAAAATTTACAGTGCGGAAGGATGCCATTTGACCTATAGAGTCTGCACCAGCCCTTGGAAAGAGCACCCTACTTAAGCCCATGTCTTCACCCTATCCCCACCGAACTTGCCCGTTTCCTCAGACTGTGCCCTGGTTCTGGACAGCAGGAACATACTTCTTGCATCTATCCTGTCCAGTCCTGATAGAATTTTCTAGGTTTCTAGCAGATCCCCCCTCATTCTTTTGAACTCCAGCGAATGCAATTCTAACTGATTCAATCTCTCCTCGTACGTCAGTCTTGTCATCCCAGGAATCAGTCTGGTAAACCTTTGCTGCACTCCCTCTATAGTTAGAACATCCTTCCTCAGATAAGGAGGCCGAAGCTGCACACAATATTCCAGGTGTGGCCTCACCAAGGCCCTGTATAATTGCAGCAAGACATCCCTGCTTCTGTACTTGAAACCTCTTGCAATGAAGGCCAGCATACCATTGCCTTATTTACCCCATGCTGAACCTGCATGCTTACCTTCAGTGACTGGTGTATGAGGACACCCAGGTCTCGTTGTACCTTCACCTCTCCTAATTTATGGCCATTCAGGTAATAATCTGCCTTCTTGTTTTTGCTACAAAAGTGGATTACCTCGCACTTATCCAAATTATACTGCATTTGCCATTCATTTGCTCACTCAACTTGACAAATCACATTGAAGGATCTCGGAATCCTCCTTACAGCTCACCCACCCAACTTGGTGTCATCTGCAAATTTGGAGATATGGCATTGTGTTCCCTCATCAAAATCATTAATATATATTGTGAATAGCTGGGGTCCCAGCACTGACCCCCACAGTACCCCACTAGTTTCTGCCTGCAAAATTGAAAATGACCCATTTATTTCTACTCTTTGTTTCTTGTCAGCCAACCAGTTTTCTATCCATCTCAATACACCAAGTTCACATGCTAATCTATTATGCGGGTGTTTGTCAAAAAGCCTTCTGAAAGTCCAAATACACCACATCCACTAGCTCCCCTTCAATTCTACTAGCTACATCCACAAAAAATTCCAGTAGATTTACCAAGTATGATTTCCCCCTCATAAATCCATGCTGACTCTGTCCAATCCTGCCACTGTTTTCTAAGTGCTCTGCTATGAAATCTTTGATAATGGATTGTAGAATCAGTAGTGGGGAAAATTCTACAATCCATTATCAATCCGATCAATTTCCCCCAACACCATTTCTACTGATATTGATCTCCTTCAGTTCCTCCTTCTCACTAAACCCTGCATTCCCCAACATTTCTGTTTTTATTTTATTTGTGTATTTTATTTGTGTTCTCATTTGTGAAGATAGAACCAAAGTATGTATTTAATTGCTCAACCAATTCTTTGTCCCCTATAATACATTTCCCTATTTCTGACCTTTGTCTTCACCAATCTTTTTCTCTTCACTTTTAGTCTAGAAACTTTTAGTCAGTGTTTATGTTCCCTGTAAGATTAATTTTGTATTCTATTTGGGCGGCACAGTAACACATTGGTTAGCTTCACAGGGCTAGGGTCCCAGGTTCGATTCCCGACTTGGGTCACTGTCTGTGCAGAGTCTGCACGTTCTCCTTTTGTCTGTGTAGGTTTCCTCCGGGTGCTCCAGTTTCCACCCACAAGTCGCGAAAGGTGTGCTGTTAAGTTATTTGGACATTCTGAATTCTCCCTCTGTGTACCCGAACAGGCGCCGGGATGTGGCGAAAGGCACTTTTCACAGTAACTTCATTGCAGTGTTAATGTAAGCCTACTTATGACAATAAAGATTATTGTTTATTTTCCCCGTCTTAATCAATCCCTTGGTTCTTCTTTGCTGAATTCTAAACAGCTCCCAATCCTCAGGACTGTTGCTTTTCTTGGCCAATTTATATACTTCCTTGGATCGAATACTATCCCTAATATCTCTTGTAAGCCACAGATTGGACACTTTTCCAGTTTTACTTTTGTGCCAGACAGGAATAAACAATTGTTGCAGTTCCTCCATGCGTTCTTTGAATGTCTGCCATTGTCTACCCACTGTTATCCCCTAAAGTAACATTCTCCAATCGATCATAGCCAACTTATACCTCATTATATTGTAGTTTCCTTTGTTAAGTTTCAGACCTTAGTCTCAGAATCAACTACTTCACTCTCCACCTTGATGAAAAATTCTATCATATCATCCCCAAGAGCTCGTGCACAATTAGATTGTCAATCATTCTGTTCTCATTTCATAGGAGCCAATCTGGGATGGCCTGTACTCTAGTTGGCTCCTCAACATATTGATCCAGAAAACAATCCCACTTACACTCCAGGAATTCTTCCTCTAATAGCTAATTTGATTTTCTCAATCATATGCAGATTAAAATCACCCATAATTACAGTTGTTTCTTTATCCTTTATTTATGGGGCTGTTTAGCACAGGGCTAAATCGCTGGCTTTGAAAGCAGGCCAGCAGCACAGTTCGATTCCCGTATCAGCCTCCCCGAACAGGCGCCGGAATGTGGCGACTAGGGGCTTTTCACAGTAACTTCATTTGAAGCCTACTTGTGACAATAAGCGATTTTCATTTCATTTTTTTCATCACATGCATCTTTAATTACATATTTAATGCCTTTCCCAACAATATCAGTGCAGTTTGGGGGTCTATGTCCACTAACATTTGTTGCTCCTTGCTGTTTCTCAGCTCTACCCATATAAATTCTGCATTGTCAGAGCTCATATCCTCCTTCACTGTTGTGTTAATTTTCTCCTTAACCAGCACCATAACCCCACCACCTTTTCCTTTTTGTCTGTCTTTCCTAAATACTGAGTACACCTGGCTGAAAAGATACTCCTCAAAACCTACCACTTTGACCAATGTTTTGGTCATCTGCCCTAACATTAGCTTTGATGGCTTGGTGTTAAATTTTATTTGATCATTGCATTAGGAAATTTATTCTGTCAAAGGTACTTTTTACACACACAAATTGGTGTTGAGAATGCTGTACAGTGGTAACACCCTCATAGTCAGGAATCATCAAAATCATTAATGAAAATAGTAAACAGCAAGGATGCTGACAACAATCCCTACGGGACACCACTAGTAACCAGATCCAAGTAGTTGCAAAATCCTTGACTGCAATATTGCACTGACGGGCATTTAGCATATTTTCAATACATCACAGCAAATGATCAACAGTTTCACAAGGTTCCTTTCCCAGTTTCTCAGTGGGCATGGAGCACTAAAAAGGACGGGAGAGAGCTAAGAAATGCCGGGAGGTTGGGCAGTATCGGAGGCGACGCAAACCCTTGCCCAGGGTTTCCTTCCCTCCCTCCAATTGTGACTCAGATCGACTACAGTTGCACTGTTTTCTATGTATATTCTTTGCTTGTAGTTGTTCCCTCTAAAGGGAGAAGGTAATCTCTTTCCATTTAAATATCATATAAGCATTTCAAATTAAAAGGGGAAAGATGAATTTCCAATTTGACCCAAGAGTTTACCTTGTCTGTTTTTTTTTAAACCAGTATTTGCCTGCCATTGCCAAACACAGATTGCTTTTAATTCCAAACAGAACCTATCAAAAAGGTTTAATGAGCAAATTTTATGTGAAAGGTAATGAGAGCAGCCTTTATTGAAGGATTGGAGATATTAGTTAAAGCAAAGATACCTTTGAGACAAAATAATTAAACATTAGGTATGAAAGTAAAATTAATAGGAAAAAATCTACTGGGGGATTATTAAATATTTCAACTTGGAAGTGAGTGAGGTTATTGTGACACATTAATTAAATGGCATGTAGGTGCATATGTAATGATGCACAATTCACCTCCAGGCTCATTTCATAGACATCAGAGTAAAGGTGTCAGGTTTTACTACAGAAACAAAACATTTTAAAATGCTGTATCCTAATCTCTACATTCCAACTTACTGTCTAAAATTGAAACATTCAATTTTCAAAGTTCCCATAGCAAATCTTCGAAGTCACTGATCCTGGATTCTACAGTTCCAATCTATAATAGCCAAATCAAGCAACAATTAAACTCTGAACTGAGGCTCTTTCTTTAACCTTTGGGGTTTAAGATGTTAAAATGACCCAATTCACCTTGCATAATAGTGAACATTGTGAAGTACAAATCAATGTAGCATGCTGGTTGCTAGTACAGTGGATAATAAAAAAAGTGAATGGAACGTTGGAATTTATAGCTGAAGGAAGAGTATGAAGAGAAGGAAGTGTTGTTGCAACTGTACAAAGCATTGGTGCAACCACACTTGGAGTATTGTGCACAGCTTTGGACCCCTTATTTGAGGAAAGATGCAGTGGCATTGGAGGCAGTTCAGAGGAGGTTCATTAGATTGATTCCAGAGATGAGGGGTTTGTCACATGAAGAGAGATTGAACAGTCTAGGCTTTTACTGTCTAGAGTTTAGAAGAATAAGGGGAGATCAAATTGAGGTATATAGGATGATAAAAGGTATGGTTAAAGTAGACATGGAGCAGACGCTTCCTCTTGTGGGGCATTTGAGAACAAGAGGCCATATCCTCAGAGTAAGGGGTGGCAAATTTAAAACAGAGATGAGGAGAAACTACTTCTCCCAAAGGGTCGTGATTTGCCACCCAGAGTGAGGTGGATGCAGGGTGTTGTGGGAGAGTCCCTTTAAATGTTTTTGTCTTATCACATAGCTTCGGTGATGTCATTGTGTGGGTGGAACTGGTCTGTGGCTCTGTGGTTTTACTTTGAGTCTGGACTGGTTTGAACTGCACAGGTTGAAAGAAGTGCCTCTATCTTCATTTTAAAAGCTGTTTCCAGACTGCTTGATAACTTAAAAGAGATAATTGCTTTCTGGAAGGAATTCAAACCTGCTGTTTGAAAAGGGCAACAGAGAATCATGAATAAGTCTTATACCAGTAATAATGCCGTGTGCCTTTGAAAAGGGGTTTCTGGTTTTACTTGGACTTTTAAAAAAAATTTAGAGTACCCAATTAATTTTTTCAATTAAGGGGCAATTTAGATTGGCCAATCCACCTAACCGGCACATCTTTGGGTTGTGGGGGTGAAACCCACGCAAACACGGGGAGAATGTGCAAAGTCCACATGGACAGTGACCCAGAGCCGGGATCGAACCTGGGACATGGTGCCGTGAGGCAGCAGTGCTATCCACTGCGCCACCGTACTGCCCTGGTTTTACTTGGATTTTGTTATTGAATCGGAACAGTTAAAGGGGAATTCATTAAGGGTTATACATATATTACTGGAGTTGTGTGGGGTCTTTATGGTTGTAGTTGATAGAAATTCTTACTGTGTATGTTTATACAAATATTAAATAAATTCGTAGAATAAAGCTTGTTTTTTGATTTAAAACGCCCAAGAACTCTGTTTAATAGCACCTGAAAGGCAGGCCCTTCTGCTCATCCTCGCCAAATTCAACAAACAGCTGTAGGTCAGGTGAATTCCAAGATATACTTTGGAGTTTTCTAAACCCTGGCCCATAACATGGGACAGTGAGTAAATTTAAGGAGGAGTAAGACAGATTTTTAATTAGTAATATGTTGAAGGGTTACGGAGAACAGGCAGGACTCTGGAGTTAAGGCCATGATGAGATCAACCATGGTCATACTGAACAGTGGAGCAGGCCCGAGAGGCTAAATTGCCTGCTCCTAGTTCTTATGTTCTAAGAAAGAACTACTCTGTCTAATTCTGCTTTCCAGCTTTTTGTCTGTAGCCCTGTAGGTAACAGCACCTCAAGCACAAATCTGGTGTTCTTGATTAATAAGGGGATTTATTGATTAATAAGGGGATCAGGGCTTATTGGGAGAAGACAGGAGAAAGGGTCTAAGGGGCAGATGTGATGGGCCGAATGGCATAATTCTGCTCCCATACTTTATGGTTTATAATATTTCTGTGCTTAAAAGTCGCATTTTGTATTTTTTAAAATCCAATTCACATCATGGGGTTTGTTCGCTATATTAAAAGGCTTCAACGCATTGTCACATTTTGATTCAAATTTCTGAGGAACTCAAAAATAGGACATTTATTGATATCCAGTAGCTTAATTGTCTCTTCCACATTTCTCTCAAAGTTCTACCACATGTACTAACGTGAATAGCATCATGTGCAACCCATTAGCACAAACATCAACACAGTTAGACATCACACTGCAGAGGTCATACTACAAACTTTACATTACAGATGCAAAATAATATTAAAATGTTGTAAATTACTATTGTGTGCTCTCAAGCTAACTAGTACATTTGCAAAGTTCTCTCCTCCAAAAATCAAACCTCTGAAAGATCTGAGACTGTTCCATTATAATGTATATCTTTAAGGACCATTAATACAATGCTAGCAGAATAGTACACTGCACATTATATGGCATCACATCATTAGATGTACCATTTGTCTTAGCCGTGGGAGATTCATTACTCAAGACAAACAGTTCCAGGAACAAGTAGAACATAAAGAGAAAATGCTGGAAAATCTCAGCAGGTCTGGCAGCATCTGTAGGGAGAGAAAAGAGCTAACGTTTCGAGTCCAATGACTCTCTTTCCTTTCAGATTCCGGTATCCGTAGTAATTTGCCTTTAACAAGTAGAACATGATAGGAATAATTAACAGCAATTTAAGACACTGAATTTTTTGTAATGTTTCACACCACAAATTACTTCATCAACTCCACTGTACGTATCCAGACTATTAGCACCACATCACACTGAGTCATTGATTTATGGCAGGATTGTGCACTAACAATTTCATTAACAACGTATTGATTTTACCACTGCGTAAATCCGTTAGTCATACAGAAAGAAGGGAGAGAGAAATTTGTCTTCCCTTTCATCCTCATCAACACTTCAACTGGAAACAAGATTGTACAATCAAATAAGATTAACAAATCTGTATGGGCTAAAAACATTGTTATGGAATAGAAAGCCAACTATTTTTATAGGATATTATTCAGATGAAAATCTTCATTATTTCAATTTTCCTTCGGTTCAGGGCTGATGCCACAGGATTGGAGAAATGTAAACGTTACACCTTTATTTATAAAAGGATAAGTCCAGCAACGGCAGGCCAGTCAGTCTAACCTCAGTGGCGGGGAAACTTTCCAGAAACAAATTTTCCAGACAAAATGGGCAAATACAGGTTAATTATGAAAGGTCGGCACAGATTTGTGAAGGGAAAATTGTGTTTAACTAACTTGCTGAGGTTTTAATAACTTAAATGGCTAATATGTTTTTGTTGAGATAACAGAGAGGGTTGATGCTATTGATATGTGGTGTACATCAACTTCGGCAAAGCATCTGATACAGTGTCGCAGACAGACTTGTGAGCAAGATTTGCAGCTTGTGGAATAAAAGGGAGAGTAGCATCATGGATGTTGAATTGGCTGAGTGACATTAAACAGAGGGTAATGGTTAAGGGATTTTTTTGGACTGGAGGGAGGTTTGTAGTGGAGTACTCCAAGGTCAATGGTAGGACCCTTGCTCTTCCGGATCTATGTTAATGACCTAGACCTTGGTGTACACAGCGCAATTTTACAATTTGTGGATGATACAAAATTCAGAAGTATTATCAACTGTGAGGAGAATAATGTAAAACTTCAAAAGAATATGGATAGGCTAGTGGAATGGGCAGACAAATGGCAGGAAAAAAATAATGCAGAGAAGTGTGAAGTGATTCATTTTTCTGGAAAAAGGTGGAGAGGCATAAAAGAAATGGTACAATTGGGGTACAGGAACAGAGGAATAGAGAGTGACAGTAGGTGAATGGCTCCTTCAGAGAGCCCAAAAACTGTGCTGTAACCACAACTCAGTAATTTGAGATTAAATGAGAAAAGATGAAAGTCGTCTTTATGGATCCTGAAACATGACCAGAACAGGTACAAATGACAGTGGGATGGGTTCCCGATCGAATGGAGAATGGCGCGTCCCCTGGTGCCAAACCAGTTGTGATGCTCCGATCTCCCACCGGCAGCTTCAGTGAGCTACCTACCCCATGCTGAAATTACATTTCAATTTAATTAATGGGTTGGAAGGCATAACTGTGGTGCCCCAAAGTCCTTTGGAAAGCTCCCCTTTCCCCACAACGCAAATCCAGCACCTCCCAACAACTACGGGAATAACGGGTCACACCTCTCCCCCTCCCAAACAGCATGCACGCATAGGGGTAACCCTCCGCCAACAACTACAGGAATAATGGGTCACCTCTCCCCCCTCATCAGACCCCCTCCCCCATATGCTACTCCTGCCTGAAGGCTGAAGAGCAGTCCAGACAGTACAGGGTGGGGAAGACAGCTGTGACGCCTCGATCGTGTCTCCCTGGAACTCCTCCTCCAAGGTGTTCTTGCCATTCACCCCCAATTTGCCTTGCCTCGGTACTTGCTTAAAAGCTGTTAATCTCTTAACATCTTACAGTTGCATTAGTGGAGATGTCCAAGGTGTTACGCAGTGGGTGACAGCCATGGCTGAGCATCTCAGTAGAATGTGCGCCTCGCTGGGAGATGTCACCCAGTGATGACAGTGATGAGGTTCTGTGGGACATGTCCTGCTCTCAGATGGGAATGACCAAGGCGCTGCGGAGCTTGTCCTAGCCACAGGTAGGTTTTGCCGAGGTGCTGCAGAGCATGGCCCAGTCACTGAGGAGCATCGCTGAGGGCGTCGATACGATGGTGCACGACCATGGGGAACCGCCAGGCCAGATGATGCAGGGGCAGCCGGGGCTTAGACCAGCTGCCACCCCATCCCATGGTGAAACCCAGGGCCCAATGGGCAAAGAGAGGGAGGAGGGAACGCTGAGGGCCAACCCGGACCCGTTGCATGGAGTGGTGGTGGCCACTAGCTCCCCCCGGTTCCATGCCACTGATGAGGCCACTTGTTGCATCCAGCACCCGGAACAGGGCGGCGGGAATATGCATGTGTCATAAACAAGTGAGCACTCCCACCAGGGTCATCGAAGGCCACAGAATGAGGTAAGAAGCTGGCTGTCTCCATCTCTGATGTGCATCCTGGGGACACACCTAGACTCAGCAGTAGAGCTAGGAAGGCAGAGCACATAGAGGATCACTGAGAGTACTAGGGGAAGGGGGAGGGGTGTGGGAGGTAGGCAGGGGGTGATGGGGGCAGCACCATCGGGAGAGTGGGAAATTGTTACACACAATTAACAACACTCTTGTGCACAACCAGTATAATGCCTGTCACATTTGTCTGCAATGCGGGCCGACCTCCGAACCCTTGACCATCTCTCCAGACATCGCCCACACCCCGTGGCACTCATTCACCCTCCAGCTGTGGATATGTTCCCGGAGCTGTGTCCCATCCCCTGGGTGTTCGGTTAGCTGCTGCGTGTGTGGTGTTGCCTCCAGCAGTGTTCAGGCACAGTGTTCATGCCTCAAGGGGTGTTTGGGATGCCAGACAATGACTCCCACATGCTATATGGCCCGCCCACCCACTGGAATGCACTTGGGTTGTCTCAAGTGCTCACTTAACCACGTTTGTCAATTGCCTTTTAGAAATAGCCTTCAACTGCACTGCCAGAGGTCTTGGCAGTCGATGGGGGATATGGTTGGTCGGTGGAGCAGGTGGACAGGGACAAGGGTTGGCCATGGAATGGGGGCACACAATCCAGGGGTTGGCATGGTGGTGCCGTGCACAGCTGCCTCGAGGTTGCACCCCCAGCGCCACCTCGTCCCCCCATGGAGGCCCAACCCTGCTAAGAGTCCTCTACCGCCACCGAGACGCCCCCTCCCAACCCCTCCAGGAACGTTATTTACCCCCTGCCGAGGGTCCCCTCCCACATCTGAGAGTCCCCCACGTCCTGCCAAGCGCTGGTAGCAATCCCAGCGCCCCCGGGCTCTTTGCCAATGAGCAAAGATGGCTACTCACCTCCTCGGCAGCAACCAGGGTCACATATTTTAAAAGGAGTACTAATCAGCGCCAGTGGTACCACTCGCTGGGGAGGCCACTGAATCACGGGAGGCTGTTGGATAAGGGGTGGCTCCCGTTAAATGTATTGAAATCGGGCATAAGTGATAATAATTGGCTTCTCGCCACATTATGGTGAGATCCTGATTTCGCCTACGGGAGCAGGCCGGTTGCATTGCAAACTGTTTGGCGCCTGGCGCGGTTCTCATTTTCGGCCTCTCCCACTATTCACAGGCCCCATTTCGCTGGAACGAGAGCATAACAAGGCCGGAGAATCGCGCCCTAAGTGTCACCTTGGGTGGGTTTGATGGGGTGATTCCTGTCGGGTGTACCAGACTTAGTTCCATCCACACTTAGTCTTTTGGAGGTGGGGGGAACTCTTCACGGGTCAGTGGAGGCCCCTGGGTGTTGGGCTGTGGGCAGAGTGGTAACCTGGCACTCCCACTGCCACCCAGGCACCTTGGTACTGCCAGCATGGCACTGCCACTTGGGAACTGTGCCCTGGTGGCACTGCCAGTATGGTACAGGCACTGCCAGGGATCAGGCGCGGGGGTGCTCTTATGAGTTGGAGTGAGGGAGGGGGCAGGGTTCTGGAGGTACGTGTTGGCATTGGGGCAGTTCTGGAGGGCGGCACTCACCAGCTCAGCTTGTCACTCGTCAGTGCAGGAAATGTAGGTAAGTGCGGCCTTGGCTTGGGGGTTTCTCACCTCGGCCAAAAACACAATCCCGTTTGATAGTGGGGTCGTTCTCGGCACTGTAGCCGGCAAGATGTAGGCATCCATCCTCGTAGGCATTGGAGCATCACTTCCCTGATCCACCTCCAAATGAGCATACCCCACTATGAGAAGCTGAGGTTCCCCCATCTTATAATTCCACCCCCTCCTTCCATGCCTTACCCTCTTTCATGTCCTCCCTTCACCCCCCCCCCCCCCCCAACACTATTCATAAGAACATAAGAACTAGGAGCAGGAGTAGGCCATCTGGCCCCTTGAACCTGCTCCGCCATTCAATAAGATCATGGCTGATCTTTAGTGGACTCAGCTCCACTTTCCGGCCCGAACGCCATAACCCTTAATCCCTTTATTCTTCAAAAAACTATCTATCTTTACCTTAAAAACATGTAATGAAGGAGCCTCAACTGCTTCACTGGGCAAGGAATTCCATAGATTCACAACTGGGTGAAGAAGTTCCTCCTAAACTCAGTCCTAAATCTATTTCCCCTTATTTTGAGGCTATGCACCCTAGTTCTGCTTTCACCCGTCAGTGGAAACAACTTGCCTGCATCTATCCTATCTATTCCCTTCATAATTTTAAATGTTTCTATAAGATCCCTCCTCATCCTTCTAAATTCCAACGAGTACAGTCCCAGTCTACTCAACCTCTCCTCATAATCCAACCCTTTCAGCTCTGGGATTAACCTAGTGAATCTCCTCTGCACACCCTCCAGTACCAGTATGTCCTTTCTCAAGTAACGAGACCAAAACCGAACACAATACTCCAGGTGTGGCCTCACTAACACCTTATACAATTGCAACATAACCTCCCTAGTCTTAAACTCCATCCCTCTAGCAATGAAGGACAAAACTCCATTTGCCTTCTTAATCAGCTGTTGCAACTTTAAACCAACTTTCTGTGACTCATGTACTAGCACACCCAAGTCTCTCTGAACAGCAGCATGCTTTAATATTTTATTGTTTAAATAATAATCCCGTTTGCTGTTATTCCTACCAAAATGGATAACCTCACATTTGTCAACATTGTATTCCATCTGCCAGACCCTAGCCCATTCACTTAACCTATCCAAATCCCTCTGCAGACTTCCAGTATCCTCTGCAGACTTCCAGTATCCTCTGCACTTTTCACTTTACCACTCATCTTAGTGTCATCTGCAAACTTGGACACATTGCCCTTGGTCCCCAACTCCAAATCATCTATGTAAATTGTGAACAATTGTGGGCCCAACACGGATCCCTGAGGGACACCACTAGCTACTGATTGCCAACCAGAGAAACACCCATTAATCTCCACTCTTTGCTTTCTATTAATTAACCAATCCTCTATCCATGCTACTACTTTACCCTTAATGCCATGCATCTTTATCTTCTGCAGCAACCTTTTGTGTGGCACCTTGTCAAAGGCTTTCTGGAAATCCAGACATACCACATCCATTGGCTCCCCGTTATCTACTGCACTGGTATTGTCCTCAAAAAATTCCACTAAATTAGTTAGGCACGATCTGCCCTTTATGAACCCATGCTGCGTCTGCCCAATGGGACAATTTCCCCCTTACCTCTCCTTTCATAGACATGATTCCCCCCTTCTGGACCTGCCTTTGGCAGTGCTAACCTGGCACTGGGCACCGCCAACCTGACACCCCTGCCATGGGCACTAAAAGGACACTGTCCTTCCCTGATGCCAACCACCCAGGGACTCCAATGGCCTCCAAGCCCTGGTGTGGTCATCATGCCTGGTCTCCATTTTTGGAGATCAGCACTCATTCGCACTGGCATTTGGCCTGGCCGGTGCTGCCGGTAAATACCAGGAACCGGGAGACTGTGGCCTCAAATGGGCTATGCACATTTACATGAGTCTAACTTTGCATTTAAATACGCTTATCTGGATCACGCCAAACGAGGATGTGATCCAGATCGCGCTGGGTGCAGCGTGCGGCTCAGCGCATGGCGTGAAATATGTCCTCTCCCACTGTGCACCCAGCATAATGGGATCGGCGTCATGAGCAAGGTGGTGGGAAAATCCTGCCCAACAGCAGCACACAACTCTCAGCTAACACAGAGTCAGGAATCCTCCAAGAAGAACTCGAAGAGACATCAGGGGATTTTCTCTGCTGCCAGATGTCAAAGAAAACGACATTGGGAGATCAACTGCTGTACTGCCGACATAGTCCAGGCAATCTTCAAGTACCATAAGCGCAGAACTAATGAGGAAGAAGAAACGTTCCCTCTCTCCCCCAGAACCTGCTTGATCTGCTGAGTCCACCTTAAAAAGGCAAACATTAACTGGTCAACTGGAGAAGCCATTGCAGCAGCTAACCTGAACCTCAAGTTTCAACCCAGTCACTTTGGAAAGAAGGAACTCAAGCAATGGGTTCCCACTTCCCTGCGATCAAACCACAACCATTTCAACAACAGGGAATGCTCTGTAACAGTGGTGAGCACAGCTTAAGTGTTTATGCTTCAGGGTTACACCAAGCAACTGTGAGCGAAGAATTAATGAGTACAGCAAAAGACATGTACTGTTGACTTTGTGTGTTTAAATATTGTAGCAATGATTCTGAAATTGGAATGCTTTAAAATAGTCACAGCTACTCAGCAATTCTAAGATAGTGACCAATATATTTTTAAAAAAGTGATTGACTCTTGTGGTACCAGTAACGTTTCATAAGAAATAACAATCTCCTTAATGGGATAAGTTAATTGGGAACATGTCAGTGTGTGTTAATGTCAAGCTCGAGAGCTCTATCACAGTTGCCGTTGTTTCAAGGGCAAAAACGTTAAACAGCCCAGGGCCAAAGCATGAAGCTTGAGGAATAATAGTAATTGATTTTCATCCTGACCAGCAAACCAGCTTGAGCTGCTTGGCCGAGAGAAGCATTCAATTTTGGACTGTCTGCCTCGTCAGCAGGTAGGTTTTGGGAGTGACAGGGAATAGGAGAGCAGGAGGACGGGGAGGGGATTCCTCCTCCTATGGATTTCTGGGAGGGTGGGAGTAGAGGGCATTCCTGATTCCTGCTCCTTCGGCTTCACTGGAAGGTTATTTCTAAAGTAAAACAGTCTTCACAGCCTATCTTTGGTCACCATTCACTGAAGATTTCTGAGCAGGCAGGGCATGCTGACCTGGTTTATCCCAGGTGAATGTCGAAAAGGGGTCCCAAACCACCTTGGATGGTCCTACAAACCTTAGCAATGGAAAAATTCCTAACAGATTGGTCTCAGAAATCAAGAAGTTTTTCACATGTGCTATACGAGATACACAAGCACAATGCAAAACAGTTTCAACCTTTTACATATAATTTATAACCAAGGAAGAAAGCACATTCGACATGGCTGAAAATAGGCATTTTGTGAAAGCTTTTCATCTTGCACTCATCAGGACAATCTTAAATTAGTTGTCAGCACTAATTGTCAGTCAGACTCGCAGTGTGGCACATTTGCATGTACTGGAAGCTCCATATATTAATACAGATGGTCCTGGCTCTTTGCAGACAGAAAGAATATGTGCAAACATTGCACCTGTTTCAGTTAAATAAAATAGTGATATCCCATTCTCTGGTTCATTCCACAACGCAATGTCGATCAATCAAAGTCTGAATGTGAATGTGCAGTTTGAATGTGAAAGAATGCTTGGCAGTTAACTGTCAGTCACCATCAACTGGTGCATTCTCCATGGCAAGGCCACTGCTCATCAGAGTTCACTTGCCAATCAATAAGCACACTTTTGTCATGTAGCATAAATGTGCTGCTTCCCTTGACAGTGGTGTCCGGATTGGTGCAAATAAAAAAGCTTCAATGAAATGTCTTTTTCAGCAATACTCACGTTCTGTACGACCAAACAACAAGCAGATTCCTAATTAACAGTTCCATTTAAGGGCAGCACGGTGGCACAGTGGTTAACATTGCTGCCTACGGCGCCGAGGATCCGGGTTTGAATCCTGGCCCTGGGTCACTGTCCGTGTGGAGTTTGCACATTCTCCCTGCGTCTGTTTCACCCCCAGAACCCAAAGATGTGCAGGATAGGTGGATTGGTCACGCTAAATTGCCTCTTAATTGGAAAAAATAATTGGATACCCTAAATTTAAAAAAAACAGTTCCATTTAGTGCAATAGGAACTTTACTCAAGATGAGAGAAATGTGTAATAACGGAATAGGGAGTTTTACTCATCCAGTCAACTCTTGGCAAAGGTGTCTGTTAGCAAAGAATCAGCTTGTTGGCTGAGTTTTTAATAAGATATTGGTTCCTTCTTGATTTTCTGTTATGCAGACATTTGTTGCTTCTGCTGATAGTCACGTAACAAAGGTTCGATCAATCTGAATACAGCAATGTGTTACAGTCTCTAAGTATCATCTAGTGCTATTTTAAATGTGTGTTTCAGTATATTCCAAGTTTACTATATTCTCAACAAAGCTATAAATGGTCAATGCTTAACCTCAAGAACCATAATGATTCGGAGAAATAGAACAACACATCATAACCAAATATATCCTCCAACATGGTAGATGCTGGGACAGTGAGCAAATTTAGGAGTTAGACAGATTTTTAATTGGAAATGGGCTGAAGAGTTATGGAAAACGGGCAGGGCGGTGGAGTTAAGGCCAGGATGAGATCAGCCGTGATCGAATGGCGGAGCAGACTCGATTTGCCAAATGGTCTAATTCTGCTCCTATATCTCATGAACACAACATCAGGTTATATTCCCAAACCTGCAGCTAATTCCAGTTCTGATGAAAGGTCATCAACCTGAAATAGTAACTCTGCTTCTCTCTCCACAGATTCTGTTTGAGTATTAACTGAATTTTCTGTTATTATTATTACAGGTAGATGTTATCTTGCTTGTCACTGCCTCTCAATTCATGGATTTCGCCATGGAAAACAGACAGGAAATATTACCATTTGAATGATTCCCCAAAATGTAGAGCATTATGATAGTAAGAATATGTGGCCAAACAGGTGCCGTAACTTCATTGCAGTGTTAATGTAAGCCTACTTGTGACACTAATAAAGAATATTATCTCCAATAGCATAATTTCCATGAACAGAATGAGCTTTCACGCCATCTCTATGAAACTGGCTTATGCTTCAGACACACCAAACATCTCCTGCTGGGGGAGTTGCCATGATTCATTTAATTGCTGGCAATTCATCATTATTTGAAAAGGCACGAGTCATCCATCACAGAAATGGCTCTTTACTTCACTGAGCAACAAAGGCAAGGGCTGAAGAACAGCATAGTGAGGTGCACACTGTAACCACAGTCTTCATCAAACAAATCTTCATCATGCTCAAGGATTAGACATGTGGACTCACAGCGAGTGCTGCAGGTCTTGTCTGGCAAAGTTGTCTAAAATGACTACAGGCTGCTATGTTCTACTTAGCTTTATCTGCAAAGGAGGTTTTACATGGATCAGACAGCTAAAGGCATGCAGTACCAAGTAACCACAGTAGATGAACCCATGAACCACAAGGCATGTCTACCCAGCAATCCAGCCATGCAGTCAGAGCAATAGCAATTCTCTAATGGAGAAGCACTTTGGAGAAGCACTTTGGGTTTGTTCCACAGAAAAACGAAAGACCATTTGTCGCGTCCATATATGCCCAATTTCCTAGCATAGCAAGAACTGCCAGACATGTCAAAAACCCCACATTGTTATGAAACACGGTAGCATATTGGTTAGCACTGTTGTTTCACAGCGCCAGGGTCCCAGGTTCGATTCCCAGCTTGGGTCACTGTCTGTGTGGAGTCTGCACGTTCTCCTTTTGTCTGCATGGGTTTCCGGTGCTCCGGTTTCTTCCCACAAGTCCCGAAAGACGTGCTGTTAGGTGAATTGGACAATCTGAATTCTCCCTCAGTGTATGTGAACAGGCGCCGGAATGTGGCGACTCAGGGCTTTTCACAGTAGCTTCATTGCAGTGTTAATGTAAGCCTACTTGCGACAATAAAAATTATTCTTATAAACATAAGACGTGTGTGAAGGAATATCTTACAGTGTTTTTCCTTTCTCCGTGGAAAGGTGGCCATTAATTATTTCATTGTAGATCATCTTTGAGAAAAAGCAGCAGAATTTTCAAAAATCCTGCCCCTTTGGCTCGTTACTACTTCCCGAGTGTTACAATCTGGGAGCATTCTGCTACCTTATGAAAGATGCCGTTTTGAGGTCAGCTCATTTTGCTGTCAGCCCAGCGGTTCTCCAACAATAAGGTTCCACTGCAAATGGAAAGTAGTGTCAACCCTGTCTTTTAAATGGTCATTAAAGAGCATGTAAATCAAGAAGGTGAAAAGGTACGTGACACCAGTCAGCAAAAAGCTTTCCAGAGGCTATTTTCACAGTAGCCAGTATGTTCGTGTCATTTGTGATCATTCCAACAGTGTTAACATAGAAATCTATATGACCCAGGGCATCAGATTTAAAGCAGCCTCTCAGCAGTATGCGCAGCGGCATGGCTGCCTTGCTGGCTGCAATAAAGGTGTTGCTTACTCATCCACGCTGACCCCACAGCCCACCTCCTGACCACCCCCCACTACTCCTCCCAGCCCTGGCAGAAGCCCCCCGGTTAGTGGCACAGCTGTCAGCGAAGTATGGCGGTGCTGGACATTGTCCGTACACCCTCTCAACAGCCACCATGCCAGTTTTGTGATTTATGAGAGCACACATGGATCGCGCTGTTGAAATCTCGACCCATCGGAGGCGGAGAATCGTGGCTGGGCCCACTAATGAGATGCAAACGGTGTTTGAACTACGTGCGGCATGTGTCGCATTGACGGCGTATTTGGGGAGGCAGAGCATCGCGATTCACCGTCAAACCGGCGTGTGCCGCACTTTTGCCGTCAGGAGCTATTCTCTGCCCGATTCCATGCCCCAATTTCGGAGTCGGCCAACAGAGAATCCCGTCTGAAATGTTTTGGCCTCAACTACTTCCTGTGGTAAAGAATTCCACAGGCTCACCACTCTCACGGTGAAGAGATATCTCTTCATCCCTGTCCCAAATCGTCTACCTCATACCCTTAGACTGCAGATTTTCTGCAGGGCTATTCAAATGGGTTTTTCACAGATGGCCTCACAAAATCTGTATACATCAGAAGCTCTTCTGAACCTTCACTCTTCCAATGGCATTGTCAAACAATTGCAAATCTGGAATCATCCTGGGGATGGGAAACATATCATCCATGATCGAATGGTAGTGCAGAGTCGATAGGCCAAATGGCCTAATTCTGCTTCTATATCTTATGGTTTTATGGTCTTATGTAAAAAAACAACTCAGTAAGTGATTTAAAGGTTAGAATTATCTTTGATCTACCGATACGCCAATTTGAGGATATGGGGTAGACCATTTAGGACAGGGATGAAGAGAAATTTTATTTTCCATTACGAATCCAAGGTTAAGGGTTATGGTACAGAATGCAGGTTGCCAACAAAGTCCAAAGACATAGCACTTTCAGAGATAACCAGGAAGTAATAGTTATATTAGCAAAACAAAGATGTTATTAGATGTTACTAGAAACTGGTGGCAAGGGGAGGTAAAATTGGCAGGACAGAGTCTATGGATACATAGACAGCGTCTAGAGGTGGAGAGGATAACAAAGAAACAGATGCAAGACTAAATATAAGAATGTATTTTAATAAAGGGCTATTGAGTCTGGAATGCACCGCGAGAGTTACTCATGGTAGCACTGTGGTGAACCACTGCGTGCACCTGTATTAGGGAATGTAAGGTAGGACCTGTACTACAGGTTCGCCGGTAGCCCCTGCCGGCTGGCTCCGCCCACAAGGAGCCGTATAAATATGCGTGTCCTCCATTGACCTGCCATTTCGCCAGCTGCAGTAGGAGGCCATGCATCTGACTGCAATAAAGCCACAGTTGTACTCAATCTATGTCTTTGTGCAATTGATTGTACATCAAGCATAAATGGCTAGCATTGTGGCTTCACAGCGCGAGGGTCCCAGGTTTAATTCCCCGCTGGGTGTCTATGCGGAGTCTGCACGTTCTCCCTGTGTCTGCGCAAGCTTCCTCCGGGTGCTCCAGTTTCCTCCCACAGTCAAAAGACGTGCAGGTTAGGTGGACTGCCCATGCAAAATTGCCCTTCGTGTCTATAAAGATTCGGAGGAGATATTGGGTTACGGGGATAGGATGGAAGTGAGTGCTTAAGTGGGTCAGTGCAGACTCGATGGGCCGAATGGTCTCCTTCTGCACTGTATGTTCTATGTTCTATGTTGACTAAAGTGAAGACGACAAGGGTAACTTTAACCTGAGCTGCCAAGTAAGAAATCAAAACATCACCTCAGTCTGTTTATGCCTAATCCGATGGTCACCTTCCTACTGAGTTAGTCAGGTTAAAATAGTGCTTCCATTTAGCCTGGGTAGAGGATTGGATAGCTAACAGGAAGCTGAGAATAGGGATAAATGAGTCATTTTCAGTATGGCAAGTTATGACTAGTGGAGTGCCACAAGGATCAGTGCTGGAGTCTCAACCACATACAATCAATATCAGTGACTTGGTTGAAGGGATCAAACTTGTGGTGGCTAAATTTGCTGATGACACAAAGAAAGGTAGATAGAGTAAATTATAAGAGTAAATCAGATTGCAAAGGGATATATAGTGGTTAAGTGAGTGTGCAACACATTCACAGATGGGAGTACAATGTTGGAAAATGTGAATTTGGCCACTTTGTCAGGAAGAATAGAAAAGCTGTACACTACTTAAATGGAGACTTGACAGGAGGATGCTGAGAGGATGTTTCCCTTTATGGGAGAGACTAGTACTATGGACAGAATTTAAAAATAGGGTGACTCTTATTTAAAGTGGAGATGAAGCATGGGTCTGTGGAATTCTCTTTCTTAGAGAGCAGTCAGAGCAAGATCATTGGATATTTTTAAGGCTGAGTTTAATAGATTTTTGGCCAACAAGGGAGTCAAAGGTTATAGAGAAAAATAGTCGATGCCATAATCAGATCAGACATAACCTTATCAAAATGTTGAACAGATTTGAAAGGTTGAATGGCCCACTCTTGCTCCTAATTCGTACATTTGTATATGATACCAATATTTAAGAAAAGAGAAAGGGATATGGGAACAAAACAACCCAGGGCATTAGAACCTCAGCTTGTGCGGAAGATAAATATAAACCTAAGACATAGGAGCAGAATTAGGCCACTTGGCCCATCGAGTCTGCTCCGCCATTCAATCATGGCTGATATTTTCTCATCCCCATTCTCCTGCCTTCTCCTCATAACCCCTGATCCCCATATTAATCAAGAACCTATCTATCACTGTCTTAAAGACACTCAGTGAATTGGCGTCCACAGCCTTCTGCGGCAGAGTTCCACAGATTCACCACCTCTGGCTGAAGAAATTACTCTTCATCTCCGTTTTAAAGGATCGTCCGTTTAGTCTAAGATGGTGTCCTCTGGTTCAATTTTTCCGACAAGTGGAAACATCCTCTCCACGTCCACTCTATCCAGGCCTCACAGTATCTTGTAAGTTTCAATAAGATCCCCTCTCATCCTTCTAAACTCCGAGTACAGGCCCAGAGTCCTCAAACGTTCCTCATACCACAAGTTCTTAATTCCAGGGATCATTCTTGTGAACCTCCTCTGGACCCTTTCCAAGGCCAGCACATCCTTCCTTAGATTTGGGGCCCAAAACTGCTCACAATACTCCAAATGGGGTCTGACCAGAGACTTATACATCCTCAGAAGTACATTCCTGGTCTTGTATTCTAGCACTCTTGATGGTCTTGTATTCTAGGCTTCTTGACATGAATACTAACATTGCATTTGCCTTCTTAACTGCTGACTGAACCTGCACATTAACCTTAAGAGAATCATGAATAAGGACTCCCAAGTCTCTTTGTGCTTCTGCTTTCCGAAGCATTTCCCCATTTAGACCCCTGAGGCACACCACTAGTCATCGGATGCCATCCTGAAAAAGACCCCTTTATTCCCACTCTCTGCCTTCTGCCAGTCAGCCAATCCTCTTTCCATGCCAGCTTCTTACCCTGAACACCATGTGCTCTTAACTTATTTAACAGTCTCGTATGCGGCACCTTGACAAAGGCGTTCTGGAAATCTAAATAAATCATGTCCACTGGTTCTCCCTTGTCTAACTTGCTTGTTACCTCCTCAAAGAACTCTAACAGAATAGTCAGACACGACCTCCCTTTGACAAAGCCGTGCTGACTCAGTCCTATTTTACCATGCTCTTCGAAGTGCTTCACAATCTCATCTTTAATAACAGACTCTAAAATCTTAGCAATGACCGAAGTCAGGCTAACCGGCCTATAATTCCCCATCTTATGCCTCCCTCCCTTCTTAAACAGTGGTGTTACATTAGCCACTTTCCAGTCCTCTGGGACCCTTCCTGCCTCCAGTGATTCCTGAAAGATCATCACTAATGTCTCCATAATTTCCTCAGCTAGCTCTTTTAGAATCTTGGGGTGTAGTCCATCCGATCCAGGTGACTTAGCCACCTTCAGACCTTTCAGTTTCCCCAGAACCTTCTCCTTAATAATGGACACTGCACTCACCTCTGCCCCCTGGTTCTCCTGGAGTTTTGGCATCCCACTGGTGTCTTCCACCGTGAAGACTGATGCAAACTAACTATTCAGTTTGTCTGCCATTTCCTTGTATCCTATTATTACTTCTCCAGCCACATTTCCTAGTGGTCCAATGTCTATTTTTGCCTCTCTCTTTCCTTTTATATATTGAAAAAATCTATTCCTCTCGTCCTTTATGTTACTAGCTAGCTTGCACTCTTATTTCATCTTCTCCCCCCTTATTGTTTTTTTAGTTGTCCTCTGCTCGCTTTTAAAGGCTTCCCAATCCTCTGATTTCCCACTAAGTCTCGCCACTTCGTATGCTTTTTCCTTAGCCTTTATGCTGTCCTTGACATCCCTCGTCAGCCATGTCTGCCTTGTCCTCGCCTCAGCATGTTTCCTCCTCCTCGGATGAATTTCTATTGTGCCTCCCTAATAACCCCCAAAAACACCTGCCTTTGCTGTTCCGCTGTCTTCCCTGCTCAGCTCCTTTTCCAATCAACTCTGGCCAGCTCCTGCCTCATGTCTTTGTATTTACCCTTATTTAATTGGAATACCGTTATATCTGATTGCAGCTTCTGCCTCTCAAACTGCAGGGTAAATTCTATCATATTGCGGTCATATTGTGGTCACTGCTCCCTAAGGGTTCCTTCGCCTTAAGTTCCCTCATCAAATCTGCCTCATTTAACATCACCAAATTCAGAATTGCCTGTTCCCTAGGAGGCTCTGTCACAAGCTTCTCCAAAAAACCATCTCTCAGACATTCCACAAATTCCATTTTTTCGTATCCACTACCAACCTGATTTTCCCAGTCCACCTGCATATTGAAGTCTCCCATGATTATTGGAATATTGCCTTTTTTACATGCTTTTTCTATCTCCTGATTTACTTTTTGCCCCACACCCTGCTAGGGGGCCTGTCCATAACTCCCATCAGGGTCTTTTTACCTTTGTGATTCCTCAACTCTACCCACAGAGATTCTATGCCTTCTGATCCTATCTCATTCCTTGCTATCAATTTAACTTCACCCCTAACTAATAATACAACCCTGCCTCCTTTACCCATCTGCCTGTCCTTTCGATAGGACATATATTCTTGGATATTTAGATCCCAGCCCAGATCCCCTTGCAGCCACATCTCTGTGATGCCCACAACATCGTACTGGCCAATTTCAATGTGTGCAATAAGCTCATTTACCTTGTTCCTTATACTGCGTGCATTTAGGTACAACACCCTCAATCCTGCAGTGACCATCTCCCCTTTAACACTCTCCTCAGTCACTGTACTCTGTACTGTGGCCCTTTTTGATTTTTGACTATGGCTTCTCTGCCTTACACTTTCGCCCTTACTGCTTTTTGTTTCTGGCCCCGTTTTACTTCCCTCTGACTTCCTGCATTGGTTCCCATCCCCCTGCCACATTAGTTTAAACCCTCCCTGCCCCCTCTGGAGGACATTGGTTCCAGTCCTGCCCAGATGCAGACCGTCCGGTTTGTACTGGTCCCACCTCCCCCAGAAGCGGTTCCAATGCTCCAGGAATTTGAACCCTCCCTCTTGCACCATCTCTCGAGCCACACATTCATCGTATCTATCCTGACATTCCTACTCTGACTAGCTCGTGGCACTGGTAGCAATCCTGAGATTACTACCTTTGAAGTCCTACTTTTTAGTTTAGCTCCTAACTCCCTGATTACAGCTTGTAGGACCTCATCCCGCTTTTTACCTGTATCGTTGGTGCCTATGTGCACCACGTCAGCTGGCTGTTCACCCCCCACCCCCCTCCCCCCCCCCCCCAGAATGTCCTGCAGCTGCTCAGAGACATCCTTGAACCTGCACCAGGGAGGCAACATACCATCCTGGAGTCTCGATTGTGTCCGCAGAACCGCCTGTCTATTCCCCTTATGATTGAGTCCCCTATCACTATAGCCCTGCCATTGTTCTTCCTGCCCTGCTGTGCAGCAGAGCCAGCCATGGTGCCATGAACCTGGCTGCTGCTGCTTTCCCCGGTGAGCCATTTCCCTCAACAATATCCAAAGCTGTATATCTGTTTTGCAAGGAGATGACGGCAGGGGTCACCTGCACTGCCTTCCTACTCTTGCTCTGTCTTTTGGTCACCCATTTTCTATCTCCCTCAGTAATTTTCACCTGCGGTGTGACCAACTCGCTAAACGTGCTATCCACGCCATCCTCAGCATTGTGGATGCTCCAAAGTGAGTCCATCCGCAGCTCCAGAGCCGTCAAGCGGTCTAACAAGAGCTGCAACTGGACACACTTCTTGCACGTGAAGGAGCCAGGGTCAGTGGACGTGTCCCTGAGCTCCCACATTGCACACGAGGAGCATGAAACCGGTCTGGGATCTGCTGCCATGTCTGAAACCTTAGGTTAACTTTACAACTACAATTCCAGAAAACAAAAGAAAAAATAAATAAATAAATAAACAAAGGAAAGAAAAACTACTTACCAGTCACTTACCTAGGGATGAAAAGCACCTCCTCCCCACCCAGCTTCAAATACCCACCCAGCTTCGAATTCCCACCTAACTTCAAATTCCCCAACTCACCCATCGCTGTGTCTCACTCTGGCTGTGTCTTCTCTGGCTCACTGGGAGAACTCACTGGGAGTGAGTTGAAGTTACTCTTTTCAAATGATCAATGATGTCACGAACTCTGAACTTTGCGAGATGATTAGAATTTAAAATGTACCTTTAATCTTAGAAGAACCCTAGAATCCCTACACTGCAGAAGGAGGCCATTCAAGTCTGCACTGACCTTCCAAAAGAACACCCTACCTGAGCCCATACCCCTGCCCTACCCCCGTAACCCCGCCTAATCCACAAATCTTTGGACGCTAAGGGGCAATTTAGCATTACCAATTACCTAATCATCACATCTTTGGACTGCGGGAGGAAACTGGAGCAACCGGAGGAAACTCACGCAGACACGGGGAGAAAGTCCACACAGACAGTCACCCAAGGCTGGAAATGAACTTTGGTCCATGGAGCTATGAGACAGCAGTGCTAAGCAGTGTTCCACCATGCCGCCCTTTAAGTCAAAGTGCTGAATTCCTGGTAAATACCTCAGTTCGGAAAAGTGCCCATGTGACTTCAGGTTGCCATGGGATGGGAGTTGAGAAGGAAGAAAAACTCACAGAAAAATGCACTGAGATGCTGATTGGCAGTTTATAGCTCCTCTCTCAGAAACACACAGAACAGACAAATGGCTGCTGCTGAGAAGCAGCGAGAAGAGAATTGCAATTCTCACAGGAACAGGTCTGCAATCTTATCTAGGAAATGATGAGGAAAACAGTTTTACCAGAGTCAACTAAACCATTTAAAGGGATCATCCAGAAACCTCTAGATTTCAGGATTGTCAGCTCATGTGACTTTGGGGAAAGGGGAATCCGTTGAGTTTTGCCTTGCTGGGGATAATCAGATCTGGAAACCTAAGGCAGAGCGGAACAATTGTCATGGAACACTTGGGGAGAGATTCTTAATTTCTGAAACTAAGTGTTGGCGACGGCGCAGAATTTACGGAGTTCCACGACACCAAAACTGGCTCCGCACCGGGATTGATTCAGCTGCTGTTAAGGAGCTATCACCGGTACCATGTGGAACACAATCAATTCCAATGAGAAATGGTGCCGGATTCGCTGGTTTCACGATTGACACTGAGGAGGCTGACAAGCTGCAGCCGTATATACACACTTCACTCCCCACGCACACCATCCCAGCCAACAAGATGGCAGCGAGATGTGTGCGTCCCCACTCTTCACGGACGCCGAGCTGGAGCCTGGGAAGAAGACTGCCAGCCGCCGCCATTCGCCATTCCTGGGCGCAGGTGGCAGAGGCGGTGAGCGCAGCGGCAACACCGTCCGGACCGGCCAGCAGTGCCGGAAAAATCTGCACGACCTCAACAGGGCGGCCAGGGTGAGGAGACAGCATTTTGCCCCTGGCACTAACCCCACCATCCCACACACCCGTAACCCAACAGCCCCACCCCCGCCCCCCCCACCCAGAGCGCGGGTGAACTGCCACCCTGCAGCACACATTGTCACCCATATCAGCCACCACTGCCGGGTGCCCTGGCCACTGAAGCCATCAGTTACCTACCCCCTGGGCTGCATGTGTCAGACTGTCTAACACTATCATTTTCTGTTTGCTCCGCCTCCCCCCCCCCCCCCCCCCCCTCCCCACCCCCAGGAGGAGGCCACCCACAACCACCAGGAGCGGGTGAAGACTGGAGGGGCACTGCCAGACCTGCGGATCCTAACTATGGCAGAGCAGAGGACTCAGTACGTGGTTGGTGGCCTGGAGGAAAGCGACATCATCAGGGTGGAGTTCGGCCGTGGGCTAGGAAGTGAGATTCTGCTGAGATGCGGTTCCAAGTGACACGTGTGTTAACCGTCCCACACTCCCCCGGCTCCCGTTCTAATCATGCATCTTGTCTTGCATATTATGGGACTTTTCAAAGATGGGGCGCTGGTCCATCTGGTGTCCCCCGCCCCCTGACAGCGCCACAAGCCGGAGCAACCCCCGTCCCCCTCCTCCCATAAGTCGAGCAGGAATGCTGAAAGCAGATCGGACGCCAGTCGTCCATCTGAGATGCAGATCACCCGGGAACTCGAGTTTGAGTTTGGAACTCACTTCCCGTCATAGTTGTCTCCAACACCCTCTACCATCCCAGAGACACTCACCTCGGTTGGGCACTTTAGTGAAGAGATTCCTGGGATACTATCTGGTGTGCACCATACAGCTGCTCCGGTACAGCAGAGGGAGGCAGAAACACCCGAGAATGCGGATAGTCAGAGGGCGGGCAGGCAGACCCCAGGGCTAGCTGCAATCCAGATGAGTTTTGGGCTTCAGGAACAGAGAGTCCCATCAATTTTGCTGATGCAGTTGTAGAGCCAGGGACTATATGAGGGATTGTTGGCGAGCATTCAATACCTGCAGGTGTAGTTGGAGGAGTCCAACAGCGTGCAGCAGCAGGAGGTGGTGCTGACCATGCATGGCACGTAGGCCAACACTGTACGGTTTGCGTCAGCAGTGGGGGTGATGGTTCCGGCTATGGATCAACATGTCCAAGGCCCAGGACAGGGTTGCCGTCTCACAGGCAGCCATGTGCCAGTGCCACCTGGAAATCGCGAGCATGCAGACCCTGGTTGAGGCCAGAG
Source organism: Scyliorhinus canicula (assembly GCF_902713615.1). Lineage (NCBI taxonomy): Eukaryota > Metazoa > Chordata > Chondrichthyes > Carcharhiniformes > Scyliorhinidae > Scyliorhinus > Scyliorhinus canicula. The sequence goes on along the minus strand of NC_052147.1, from coordinate 160,299,717 downwards.
TGGGCCTCCAGGACTGGGAGCGCCAGGTGGCGGGGGAGCATCAGGGGGCGGCTCCACTTATACTCCCATCCCATGGAGTAGCCCAAGGGCCATCAGGCACCCCGTGGGAGGAGGAGGTGATGGGGCCCGTGCCGGTGACTCCCGCGGGGTAAATGCCGGAACACTACAGCACCTCGGACTTCCCACCCCACCCCTGTGCCTGGTGCTTCTGGCATGCAGTGGGCAGAACAGGATGCCACCATGCCACCTGGGACACCTCAGCTGCAGCTTGGCCCATCCAGACCAGTAGCCCCAGATGACGGCCACCAATGGGGACTCCGGTACCATCTGGGAAACCACCAAGGCCGTAAGGTCATGTGGTAGTATGACGAGGGAGATTATATTACCTTAGAACCAAGCTGCCATTGGTACAGCAGTCTCACTGCCCATTGGCCCAGGCAAGTCATGTGCCTCTCTGCCAATTGGCTGTGGCTAGTCATGTGACTCCCCGCCGATTGGCTGAGGTTGGTAGCTCCGCCTACAAGGCGGGGTATAAGAACTCGTACCGGCTGGCATTCGGCCTTTCTCTGGACGACCACTGCCAGGCTCACATCTAGCGTATTAAAGCCTGTTGTTTGGAACTTCACTACGAGTGGGGACCCCCCACTGCACTCCTCTGGGGCCCCGTGCGGCCTGCAGACCTCGCTGCCCCCACCCCCCACCGCCACGAGTGATTCAAAGACGCCGCCATCTTGGGCCCCCGATGCCACGTGCGGCCCACAGGTGCTGCCATTTTGGGGCCCCGACTCCACGTGCGACCCCCGGGCGCCACCATCTTGTTTATCCCTCACCACATGCGGCCGACAGGCACAGAGGACCCCGCAAGCGATTACTCCGTATTGGATGACGACTCAGTGTTCCTGCCACGACTCGCCTCGGTGACGCTGGATCAATCACGGCTCCGCACGCGTTCCATGGCGTCACACAGATCCACCTCAACGGTCGCGAGACGAGCTGCCTACTGGACTCCGGGAGCACAGAGAGCTTCGTCCACCACGACACGGTAAGACGCTGCGCTCTCCCCGTGCATCCAGTAAAGCACAAAATCGCTCTGGCATCTGGTTTGTACTCAGTCCAAATCACCGGGTGCAGCGTGGCGGACCTCACGGTCCAGGGGAGAGTTTTAAAAAACTACAAATTCCTCATCCTTCCCCGCCTCTGCGCACTTGCACTTCTCGGACTGGACTTTCAGTGCAATCTGCAGAGCTTAACTTTTAAATTCGGCGGCCCTATTCCCCATCTTACTGTCTACAGCCTCGCGTCCCTAAAGGTCGACCCCCCTTCCCTGTTTGCAAACCTCACCCCGGATTGCAAACCCGTCGCCACCAGAAGCAGACGGTACAGTGCCCAGGACCGGATCTTCATCAGGTCCGAGGTCCAAAGGCTCCTGAAGGAAGGGGTCATAGCGGCTAGCAACAGTCCCTGGCGGGCACAAGTGCTGGTGGTTAGGACTGGGGAGAAAAACTGGATGGTCATTGACTACAGTCAGACCATCAACAGGTTTACACAGCTGGACGCGTATCCTCTGCCACGTTTCTCCAACCTGGTTAACAGGATCGCGCAGTACAAAGTTTTTCCACGGTGGACCTCAAGTCCGCCTACCACCAGCTCCCCATCCGCGCGAGTGACCGAAAGTACACTGCGTTTGAAGCGGATGGGCGACTCTACCACTTTTTAAGGGTTCCATTCGGTGTCACAAATGGGGTCTCGGTCTTCCAAAGGGCGATGGACCGAATGGTTGACCAATACGATTTACGAGCCACCTTCCCGTATCTCGACAATGTCACCATCTGCGGCCATTACCAGCAGGACCACGACACCAACCTCCGAAAATTCCTGTGTACTGCAAAACTTCTTAACTTCACATATAATAACGATAAGTGCGTGTTCAGCACCGACCGTCTAGCCATCCTCGGCTACGTAGTGCGTAACGGAGTGATAGGCCCAGACCCCCTAATGGAACTCCCCCTTCCCAACTCCCTCAAACGCTGTATGGGCTTCTTTTCATATTACGCCCAGTGGGTCCCTAACTACGCCGACAAAGCCCGCCCCCTCATCCAGTCCACCACGTTTCCCCTGTCGATGGAGGCCCGCCAGGCCTTTAGCCGCATCAAAGCAGACATTGCAAAGGCCACGATGTGCGCTATCGACGAGTCCCTCCCATTCCAGGTCGATAGCGACGCGTCCGATGTATCTCTGGCGGCCACCCTCAACCAAGCGGGCAGACCCGTGGCCTTTTTCTCCCGGACCCTCCACGCTTCCGAAATCCGCCATTCCTCGGTGGAAAAGGAGACACAGGCCATTGTCGAAGCTGTGCGACATTGGAGGCACTATCTGGCCGGCAGGAGGTTTACCCTCCTCACAGCCCAACGGTCAGTAGCCTTCATGTTCGATAATGCACAGAGGGGCAAGATCAAGAACGACAAGATCTTGCGGTGGCGGATCGAGTTGTCCACGCACAACTACGATATCTTGTATCGTCCTGGGAAGCTCAATGAGCCTCCTGATGCCCTGTCCCGCGGTACCTGCGCCAACGCACAGGTGGACCGCCTCTGCACCCTCCACGTGGATCTCTGCCATCCAGGCGTCACCCGTTTTTTTCATTTTATCAAGACTGGCAACCTGCCCAACTCCATCGAGGAGGTCAGGACTGTAACCTGGGAATGCCACATTTGCGCGGAGTGCAAGCCGCATTTCTACCGCCCCGAGCAGGCGCATCTGATAAAGGCTTCCCGCCCTTTTGAACGTCTTAGCATGGACTTCAAAGGTCCCCTCCCCTCCAACAACCGCAACACATATTTCTTAAATGTGATTGACGAGTACTCCCGCTTCCCGTTCACCACCCCCTGCCCTGACATGACCGGGACAACTATCATCAAGGCCCTCCACTCCATTTTCTCCCTGTTCGGTTACCCTGCGTACATCCACAGCGACCGGGGGTCCTCCTTTATGAGTGACGAGCTGCGTCAATTGATGCTCAGCAGGGGCATCGCCTCCAGCAGGACGACCAGTTATAACCTCCGGGGTAATGGTCAGGTCACGAGGGAGAACAGTACGGTCTGGAAGACTGTCCTACTGGCCCTACGGTCCAGGTGTCACCCAGTCTCCCACTGGCAAGAGGTCCTTCCAGACGCCCTCCACTCTATTCGGTCTCTCCTCTGTACTGCCACATATCAAACACCTCACGAACGTCTTCTTGTTTTCCCCAGGAAGTCTTCCTCTGGGACCCCACCCCCGGCCTGGCTGGCCACCCCCGGGCCCATACTGCTCCGGAAGCATGTGCGGGTGCACAAGTCTGACCCGTTGGTTGAAAGAGTCCAGTTACTCCACGCGAACCCGCAGTACACGTACGTGGAGTATCCCGACGGACGACAGGACACGGTCTCCCTTCGGGACCTGGCACCCGCCGGAGTGCGGCCACAACCCCCAGCACCAACACCCCCCCCTCCAGTCCCAACTGCCCCCACAACCCAGCGCACAGGAACCCCATCCCCCGGCCCGACTACCTCTAGCTCCGACCAGAGGTACGGATGCAGGACCACGACCGCAGCTCCCGGACGACCACTGCTCCAACGTCACCGGTGCCGCTGCGCAGGTCCAGCAAGACACCGAAGGCACCCATTACGGTTATTATTGGTTTTCTTTCTACACTGTATATTGTACGTTGGTTTTTCTTACACATTCGTCGCGGGCCAGTGGGCAGCCATAGTTACCTCGGTGCTACTTGAGATGATCTCTAGTCATACTACCGGTCTTATGGGACATGCACACCCCCCCCCCCCCCCCGCTTCTTTCTCAACAAGGGGTGAATGAGGTAGTATGACTAGGGAGATCATATTACCTTAGAACCAAGCTGCCATTGGTACAGCAGTCTCGCTGCCCATTGGCCTAGGCAAGTCATGTGTCTCTCTGCCAATTGGCTGTGGCTAGTCATGTGACTCCCCGCTGATTGGCTGAGAGGTTGGTAGCTCCGCGTACAAGGCGGGGTATCAAAACTCATACCTGCTGGCAGTCGGCCTTTCTCTGGACGACCACTGCCGGGCTCACATCTAGCGTATTAAAGCCTGTTGTTTGGAACTTCACTACGACTCGAGTCCAATTGATGCTGCATCAGGCCAGAAAGCTAGATACTGGTTGTTAGCATGGGTGCAGGGCAGTTTAGTTATAGGGGCTCAGGCAAAAATCACGTTAAGCACCTGTTCACTCTGTTACAACCTGTCTTGATGCAAGGTCAGATAGGTGTGAGGGGTCGGCTGATCTGGGCTGGCCAGAGAGGGGGGTGGGGCGGTGAATGGGTGTATGTTATCGGTGGCCTGGGCTCCCCACCATCTTCCCCCCAAATGCACCCACCATCGTCACCCCAGGGATTCGATGGGACCGTGTGATGGAATGGCCAGCTGGCATGCAGTGATCACCCAGGTGGACGGTGGAAAGTGCTGCCATGGGCAGGAGTCAGACATTGTCAAATGTTGAGGAGCACCAGAGCTCATCGTAGAGCGTATTGCCATCATCCTCCATCCCATGAACCAGACCCTCTGTTACTGCCAATCCAGGGCCCCCACCTGTAGTGTGGCAGGTATGTATCACAAAGGGGTTCCAGGCAAGGGGATAGGAAAGGTATGTGAGGTTGGAATGAAGTGTCTGTGCCCCTGGCCAGTCCCCACCCTTCCTAGTTTGTGAACCTGGAGGCGATTAGAGTGTCTCATGCGCGTTGGCCCTGGTGCACACGTTGTGCGGCCTCCCATACCTGCTTGGGCCCCATGTCCATCCTCCCCCTCCCCACATCCTCCTCATCGGACAAGGCCTGCCGTTCATCCTCCCCATCCAGCATGTCACCCCTCTGCTCTGCGATGCACCGGAGGACACAGCAGGCTGCCACGATGAGGGTGACCTTCTCAGCATCATACTGGAGGGCACCTCCAGAGCAGTCCAGGCACCTAAACCACGTCTTCAGGAGGTTGAAGTACCGCTCGATCACCCACCTGATTGCTGAATGGGTATCATTGTAGAGGTTGTCAGCGTGTCTGCGGCCTCCAGATAGGTGTCATCAGCCACAGCCGCAGGAGCCCATGAGCTAATCCCCCGGCAGGGGGGCTACTCAAATATGTCAGGAAGCGTCGAGTGTGGCAGGATAAAGCACGTACCCGGGTATCGGCACAGACGTGCACGAAGCAAGGCGGATGGTCACATATCAGCTGCACGTTCAACGAGTGGAACCCCTTTCGGTTTGTGTAGAGCGGCCTGTCATCTGCAGGTGCTCGTAGGGCGACATGAATCCAGTCGATCACCTCCTGGACCCGGGGCATCCAATTGATGGCGGTGAAACCCGTTTTTCGGGCATCTGATGGGCTTGGTCCACATTGAAATGGATGTATTGAGCCACCTGGGCATGATGGGCCTTCATGACGGCCCGGATGCACCTGTGCACAAGGTCTGTGAGATCCCGGACAGGTCCCCACTCGGCGCCTGGAAGGACCCCATGGCGTAAAAGTTCAGGGCGACCGTCACTTTCACAGCTATTGGGAGCGGGTGTCCTCCCGCACACCCCTGCGTTCCCAGGTGTGGCATTATCTAGCAGAAATATCGCACTTTCTCCCTGCTCAGAGTCTTCGACAGCATGCCCGGTCCGGCAGGTTTTCGAACGACAGGCGCTGCCGGTAGACAAGAGGCCTCTTGTGGCACCTCCTCCTTGGCCTGTTGGACAGCTGGCTTTCCATTCTGGGCGGCTGCCTCCTGTCCCTTTGTGCCATGCTCCACTGCTGCACACTCCGCTTACTCCTCCTCGGGTAGCTCCAGCTTGTGCAGATGCAGGGCATCCCCAGGGCTGCGGCGACGAGCAGGAAGGCCACCATTGCTGGTTGTATTCCAATGTCCGTAGGGGGTGAAAGGCATGGTGCGTACACCTGTGCCCAACCAGGTCCAACAGGCTACATGGTGGCCCCAGTTGACACAGTGGGCTCTGCCCACGCACGTTCCTCTCTACACTCCCCCTTCCCCACCTCTGCACCCCTGGCCCCAGTGGCCATCACCATGGGAGTTTCTGGCCCTAGCGTAGTCCCTGATGCCAGGGGTAACGATGGCTGGTGCTGTCCTTGCCAGCGGTATGCTCCACGACCCCTGTCCGTCACCCCTGTAGAGGCGACTGTGGCTGTTGCCCTGGATGGACCGCCGGCGGGTGGCGGCTAGGTGGGAGGGGTGGGGTATGGCGGGGGTTGGGGTGCTGTTGCACCCATACGGCCGGTGTCAAGCTGCAGAACTACGGGCCAATGTGGGTGGTCATTGGGGTGCGCAGCAAGAAGGCTGCCTTGCAGGCCACAGCAATGGAGGTCCGTGATAGGACACTGCCTACTACTGTGGGAGGTCACTCCTGCTACTTGGCCTGTTCCCCCATCACCCCACCTCCCCCGGCAGGGCCCCCCTTACCCCAGCCAGCCTGTCCAGTGTCTGGCCCAGCAGCGCACAGTCGTGCCTCTATGTCCTACCTCTTTTCTCTCTCCCTCATCAGCCACAACGCCGTTTTCACGATTTAAAAGCACAAGTGAACTACACCGTTGGGAACTCAGCCCATCGGAGGCGGAGAATCGCAGAGGCCCCAGAGAATACCGGGCCAGGCCCGCTAATGACATGCAAACTTGATGGTTTAGCACACTGGGCTAAATCGCTGGCTTTTAAAGCAGACCAAGGTAGGCCAGCAGCACAGTTCAATTCCCGTACCAGCCTCCCCGAACAGGCGTGGGAATGTAGCGACTAGGGGCTTTTCACAGTAACTTCATTGAAGCCTACTCGTGACAATAAGCGATTTTCATTTTCATTTCATTTTCAAACGGTGTTTACTGTCCGTGCATTCCGGAACACATTGACTCCCCTGTCGAGGAGACGGATAATTGGAATTTGGGTCAAATCGCCACCCGTTGCGAATTTGTCATCGGAACCTATTCTTTCCGCAATTGAGTTTTGCGATTTTGCGTCAGCCAATGAAGAATCCTGTCTTTGAAGTTTTGACATGGTGTGCCTGGGAGCACTGAACCTCTGCTGAAGAGCTTGGAGTGAGTTTGAAGTTTGTCCCGTTATTGCTACAGAAGAGGTAGGTTCCAGGAACATATATAGACAAAGTCAAAAATGCAAGACGATACTTTGAATGTGAGTCTTTACCTGCAAAGACTCGCATTCAAAGTATCATCTTGCATCTTTGACTTTGTCTATATGTTTCTGGAACCTACCTCTTCATTCACCTGAGGAAGGAACAGTGCTCCGAAAGCTAGTGATTCAAAACAAACCTGTTGGACTTTAACCTGGTGTTGTAAGACTTCTTACTGTGTTCACCCCAGTCCAACGCCGGCATCTCCACATCATGATGTCTGCCAGAAGCATGGCGCAGAGTAAATACATTTTGTAACATAATCTGGTGGCTTTAGTTAGTTAATTATCTTACTTTTTTCTTTAGTTTGATGTACCAGTTCCCTGTTAATTAATGTTTGATCTAGGTTGCTTTCAGTTTATTTGTTACAATAAAAAGCTTTAAAAAGTGAAATCTTGTCCCTCGTTATTTCCGTTGGCATTGTCGGGATTCCTTTCTTTTAAAATGTTATCTATCTCTACCGGGATTATAAAAACATGATGCAATTTTGTGCTGAATGATCTGTTTCTATTTTTTAATTCTATTTAATTCTATAAAATGGAAGATCCTTATCCTGATATTAATTCCTGATAATGATTCTAAAACTTCTACTTTCTACAACAATGATACTTTGAGTAATATACAAGTGATAAAATTACATTTCAACCAATAGATGACAAATCCTGTTCGAAATATAACATACATCTGCTCCAGCTCATAAATGATTGGTGAAAATATAAATATTTCAGAACATTCAAACATTACAGTGCACATGCTTATTTCCAGCCTGTAAATGCTGCAACTGTGGCAGAGCAGGTGTGCAGGGTTACTGTGATTAATCAAGTCAGTTGATTTCAGTTCAAAAAAAGTTCTGGTCTAGAACACAATAAGAAATATTCGTACTATTGTACCACAAATGAATAATGTCGTAGACTATAGTTAATATATTACATATTATTGTCAATAAGAACTCTGATGTATCTAAGAATGGTGAATATTATATTTATCACAATTGTATTGAAGCAGCTCAGGGTGCAACATGATGCATGTAGAGAACCTGAACCTGAATTGCACTTTGTGTGATGGCCATTTTGAAATGTTTGTAATGTTCTTTCAGATATTTTAGAATTAAGTATATTTTTGCAAAAAAACCTTAAATGCCAGCAAGCTCCAGGCTCCCATCACCTTCTGGACATATATAAATTCTCCTCAGCTCCCCACTGGTCATTGCCCCTACTGCTAACGGAAATAGGTCTTTCCTATCCACTCTATCTAGATCCCTCTAATAGGTCTCCATCAGTAATCTTTGTTCCAAAGAAAACAACTTCAGCTAATCCAAAATCTCTGCATAGCTAGAATTTTCTATTCCTGGCAATTCGCTGGTAAATCCCCTCAACATTCTTTCAGTAATGAAATGACCAGAATTGTACACAGTACCTTAACCGTAGTCTAACGAGTATTTTAATGGTGTTCTAACTGTGCCAACATAACCTTTTAAAAAAATATTTTGTGCGATAGGGACGTCGTTGGCTGAACCAACATTTAGTGCCCATTCCTAATTGCCCTTGAGTGAGCATTTTGGTGTCAACCTTATTGCTGTGCATCTGGAGTCACATGTATGCCAGACCAGGTAAAGATGGGCTGGTTTCCTTTCCGATAATCAACAATGGTTTCATGGTCATCATTAGACTTTTAATTCTAATTCACCATCTGTCGGTGGTGGGATTCGAATCCTGGGTCTCTGGAATACTAGTTCAGTGATGATACCACTACACCACTGCCTCTCTGTTCCTATATTCTAAGTTTCAGGTAATAAAATATCCCAGCGTGCCTTTTTAACCACCTTATCTACCTGCCCAGGTAACTTCAGGCACTGGTGAACATGCACACGCGGGTCTCTGTACCTACACTTCTAGGTATCGTAATTATTGTGGTTTTGCCTTGTTTAAGCTGCACGCCTCACAAAATGCAGACCTCAGAATAAAGAGTAGCACGTTCTAGGCATCCTTCATAATAGTTAGTGTTGCAGATTTTGCTGTAAGATTTATTGTTTAAGGATTAACAGTTTGTCAGAAGCCTCCGCTGTTACATCGCCAGCACATGGCTCCTGTGAAGTTTTGCCTCAGAACCTGGATATTTATGGGATTGCATCAGCTTCCCACTCCCATGGAGTGCAAAGGAAGAGTTGCATTTAGATAGTAATTACAGCCAATGAAGAACTTGGGAAGTGTAGTCACTGCAGCAGTGACTACACTTAGGAAACGTGGCAGCCAATTTTTACACAGCAAGATCCAACAAACTGCAATGTAATAATGACCTACTCTCTGCCCTGCCTCCATTAAACCCGGATGTGGCCAGGTTGGAGTTGGGTTGGGGTCGGTTTGAGATTGTAAAAATGTTAATATCTCACCAACCCAACACACCCCTTTATTGTGGTTCAAATTAGCCCTGTAGTTTCATTTGAAAGTAATGTTGAAAACCCACTGCTGTCCCTTTAATATCACTGGTTCCACAATCACAAGCTTATTAAATGTAAGATGCCTCCCAGCAAAACCACAGCAGGAAATCACTTCAGGTAACATGAAAGTATCACTGCTGAGACTGATTTGACTGTTTGATGTATTTATCTCATTTTTGCAGCAATGAGCAATTTTCACAGGTGTGACCCATATCTATATCTGCTAATGAAAGAATGGAGCAGTGAAGAAAGTTGCTGAATATAGAGTATGTGACAGGCTGCTTTCAATTGTGCAAAGTAAAATTAACACTGGCTAGCTCAAAAACACAAGAATAAGGACGAGTAGAGTTTCTGGCCCCTCGTGCCCGATCTGCCATTTGGTAAGATCATGGCTGATCTGATGTGGACTGAGGTCCACTTTCCTGCCTCTCCCCCATAACTCTCGACTCCTTTGTCGATCAAAACTCTGTCTAAATGACTTCCGGTGGCTGCCATGGAGTGAGTGGTCGCAAATACGGTGCCCCTTTTACCCGAACCTTGGGGAATTTCAACGGAAAGGTTGTGCAGAGGTTTTGGGGGGGGGGATAAATTCTACCCTGGATGGGCATGCCTGCAGGTTACCAAACTTGATAGAAGACAGTGAGAGCCTCGGCTTAAGTGTTGGAGGAGACTCATGGAGCAGCATCAAGTATAAAGATGGTGGAGGAGGAAGGTTTGTCGTTGACTGGAAAGCTGCAATGGAGCTGTTGATGAGCTTCATGAAGGCCGAATTTCGGCAGCAGCCTAAGGGAATGCAGAACGACTGGTAAAAGGCGATTGAGGGGGTAGCGGCAGCAATTCACAGGACCTTGGAAAGGGTGCAGAAGAGCCAGGAGGTGCAGTTGGTGACTCCAGGAGGCGGAGAAGGTGGCGACTGACCAGAGTGATCAGATTGTGGCTCTGGATGTGAAGATGGCGATCCTGAGGGATATGTGTAAGATGCTGCAAGCAAAGGTGGAGGACCAGGAAAATAGATCCAAGCAAAATCTTCAGATTGTGGGCCTTCCAGAGGGAGTAGAGGGAATGGGGCTTTGTCTCGAGGATGTTGGTCAGGTTGGTGGACGAGAAGGTGCTAGACGAGGCCCCGGAGGTGGATCAGGCCCATAGGTCCCTGAGGCAAAGTCCAAGAGCTGAGGTGCTGCCACAAGCAGTGATTGTGCATATGCACAAGTTTCAGGACAAAGAAAAGATTCTGAGGTGGGCAGGGCGCGGCGGGATTGTGATTGGGAAGGAAACCGAATCCGGATTTATCAGGACATTGATGCAGAGCTGGCCAGGAGATGGCTGGGCTTCATCAAGGCCAACACAGTGTTTGGGATGCTGCACCCGGCCAAGCTTTGGGTCACGTTGGATGTATTACTTTGGGATGCCAGTGGAGGCGAATGACTTTATTAAGGAACATAAGCTGGGGGAGGGCTGAAGGGGGAATGTGGGTGGACGTTCTGTCTCTGTTAAGTTGTGGTACCCGTTTCTGTTAGCCGATTGAGATATTTTCATATTTTTTGTATGTTTTGGTATTTTGTATTGAAGTTAAATTGTTTTTTTTCGGAAAGGGTGCTTTCAGTGTTTCACAGAATTCCGACAGTACAGAAAGTGGCCGTATGGCCCATCGAGTCTGCACCGACCCTTTCAAAGACTACCTCACCATCCCCAGTCCTACAACTAAGGGGCAATTTAGCTTGTCCAATCGACCTAACGTGCACATCTTTGGACTGTGGGAGGAAACTGGAGCACCTGGAGGAAATCCACGCATACACAGGGAGAAAGTGCAAACTCCATACAAACAGTCATCCAAGGTGGGAATCGAACCCGGGTCCCTGGTGCTGTGAGGCAGCAGTGCTAACCACTGTGTCATTGTGTTGGAGGTAAAATGTTTAACTGTATTGTATTCTGTTAGGTATGCTCTGTGCAGTGCATGAGGGGTCGGTGTGGGTCAGGATGGAGCAGTAGGGTGGTTTGAGAATGCTCTGTATGGGGACCATTTTGGGGTGATGTTTCTTGCATTGCATTAGTGGTGGGGTACAGGGGCAGGGCCAGGGTGGAAGTCTGGAGAGAACCAACGGGTGGAGGGCAGGTGGGATGGATAGAGGGGTGGAGATGGTGGATGTTTGGGTTCGGGCCGTCAAGTAGGTGTCGCCACGCTAGCAAGAAATGCAAATGAACAAAAGTGAAGTGAGGAGGGGAAGAGGCAGGCACTGGAGGAGCTGCTAGTGCTAAAGAAGGTGATGGAGTGCATCGTTATGATGCAGTCGGAGAAGATGTAGGCGCCGGATAGTTTCCCAGCGGAATTTTATAAGCAGTTTGCGACGGAGTTGGCATTATGACCCTGTCGAAGTGCCGGAGGTGATGGTGTAAGAGGACGCAGAGAAGACCTTTGACTGGGTAGAGTGGAGATATTTGTTTGAAATTCTGGGGAGGTTTGGGTTCAGGCCGAGGTTTGTGACATGGGTATGGGTGCTGTATACGTCCTCCATGACAAGTGTGTGAATGAATGAGGTAAACTCAGGGTATATTCTGGGTTGCACAGGGGAACGAGGTTGAGGTGTCCATTCTCCCCGCTGTTGTTCGCGTTGGAGATTGAGCCATTGGTGATAGCATTTAGCGCCTCGACTGAGTAGTGGGGGATTGAGATGGGAGCAGGGAGCACCAGGTGTCGGTGCACACCGACGACCTGTTGTTGTTCGTGATAGAAAGTATGGGCAGAATCATGGGCCTACTGGTTTGGGTCCTTTTCGGGCTATAAAATAATGTTTGGAACAGTGAGGTGTTCCCGGTGAATGCTGCAGAGGGGGGTTAACCTGCGGCTCTGCCATTTAAGGTGGCAAGGGAGCAGTTCCAGTACCTGGGCATCCAGGTAACACATGAGGGGCCACAATGCAGAAGTTGAACTTGACGGGGTTGGTGGAGGAGGTTAAGGGGACCTTAAAAGATTGGATACGGTGATGAAGATGAACATACTGCCAAGATTCCAGTTTGTGTTTCAGTCCCTTCTGCTCTTCCTCCCAAGGTATTTTTTGGATTGGATTGGATTGAATTAGATTTGTTTATTGTCACATGTATCGAGGTAGAGTGAAAAGTATTTTTTTGCGAGCAGCTCAAACAGTACATGAAAATAAAAAGAAAATACATAATAGGGCAACACGAGGTATAAAATGTAAATTCATAGACACTAGCATCGGGTGTTTTTCGGAGGGTAGATGTGTTAAGCCTGGAGGGTGGCTGGCACTCCCCAATTACTACTGGATGCATGAGGAGAAGGTGAGACGGTGGTGCTGGGACGGAGGGGTTGCAAGGTGATGAGCCTGAGGGCTCTGGTGAAGGCCCGAGGAAGTATACGAGGAGTCCAGTGGTGGCGTTGTCTCTAAAAACGTTTGAACCAGCTGAGGAGACAACTGGGGCAGATGTCGGTGATGACTCCACTGTGTGGGAATCTTAGGTTTACACTGGGGGGGGGGAATGGATGGGATGTATAGGAGATGGAGGGAGGAGGGGCGAATGTGGATCAGGGGCATGTTTGTGGAGGAGACGTTCGCTGGATTTGAGAAACTGAGGGAGGAGTGTGAGCTACCAATGGGGAGTGAGTTTAAGTATTGGCGCGCGCAGGATTGCGCGCAAGGAGCTCCTTCATTCCCTCAGGTACTGGAGTATACACTTCTGAAGAAAATGCTGCTCCAGGATAAGGAGGGAATGGTAGGATTGGGAATATCTATGGGGGGTTGGGAGAGCAAGGCACGGCCTTAATGAAAAGGATAAAGCAGAAGTGGGAAGAGGAGTTGGCGAGGGAGATAGGACAGGGACTTTGGTGCGAAGTAATGTGCCGAGTGAACTCGACCTTCTCCAACGCAACAATGAGTTTCATACAATTTAAGGTGGTGCACAGGGTCCACATGACACAGGCCCGGACGAGTGCGTTTTTTTCCGGAGGTAATAGATGGGTGCAAGAGGTTTGACAGGGGTCCGGCCTAACATGCCTGACCTAACATGCCTAACAGGGCAGCATGGTAGCACAAGTGAAGCACTGTGGCTTCACAGCACCAGGGTCCCAGGTTCGATTCCCTGCTGGGTCACTGTCTGTGCGGAATCTGTACGTTCTCCCCGTGTTTGCGTGGGTTTCCTCCTGATGCTCCGGTTTCCTCCCACAGTCCAAAGACATGCAGGTTAGGATTGGCCATGATAAATTGCCTTGAGTGACCAACTAAGGTTAGGAGGGGTTATTGGGTTACGGGGATAGGGTGGAAGCGAGGGGCTTAAGTGGGTCGGTGCAGACTCAATGGGCCAAATGGCTTCCTTCTGCACTGTGTGTTCTATGCCCATATGTTGTGGGGGTGTGAGGAGTTGGAGAGCTTCTGAGAGGCGATGTTTGAGAACCTATCGAGCATTGTAGGGGTTGACATGACGGTTGGGGTGTCCGAGGTGCTGGAGGAGAAGGGGGGGCAATGTTGTGGTCTTCGCCTCTGATTGCCCGATAATGGATGCTCTTAAATTGGAAGCTGCCTACACCACCAAGGTCATGGCATGGTTTGGAGTTTTGTACGAGTTTCTTAGGTTGAAGAACATCAAATTTGCCTTCAGGGGGTCGGAGGTGGGCTTCGAGGTACTGTGGAAGCCGTTCATGGCTATATTTGATGAGCTGTTTGTCAAGGTGGGGCAGTAAATATGAAAAAAGTACAAACTGTATACTCTGTTGGATGTTAAAGCTGTGTTATTATGTTGAATATGTTTGGAATTAATTACCTTTAAAAAAAATCTTTCTAACTACGCCTTGAATATATTCACTGACTCAGCCCCACTGCTCTCTGTTAAGAGAATTCTACAGACTAATGATCTTCTGAGAGAAAAAAAAAATCTCCTCACCTCCATCTTAAATGGAAAACTCTTATTCTTAAATCTGTCCCATAGTTTTGGATTCTCCCACCGGGGAAACATCAGGCGGGATTTTCCATTAGGTGATACCGAAATCGGGAAAAGTGTTTCATTCCATATAGTAGACACTGTTTGCATATCATCAGCGGGCCCAACCCGGTATTTTTCGGGGCCTCCACAATTCTCCGCCTCTGATGGGCCAAGTTCCCTATGGCGTGGTTCACATTGCGTTTTTAAAAATCGTGAAACCGGCGTGTGGGTTGCTGAGCGAGAGAGGGGGGAGTACGGAAAGTGTGCAATATGGCCATAGTGTGCTGATAGTTGTGCCACTGGCCGAGGGGCTTTTGCCAGGGTTGGGAGGATAGTGGGGGGGGTGACCAGGAGGTGGGCTGTGGGGTCAATGTAGATGGGCATGGATCACCATTGCCGCAGCCGGCAAGGCAGCCAAGCAGCTGCGCACACCACTGACAGCCTGTGGTAGTCACCACTGCTGTATTATATTGTATATATTGGTATTACGGTAAGGCCCCTGTACTACAGGTACGGGGGTAGATCCCCGCCTGCTGGCTCCGCCCAGTAGGCGGAGTATAAATGTGTGTGCTCTCCGAACAGCAGTCATTTGGCCAGCTGCTGTAGGAAGCCACGCATCTCTGTGTAATAAAGCCTCGATAACATTCTACTCTCATCTCGTCGTAATTGATAGTGCATCAATTTATTACACAGAGATGTGTGGCCTCCTACAGCAGCTGACCCCTGCCCATCAGGCACCTCATCGGGCCGCTCATCGCCTGCAACCGCCGACGACCAGCTGCGTCTCGCCTCCGTCACAATCGACCAGTCTCGACCGCACAATCTCACGACTGCGTCGACAAAGGTGAAGGTCGACGGGCATGAGATATCCTGCCTTCTGGACTCCGGGAGCACTGAGAGCTTCATCCACCCCGATACGGGAAGGCGCTGCTCTCTCGCGGTACACCCCGTTAACCAAAAAATCTCCCTGGCCTCCGGATCCCACTCCGTGGCGATCCGGGCGTACTGCATCGTCACCCTCACCATCCAGGGCGTAGACTTCAGCGACTTCCGGCTCTACGTCCTCCGCAACCTCTGCGCTGCCTTGCTACTCGGCCTGCAACTTCCAGAGCCTAACCCTGAAATCCGGCGGGCCCCTATCACCCCTTACTGTCTGTGGCCTCACGACTCTCAAGGTCAACCCGCCTTCCCTGTGCAAACCTCATCCTGGATTGCAAACCCGTCGCCACCAGGAGCAGACGGTACAGCGCCCAGGACAGGACCTTCATCAGGTCTGAGGTCCAGCGGCTACTGCGGGAAGGCATCATCGAGGCCAGTAACAGCCCCGAGAGAACCCAGGTGGTAGTGTTGAAAACTGGGGAGAAAAACAGGATGGTCATTGACTACAGTCAGACCATCAATTGGTACACACAGCTCGATGCGACCCCCTCCCACGCATATCTGATATGGTCAATCAGATTGCATAGTACCGGGTCTTCTCGACAATGGACCTGAAATCTGCCGACCAACAGCTTCCAATTCGCAAGGCGGACCGCCCATACACTGCGTTTGAAACAGACGGCCGCCTTTACCATTTCCTTAGAGTTCCCTTCGGCGTCACCAACGGGAGATGGATCGAATAGTTGACCAGTACAGACTGCGGGCCACCTTCCCGTACCTCGACAACATCACCATCTGCGGCCACGTCGCTAAACTTTCTAAATTTCTCCACACCGCCAAACTCCTCAACCTAACTTACAACAAGGAGAAGTGCGTGTTCAGCATGAACCGATTAGCCATCCTCGGCTATGTGGTTCAGAATGGAGTTCTAGGGCCGGCCCCGATCGCATGTGCCCGCTCATGGACCTCCCCCTTCACCCCTTCCCCAAGGCCCTCAAACGATGCCTAGGGTTCTTTTCGTACTACGCCCAGTGGACAAGGCCCACCCACTCATCCACTCCACCGGTTTCCCACTGACGGCCGAGGCTCATCATGCCTTCAACCGGATCAAGGTCGACATCGCCCAGGCCGACGAGACGCTCCCCTTCCAAGTTGAGAGCGATGCATCAGACGTTGCTCTGGCCGCCACCCTCAACCAGGCAGGCAGGCCCGTGGCATTCTTTTCCCACACCCTCCATGCCTCCGAAATTTGGTACTCCTCCATCGAAAAGGAGGCCCAAGCTCTCGTTGAAGCTGTGCGGCACTGGATGCATTACCTGGCCGGCAGGAGTTCACTCTCCTCACTGACCAACGGTCGGTTGCCTTCATGTTTAACAACACACAGCGGGACAAGATCAAAAATGATAAGATCTTGCGCTGGAGGATCGAGCTCTCCATCTTCAATTACGAGATTTTGTATCGCCCCGGTAAGCTCAACGAGCCCCTTGATGCCCTGTCCTGAGGTACAGCGCACAAGCGGACCGACTCCGGACCCTGCACGATGATCTCCGTCACCCAGGAGTCACCCTTTTTTACCACTTCATTAAGGCCCGCAATCTGCCCTACTCCATCGAGGAAGTCAGGGCTAATACCAGAGACTGCCAGGTCTGCACGGAGTGCAAACCACACTTCTACCGGCCAGACCGGGCGCGCCTGGTGAAGGCCTCCCACCCCTTTGAATGCCTCAGCGTGCACTTCAAAGGGCCCCTCCCCTCCACCAACCGCAACACATATTTCCTCAATGTGGTCGAAGAGTATTCCCGATTCCCCTTCACCGTCCCATGCCCCGATATGACGTCTGCCACCGTCATCAAAGCCCTCAACACCATTTTCGCTCTGTTCGGTTTCCCCGCCTACGTCCACAGCGACTGGGGATCCTCATTTATTAGCGATGAGCTGCGCCAGTTCCTGCTCAACAGGGGCATTGCCTCGAGCAGGACGACCAGCTACAACCCCAGGGGAAACGGGCATGTGGAGCGGAAGATTGGACGGCCCTTCAGGCTGTCCAGCTGGCCCTACGGTCCAGATATCTCCCGGCCTCCCACTGGCAGGAGGTCCTCCCCGACACACTTCACTCCATTCGGTCGCTTCTGTGTACTGCGACTAACGAAACCCCACATGAACTTCTGTTTTCCTTCCCCAGTAAGTCCACCTCCGGGGTTTCGCTCCCAACGTGTCTGGCAGCTCCAGGACCCGTTCTCCTCCACAAGGCGGACCTGTTGGTTGAGAGGGTACAGCTACTCCTCGCGAACCCACAGTACGCCTACGTAGCGTACCCCGATGGCTGCCAAGACACAGTCTCCCTCAGGGACGTGGCACCAGTTGGGTCCCCACAAAACCCCTCCTCTGCCCCGGCGCCACCCTCCCTCCCCCCAGCGCGCCCCACCACAGCCCCCGCTCCAGGACAATCCGTCCTCCCTTGGACCCACCCGGGGATGAAGAGGACGCCGACACGCTCCCGGAGTCACCGAAGACCAAGCCGATGCCCGAGTCGCCACCGGCACTGCGGCGCTCTAAACGACAGATCAAGGCGCCCGATCATCTAAATTTGTAACCTTCTCTAATCATAAAGCCAATCTGTATGTAATAGTTTTTCCACCACCCCTGCTGGACTCATTTTTACCAGGGGGTGAATGCGGTAGTCACCACTGATGTATTATATTGTATATACTGGTATTACGGTAAGGCCCCTGTACTACAGGTACGGGGGTAGATCCCTGCCTGCTGGCTCCGCCCAGTAGGCGGAGTATAAATGTGTGTGTTCTCCGAACAGCAGCCATTTCGCCAGATGTTGTAGGAGGCCACACATCTCTGTGTAATGAAGCCTCGATTACATTCTACTCTCGTCTCGTCGTAATTAATAGTGCATTACAGCCCACTTTGAACTTAGTGCCACGGGTTGTATTGGTGTCCCTGCCAGGGCAACCTCTGGGTGCCCTCTGGCCCCAGCCGATCCATCAGCTGGATGGGCGTGCTCCAGCACAACCAGTGGCATCTTTTTGACTTGGATAAGTTTTTGTGTGGGGAGTGTAGTATGTATATGCGACTACAGCTTGTCAGCTGCTGAGTGCCGATCACGGACCCGATGAATCCGCACCATTTTTCATTGGAATTGATTGTGTTCCACGCAGCACCGGTGCTAGCCTCTCAATAGTTGCGGAATAGGTCCAGGTGCGGCGCCAGTTTTTCTCTCGACAGATTCTGCGGTGGCGTCACACTTCGTCTCAAAAATGGAGAATCCCGCCCATCCTCTCTGCATCCACACTGTCAAGTCCCCTCAGGATCTTATATGTTTCAATAAGATCACCTCTCAATCTTCTAACATCCAAAGGGGATTGGCCCAATCTGTCCAACCAGCCATCACAGGAATCAGTCGAGTGAACCTTCCCTGATCTACTTCTAATGCAATTATATATTTTCTTAAGTAAGACGACTAAAACTGCACAGAGTACTCCAGGGGGAGTAAGTGAGTTAGTGGTATTGCCACTGGACAAGAAATCCAGAGGCCCACGGTAAAACTCTGGAGATCTGGATGCGAATCCCACCATTGCAGATGGCGAAATTTGAATTAAATAAAAATCTGGAATTAAAATTAATTAGAATTATGACAGTGACATAATTGTCATAAAAACCCATCTGGTTCACATGTCCTTTACAGAAGAAAATTTGCTGTCCTACATGTGACTCCAGATCCGGCTGATAACTTGGAATGTGAGAGGCCTGAACGGGCTGGTCAAGAAGGCCCATGTGTTCGCGCACCTGAAGGCAGATGTGGTCATGCTCCAGGAGACGCACCTGAGGGTGGCAGACCAGGTTAGGCTGAGAAAGGGGTGGGTAGGGCAGGTCTTCCATTCGGGGTTGGACGCAAAGAACCGAGGGGTGGCGATTTTGGTGGGGAAGCGGGTGTCGTTTGAGGCGCTGAGCATTGTGGCAGACAATGGAAGTAGGGTGGTGATGGTGAGTGGTAAGTTGCAGGGGGTGAATGTGTATGCCCCGAACTGGGACGATGCCGGATTTATGCGGCACATGTTGGGCCAGATTCCGGACCTGGAGGCAGGGAGCTTGATAATGGAGGGGGGGGGGGGACTTCAATGCGCAATTGGATCCAGCATTGGACCGCTCTAGGTCCAGGACGGGTAGGAGGCTGGCAGTGGCCAAGGTGCTGAGGGGGTTTATGGACCAGATGTGAGGTGTGGACCCATAGAGGTCTGTTAGGCCAGGGGCCAGGGAATTCTCATTCTTCTCCCACATCCAGTGAGCCTACTCCTGAATTGACTTTTTCGTGATGAGCAGGGCGCTGATTCCGAGGGTGGAGGACACGGAGTATTCGGCCATAGCCATCTCTGACCATGCCATGCACTGGGTGGACCTCGAGCTTGGGGAGGAGACTTGTGGACTAGCGCCCACTGTGGCGCCTGGAGGTGGGGTTGTTGGCGGATGAAGAGGCGAGCGGGCGGATCCAGGGGTGCATAGAAGGATACCTAGAGGTCAACGCTAATGGGGAGGTGCAGGTAGGGGGTGGTCTGGGAGGGGCTGAAGGCGGTGTACAGGGGAGAGCTAATCTCCATTAGGGCCCACAAGGAGGGGAAGGAGAGGAGAGAGAGGGAGAGGCTGGTGGGCGAGCTAAGGGTAGTTAGGAGGTACACAGAGGCCCCCGAGGAGAGACTACTCCAGGAGCGACGAAGCCTCCAGGCCGAGTTCGACCTGTTGACTACCAAGATGGCGGAGGTACAGTGGAGGAAGGTGCAAGGGGCGGTATATGAATACGGGAGAATGCTAGCCGGATGCTGGCACACCAGCTTCGGAAGCAAGAGGCAGTGAGGGAGATCGGGGGAGTTAGAGATAAAGGGGGGAACGCGGTGCGGAGTGCGGTGGGAATAAACAGGGTATTTAGAGACTTTTATGAGGGGCTGTATAGGTCGGAGCCCCCACGGAGGAAGGGGGGATGCACCGGTTTCTGGACCGGTTGAGGTTCCCAAGGGTAGAGGAGGGACAGGTGGCGGGGCTTGGGGCACCGGTCGGGCTGGAGGAACTGGCTAAGGAACTGGGGAGTATGCAGGCGGGGAAGGCACCGAGGTCAGATGGGTTCCCGGTGGAATTTTACAGGAAGTATATGGACCTGCTGGGCCCACTACTAGTGAGAACTTTCAATGAGGCGAGGGACGGGGGACGGGGGTCCTACCCCTGATGATGTCTAGGGCGCTGATCTCTCTGATCTTGAAGCGGGACAAGGACCCATTACAGTGTGGGTCGTAAAGGCCAATCTCGCTCCTCAATGTGGATGCGAAACTGATAGCAAAGGTGTTGGCTACTAGAATTGAGGACTGTGTCCCAGGGGTCATCCACGAGGACCAGACGGGTTTCGTGAAAGGAAGGCAGCTAAACACCAATGTGCGGAGGCTCCTAAATGTAATCATGATGCCGGCAGTGGAGGGGGAGGCGGAGATAGTGGCGGCTATGGATGCGGAGATGGCCTTTGATAGGGGGAAGTAGGGGTACCTGTGGGAGGTATTGAGGAGGTTTGGGGAGGGGTTCGTCAGTTGGGTGCGGTTACTATACGAAGCCCTGGTAGCGAGTGTGGCCACGAATCGGAGGAGGTCGAAATACGTTCGGCTGTACTGGGGACAAAAGACGAGGCCCCTATCCCCCCTGCTATTTGAGTTGGCAATTGAGCCTTTGTCGATGGCTTTGAGGGAGTCCAGGAACTGGAGGGGGTTGGTGCGGGGGGGAAGGGGGGGAACACCAGGTATTGCTGTATGCCGACGATCTGTTATTGTATGTGGCGGACCCGGTGGGCGGGATGCCAGAGGTGTTGCGGATCCTCAGGGAGTTTGGGGACTTTTCCGGGTATAAGCTCAACATGGGGAAAAGCGAGCTGTTCGTGGTACACCCAGGGGGCCAGGGAAGGGGGATAGATGAGCTTTCGCTGAAAAGGGCGGAAAGGAGTTTTAGGTACCTGGGGATCCAGGTGGCCAGGAGCTGGGGGGCCCTATACAAGCTCAACTTGACGAGGCTGGTGGAGCAAATGAGGAAGGGTTTAAAAGGAGGGATATGCTGCCGCTCTCCCTGGCGGGTAGGGTGCAGTCGGTTAAGATGACGGTGCTCCCGAGGTTCCTTTTTATATTCCAGTGCCTCCCCATCCTGGTCCCCAAGGCCTTTTTTAAGCGGGTCAGCAGGAGCATTATGGGGTTTGTATGGGCGAAGAAGACCCTGAGGGTGAGAAGGGTGTTTTTGGAGCGGAGCAAGGACAGAGGAGGGCTAGCCTTGCCTAATCTATGCGGGTACTACTGGGCTGCCAACGTGGCGATGATACGGAAGTGGGCAATGGAGGGGGAGTGGGCGGCGTGGAAGAGGCTGGAGATAGCGTCCTGTGTGGGCACGAGCCTGAGTGCGCTGGTGACGGCACCGCTGCCGCTCCCACCGACAAGGTACACCGCGAGTCCAGTGGTGGCGGCGTCGCTCAAAATTTGGGGGCAATGGAGACTCCACAGGGGGGAGGTAGAGGCTTCGCTATGGTCCCTGATCCGAGAGAACCATTGGTTTGTCCCAGGGAGAATGGATGGGAGGTTCTTGAGCTGGCACAGGGCAGGTATTAGAAGGATGGGGGACCTGTTTATCGACGGGCCGTTCGCGAGCCATGGGGCGTTGGAGGAAAAATTTGGGCTCCCCCCTGGAAATGCCTTCAGGTACATACAGGTAAGGGCGTTCGTAAGACGGCAGGTAAGGGCATTCCCGCTGTTGCCATCACGCAGGATCCAGGATAGGGTGCTCTCGGGGGCGTGGGTTGGAGAGGGCAAGGTCTCGGCGATCTACCAGGGAATGCAGGAGGAGGAGGAGGCCTCGGTGGAGGAGCTAAAAGGTAAATGGGAGGAGTAGCTTGGGGAGGAGATAGACGAGGGTACGTGGGCAGATGCCCTGGGGAGGGTAAATTCTTCCTCTTGCGCCAGGCTTAGCCTAATACAATTTAAGGTTCTGCATAGGGCGCACATGACTGGGACAAGGCTGAGTCGTTTTTTTGGGGTAGAGGACAGGTGTGTGAGGTGTTCGGGGAGCCCGGCAAACCACGCCCACATGTTCTGGCGTGCCCAGAATGGATGAATTCTGGAGGGGCGATGCGAGGACGGTATCGAAGGTGGTGAACACCCGGGTTAAGCGGAGCTGGGAGCTCGCAATATTTGGGGTATCGGACGAGCCGGGAGTGCAGGAGGCGAAAGAGGCCGGTATTCTGGCCTTTGCGTCCCTGGTAGCCCGGCGGAGGATTCTGTTGCAGTGGAAGGATGCGAGGCCCCCAAGTGTGGAAGCCTGGATCAGCAACATGGCAGGGTTTATTAAATTAGAGAAGATAAAATTTGCCTTAAGAAGATCTGCAAGGGTTCTTCAGGCGGTGGCAACCGCTCCTAGACTTTCTAGCGGAGCGTTAGGAGATGGTCAGCAGCAGCAGCAACCCCGGGGCGGGGGGGGGGGGGGGGGGGGGGGGGGACTTTGTGTTTACTATTGTATTTATTATCGTTTAGTGGGGGGCATGTAGTCTGGGGGAATGTGTGATATAGCTATAGCTATAATCTGTTTATTTATGCGTTTTTTGTTGTTTCTCTTATTTTTGTAAGGGGGGGTTTGTTTGTTGTTGAAAATATGTGAAAAATTTTGAATAAAAATTATTTATAAAAAAATACGAAGGCCCTAACACAGCTGCAGAAAAGTCAGAGTTTCTACTTGCATAATAATTTTATAATAATAATCTTTTATTGTCACAAGTACGAAGTTACTGTGAAAAGCCCCTAGTCGCCACATTCCGGTGCCTGTTCGGGTAAGGCTGGTACGGGAATTGAACCCGGCTGCTGGCCTTGTTCTGCATTACAAACCAGCTGTCTAGCCCACTGAGCTAAACTAGCCCAACCATTACATGTGTATATGACTTTCAAAATTAAACACACTCATGGTTGAATGTTATGATCCATATTGACTGTGAAACAGCTGTGTTCAGATGCTTACAGCAATGTCACTGTTAACTCGATTAACCAGCATCAAAGCACAAGTAAATAATTTACAAACAATGGAAATTTGAAGGATCAACCACCCCACAAACAATGTGTGCATCAATACTGGTTATTTCTTAAAAATAGAATTGGAGGAAATTCTTCCCTATTTTTTTCTGTATCACTAGCACCTGATATTATACTGGACTAATGCTAAATTAAAATAGATGAAAGACATCAATTTTAAAATCTTCCAGTGAAACATTTGCAGACAATGCTTTCAAAACTGTTAACCCTCCTTTGTGAAGGTGAAATACATTCTCGAAATAGTTTTGCATTTATAGAATGCTTATGATATCCCCAGGATCTTCCAAAGGATTTAATAATGGATTATGTTTGAAGTGCAGTCTGAAACAAGCAAATGTAGCAGCAATCATCGAGTCCCAGAAACGGAAATTGGATGAATGACCAGATAATCAGTTGTGAGTGCTGTTGGTCAAGGAAACACTGTTAGGGCAGCACGGTGGCGCAGTGGGTTAGCACTGCCGCCTCACGGCGCCGAGGTCCCAGGTTCGATGCCGGCTCTGGGTCACTGTCCGTGTGGAGTTTGAACATTCTCCCCGTGTCTGCGTGGGTTTCACGCCCACAGCCCAAAGATGTGCAGGCTAGGTGGATTGACCACGCTAAATTGCCCCTTAATTGGAAAAATTAATTGGGTACTCTAAATTTATTTAAAAAAAATATAAGAAGGAAACTGTTGGCCAGAATACCGTAGAAAACGTAGCTTCTCTTTAATCTGTAATTTATTTTCATAGCCAGGTGCAGAGGCAAGTAGGACACTGTTTTAATATCTCCTGTGGCTGAACATCTTAGGCCAGAGACAGTGGGCCAAATTATCCCAAAAAATGGCAAACGTGTAGTTTTCAGCGAGAAAATAGGTGCGATTCACGCCGGACCCAGTGGCGTGGTCCCAATTGCAATGTTTAGGCACTTTGAAGATGATTTATACCCACATGAAAAATGCCGCACTTGAGGCACCAAGCATCTGGATGGAAGCCAAGAAGCCAGCTCCACGATTCACTGAGGGGGCCCTCATAAGAATGCTGGATGGTGTGGAGGAGAGAAGGGTACCAACCTACCCGCAGACTGACAGGAGACCGTCCAGCAAAGTTATGAATCCTGCCTGGGACGTAGTGGCAAAAGTGCTTGTCTAGATTATCTGGTCAAGTACATGTACCTTTAATCCATGATCTTTTGATTCAGGGGTAAGAGTTCTCCACGGTAGCACAGTGGTTAGCACTATGGCTCCACAGTGCCAGGGTCCCAGGTTCGATTCCTGGCTTAGGTCACTGTCTGTCCAGAGTCTGCACGTTCTCCCCATGTCTACGCGGGTTTCCTCCGGGTGCTCTGGTTTCCTCCCACAAGCCCCGAAAGACATGCTATTAGGTAATTTGGACATACTGAATTCTCCCTCAGTGTATCCGAACAGGTGTTGGAATGTGACGACTAGGGGTTTTTCATAGTAACTTCATTGCAGTGTCAATGGAAGCCTACTTGTGACAATAAAGATTATTATACTGAGCCAAGCTGACAGTAGAATTCGTACAATTTGATGGCCAATGTCTGATAGCTTGTTTTACAGGCACTTTTCATGTGCAACCAATTATGATGCTAAACACGCAAGTTCCACTCAAAATCATTGGCTGGAGATCAGGAGTAGAAATTCTAATTGATTTTTTTACCAATCTCCACCCCAGCTGTCATTGGCAAACATGACAGATGAAAGATCAAATATAATCTTTATCGCTGAGTTCCACTGAGTGCTTAAAAGATCTATTACCAATCCCAGACCAAAAAGGAATTTATTCTAATATGGTATCCAGACCACTGGTGAGAGACAATGAGGGAAAAGTTGAAATATGACCATGAGGTGGTATTCTGGTCATTTTTACCTGTTCTGTTGACTGAGCAGCTCGTCCCTTTTCCTAAGCCTGCAATGCATCCTGTATATATGGTTCTGGCTGGTTGGGGTTGAGAGCGAGCATGTAGCTTTCTGCATATATTTCTACTGATGATGGTTCTCATGGAAGCCATTCAGTCAAGCACTGCCTGATGTATATGAAATCAAGCTAAGATAAGAGTTTTCCATCACATGGCATTATGAGTTACATATATGTATTATATAAATGGAACGTAACTCAGTGACATCAGGGGAAGAAACCTGAACTCGGTTTCATTTAGCTTGGGTAAACATCAACATCTCTAAATCACCAGATTGAGAAGGCAGCAGAAACCTGTCATGTAACTCCTATCGTAAATCAAGCTAAACATTGACCTGGCACTGGAAGATGATTTCCCCATCTATTCATTCGAGTGCTGCATTAAATTAAGATGTGTGGGTTATTAGAATGCAACATACTCGACTGGTCCAGCTGTGTTGCCATTAGGAGCTCATCTCACTTATGATATATTATTGCTATTTACATGATGATAGGTCAATTAATTTCCCAGCTGATTTCTCTCATGATTACTTTCTCTAGGTAGCTTAACTCCTGCCTTTCTCAAGATTTAAGACCAATATGTTTTTTCATGAAGGATTCTTAAATACAGCCCAATCACAGACATTTATTCATAAAAGACAAGACTGTGGGGCCATTTTAACCCATGTATCTGACAGAAACTGAGCAAGCAGATACTCAAAAACCAAACTGGTTACTTACATAGCCTGCAGCGTAATGGTATTGTCACCGGACGAGCACTCCAGGGACCTAGGGTATTGCTCTTGGGATCCAGGTTCGAATCCCACCATGGCAGATGGCGAAATTTGAACTCAATTAAAAATCTGGAACTAATGACGATCATGACACCCTGACACTATCAGTGGCTGACTAAGGGAAATCTGAAGTCACTCTGGTTCACAAAGGGAAATCTGCTGTCCTTCCCCGGGCTGGCCTACATGTGACTCTATACCCACAGCAATGTGGTTGACTCTGAAATGGTCAAGGCCAATTAGGGATTGGGAATAAATGCTGGCCTAGCCAGCAACGCCCACATCCATGAAAGACAGTAGGGAAAGGGAGTCAGGCTCAGAGGATGGCCTATATAGAGTGTATTTCTCAGCAATACAACCAAAGTTGAGATTCTCACCATCCTTTTCCAAAATCAGAAGACCCCTTGCGAGAGCCAACTCCACCAACAGACCTACTGCCGAGCTGGTATTGGTGGGCAGCCTTTGGGCCATGGTCTTTTTTGCCTCTTCCTGTCGACGTTTTGCTCTGAACGGGTGCAAAGTTGGTCAGGTATGATTTAAATGGTGCCCAAGAGTGAAATCTTCTGGATCAGTGAAATTAGTGGATGCGTTTCTAGCTCACACTGTTACCCACCCACCCAAAATCTGCCTAAAATTAACACTGGGGCCAATGATTATGCAGGTCTTTGTTAAAAGCTTGTTGGCTGTTTGCCTAAAAAGCACTGCTGTCTCACAGCACCAGAGACCCGGATTCAATTGCGGCCTTGGGTGACTGTGGGGAGTTTGTATTTTCTCCCAATATCGGTGTAGGTTTCCTCCGGGTGTTCCGGTTTCCTCCCACAGTCCAAAGCTGTGCAGGTTAGGCGGATTGGCTATGCTATATTGCAAAGGTCTCTTGACCTGGGTCCCACTTATCCTCATAGCGACCAAACCACTCATTTTCTTATTGGGAAGAATTTGAAGCAGGTATATGACCTCCTTCACTATTCTATTTTACCTAGTCCCAACCCATAAAAATCTTATTAACTTTGTATTTGGAACAAATTAGAATATCCTAACATAAAGAGTAAGCCTACGGAACTAAAAAGATGTTGAAAAAGGACTGCGATTGACAAGGATCAGTAATGGGATGTAAGCAATTTTCAGGTTGCACTTACCTGAAAACGATGACTTCCTCCGTGCCTTCTTGTCTTCTCTTATACTGCTGTAGGCAGACGTTGCAGTGTTCCTGTTTGGGGTTCAATCCCCTACTAACAGCTCCACGCAGGTTGCAGAGTGACCAATGGAGATCATGGTTCAGGAGGTTGGTTGTGGTCTCCAGCAGTGTCTGTAAAAGCAGAAAAAAAAAGTACTGTGAAATCCCATCAATGTCACCTACTGCCCCTCTGCCATGTGTTCTCCTCTTTCAATCATGAATTTGGATTTTAATTATTGAGGAGACGTAATTTGGGACCTTAACGATTGCTTGTACAGTGTTGGTAATACTTTGCAAATACTTACCCGTGACGTTTCAAGAGCGATACCCCAGCGAACCTTTGGGGTATCCTCAAATCCGTCGCTGGGGAGCTTTGATGTTACCATCTTATGTCACCCCATGTACCCATACAGATACTTCCAGTAGAGGCCACTGGGTATTAATCAGGAAATATGGGCAATTTATTCCTCCAGATCCAGATTTCTCCAGCTAAGTTGTTTGTATCTGTGAACACCGTGACTAAAATCAGCAAACGCAGCTCAGCAGCACTAGTCGAGATTGATGGGCATGATAAGACCTTCTGGTTTATCCAGCCTGTCGCACCCATACAGCTTCTTCTGTCTCAAGCCTCAAAACAACCAGCAGAATCTATGGGCAGACACATAGGACGCAAGGAAGGAGTTAAACTCCTAGACACTGATATCAGGTTGGGATCCCCACATCATCCGTGTTTCTGCACGACAGGATTGAAGGCAAGTAGACATCTGCCTTGGATCTGCTGGGTAGGTAATTAAGTTCATTAAAAAGCCAAATAAGAACTGTTTTCACCCTCTCATGATAATTGCCCAACCAGGGCACCGATTTCAAATTGTCAGTAACTCATCAGTGTTTCCAAATGAGTGCACAACAGGAAGAGGTTATTCTGCGAAACTGACAGGCTGGGAAGGACTTGGTTAGTTTTGCTGAAGAGTTCAAGTCATGGCCAGGTGAGAGGTGTTTGCTCAAGGTACTTCTCTCAAAGAGAGCTTTCAGTGCCTGAGCAGTGATTTCAGCATCTTGGAATGCACTTCATCTCTCCAGTACTTCACTTACCCTCAGCTGCATTTCCTTGTTGCCAGTGTTCACCCCGGCAGACGAGCAGCAGTTTTACCTTGCACCTCTATAAGACCATAAGATATAGGAGCAGAATTAGGCCACTTGGCCCATCAAGTCTGCTCCGCTATTCAATCATGGCTGCTATCATTCTCCTACCTTATCCCCATAACCCTTGATCTCCCTATTAATCAACAACCTATCTATCTCTGTCTTAAAAACACTCAGTGATTTGGCCTCCACAGCATTCTGCGGCAAAGAGTTCCACAGATTCACCACCCTCTGGCTGAAGAAATTCCTCCTCATCTCGGTTTTAAAGGATCGTCCCTTTAGTCTGAGATGATGACCTCTGCTTCTAATTTTTCCTACAAGTGGAAATATCCTCTCCACGTCCACTTTATCCAGGCCTCGCAGTATCCTGTAAGTTTCAATGAGATACCCCCTCATCCTTCTAAACTCCAACGGGTACAGACCCAGAGTCCTCAACCGTCCCTCATGCAGCAAGTTCTTCATTCCAGGGATCATTCTTGTGATCCTCCTCTGGACCCATTCCAAGGCCAGCACATCCTTCCTTAGATATGGGGCCCAAAACTGCTCACAATACTCTAAATGGGGTCTGACCAGCCTCAGAAGTACATCCCTGGTCTTGTATTCTAGTCCTCTTGACATGAAAGCTAACATTGCATTTGCCTTCTTAACCGCTGACTGAACCGGCACGTTAACCTTAGGGGAATTGTGAACAAGGACTCCCAAGTCCCTTTGTGCTTCTGATTTCCTAAGCATCATCCTATTTAGAAAATAGTCTTTGCCTCCATTTCTCCTTCCAAAGTGCATAACCGCACACTTATCCACATTGTATTTCATCTGCCACTTCATTGCCCACTCTCCTAGCATGTACAAATCCTTCTGCAGCCCCTTGTTTCCTCAAAACTACCTGCCCCTCTACAGATCTTTATATCATCTGCAAACTTAGCAACAGTGCCCTCAGTTCCTCCTTCCAGATCATCAATGTATATTTAAAAAAGTTGTGGTCCCAGCACAGACCCCTGAGGCACACCACTAACCACCGGCTGCCATCCTGAAAAATACCCCTTTATCCCCACTCTCTGCCTTCTGCCAGTCAACCAGTCCTCTATCCATGCCAGGACCTTACCCTTAACACCATGGGCTTTTAACTCATCTAACAGTCTCCTATGCGGCACCTTGTCAAAGGCCTTCTGGAAATCTAATTAAATCACGTCTACTGGTGCTCCTTTGTCTAACTTCCTTGTTACCCCCTCAAAGAACTTAACAGATTTGTTAGAGTTTGACAAAGCCGTACGGACTCAGTCCTATTTTACCATGCACTTCCAGTGTATCGCAATCTCATCTTTAATAACAGACTCTAAAATCTTACCAATGACCGAAGTCAGGCTAACCGGCCTATAATCTCCCGCCTTCTGCCTCCCTCCCTTCTTAAACAATGGTGTTACACGGTGATCCTCTAATGAGGATCTAAAGCAGAAACTACACCATCACCGACAGCAGCAGGAGCAACACCAGCATGAGCTGGCTGCTCCTCAGCCACACGCCCCTCTACAAGACAGAGGGAATGGACTTGGAGATCCAGCTACAAGGAGACAGGACCTCCCAATATAGGGTCAACAGGCAGATCTTGAGATCTCGGATACCAGTGCCTCAAGGGATTGACGTTTGTCACCTCCTGGAACAAGACCTCCTTTTCATTAAAGAAGATGGGCGTGCACTGCCAGTGGCTGTCAAGATGCTTGCTACTGGAAGGCCATCCAGCACGGATAGGACAGGCAGAATAGTCTCCTTCTGTTCTCTACAAACATATGAAGAAGGAGCAGGAGTAGGTCTTTCAGTTCCTCAAGCCTGCTCTGCCATTTAATAAGATCATGGCTGATCTGACAGTGACCTCAAATCGTTATTTTCAATATTCTTTCACCTCCTTGTTGACCAAGAATCTACCGAACACTTCCTTAAAAATATTCAGACATTGCTTCCCTTGCCTTTTGAGGAAGAGGGTTCTAAAAGCCCTCTGCGAAAAAAAATGCTCCATCTTTGTCTCAAATGGGTGATCCTTATTTTTTTTTTTAATTTAGAGTACCCAATTATTTTTTTTTTCCAATTAAGGGGCAATTTAGTGCAGCCAATCCTACCCTGCACATCTTTGGGTTGTGGGGGCGAAACCCACGGAGACACGGGGAGAATGTGCAAACTCCACACAGACAGTGACCCAGAGCCGGGATTCGAACCCGGGTCCTCAGCGCCGTAGGCAGCAATGCTAACCACTGCGCCACCGTGCTGCCCGGTGATCCTTATTTTTAAACAATGACCCCCCCTAGTTCTATATTCTCCCACAAAAAGAAATGTGGGGCGCGATTCTCCGGAAAAATTTCGAAGTGTGGAAGCGAACTGGAATTGCTGCAAGCTTCCTGGTGCTCGGCCCAGTGAGGCCGGCAACGCTCTTCAACATTAATTGGTCCACTTTACAAGGCCTCACCGGCTTCTCGCTGCAAATGACGGCTTGCCAGCCGATTCGCTGGCACCGCGCTCGCCAGCCCCCCACTAACAAGGTCATGCAGCACTGAAACAGCTCTTGCTCAGCCAACCCTAGTCAGCTTGCAACATTGGCGTTGAGGAGACAGGCCCCAAGATTTGGGGACACTGACCTGGGGAGGCTCCTGGATGTGCTGGAGGCCAGGAGGCCTGTTCTGTGCCTGGAGAATGAGCGACAAGGCTGCTAGTGCTGCCTGGGATGAGGTGGCGGCAGTAGTAAGCTCGGGGAGTATGACCAGGGGGACTGGTCTCCAGTGCCGGAAAAAGGTCAATGACCTACGCCGGGCAGCGTGAGTGAGTAGACACCAACACCATCCTCCCCCCCCCCCCCCCCCCCCCCCCCCAACAAAGGGAGCATCCAACCCCAAATCCCCCAGATGACCTCTACCCCCTTCCCCACCCCCTCCACCCACCCTTCACCCCCCCCCCCCACCCCAACCCTCCCTTCTATCCCCTCCCCCATCAACTGTGAACCATGTAAATGGCCATGGAGGCTGGTGGATGCCACAGGGGTGAGAACCTACCAGGCTCCACCTGAGGAACCTGTCAAACGCAAGTTTTATTGCTTGACGGACTAACCCATCCCTCCCACTGACCTCATGTCAATTCCCCCATAGGTCCTCCTGTCAACGGTGCCGGCCCATCCCAGGAGGCACCCTCTCCTGACTCTGAGGAAAACACCTTGGAGGGGAACAGCTGTCATCCGCACCCTTCACCAGCACAGATATACACACTTCGGTGGGAAATGTTAGTAGACGGGCTTCTGGTGAGCACCACACTGCTGATGATGACATCAGATGGAGGCAGGAACTCCCAGGCGAAACAGTGGTCGCAGGTCTGCTAGATCCCAGGACCCAGCTGGGTCCCAGTCTGATGTTGAGCCTCTGGAACAGGGTTATCCGGAGCAGATGGGTACAATAGGGTTTCAAAGGGAGAGGTCAGCGCCGCTCCAGCAGATCCATAGCTGTTTGGAGGAGACCCAGAGGCTACAGGCGCAGGAGGCCAACATTGCTGGGGTGGCGACCACAGTGGAGAGCCTGGTGCATGACCTCGGCACCATTATTGATGGTCCAAGGCGTTGCTCAGTTGGTGACGGCCATGGCAGAGGGTCCCGACGGAATGTTTGCCTCACTTAATGATGTCACCCAGTACCAGGCTGACCTTGAGGAGGTTCTGCAGGACATGTCCTGCTCTCAGATGGGCATGGCACAGACGCAGTGGAGCTTGTCCCAGTCGCAGATGGGCATTGCCGTGGCACTGCAGAACATGGCCCAGTCAATGAGGGGCATCACCGAGGGCGTCGACTCGATGGTGCCGACCACAGGGAACCGCCAGGGTTCGTAGAGCCAGATGATGCAGGGGCAGCCAGGGCTCGAACCAGCTGCCCCTCCATCCCTAGGTGGATCCCAGGGCTCTATGGGCTCCAATCGGGAGGAGGGGGCACCCGGTGCCTACCCAGACCCGTCCCATGGGTGCAAAAGTGGCCACCCGCTCCCCCGGGTTCCACCCCTCTGATGAGGCCGCATCTCAAAGTCAGCACATGGGACAGGGCCACACGGCTGTGCATGTGCCGTCAGCAAGTGAGCCGGAGCCCTCCTGGCCCCAGAGCCCCAAGAGGACGGCTGTCAGGGACATCAAAGGCCATGGGACGAGGTAAGCAGCCGGCTGCCTCCACCTCAGATGTGCTTCCTGGGGAGACACATAGACGTAATGGTAGAGATAGGAGGGCAAAGCACATTGAGGATCACTGAGGGCAGTGGGGACAGGATGGGGTAGGTAGGGGGTGAGGGGGTGAGTGGACGGTGGGGACTGAGGGGGCGTCATCATCGGGGGATTATTGAACATTAAACACCCTTGTGCACAACCAGGAGGAAGCCTCTGTCACTTTCTTCCGCAATGCATCACCGCATGCAGGTGATGAGTGTAAACGAGCACTCAGCAGACCAGCAGGGGTCAGACTGTCATAGATTGAGGAGCACTGACGCTCAGCTCTCTGTGGGTTATCATCACCCTCCTGCCCTCGACAGTGATCCACTGACAATGCCGACACTGTCTCAGTACCCTGGAGTGAGGTGACACATACCCTGGGAGGGTGGGAAATTGGGGTGGTGGGTGGCTAGCATTGCAA
Organism: Scyliorhinus canicula; assembly: GCF_902713615.1. NCBI lineage: Eukaryota > Metazoa > Chordata > Chondrichthyes > Carcharhiniformes > Scyliorhinidae > Scyliorhinus > Scyliorhinus canicula. The sequence goes on along the minus strand of NC_052147.1, from coordinate 160,266,551 downwards.
TGACGGACCAGGGCAGGTCCTAAGCAACGGGGTGAGTATTTGGGCCTCCCTGGCCCTCCGGGCTTGCTGGACCCTCACCGCTGCCGCCTGTCCGGCAGCCTCTGACTGGGCCTCAGATTCCTCCCCCGGCCCGTCCTCCTGGTCCGGTGCCTCATCATCGTCTTCGTCCTCCTGCTCAGAGGTGGCCACATGTTCCTCATCACCAACCTCCAGCACATCGCCGTGATGCTGTGCAATGTTGCGGAGGGCACAGCAGACCACCACAAAGCGGGCCACCCTCTGGGCGGTGTACTGGAGTGCACCATCCAAGCTGCCGAGGTATCGGAACCGCATCTTGAGGAGTCTGATGCACCGTTCAATGACAGCCCAGGTAGCTGCATGGGCCTCATTGTACCGGGTCTCTACTTCGGTCTCCAGCCTCTGTACAGGCATCACTAGCCAGGTCCTCAGCAGAAACGTCTTAGTCGCCAAGAGTCCACCCATCCTGGGCTGCTTCTTGAAGAGGCTGGGATGACTGACTGCCCCAGGATGTAACTGTCGTCGACACTCCCCTGGAAGCGTGCACACATGTACATTATCTTCATCTGGTCACACGCAAGCTGGATGTTCAGGGAATGGAACCCTTTCGGTTACATAGGGCACCCCCATATGGCACAGTGAGCGCAGGACAATATGCGTGGCATATATTACCCCCTGGACCTGGGCATCTCTGCGATGTTGGAGAAACTTGTTACCCGGGAATTTTGCTGGGCTTGGTCCAAGTCAAAGACGATGTAGTCTTCCGCCCGGGAATACAGGGCATTCGTGACCTGCCGAATGCACCCATGGGCTGTGGCCTGTGATACTACACAGGTCCCCGCTTGAGCCCTGGGTGATCCCGAGGTGTAAAGGTTCAGAGCTGCGGTGACCTTGACAGCCACCAGGAGCGGGTGCCCTCCTCCTCCATGTGGTGCTAAGTCCACAAGGACATGGCACAGGTATTGTATTGTCTCCTTGTTGAGGCGGAGTCTCCTGCGGCACACACTGTTCGTCATTTGTTCAAATGACTGGTGACGCCTGTACATCCTGGGCCATCGTGGGACTCCCCCTCTAGGTCCCTCCCTGGCCTGATGGGCGGTCGGGTCCTCAGGGTGTGGGGCGGGGTCCGGCACATGTGCCACCGTCTCGAGCATCTGCAGACGCTGCTGCTGCCGCCTTCTCCAGTGTCTGGCCACATCACATAGCAGCAGCATCACTAGGACAACTTCTGCGTCCAACATCCCTGCCGTAGCGTTTAATATTTGTAAGGCATTGGGAGAAGGTGTTAAGACTGGCAGGCAGAGGTGGCTCACAACCCGGAAATCACCACACTGATCCCCCCCCCCCCAACCTGGAATGGCCTCCCACGCACATCCGGCCGTGGCGGACCCCCTCACCAAACCCCGGACCTTGTAGCCCAGACACCCACTCACAATTTCAACAGCACTGACTGGTCCCCTCCCCGTGGTACTCACCCACCCTCTGGCTATGGACATGTCTCCTGGAGCTGTGTCCCATCCCCTGGGTGTTCGGATGTTGCGTGTGTTGCGTTGCCTCCCGCAGTGTTGAAGTACACTGTCCAGGAAGTGGGGGGCTCGGTGGAGGCCCCGCTGCGGGGGAACCACTGGTTTGTCCCAGGGAACATGGATGGTGGGTTCCTGGGGTGGCATAGGGCGGGCATTAGGAAGTTGGGAGACCTGTTCATTGACGGGAGGTTTGCGAGCCTGGGTGAACTGGAGAAGTTTGAGCTCGCCCCGGGGAATATGTTCAGGTACCTTCAGGTCAAGGCGTTTGCTAGGCGGCAGGTGGAGGGGTTCCCTTTGCTGCCCCCGGGGGGGGGTAAGGGATAGGGTGCTTTCGGGGGTGTGGGTCGGGGATGGGAAGGTGTCTGACATCTACCAGGTGATGCAGGAGGTGGAGGAGTCGTCGGTAGAGGAGCTGAAGGCTAAGTGGGAGGTGGAGCTGGGGGAGCAGATTGAGGAGGGGACATGGGCGGACGCCCTGGAGAGGGTGAACTCCTCCTCTTCATGTGCGAGGCTTAGCCTCATCAAGTTCAAGGTGCTGCACCGGGCCTACATGTCCGGGTCTAGGATGAGTAGGTTCTTTGGGGGCGAAGACAGGTGTGTCAGGTGTTCGGGGAGTCCAGCGAACCATGCCCATATGTTCTGGGCATGCCCGGCACTGGAGGAGTTCTGGAAGGGGGTGGCGAGGACGGTGTCGAGGGTGGTAGGGTCCAGGGTCAAGCTAGGCTGGGGACTGTGGGAGGAAACCAGAGCACATGGAAGAAACCCATGCAGACACGGGCAGAATGTGCAAACTCTACACAGTCACCCAAAGCCGGATTTGAACCCGGGTCCATGGCGTGTGAGACAGCAGTGCTAACCACTGTGCTACTCAACGTAAAAGGAAATAAAGAATGCAGTACTCTGATTTTCATACAGTTTTCCCCTCCGTGTTTCTACTCATGTAGGAAGGTATTAAACAATAAAAATGGAAAAGAGAAATCCAAACATGTGGGGCGGAATTCTCCGCTCCCCACGTGGCGTGGGAGAATAGTGGGAGGGCCTCCCGACATCTTTTACGCCCCCCCTGGCGCTCCCAGCGATTCTCCCCCCCCCCCTCCCCCGGCTCGGAAAAGTCGCCGCTCGCCGTTTTTCACGGCGATTCTCCAAGCCCGATGGGCCGAGCAGCCGGCCCTTCACGCCCGCTTCACCACAGCAGCAACCACACCTGGTTGCTGCATTTGTGAAACGGGTGCCAGATGCCTGTTTGGGGCATCCAGGGGCCCGATTTGGACGGGAGCACCGCGACTGTGCTCGGGGGGGGACAGGCCCGCGATCGGTGGGCTGCGCGCTGATGTCATCCGCGCATGCGCGGGTTGGAACCGGCAACCGGATGACATCAGAAAAGCGCCATTACCGCGTCATTTCCGGCACGACGAGGTTGCGGCCGGGAACGACAGGAGCCCGCTCCTAGCCCCCCGGGTGGGGGTGAATTAGGTGTGGGGAGCGGGCCCCGAGGCCGTTGTGAAGCTCGGCCGATTTCACGACGGCCATCCCGATTTTTATCGGGAGCGGGGAATACCGCCCGTGCAACTTGTTGAGGACACTGTACGAAGCAACAACTGAAACTGGTTCTGAATCTGAGGCTCATGTTATTTACTCTCTGTAATTCTTTCCTCTCATTTTCCTGTGCACGTGGCTTAGACATGCCTCTTTCCAACACTCGCAGGTGACAAAGCATAATCTATCTCACACACAGACTAAGAATGTCAATTTGTTTAATCAATGTTGTTTTAATGATTTCTGGGAAACAGTAATTTGAAATTGACTCCCTTTCTCCAAACCTTAAGGTTACGACAGTAACATTTTAAATCCAGCATCATAAGATGTAATTTATTACAAGGCAACTGGAATGGGAACTGGACAGCATATCAACATTTGCAATGGAGATTCAATACTCAGTGGGTTAAGCAAGAAATTGAGCAGAGCTTTCAATGCTTTAGCACAAAATCAGCAGAGCGACTGTTGCAAATTAGCAACACGCAGGCAATTAGGATTAACAGCCATAGTGCTTAATGAAATGGAAATAGCAATATAACTGATTCCTTTTTATATTAGCAAATGGGATTTCAGACCCTCGGAGTATAGAAACACTTTACACAGCAAACAGAACATAAAAGATTCTTATTGATTCAGAAATACCAGGGTGTACATGTGATTGAAAGGTGCTCAGACCTGACTGATTGATTGACTGGTTGATTATCGATTAACATTCAAAGATGATTATTAAACAAACATTTCTGGTTCTGGTTCTGAATCTTGCCCTGGGATAGCAAAATAAAAACTAAAGCGAGACGTGGGCACTTTCAACAGAATTCTAAAGTGAAATTAGTATCAGACTACACTGAAATAACAGTACAGTAACTTCTCTTCACACCTGCAGGGGACCTGCAAACCATCTCCTTCTACATGCTGTACATTTCCATTCCATCAGGAAGAAACTGTAATTGTTGAAACACATCACAGCAGTTTCTGAAGATGCAGACAATATTCAAAGATTGTTTTAAAATTTCTCTTGCTGATGCACACCGTAGTAAAGAAATTCAATTTTTTTTTTTTAAAGTGAAGGAAAATTTCAGTAAAATCTTTGGTGTGTATAGTCACATCATTTACATTTTTGAATTATTTCAAACCCAGTGAGAAAGAGCAGACATCAGCAGCACAGATACTCCAGTCACGCATTATCAAAAAACAGATGGCCGCAGCTGAAAAATTAAATCTGTTCAGAGGAGAGTTTTTGTTAGAAAATTAATTCTGATGCACCCACAGGTCGCAGCAATTTTACCTTTGCTACAATGAGATGAATCAAATTGACACTTAAATCATTAATTCATATGAATACTGTTTCAGCTGAGGCCCTCGAGCTGTGATGAAGATGTTTGCTGTTTATAATGTTGCACAAATCTATGAACGAAAAAGCTTCACACTCCCAATATGCTGCATGTAGGCCAGCACATTTGCATATTTCAAAATGCTTTTTCTTACTTCCTGTAATGGGGGCCAAGAAGGGCAGGCTGGGAGAGGGGGTGAGAAATCATCAATGGATCCTCCCGCGGGCTTCGTGGAGTGTGAACTTCCTTACTGAGCGGGGCAGAGCTAGCCCAATGGGAACCGAGAAGCAGAGTTTAAAACCCGCTGCTTCAACCCAGGCCGGTATTCTGTAGTCCCTGTGCTTGGACTTGTTTTCCGTTATGTAAATAAAAGGGCATAGTGTCAGAAGATTGGCCTTGGTGAGATTATTACATTTCTTTATTTGCTTTTATAACCACAGAAATATACAACACTGTATAAATATATAACACTATACAACCATTGAGTCCATCATGTCTGAGCTGATACTTTGAAAGAGCAGTCATACCTAATCCCACATCCCCATTCTTTGCCCTTAACCCTGCAAATTCCTCATCAAGTAACCATCCAACTCCCTCTTAAAATTACTTACGAAATCAGCTTCAGTCACCTTTTGAGTTACAGCACTCCGTACCCTGACAACTCGAGTATAAAACATTCTCACTTCTAGATCTTGTGTCAATGATTTTAAATCTATGACTTCTGCTTATTGACCCATTCAATAGCTATTTTTATGGACTCCATTAAGTACTCATGTCATTTTGAAAGGCTCTATTGGGTTACCTTTTGACACTCTGTTCCAAGCACAGTTGTCCCACTTTCCCAACCTCTCCTCATAACTGAAGCCCATCAGCCTTGGTAACATTGTGGTGAAGCTCCTCTGTTCTCTTTCTCAGCCCATTGTATCCTTCCGGAAGTCTTTATGCCAAAAGTTAACAACAAAACCAATGTTTTCACGAAGTTGTAGAATTTCTTTGCTTTTATATTTTATTCCTTTCTTTATAGACACGATTAACCACTCATCTCTTATTAACCACCTTATCAACTTATGAACCTTCAAGAGGTCAAGGGTGCTTGCGCATCTTAAAAGTTTGAAAGCCGATGTAGCAATGCCATAGGAGACTCACTTGAGGGCGAAGGACCAGGTGAGACTTAAAAGAGCTGGGCTCGTCGGGTGTTTCACTCTGGATTTGACGGAAGGGCTCGAGGGGTAGCGGTAATGGTCAGCAAGAGTGCGCTTCCAGATGGAGAAGTTGGTGGCAGATCAGAGAGGTTGATATGTGATTGACAGGGGTGCTGGAGGGGAGGTTAGTGGTGCTGTTAAGTGTATTCGGTCACGATTGAGACGATGTGGGATTCACAAAGAAGGTGTTTGGGGCATCCCCAAACACATACAAACTGATAGTGGTGGGGGGGGGGGGGGGGGGGGGGGGGGGGAGGAGAGAGAGCGAGAGAGAGAGAGAGAGAGAGACAGAGAGAGAGAAAGAGTGGAACTTGGTGCAGAAGCCAAGGTTGGACAGGTCACGGCCGCGCTCGCTGGTCCCATCGGGCGGGGGGGGGGCAAAGGCATTGACTGGGCTAATGGTGGAAATAGGAGGGGTGGGCCCTTGGAGGTTTCTGCACCCAGGGGAACGGGAGTACTCGTTTTTCTCAGCAGTCCATAAGGTATACTCGCGGATCGACATTTTCGTGTTGGGGAAGGCTTTGCTAGCTGGGGTTAAGGAGTTAATACTCAGTAATTGCAGTGTCAGATCATGCTCCCCATTGGGTGGATATGGTACTGGAGAAGGGGGTAGAACAGAGGCCGAGGTGGAAATTAGATGTAGGACTTTCCGGGGACCAAGGAATTCTGTGACAAAATAAAAAAGGTAATTGAGGAATATGTTGGTTTCAACTGTACAGGTGAGGTGTCGAAGGCAGTTGTCTGGGAGGCTCTAAAGGTGGTGGTGAGGGGTGAGGTGATTTTGTTTGTGGTCAGAGTGGACAAAGAGGAGAGGTTGGAGCGGCAAGGGGTAATAGATGAGATGTTGTAGATAGGAGTTATGCAGAAGATGGGGACCCAGCGAAGCTGGAAAAGAGGAAGGAACTACAGGCGAGCTTTGACCGACTATCTACGAGGAAGGCGGTGCGGCAACTGAGACGAGCAAGGGGTGCAGTTTACGAACATGGAGATAAGGCGTATGTTAGCAGGTCAGCTCTGGAGCGAAGCAGCGGTAAGGGAAATTGTTCAGGTGAGGGATAGGGCAGGGAAGTTGGTGGTGGCTCCGGATCTGATTAACAAGGTCTTTGAGGAATTTTATGAGAGGTTGTGCAGGTCAGAGCCACCTGGTGGAGACCGTGAGATGCAGGAATTTCTAGATGGGTTGGAGTACCCGAGGTTAGGGGAGGGGGACAGGGCTACATTTGAAAGAACGATAGTGGAGCAGGAGATAAAGGGTGCGATTGGGAGGATGCAGTCGGGGAAGGTGGCAGAGCTGGATGGGTTTCCAGTGGAAAATTCTAAAAAATTCAAGGATAAGCTGGCACCCCTGATGGTGGGGATGACTGAAGAGGCGATAGGGAAGGGGCTGTTGCCACAAACCTTGGGGCACGCATCGATTTCCCTGTTGCTAAAAAAAGATAAGGATCCGACGGAGTGTGGGTCGTATAGGCACATATCACTTCCGAATGTGGACGCAAAAGTATTGGCAAAGGTACTGGCGGGTAGGCTGGAGGAGTGCCTCCCGACAGTGATAGGTGAAGATCAGACAGGGTTTGTGAGAAGGAGGCAGCTCTTTTCAAAGGTTAGAAGGGTATTGAACGTCGTTATGGCACCGGTGGAGGGGAAGGAAACAGAGGTCCGAGGTGGTATTGGACGCTGAGAAGGCATTTGACCGGGTAGAATGGGGGTACTTGATGGCAGTTCTGAAGTGGTTTGGGACTGGACCAAGATTTGTAAACTGGGTAAAGCTACTATATAAGGAGCCGAAGACGAGTGTCCGCACAAACAACATCAGCTCGAGATAAGTTTCTCTCCACCGTGGGACTAGGCAGGGATGTCCTATGTCCCCCCTGCTGTTTGCACTCGCGATTGAGCCGTTGGCCATCGCATTAAGTAGTTTGGGGGTATGGAAAGGGATAGTACGGGGAGAATAGAGCATAGGGTGTCTTTATATGCCGATGACTTGAAGTTATACGTGTCGGAACCGAGTGTGTTGATAGGGGGAATATTGGAGCTCCTTCGAGTGTTTGGGTCTTTCTCGGGGTACAAACTAAATCTAGACGAGTGAGTATTTTGTGGTGTCTCAGCCGGGGGTGGGAGCAGCTGCCATTCCGTAGGGGCATGGACTCACTTTAGGTACCTGGGGGTGCAGGTTGCCCGGAAGTTGGGGACAACATTTCTGCTGGGATTCTCTCTGCTGGGACAACATTTCTAGTTTGGTGGGGAGAGTGAAAGCTGATCTGGCAAGGTGGGATGGTCTCTCTCTGTCACTGGTGGATCGGGTACAGGCGGTTAAAATGAACATGTTGCCGTGATTTCTGCAGCAGAGCAAAGCTACTGATCAGCTGTTCTGGGGGAATTTGCATACGTGCAGTGCGGTCAGCCTAAGTTGAAGGTGGTTTGTGGAAGGGCTGTTGGCAGTTAAACCCGGAGCAGGGGCCTGTCGTGAAGGTGAGTGAGTGCCTTTAAATTTGCTTAACTTTCAGCGGGAGCATGGTTTGAGGTAATATCAGGTAAGCTCTTCCTTTCTTTTTCTTGTTTTTTTTTTAAATCTAGAGGTGATGTCAGGGAAGGCAGTACAATGCTCCTCCTGCAGAATGTTTGAGGTGAGAGACGCCGTCAGTGTCCCTACTGATTTCATCTGTGGGAAGTGCACCCAACTCCAGCTCCTCAAAATCCTCAAAGATTTCTGGATAACTGGGGCTCTTTCTGGGGAACGTGGGACCTCTATAGACAGGATGGTCTACATCTGAACCTGAGGGGCACCAATATCCTGGGGGGGAGATTTGTTAGTGATCTTTGGGGGGGGTTTAAACTAATTCAGCAGGGGCATGGGAACCTGGATTGTAGTTTTGGGGTACGGGAGATTGAGAGTACAGAGGTCAGGAGCACAGATTTGACTTCGCAGGAGGGTGCCAGTGTTCAGGTAGGTGGTTTGAAGTGTGTCTACTTCAATGCCAGGAGTATACGAAATAAGGTAGGGGAACTGGCAGCATGGGTGGGTACCTGGGACTTCGACGTTGTGGCCATTTCAGAGACATGGATAGAGCAGGGACAGGAATGGTTGTTGCAGGTTCCGGGGTTTAGGTGTTTTAGTAAGCTCAGAGAAGGGGGCAAAAGAGGGGGAGGTGTGGCGCTGCTAGTCAAGGACAGTATTACGGTGGTGGAAAGGATGCTAGATGGGGACTCTTCTTCTGAGGTAGTATGGGCTGAGGTTAGAAACAGGAAAGGAGAGGTCACCCTGTTGGGAGTTTTCTATAGGCCACCTAATAGTTCTAGGGATGTAGAGGAAAGGATGGCGAAGATGATTCTGGAAAAGAGCGAAAGTAACAGGGTAGTTGTTATGGGAGACTTTAACTTTCCAAATATTGACTGGAAAAGATATAGTTCGAGTACATTAGATGGGTCGTTCTTTGTACAATGTGTGCAGGAGGGTTTCCTGACACAATATGTTGACAGGCCAACAAGAGGCGAGGCCACATTGGATTTGGTTTTGGTTTTGGGTAATGAACCAGGCCAGGTGTTAGATCTGGAGGTAGGTGAGCACTTTGGAAACAGTGACCACAATTCGGTGACCTTTACGTTAGTGATGGAAAGGGATAAGTATACCCCGCAGGGCAAGAGTTATAGCTGGGGGAAGGGCAATTATGATGCCATTAGACATGACTTAGGATGTGTTGGTTGGAGAAGTAGGCTGCAAGGGTTGGGCACACTGGATATGTGGAGCTTGTTCAAGGAACAGCTATTGCATGTTCTTGATAAGTACGTACCAGTCAGGCAGGGAGGAAGGGGTCGAGCGAGGGAACCGTGGTTTACCAAAGAAGTGGAATCTCTTGTTAAGAGGAAGAAGGAGGCCTATGTGAAGATGAGGCATGAAGTTTCAGATGGGGCGCTTGATAGTTACAAGGAAGTGAGGAAGGATCTAAAGAGAGAGCTGAGACGAGCAAGGAGGGGACATGAGAAGTCTTTGGCAGGTAGGATCAAGGAAAACCCAAAAGCTTTCTATAGGTATGTCAGGAATAAAAGAATGACTAGGGTAAGAGTAGGGCCAGTCAAGGACAGTGGTGGGAAGTTGTGTGTGGAGGCTGAGGAGATAAGCGAGATACTAAATGAATACTTTTCGTCAGTATTCACTCAAGAAAAAGATAATATTGTGGAGGAGAATGCTGAGACCCAGGCTATTAGAATAGATGGCATTGAGGTGCGTAGGGAAGAAGTGTTGGCAATTCTGGACAAGGTGAAAATAGATAAGTCCCCGGGGCCGGATGGGATTTATCCTAGGATTCTCTGGGAAGCCAGGGAAGAGATTGCTGAGCCTTTGGCTTTGATTTTTAGGTCATCATTGGCTACAGGAATAGTGCCAGAGGACTGGAGGATAGCAAATGTGGTCCCTTTGTTCAAGAAGGGGAGTAGAGATAACCCCGGTAACTATAGGCCGGTGAGCCTAACGTCTGTGGTGGGTAAGGTCTTGGAGAGGATTATAAAAGATACGATTTATAATCATCTAGATAGGAATAATATGATTAGGGATAGTCAGCATGGTTTTGTGAAGGGTAGGTCATGCCTCACAAACCTTATCGAGTTCTTTGAGAAGGTGACTGAACAGGTAGACGAGGGTAGAGCAGTTGATGTGGTGTATATGGATTTCAGTAAAGCGTTTGATAAGGTTCCCCACGGTCGGCTATTGCAGAAAATACGGAGGCTGGGGATTGAGGGTGATTTAGAGATGTGGATCAGAAATTGGCTAGTTGAAAGAAGAGAGAGAGTGGTAGTTGATGGGAAATGTTCAGAATGGAGTTCAGTTACGAGTGGTGTACCACAAGGATCTGTTCTGGGGCCGTTGCTGTTTGTCATTTTTATAAATGACCTAGAGGAGGGCGCAGAAGGATGGGTGAGTAAATTTGCAGACGACACTAAAGTCGGTGGAGTTGTAGACAGTGCGGAAGGATGTTGCAGGTTACAGAGGGACATAGATAAGCTGCAGAGCTGGGCTGAGAGGTGGCAAATGGAGTTTAATGTGGAGAAGTGTGAGGTGATTCACTTTGGAAAGAATAACAGGAATGCGGAATATTTGGCTAATGGTAAAATTCTTGGTAGTGTGGATGAGCAGAGGGATCTCGGTGTCCATGTACATAGATCCCTGAAAGTTGGCACCCAGGTTGATAGGGTTGTGAAGAAGGCCTATGGTGTGTTGGCCTTTATTGGTAGAGGGATTGAGTTCCGGAGCCATGAGGTCATGTTGCAGTTGTACAAAACTCTAGTACGGCCGCATTTGGAGTATTGCGTACAGTTCTGGTCGCCTCGTTATAGGAAGGACGTGGAAGCTTTGAAACGGGTGCAGAGGAGATTTACCAGGATATTGCCTGGTATGGAGGGAAAATCTTATGAGGAAAGGCTGATGGACTTGAGGTTGTTTTCGTTAGAGAGAAGAAGGTTAAGAGGTGACTTAATAGAGGCATACAAAATGATCAGAGGGTTAGATAGGGTGGACAGCGAGAGCCTTCTCCCGCGGATGGGGGTGGCTAGCACGAGGGGACATAGCCTTAAATTAAGGGGTAATAGATATAGGACAGAGGTCAGAGGTGGGTTTTTTACGCAAAGAGTGGTGAGGCCGTGGAATGCCCTACCTGCAACAGTAGTGAACTCGCCAACATTGAGGGCATTTAAAAGTTTATTGGATAAGCATATGGATGATAAGGGCATAGTGTAGGTTAGATGGCCTTTAGTTTTTTTTTTCCATGTCGGTGCAACATCGAGGGCCGAAGGGCCTGTACTGCGCTGTATCGTTCTATGTTCTATGTTCTACCTGCCGATTTTCCTGCCAAAGGCTTTTTTAGAGAGATTGAGGGAAGGATTACTTCGTTCATACGGGGAGGGAAGGTGGCCAGAGTTAGAAAGATGCTGCTACAGAGGGGAAGGCAGGCAGGGGGTTTGGGTCTCCCGAACCTGATGTACTACTACTGGGTGGCGAATGTGGAGTAGGTGCAGAGCTGGGTCAGTGGGGTTGATTCCCAGTGGGTCAGAATGGAGGAGAGTTTGTGCAGGGGGTCAGGATTGAAAGCACTAGCAACAGCGCTGTTCCCGATGGCCCCAGGGAAATACTCAGGGAGTCCAGTAATAATAGCTTCATTGAGAATTTGGAGACAGTTTCGCCAACACTTCGGGTTGGGGGCAGGGTCAAGGGAAACGCTGATTCGGGGGAACCACAGATTTGAGCCAGGGAAGTGGGATGGAAATTTTCGGAAATGGGATGAGAAGGGGATTAAGACACTAAAAGATTTGTTTCTTCGGGGTCGGTTTGCAGGATTGAAGGAGCTGGATGCGAAGTATGGGCTGGAGCAGGAGGAAATGTTTCGATACATGCAGGTTCGAGATTTTGCCAGGAAGGAGATACAGAACTTCCCAGTGAAGCTGGCCTCCACATTGCTGGAGGAGGTGCTGACGACAGGAGGACTGGAGAAGGGGGTAGTGTTGGCGCTTTACGGAGCTATTTTGGAAGAGGAGAAGGCACCACTGGAAGGGATCAAAGCAAAGTGGGAGGAAGAGTTGGCAGAGGATATGGAGGAGGGGTTCTGGTGTGAGGTGCTCTGGAGAGTGAATGCCTCCACTTCGTGCCCGAGGTTGTGGCTGATACAGAGCATACCTCACAAGGCCGCTTCTTTGAAGGAGTAGAAGATGTGTGGGAACGTTGCGGGGGGCCCCGCTAATCATGTTCATATGTTTTGGTCCTGTCCAAAGCTAGAGGATTATTGGAAGAAGGTGTTTAGGGCAATTTCTAAAGTGGAGCACGTGAAACTGGACCCAGGCACCCGGGAGGCCATATTCGGGGTGTTGGACCAGCCGGGGTTGGAAACGGGTACAGAGGCAGATATTGTAGCCTTTGCCTCGTTGATCGCCCGAAGGCGGGTCCTGATAGGCTGGAGAGCAACCTCTCCACCCTGTGCCCTGGCGTGGCGGGGGGACCTGTTGGAATTCTTGATTCTTGAGAAGGTTAAGTTTGAACTGAGGGGAAGGATGGAGGGGTTCTACAATTCATGGGCATTATTCATTATGCACTTTCAAGAACTGGATAACATCGAACATTAGTTGGGGAGGGTTGGGGGGAGGGGGCCGTGTGTGTTAATGGCGACTATGGGTGATCCCTAATTCCTTTTTGTCATTTGTTTGTGTGAATATGCGGGCTAATGTTTGGGGTTTGGTGGGAGGATGGGATCATTGTTATTGATATGGGGATTGACATATTTGTTACTGATTATTGTTGGTGGGTGTAAATGTGGGAGAAAATATGAAAAAGGAGAAGAAAAAATAATTTTTAAAAATCTTGACCTGAACCTTTAAGAATTTGTGTATATCAATGCCAAGATCTCTCTGCTCATACCATTTATCGTGCACTATACCGATATTATTCCTTGCAAAGTGCATCCCTTCATACCTCTGCACAATGAACTTTCTCTCTTTGTTTCTGTCGGTTTTAACCATTCTATGTCATCTGGAACTGTATAACTATCCTCAGAATTATCTACTATCTTACCAAGTTTTGTATCGTATGCTAACTTTATAATGCTGGTTTCTATACCCAAGTCTTGATAATTTATAGAAATTGAAATAGTAATGGACCCAAAATTGACACATGTCAAAAACCATACCCTCCAAAAAACAACCATCCATCTATGCCTCCTGTCAATGAGCTGATCTTTTGTCCATACCATCGCATTTTGTCTTAATTCCGTCTTCTTAATAAGTCTCCTGCATGGCACTTCATCAAATGTCTCCTGAAAGTTCATAAATATAATATCTACTGCTTCACCTTGATCAACCTGCCACATTATTTCATCAAAGAATCCAATCAAGTCAATCACACATGTTTTTCTATCAACAAATCCATGCTGGCTCCCCATGCTTTCCCACAGAATCCATACAGTGCAAGAGGAGGTCATTTGGCCCATCGAGTATGCACTGACCCTACAAAAGACCACACTACCTAGGCCCACTCCCCCACCCTATTCCCACTCTCCCACCTAACATGCACATCTCTGGATTGTGGGAGGAAACCGGAGCACCTGAAGGAAACCCACGCAGACATGAGGAGAAAATGCAAACTTCACACAGTCACTCAAGGCCAGAATTATAGAATCATAGAAATTACAGTGCAGAAGGAGGCCATTCAGCCCATTCAGTAATGGCGCCCAATGTTTCGGCCTCAACTACTTCCTGTGGCAACATATTCCACGGGCTCACCACTCTCTGGGTGACCAAGTTTCTCCTCATCTCTGTCCTAAATGGTCTCCCCCATATCCTCAGCCTGTGACACTTGGTTCTGTAACAAGACTTCCCTACTTTCATAATACGACCATCTTGCGTTAAAAGCCGAGCAAAAAAAAATTCAAAATAAGAAATATATGGTGATGCAGAATTTTTATAAGACTGAGTGCCTTACAAGAAGGCTGGACTGGTGCACTTTTTCTAGAATAAACTATGCAAGCAGAGTACTTTACTTTTTTCTTAAAGTCAAGCCAAATCTGGATGATTGAGTAAATTATAAATGAGCGTGGTTGAATTGATTATAATTGAACCTGGGTTCCTGGTGCCACCCAAAACAAAAGATAATTTTGTCCCAGGCACGGTTCCCAATAACTCCCCCACCACTGATGTTAGGCTGACTGCTTTGGTTTCCTGGTTTATTACAGACCCATTTCTTGAATAGAGATATAAAATTAGAAACCCTTGAGTCCTCTAACAAACCCCTGCATTCAATGAGGACTGAAGATTATGACCACTGCCTCTGTTATCTATTTCTGCTCCTTAAGCAACCTGGGACATATTCCATCTGGACCAGGTGACTTACTAACTTTCAGAAATGGTGACTGTTTGAATTCATTTCCTCCATTACTATTCTGTACATCATTTCCCTCTCCTATTTTAGCGTGATCTTCTCAATATATGCTTCCTTTGTGAAGACTGATGAAGAGCTATGTTGTTCACTGCATTTACATGAAGATTTAGCTCCTTATAGGCCCATATTTCTTGAGTTAACCTCTTAAGTTCATAAATTGCTTTGGGGTTCAATCTAATGCTGATTGCTTTTTTTTATTGTAGCCTTATTTGTCTCCTGTGTCAACTTTCTGAATTCCCTCCTGTACTTTCTAGAACTTTCCTAGTTAATAACTGAATCTTGTTCCTGACATTTGCCACTATAGCCTCATTGTTGTTTTATTCCTCTTTTATTTCTTTCATCATCCAGGATGCAATAGTCATGGATGTTTTATTGATCCTTCAAGAGAATAGGCCTAGTTTATACCCAAACTGTCACTTTCCTGACTGCCTTCCATTATTGCTTTACTCTGCAATCACAATCAAATCTACATGTTCTGAATCCCTTCTTCAACGACAAAAAATAGATCTTTCCCAATTGAGTATTTTGCCTTTAATATTTTCTGGTTATAGTTATGCAAAATCAAATTAGATTGTAGTCACTGTTAGCTGGCATTCATTTGAGCTTCATTGTGTTAAAATCTCCTGAGGCGTTTCATAGCCTCTGAAATTAAATTATTGCTATATTACCATTTTAGTTCATTCCAGGAGCAGAACAGGATAGAATACTGGTGATTATGTGGATTTAACAGAAGACATCTGGCAAATTACATTAATTGAACTAAATAATGTCCCATTTCATTCAATGATCAAGACTTCTTCTTCAGGTGACTCTTACTGATCAAGATACCGATTTGGAAACAGCCAATTTGAGGGCATAATAGTGGGAAAGTGAAAGTGACAGACCTGAATTTGTAACGTTGGCATGCAGATTGAAGCTGTTTCAGCTAACACATGCCTGTTGGCAGTTTGGTTACCTCGATGTTCAGATGTTTGTCATTAAATGGAGCACATTGACAAAACACATCATATGGAACTCAATCTAAACCCTCATAAATTAATTTGATAAGTAAATGTGACTATTAGTTTCTGTCCAAATGAAAAAAAATCATTTGTAAGTCGTATAGCTCATAAATGTAAGTTGTGCTGTCTAACATCACAGGAGAAAGTGGAAACACACATAAGGGTATCAGTGTACAATATCCAAGAGGAACAAGAATTAGGTTCTGGTTGAAATGACTCATTTGAAAAGTAAATAAAAACTCAACTGACTGACTATTAATAGATCATTAATGGTATAGGAACAGAATTGACTCAGTGACAGGAAGCAGAGGTGAATGGATGTTTTCCAGATAAGAAGGTAGTTTGATTCAGAAAGTTTAAACCAATGAAATAGGTAGCAATATAACAGATCCTATGGGCTTTTTTGCAGTTCTACCATTCTGACCCCACATGAAGTGAGCATTGAACCATAAAAAGAATTAGCCTGAATCACCATCTTCAATTTGTTTTTTTCACTGACTTGCAATGAGAGTATAAATGATATAATGAGACTACTGCAAAGTCTGCCATAGTTATTATCTCATGTTTAGCAATGCTGCTCATCCTGCAAGTGACCCAAGCATCTTATTATTCAGAAGCGTCCTCAATGTCAAAAATCTAATCATGCAGTGGTATAACCTGAGGGGGTGCAACAACAAAACCCTTTGTGATTTGAACGGGATACCACGGGTCAATTCTGAATTTCGAGAATATGTCGGACAGATTGTGAATCAAGTTCAGTGATCCCGTCTTCCTTACATTCAACAGGCTGGCTATAATCACGATTGGAAACAGAAACGTGCTACATGACAACAGCCTACAACCAGAATTACAAAATTGGTACAACTCAGAAGGAGGCCATTTGGCCCATTGTATATGCACCTGCTCTCAAACGAGCACCGTGACTTTATGCCATTCCCGTGCCTTTTCCCTGTACCCCTGAACATACCTTTTGAATACCTCGATTGAAGCTGCCTCCCCTACACTTCCAGGCAGCACAATGTAGACCCCAACCGTCCGCTTTGTGAAAAAAGTTTTGTTGCATCACATTTTCTTCTTTTGTAAAGCTCTTTAAATCTGTGCCCTCTCGTTCTTGATCCTTTTACGAGCAGGAACAGCTTCTCCCTATCTACGATGCCCAAATCCCTCATGATTTTGAATATCTCTATCAAATCTCTCAGTCCCAACCTCTCCACTCTATCTTCATAACTAAAGTTTCTCAAATCAGGAACCATTCTTGCAAACCTCTTCTGCACTATCTCTAATGTGTTCACATCCTTCCTCTGGTGTGGCGCCCAGAACTGTACACAATACCCCAGCTGAGGTCCACCTATAAGTTCAGCATAACCTCCTTGCTCTTGTACTCTATGCCCTTATTAATAAATTACAGATTACCATATGCTTTATTGGGCGGCAAAGTAGCACAGTGGTCAGCACTGTGGCTTCACAGCACCAGGGTCCAAGGTTCAATTTCCGGATTCGGTCACTGTGTGGTGTCTGCACGTTCCCCCCATGTCTGCGTGGGCTTCCTCCGGGTGCTCTGGTTTCCTCCCACAAGTCCTGAAAGACGTGCTGTTAGGTCATTTGGACATTCTGAATTCTTCCTCTGTGTACCCGAACAGGCGCCGGAGTGTGGCCATTCAATCATGGCTGATATTTTTCTCATCCCCATTCTCCTACCTTCTCCCCATAACGCCTGATCCCTTGATTATCAAGAACCCATCTATCTCTGCCTGAAAGACACTCAGTGATTTGGCCTCCACAGCCTTCTGGGCAAAGTGTTCCACAGATTCTACTGAAGAGTACCACCCTCTAGCTGAAGAAATTTCTCCTCATCTCAGTTTTAAAGGATGGTTCGATCACTCTGAGGCTGTGAAAAATCCTTTCCACGTCCACTCTATCCAGACCTCTCAGAATCCTGTAATTTTCTCATCCTAAACTCCAATGAGTATCTACCCAGAGTCCTCAACTGCTCCTGATATGACAAGCTTTTCATTCCAGGGATCATTCTTGCGAACCTCCTCTGGACCCGTTCCAAGGCCAGCAATCCTTCCTTAGATACGGGGCCCAAAATTGCTCAAAATACTCCAAATGGGATCTTACCAGAGTCTTATACAGCCTCAGGATACATCCCTGCTCTTGCATTTTAGCCCTCTTGACATGAATGCTAACATTGCATTTGCCTTTCTAACTGCCGACTGAACCTGCAAGTTAACCTTAAAAGAATCGTGAACAAGGAGTCCCAAGTCCCTTTGTGCATCCGAATTCCTGAGCATTTCCCCATTCCGAAAATAGTCTATGGCTCCATTCTTCCGACCAAAGTCCATAACCTCACACTTTTCCACATTGCATTCCATCTGCCACTTCTTTGCCCACTCTCCTAGCATGTCCAAGTCCTTCTGCAGCCCCCCTGCTTCACCACTACTGTCCCTCTGCATATCATTATATCACCTATAAACTTAGCAAGTGCCCTCAGTTCCTTCTTCCAGATCATTAATGTACATTGTGAAAAGTTGTGGTCCCAACACCAACCCCTGAGGCCCATCACTTGTCACTGGCTGCCATCTTGAAAAAGACCCCTTTATCCCCACTCTCTGCCTTCTGCCAATCCTCTATCCATACCAGTATCTTACCCTTAACACCATGGACGCTTACTTATTTAACAGCTTCCGATATGGCACCTTGTCAAAGGCCTTCTGGAAAACAAAATAGATCATGTCCACTGGTTCTCCTTTGTCCAACGTCCTTGTTACCTCCTCAAAGAACTCTAACAGACCTGACCTCCCCTTGACAAAGCCGTGCTGACTCAGTCCTATGTTATCATGCACTTCCAAGTGCTCCGCAATCTCATCTTTAATAATGAACTCTACTATCTTACCAATGATCAAAGTCAGGCTAACTGGCCTTTAATTCCCCGTCTTCTGCCTCCATCCTTCTTAAACAGGGGTTTTATATTAGCCATTTCCAGTTCTCTAGGCCCCTCCCTGCCTCCAGTAATTCCTGAAAGATCACCACCAATGCCTCCACAATCTCCTTCAGAACCTTGGGATGTAGTTCATCTGGTCCAGGTTATTTATCCAGACCGTTTAGATTCCCCAGAACATTCTCCTTAGTGACGGCCACTACACTCACCTCTGCCCCCTGATTCTCCTGGAGCTCTGGCATCCCGCTAGTGTCTTCTACACTGAAGACTGATGTAAAGTAACTATTCAGTTCCTCTGCCATTTCTTTGTTTCTTATTACTACATCTTATAGAATTATAGAACTTACAGTGCAGAAGGAGGCCATTCAGCCCATCAAGTCTGCACCAGCTCTTGGAAAGAGCACCCTACCCAAACCCACACCTCCACCCTATCACCATAACCCAGCAACCCCACTCAACACTAAGGACAATTTTGGACACTAAGGGTAATTTAGCATAACCAATCCATCTAACCTGCACATCTTTGGACTGTGGGAGGAAACCGGAGCACCCGGAGGAAACCCACGCACACACGGGGAGAACGTGCAGACTCCGCACAGACAGTGACCCAAGCTGGGAATCGAACCTGGGACCCTGGAGCTGTGAAGCAAATTGTGCTAACCACTATGCTACCGTGCTGCCCATGAATAAGCCTCATTTGCCAGTGGTCCAATGTCTATTCTTATGTCTTTATTGCCTTTTATATGTTGAAAAAACTCTTGCTAATAATAATAATATTCTTTATTGCCATAAGTAAGCTTACATGAAGTTACTGTGAAAAGCCCCTGTGAGTCGCCACATTCCGGAGCCTGTTCGGGTACGCAAAGGAAGAAGTCAGAATGTCCAATTCACCTAACAGCACATCTTTCGGGACCTGTGGGAGGAAACCGGATCACCCGGAGGAATCCCGTGCAGACATGGGGAGAATGTGCAGACTCCACACAGACAGTGACCCAAGCCGGAAATCGAACCTGGGACCCTGGCGCTGTGAAGCCATAGTGCTAAACACTATGTTACCGTGCTTCTCACTTCTTGCTATCTTCTTTTATATTATTAGCTAGCTTACACTCATATTTCATCTTCTCCCCCCTTATTGCTTTCTTAGTTGTCCTCTGCTCGCTTTTAAGGGCATCCCAATTCTCTGGTTTCCACTAATCCTCGCCACTTGTATGCTTTATCTTTTGCTGTTATAGAACATAGAACATAGAACGATACAGCGCAGTACAGGCCCTTCGGCCCTCGATGTTGCACCGACATGGAAAAAAAACTAAAGGCCATCTAACCTACACTATGCCCTTATCATCCATAATAGATGGTGTCCTTGACTTCCCTCATCAGCCATGGCTGCCTCGTTCTCCCCTTAGCATGTTTCCTCCTCCTTGAATTTCCGTTGTGCCTCCCGAATAACCCCAAAAAACTCCTGCCATTACTGTTCAACTGTCTTCCCTGCTTGGTTCCCCTTCCCATCAACTCTGGACAGCTCCTTCCTCATGTCTTTGTAGTTACCTTTGTAATTACCGTTACTCAATTCTATTACCGTTACATCTGATTTTAGCTTCTCCCTCCCAAACTGCAGGGTAAATTCTATCATATTGTGGTCCTTCAATATCCTCGGATGCATCTCATCTGGTCTTGGTGTCTTGTCAATTTTAAATATCAACAGTTTATACAACACTGCCTCATCAATTCTGAACTCTTCTAGTGACAGAATTTCCTTGTCTGTCACCATGGCATCTACCTCCTTGGTAAAGACGAATGAAAAGTATTCATTTAATACCTCGGCTATCCCCGCTGCCTCCTTGTGTAAATTCCCTTTTAGGTTCCTAATCGGCTTTACTCCTTTTACCAACATTTTTTTTCTGTATGTGCCCCAATAAGACTTTGGGATTCCCCTTTATGTTGGCTCCCAGTCTAATCTCATAATCCCTCTTTGCTTCTCTAATGAGCCTTTTCACTTTCCATCTGAGCCTTCTGTATTCCACTTGGTTCTCAACTTTATTTTCTAAGCAAACTTTTTCTCCTTTACCTAATTTTTTTAAAAATGACATGGGCCTTCCTCCTCTCCATGAACTCCGGCTTCTCAGAAACCCCAAATTTTGCCACCAAAGGGTCCGGGTCCACTTCCTCCTCCACTACCCTGGCTAAGACCGCAAACACTCCCGCCCAGAATTTTCCCAATTTTTCACAACCCCAAAACATGTGCGCGTGATTCGCTGGCCCCCACCCACACCTCTCGCACTCATCTGCTATACCCTGAAAGAACCCACTCATTCTCGCCCGAGTCATATGCAACATTCAGGCCAGAGTCATATGCACTTTATCTTAATTTTTGTCTCCTTTTTCATCCAGGGAATTCTAGACCTGTTTACGCTGACTTCCCCCTTTGAGGGGATACATCATGACTGTGCCTAAAGCACACACTCTTTTGAAGGTAACCCATTGTTCAACCACTGTTTATCCCGCCACCCTTTCATTCCAGTCTATTCTGCCCTGCATCGTTCTTGCCTCATTGAAGCCATCTCTCCTCCAGTTAGTTATTCTTACTCTGGATGGCCTATTGTCCTTTCTATCATCATTCTAAACCTTACAAAAGAATGATCACCATCTCCTAAATATTCTCCCACTCACATTTTATGTGCTTGTTCCTCCCCGTTTCATAAGAACCAAGTCCAACAGTGCAATCTTTCTTGTTGGACTGGACACACACTGCTGTAGTAAGTTTTACTGAACACAATATCAGAATGTTTGCCCCTCTTCGTCCTTTACACTACACTGTCCCAGTCAACATTCGGTTAATTAAAGACCCCCCATTACAACCGCTTTATAATATTTGCATCTCTGTAATTTCCTTGCAGATTTATTGTTCTACATCCTTCTCACTAACTGGAGTTTCTAGAGTACACCGAGCAATGTAATTGTATTCTCTTTGTTCCTTAGCTCCAGGTAAATTGACTCTGTCCTTGAATCCTCTGGAAAATCCTCCTTCTCCCGAACTGCAATGCTCTCGCTAATCAATACCGCCATCCCTCCCCTTTCCTGCCCTATCTTTGCTGAACACCTTATACCCAGGAATATTTAACACCCAGTCCTGCACGTCCTTGAGCCAGGTTTCTGTCATCACCACAATGTCATATTTCCACAATGCAATGTGCCTTTCATTCCCCAATCTTATTCACTATACATCACACACATGCATAGGAACCCCAATTCAGACATCATTACTGTCTCCCTTACTCAAACTTCACCTATTTACTTGAGTTTTCTATGCCTCCCAGTGTTTTGTTCATCCTGATATTCCTCTCTCATATTCTCTGGTTCCCACATCCCCGCCGTGTTGGTTTAAAGCCCTTCCAACAGCATTGACAAAACAACCCGCAAGGAATTCAGTCCCAGCTTTGTTCAGGTACAACCCATCCGGCTTGTACAGGTGCCATTCCCCTCAGAGCCAGTCCCAGTATCCCAGGCAACTAAAGCCCTTCCTCCTGCACCATCTTTCTAGCCACGCATTCATCTTCCTTTCCTATTTCTGAACTCTCTTGCACATGGCACTGGGACTAATCCAGAGATTCCTGCATTTGAGGTTCTGCTTGCTAATTGATTAGCTCCCTAAATTCTGATCCCAGGAACATATCCTCCTTCCCATCTAATTCATTGGTACAGAGGTGAACCATGACCTCTGGCTGTTCACCCTCCCCCAGAAGAATGCCTTGCAGCCGCTGTGACATCCTTGACGCTGGCACCAGGGAGGAAACATACCATCCCAGAGTCAGGTCTATGGCTCAGAAATGCCGATCTGTTTCCCTAATAAATCCTCGTTTTTTTTTCTCCCCCCTTGTACAGCCAAGTCACTCATGGTGCTACAAACCTGGCTCTGATTGCACTTCTCTGAGGAATTCTCCCATCTGATATTAACTGGGTGCTCCGGTTTCCTCCCACAGTCAAAAGGTGAGCAGGATAGGTGGATTGGCCATGCTAAATTGCCTCTTGGTGTCAAAAAATGTGCAGGTTAGGCGGGTTGTGGGGATAGGGTGGGACGTGGGCTGTGGTAGGGTCCTCCTTCGGAGGGTCAGTGCAGACCCGATGGGACGAATAGCATCTTTCTGTACTATAGGGATTCTATGATTCTACGTCTTGAGCCAGGAACGGTGGTGGGGAGGGTGTGGAAGGCGATGGGAAATCATGGCATACCTTCAGTCCATGGCACAATTCATCACGCACCTGGAGGCTTTGGGCCATCATCTGTGGCAGCGTGGGTTTGCGGATATGGGGTTGACCATTTAAGACTGTGATGAGGAGAAATTTCTTCAACCAGACAGTGGTCAGCCTGTGGAATTCATGACCATAGAAAGTCGTTGAGACCAAATTTCAAGAAGCAGTTATATACAATTGTTGGGGTGAAGGGGGATCAATGGATATGGGGGGAAGGCGGGATCAGGGTATTGAACTTGATGATCAGCCATGATCATAATGAATGGTGGAGCAGGCTCTAAGGGCTGAAT
Organism: Scyliorhinus canicula; assembly: GCF_902713615.1. Taxonomy (NCBI): domain Eukaryota; kingdom Metazoa; phylum Chordata; class Chondrichthyes; order Carcharhiniformes; family Scyliorhinidae; genus Scyliorhinus; species Scyliorhinus canicula. The sequence continues at coordinate 160,243,547 of NC_052147.1, read as the reverse complement.
GGCCTCCTCTTGCTTTTATTTTCTATACCGCACATCCCACCATCACATATAGCTGCCATATTTAAATGGCACCCAACATCATGACCCACCACTGAAGAAAGAAGATGGATCTCTGAGGCTGGAAGATGGACCTCCTTGCAGACACTGAAGTTGGAAGATACATCTGATCGATCCTCCCCCTACCCACTGCTGCAGTATTCCAGGGTCCTGGGTCACTGACGGCCTCTTTCCCAATCTGTGGTGGTGGTCCCAGGCCTCGAGGAGGTAAAGAAATTTTCCCCCTTGTGGGGCAATCTCGAACCAGAGGTCATGGATATAGGTCAAGGCGGTAGATTTAGAACTGAGATGAGGAGGAACTATGCCAAGCAGAGGGAGGTGAATTTGTGGAACTCGCTACCCCATAGAGCAGTAGAATCGGAGTCATTAAATGGTTTCAAGAAGGAGATAAATATATTTCTGATTAAAAAAAGGGTTAAAGGGAAATGGGGAACAACTGGGAGGTGCATTTGAGACCAAGAAGCGATCAGCCATGATCTGATTAAATGGCGGAGCATGCTCGAAGGGCTGAATTGCCTACTTCTGCTCCTAATTCCTATCTTCCTATGTCCTTCAGGTAAGTCCTGACACTTGCACGCCACATTAGTGTTCTTGACCAACCTCTTTCCCAGCTGGCATCACAGAGAATTGGTTGTGGGGGAATCTTACAGTTGGGCTTTTATTTGATCCAATCAGCAGGATGCAAATCGGTTTCACGCCGGCCTCAAGCAGAATTTCCAATCTACCATGGCAGGCAATATTGGAAGATCCCACTGTAAATTCATGTTAGGGGTGAAAGAAACAAATTTTGCACCTCCTGCTGAATGCTTACCTTCTGCCTGCCACTCTATGAGCATGTCACTTTCTATTTGGTCGTCTGAAGTGGCTCCCCGGTTTCCTCATTCGTCCTACTACATAATTATCCTTGAAAAACTGGTTAATTTCTGAAGCTCTTTTATGTAAAACATAAAAAATTTAAGATACCCGAACTAGCAATGAGCACAACGTATTGGAACAAAATATCTCCCCAAAAAAATCCAATGTTTTACTTGAAAGCAGATGAATGGTCTGTATGCCATTCAGCATGCCACCCCACACTGTTTACTGTTTGTGGTGAATGTAACTCCGTAATTCACACTGTATTGTACATACGTGAGACCATGCATTTGTAAGTGCAGTTGCGTTGCCCGACCACTAGGGGGAGTAGCGCTGGAATGCTTAGAAGTTTGTGCAGGGCTCCACCCACGACTCCTCCCCCTGGACTGCTGTATAAATACCAATGCTTAGAGCCAGTTGTTCAGTTCATCGAGAGTTCAACGCGGAACAGGCTGGCTCTGCTGTAAGTAGATTAAAACCGCTGTTCATATCTTAAAGCATGTGTCTAGTGAATTGATGGTTCTATCACTGTTTCTGATCACTTCAATGATCATATCACAAACACAGCAGTGTTCTCACAGGTAAAACTCCCAAGTATGTTGGTACTCGTTGGGAAGTGGCAAATTCATTGGTTTGAGCAGATTCACAGAATGAAAGACGGTCACCTAGCTGAGGATTTTCTGAATGTCAAGTCGTCGGAGGTGTAGGACACGCAAAGCTCTGCTTCAAGAATGTTTTTAAGTGTGATATGAAGGCCATAGAGACCGATTCTCACACCAAGTAGACGCCAGCTGAAGACAAAGGAAAATGGTGACACCACCATGTGGGCCATTGTGCATCACCGCGACGATCAGTGGCTCCAGCGGCTTGGCAACAGGCACCAACTGGTAATGGAACCTCCCTCCCATAGATTGGCCTCGTCAGCCATCAGTAAAAATCCCAGGGACCGCCTAAAAATACCCCATCCTCAACAGATTTGCATATCCATCATCTTACACAAAATGGAAGGAAGTTTATCCTTTGATCATTGTGAAAACCTCCCTCAGCAATGTTTAGTTTATTACCTCAAAACATTTCTATCTGAGTGGTTGCAAACTGTAATTTTATAAACCTGTTAAAATATGTTTGATGTTAAGCACCAACGCATAACGCTTTCCAAAATCCTTTCTGAGGGAAAGAAAAATCAGAAATCCTGCAAAATTATAGAAACCAATAAAATTATTCAAATGTTTACTCTCACTCAATTCTTTTCTGAGACTACCCCCTCCCAACTTGACAAGTTGTAGGAAGCTACCAGCGTAACTGCTCAAATAATTTAGCAATTTTGTCATCAGCTTGAACATTTCCCAGTCAAATTGTAACTTAATCAGTCAATTTTGTGGGTGTTGCAAATATGGAATCACCACCCAGTGTAGCCATCAGGTAATGTGGGACTGAGGCCTGGAGATCGATAACTGCTGCAACATGTAAAATGCACTTCAGTCCCCATGTTAAACATATTCTGCCCTTATATTTAGACCCTTCATAAAGTCCTATATACATATTTATAATGGAAACTGATTATGTAAACTTGTCATGCTGCAATTCCATCCCCTGCTACAGCACCTCTAATGGAGATGTATTTAATTACTGCATGGCAGATTTATATAAACAGTTCCTATTATAAATGTGAGCTTAGGAATTATGCAGGAATACGTTGACAGGAAGTACATACAAATTTATGATTTTTAACATATTGAAATCGATAATGTAAGAAACTCACAAAATTAAACAATTCAGAATTAAATGACTGTTCTTTATCATAGAGCTCCTGGTGCAGAATTGTGAACAGTTGGAAAATATTTTAAAAGTTTTGTGCTCTGTTGGGAGTCTGGAGGTTGATTTGCAGTACAGTACTGAGTTAATACTTTGTGGTCCATCATTCCTGCAAATGCTTTGCTTCCTCCAGATCAATAAAGCCAAACCCCCCCACTCCCCTCTAACCTGTCTCACAGGCCTGCAACCACTGTTCCCAGTTCATCTGCTGAATGCCTCGTTACTGACCTTCCCTTCCCAAATGCTTCTTGTGCTACCTATGCTCTAATCCTTTGTATTTACCAGCATATTCTCTTGTCAAAGAGCTGGATTTTCCTATCTGGAACTAAGTGCTGCCATCGGTACAGAATCGTGGGAACTCCAGGAGAAATTCGGGTCATGCAAATGGGCCAGCACATAGCCCACATGCAGCCCGCACAATTTCAGGCCCACTGGCGTCTGATTTGCTGAATTCGGGATATGCGTTCAGAGCCTGACAAGCTGGAGCAGTTTATAAACGCTCCACTCAGTACAGACTGTCATCCCAGCCAAGAAGATGACTGTTAAAAGACCTGCTCCAAGGTTCTTGGAGTCGGAGATCAACTGAATGCTGGAAACCATTGAGGAAAGCACAGACACCCACGTCCCCATGGTGCGGCGGAAACTCATTCTGAACAAGGCCCGGGATGAGGTGGCAGAGACTGTCTGGCAGCCTCATCAAGATGACCGACATGCAATGTCGCAAGAAGATGAACCAGCTCCTCGGGTGAGTAATCACCCCTGTACACCTGGCATCACTACCGTCCCTCACTCCTTACATCAGCCCCCAATACCCTAGAGGCCTACAACACCCCACCTGCCAGCATCTCTGTTACAACCTACCCTCCACGAACCCCCAACAACTCTACTGTCCTCTTCGGCCAGGAGCATGGCACACATTCCACTAGCCACAAAGCCCCTACAGAACATGCATTCCAGCATCTCACTATGTATTTTCTGTGTCCCCAAGGATAAAGTGCCCATAATCACCAAGAGCGCCCGAGAAAGGGAGGGGGCATCCCAGATATTCAAACCGCACCACTCTTAGGAAAGGACTCTGCAATTCGCAGGGGAGACCGAGGAGAGGGTAGTGGCAACAATGGAAGTTAGCATGCATCAAATAAGTGAGAGTCCAATGCAACACAGACGTTCCTATAGTAGTTACCCATCCCCCATAGACCAGTCCTTCCCAAGATCTCGCTCCCATGTCTTTTGTCTTGCAGGATCACTAGATCCGGGCTGTCCGAGGCTGCTGCCCCCCATACAGGACCTTAGAACACCCGGGAGCACCACCCCAGCCGGGACGACACCCAACCTCTCGGCACTGCTTCCACTTGCACCATCCACCATATAGACCTCGGCGATAATGTTAGCGATCAGACTCCTGGGTCATCCTCTGGTGAGCACCACACACATAATGCAGCACATCAGGTGAAAGCAGGAATTCCTGAGGGAGAGAACAGTTGGAGGGCTGCCCGATCTCAGGGAACAGCTGTCGCCCACACAGATGTTGGGCTTCCAGAAAGTATGATCCCATCACTGGTGCAAATGCAGAAGCAGAACCAGAGGCCTGGATTCTCCACCGCCCACAACTGGTAGGGGGGTCCCCGATGCGGCTGAGAATCGAAAAAAAACAGGATTGGCGCTGGGCGTCAACGGTCGCTGATCCTATCGCGATGTTCCGACCCGATCCCCTTAACCCCGGTAGCATGATCGGGGTTCGTGCCAGCAGGAGGACGTGAGTGAATGCAAATCATATAATTTACAGTGCAGAAGGAGGCAATTCAGCCCATTGTGTCTGCACGGGCCCTTGGAAAGAGCACCCTACCTAAGCCCAGCCTCTATCCTATCCCCGGAACCCAGTAACCCCAACTAACCTTTTGGACATTAAGGGACAATTTAGCATGGTCAATCCAACTAACCCGCACATCTTTGGACTGCAGGAGGAAACGGGAGCACCCGGAGGAAACCCACGCAGACACGGGGAGAAAGTGCAAAGTCCAGAGTCACATGAGGCTGGAACTGAACCTGGAATCATGGAGCTGTGAGGCTTAATAACCCATTTTAATCCATTTAGCAGGCCAGATACCCTATTCTCCGTCCCTCCGTGATTCTCCAATACTCTGGGCCGGAGCCACGTGGGTGGGGATTACTACAGGTCTCACCAAATGAGAACCTGCAGTGGTGGACCTTGCGGCAGACCAAGAGGGTAAATCCTTAAGAGAGTTCCCCCCAAAGCCGATCCGAAGGTTACCCAACCCCCACAATGCACAACCTGCCTACTCCTCCTCTACCAGAAACACCGGGCGCGATTCTCCCATCGGGCGGCTAAGTGTCGACACCGGCGTAAAAACGGGAGTGTTTTACTCCGGCGTCGGCGCCTGTTCCGGGACCCCATTCTCCGGCCCACAGAGGGCTAGCACAGCGCTGGTGCTACATGAGCCGGCGCGGAGGAAAGGAGGCCCCCAGCCGGAGAGGCCAGCCCCCTGTAGGCCCCGATCGTGGGCCAGGCCACTTGGGAGCCCCCCCCCCCCCCCCCCCCCCCCCCCCGGGGTAGGGCCCCCCTCTCCACCTCCACAGGCAGCCCCCGGACCCTTCAACGCCGAGGTCCCGCCGGCTCAGAGGATGTTAGAACGGCGCCAGCGAGACTTGGATTTTTTTGTGACAGCCATCCGGGCCCGAGAATCGGCGTACCGGCCCGGGCCGGAGAGTCGGCACATACCCAAACTGGCTCCGTGCCGTCCACACCGGTGCTGATTGTCCACTCTGCGGAGAATTGCATCCCGGCGTCGGGTCGGCGAACTCTGCCCCCTATCCCACTCACCTGAGACTCCTTAAAATGGAAGAATGTCCCAAGAGACCTCCTTAATAGGGAGACCACCCCAGGAATCTCCTAAATAGCGAGTTCCCCCCCCCCCCCCCCCCCCCCCAGGAATCCCCTTCATCGGGAGACTACCCCCAGGGCCCTATTTATAGGGAGGGCAACCCAGGGACCACCTTGATAGGGAGACCCCTCCCAGGGACCCCATAACTATAGGAACAGCCCATAGAGACCCCCCAAATAGTGGGATACCCCAGAAAAAAGATCCCTGTCTGGAAGCTCGAGAGCAGTCCAGACACGGACAGTGAAAATAATTACAGATGTAACACTCACCTGGAAGCACCACATGTCCATTCCTGGAAAGAGAGCAGCTGTGACCCGTGTTTGAACATCTCGGATTGTATCACTGTAAGCCATCCATACATTTCTACACAGACAGTAAGTTGTGACTGACAGCTCACACAAAATAGCTGCAGCCTAGATTCATTCATCGCCCTTCATGGGGTGAATGACTCTACTTGGTGAAACCACAATGTTTACAAATATCAACCACATCAAAGAGCAGTAAGTGCATTGCAATCACACACTTGAGATATTGGAATGCACTTGGTGATTGGAATGCAATTACCTCTCTTTGATGTGGTTGATGTTTGTAAACATTGGGGTTTCAGAATTTGTCGAATTACTCCCCTATGATGGGAGATAAATGAATCAACGATCCAGCTGCTTTGTGGAAGCTGTCAATCACAGCCCACTATTGGAAATGAATGAATGGGTTGCAGCTACAGGATCTGAGGGGTAGAAAAACAGGCCACAGCTGTTCTCTTTCCAGGAATGGACAGGTGGGGCTTCCAGGTGAGTGTTAAAACTGTTATTTCTGTCACTGCCCCTGTCTGGAGTTCTTTTCAGCTTCCAGGCATGTTTGTTTTGTCGGGGGGGTGGGTGACTATTTAAGGGGATCCTCTAGTTAGAGGGTCTCTGTGGTGGGTTCCTTCAGTGAGTGGATCTCTGTGGGGGTTTCTTTTAGTTAGGGGGCCTCCTTTAGTTAGAAGGTCCCTGAGGTGTCTCCCTATTAAGGGGGTCCAGGGGGCGGTCTCCCTGTTAAGGCAATCCCTGGGGTGTTCACCTATTAAGACGATCCCTGGGAGGGGGGGGGGGTCTCCCTAATAAGGGGTTCCCTGGGTGTCCCTGCTGCTTTGAAATGCGGGGATTGGGGTTGGGGGGGGGGGGGGGCAGCCACAGGACTTCACTATTGGGCAGCCCACTCAAAATGACTGGCCAATAGCAGGATTCACTCATATTCCTTGCCATGCATAAATAGTGTTGATGCCGGCACCAGAGTGTTTCACGCCAGCGTCAATGGGCCTCTTGGCCCAGCGATTCTGTTGCCCACAGGGGGGCAGCACAGCGCTGGAGTGCTCCGCACTGCTCCAGCTGCCGTACGTGGCCCTGCACTGCTCGCCGCGGCAGCCTCTTCTGTGCTGGCCCGCTGTGTTGCTCTGCCATGTTGCACAGCGCCGGTGTGGTATGCTCCACCTGGACCGCGGGCGCCAGCAGATCGGTGTCCCCGATCGCGGGCCTGGCCATCATGGAGGCCCTCCCCCGGAGACAGATCCCCCCGCCTCACCACCAGGACAGCCACTGCAGCCACGATGCCGAGCTCCCGCCGGGTGGAACCATACGTGAACAATGGCCATGGAAACTTGGCCGGTCTACCGCAGAGAATCACCACGGGACCTCTTTCAACGGCCCCCGACTGACGCCGCATCGACCGCACCTGCGTGACTTGCTTTGATTCTCCGGTGGCCGGAAAATCACGTCCCGGGCCGTATCGGTGTCAACTCCAATTCTCCGAGCCGGGGCGGGCTCAGTGAATCCAGACAATAGTCTCCCAAATGGAGAATCTCGCCCAGCATCTACAGGAGAGGGCTGTCAGCAACTTTCCAGTGCTTGCAAAAACAGCTGGAAGAGTCTAGCTGACTTCAGGCACAGGAGATGGTGCCGACAATGCTTGGCACCCAGGCCAACACTGACAGGGTGGTGTCTGCAGTGGAAGGCCTGGGCAAGACCTCAGAGCCATGTGCCAGGACATCCAAAGCTTGGGCACATTGTATTGTCCATGGCTGAGGCACAGGATTGGAGAGCCCAGTCACAGGCGGACATGTCGTGGGTGCACATGGACATTGTTGAAGCGCTCCAGAGCTTGTCCCATTCACAAAGAGTCATGGCTGAGGGCATCAAGAACATTGGCTGGGCGCTGACTGGCCTTAGCCAGTCACAGAGAGACATGTCACAGGTACAGAGGGATATGTCACAGGCACAGAGGGACATGACTGAAGCAGTGAGGGACATGGCTCACTCGCTGAAAGACATAAGGCAGTCTCAGTGCGCCATAGCTGAGGGCATCAAGACCATAGTTCAGATGAGGGCGTGCCTCCAGGACTGGCAGGATCAGGCACCTCCGAAGCTACCTCCGGCCTCCCTGTCATCCCAGGGAGTAGCCCGGTCAGTGAGTACCTGGAGGCAGGAAGGAAGTGATGGGGCCTGCAAGGATTTGTCATTCCAGTTACGTCAATCATATTTGACTTTTTAACATCTTCACTGCGATGATGCGAGGATTCCCAGCACAATAACGACCAAAAATAAAAATTGCTTCCGTTTTAAATAATTGAAAGGTACAATCCTTCTTTCAAAGGGGCTCTCCTATTCATCCAAATTACGTAGCGCATTGCCTCACCTAATTGGTAAAATATATCCTTCAGATATTGTCCAGCATAAACCAATGGAACAGCTGAACAATCCATCCTTATTAAATCTACATTATAATAAGATTTTCTCTGAGTTAAAAAATTATGTTACTCAAGGCCTTGTGATGCGTTGCTCAAAGGTAGGCCATCTCAAGGTAATAGCCAAAGCTTCAGCGAGAGCTCATCACAAAGTCCTCGACAAATAAGTGAGAGAAAATGCTGATGCACGCCATTTATGAATTTCCACATTACTGTGGCATTCAAATAATCACAAATTGAGAACACATGTTATTCTTCTCCATTTATAGGTACAATGCCCTTGTTCATCTAACCTTTCTTATCAAAATTAATAATTGCTGGATCTTCACTGAGTTTTGCTTGGAATTGGAAATGTCAAATAAAGATTAATAGAAAAATGAAAATGTGAAGAGCAGATTAAAGGTCACCCTTCTCTAATCTGTTACTATTGACATTGGAATCGCAGGTCCAAAGTGTCCGTCATGAAGGACACTAGTTCCAATATGCAGACTGCGCTCACATAAAAAAAATTCTCAACAACTACTCATTTCTTACAACAATCCAGACTTATCAATGAAAATAATTGCTCAGAGGCAAATCCTCTGACAAGAGAGTTCTGAACAGAGACACCTATGGAAGACAAATGTCGAGGGCTGAATAGTGGGTCAGCGACAGGTGGAGGCTAGGGAGAGGTGCCGTGGATAAAAGACAATGGGAATGTATATTATGTCGACCATGGCTAAGAAGGGTGCTGATATAGCTTGTTAAAGATTATAATGTGTTAATGGCAGAACAAAGGTAAGCAGTGTGGAACAGGGAACAGATGGCCCACGTGGGGTGGGGGAGACAGTGGTAAGGGAAAAACAAGGTGCAAAGCGGGATGAAAAGAGTGAAAGAAAAATGAATCAATGGAGGAAATGCAAATAAATTGATAGAGATAAAAATGGGGTGAAATGGAGGAGAGAGTTTAGTCTGAAGTTGTTGAACTCAATTTCAAGTCTGGAAGGCTATAACGTGCCTAATCGGAAGATGAGGTGCTGTTCCTCCAGTTTGCACTGGGCTTCACTGAAACATTACAGCAGGCCAAGGACAGACATGTGGACAGGAGAGCAGGACGGTGAGTTCAAATGGCACGTCTGGGTCCTGCTTGCGGATGGACCGAAGATGTTCCGCAAAGCGATCATCCAGTCTGCGTTTAGTCTCCCCAATGTAGAATAGACCAAATTGGGAGCAGCAAATGCATTGGACCAGTTTGAAGGAGGTGCATGTGAAGCACTGCTTCACCTAGAAAATGTGTTTAGGCCCATGAATGGTGAGGAGAGAGGAGGTAAAGTGGCAGGTGCTACAGGAAACAGTCGCTGTGGAATGCTGACAGGGGAAGTGAGGAGAAGATGTATTTGATGGTGGCAACATAGGACATAGAACAGTACAGCACAGAACAGGCCCTTCGGCCCTCAATGTTGTGCCGAGCAGATCACCCTACTCAAACCCACGTATCCACCCTATACCTGTAACCCAAGAACCCCCCCCCCCCCCCCACCTTACTTTTTAGGACACTACGGGCAATTTAGCATGGCCAATCCACCTAACCCGCACATCTTTGGACTGTGGGAGGAAACCGGAGCACCCGGAGGAAACCCACGCACACACGGGGAGGACGTGCAGACTCCGCACAGACAGTGACCCAGCCGGGAATCGAACCTGGGACCCTGGAGCTGTGAAGCATTTATGCTAACCACCATGCTACCGTGCTGCCCAACATGCTGGAGTTGGCGTAATTGACGGAGGTTCATCCTTTGAATCCGAACGCTGTTGGGGTGAAAAGTGAGGACAAGAGGGACCCTATCCTGGTTCTCGGAGAGGAAGGGGTGAGAGCAGAGGTGCGGGAGATGGGTCGGAAATGATTGAGAACCCTGTCAACCACAGTGGATGGGAACCACGATTAATGAAGAACGTCAGCAGAACCGCTTTGGAAAATGGCATCATTGGAACCGATGTGACAGAGACGAAGGAACTGGGAGAATGGAATGGAGTCCTTACAGGATCTGGGATGTGAGGAGCGGTAATTGACGGAGCAATTGGAGTTGGTAGGCTGAGAATGGATACGAGTGCATCCCCAGAAATGCTAGGTGAGCGAGGTCAAGGAAGGGAAGGGAAGTTTTGGAGATGTACCCCTATAAGCCATTAAGGATTTGGTCCACTGATCATTGAAATAAATTTGGTGCTGACTTTATTCCAAAAGGGTAGCGGAATAGGCCTTTGTGAATGATGAAGGTGAGCGGGTGTTGAGGTTTAGCTGCCATGCCTGCAATAGGTCATCTTCCTGAACTCCTGTCCTCCAGCTAGGCCTGCAAACAAATCTTCAATCAATGGTAGCAGGTATTGATCGGTGTTTAGAACCCAATTAATTGTCATCGTAAAAATCACCGCAGATACAAATTGTACCATGCTGCTTCAGGGCAGATACAACAGGAGTTACTCAGTCACTAGTACTGTTGGGTTCTAAGACTCCTGTTTCCACATATCACAGTAATTCAGATTCTACCTTTGCACATACAGCACAAAACAGTAATCTTCAAAGTCGGGGATACAACCCGCAGGTAGGTCGTGGACGTGTCGGGAGAGTCGCGGTGCTCCCGATTGCGCAAATTCACGCACAACAGCGCACTGATGAGCAGGCACGCACGCGCAGTGCAACTGCATTTTTTTAATATGGTAAAAAGGCCGCTCGCAGGTGGCATAGTTAAAAGCCAGCTGCTGCTCACTCAGCCCAGTTCAGAAGTGCTCGGTTCTTCGGAACGAAGCTTAAACCGAGTCCCCCCCCCCCCCCCCCCCCCCCCGGCAACTAGCACCATTGGACCAACCCGCAGAGATTCAGCATCATGGCCTTCACCTCGGAACTCACCTGTATCTACAGCGCGCTCATCCTGCACGACGACGAGGTCACTGTCAACGAAGAGAAACTCAATGCCCGGATTAAAATAACTGGTGTGACCATTGAGCCTTTCTGGCCTAGTCTGTTTGCCAAGCATTGGCTAATATTGACGTCAATAGTCTGATCTGCAATGTTGGTGCTGGTAGCAGTTCCCCAGCTGCTACAACAGTTGTTTCTACTGTTGCTGCTGAAGAGAAAAAGGAAGAGAACAGGAAAGATCTGAAGAGTCTGACAATGACACGGGCTTTGGTCTCTTTGATTAAATGTGTCGTGCAACAATATTGTTAAAATTTACAAAAAATAAATAAAAATTGAATATAAAGGCCAGCTGCTGCAGCTGAAGACCGCAAATTTTGCAATTGGAGACACAGAAGATTTGAACAAAAAATTCTATGTAATCTTCCTGCCTGAGGGAGGCAGAGAGCAGGTCACGGGCCCCGAACGTCGCCATCACGTGCTTTGGGTGCAATTGTGATTCTTCCATCTTGTCAACAGCAAACAAGGTAAGAGAAAACAGTGGGCCGCACAGGTTGGCGAGCCTGGGTTGTGAAGGTCGGCCGGCGTGGGTCGCGAAGGTCGGCCGGCGTGGGTCGCGAAGGTCGGCCGGCGTGGGTCGCGAAGGTCGGCCGGCGTGGGTCCCGAAGGTTAGCCCGTTGGTGAAATGGGTCCCCGGAAAAACAGTTTGAAAAACGCTGCCATAGGGTACAGCTCGAGGCTTGAGAAGTTTTGGGCTGGCTATTTTCCTTCATCTTGAACGATCGTGTACTCCGTTTCATGGACCCCAATGTGTCTTCAAAATCACTGTTGTATTTTTCCATGATTGTCTGCAAGTCTGACTTTGAACCAACAAAACAGTTGACAGTGCTCTAATTCAGCTCAATCCTTTCCAATCCAGAGTGGCAAAGAGGGTTGGAAAATCTCCTAGGATCACGTGGAGTGGTAGTCTGCAGTTTGTCCACTTAACACAATCTTGACTGTAATGTGACCTCTCAGCGGCATTATGTCCTCAGTCTAGGTCCTGAAGATCACATTTGCTGGCTTCAAAGGCAGGTTATTAAGTTTCAGTTTGTAAATGGTCTCAGGAATTAGGGAGACAGTCAGCCCTCTTGTCCTAACTTTTCACCCCAACGGCCTCCGCATTCAAAGGATCATCCTCCGTCAGCCCCTGTATCGACTTCCATTTTGATAGGTTGTCCATTCAGTTCACTAAAAATGTGAACCACCCGAGACTGAGAGTACGTTCAGCTTCAGCTCTTCATCAGAATGAAGTGCAATAGCTTCACTATGGTTGTTATTCTTTTCTTCCACATTGTGAATTTACTTAATTCAATTAATTTTGTGCTTCCTTTGGATCAGTTCTGCATCTTTTTTGAGCCTTCTTCTCTGGAAAAGTTATTTTACTTCAGCAAACTCCTGCTGAGTGCCCCGTTCTGCCACAATTTTTACATTGGCTATCCTTTCTCCAGCAATCAGCCTGTGAATGGCCCTTACTTGCACAGCGATGAGGCATATGTTTCTGGGTTGACTTCCTCTGGGCGGCAGCCAGTTTATGAATCCTCATGCTCGCTCCGTTCTGAGAAGCCTTCTTAGCTCCATGGAAACGGCAATATCTGTTAGTCTTCAGACTTGGATTCAGTTCTGGTAATAATCTTCTCTGAATGGCCATATTTTTTCAAACCACACCCCAAACGATCTCTAATTGTGTAAACTAACGAGTCGCTAAATTAGCGAAACTTTGCAAGTTGTTTGAGGGTTGCAACGAACTGGGTAAATTTTTTCCTCTTCTGATTTCTTAGATGAAATCAAAACCACTCCACAATAATCAATGACTTTGGTGCATAATGGTCTTCTAATATTTTAACTAATTCTAAATACATCTTATCTCTGGGATTCTTGGGCTGAAGCAAGCTGCTCAACAAATTGAAAGTTTTGCTTTCAATTGAACCAAGGAATGCAGGGACCTGAATATCTTCCAAAATTTTATTGGCGAGGATATAATAATGGAATTTTTCTGAGCATGATTTCCAGTTCTCAGAGTCTTCACCAGATAAGTCCATTGTGCCAAAATGTCCCGGATATCGGAATGTCATTATATCGGAATGGTCTCTCAACTGTGTGCTGGTTTAAAATCGGTATGAGCCCTTCCTTTAAATTTCTGCCCTAAAAACCTTAGAGGTTCTGATGCCAGGTGCAATTTCTGACCTTCAGTTAATCTGTTTGATTGACTGATCTGTTGAAGCAGCTTAACTCTCAATAGTCAAACTTGATTTTTTTCTTTCTGTAATCTGTTGTATTTCTGGACTAACAGTTCAAAAGAAATAGATTGCTGATGCACATGGGTTTAATACAAGATTAACAGAGGTTTATTAGATAGGTCTTCACCGTGCCACAACACCCCAGACTAATATGCAGTCAATTCCAGTCCCACTTGACCCGTAGTCGTAACACAAGTAAAATTAGATGTTATGTTAAAATATCTGAGGTCCTTGACTGAGCCCAATAAAGTGCAGACACCAGGTTTGTAACTTTAACACAAGTAACATTCTATTATGTACAGCACTATAATTAAACAGTCAGGATAATGTAACTGAGTAACTAACACCCCCTTCTCAACCCTTCACCTTTTCTAACTATCCTCACTCTCTACACAACACAGAGGGAAAGAGTGATTGAGAGGTAAGGAAAACATTATTATAAATAAAAGGATAAATGATCTTTGATGCACTAGGATGGCTTCCAGTTTGTGTCTTTCTGTAGTTCAAGCTTTTGTTTCGATGTTTCTTCATTTTAGGTTTGGGATGGTCTTTTCTGGAAAGGTTGTCTACTTTATCTATAGATTCAGGATTATTCCAAGTTTACAGCAAAGATATGCCAGGCATTCACTGGTTTTAGAACAATTAAGCAGTTTTGTTTTTACTTCAGCAGCAAGATAAAGCAAGAGAGAGAGCATGTTCCTTTCATTCCCACGGTTTAAGCAATTCTCCCCAGTTCTCTCAGAAAGCCTCACACAGGAACCAATCATTGCCTGTTGCCCAACAGATCACTATCCTTGGCCAACTCACAGGTTGCCAGCCAACCAATCAAACCAACTTCCTCCAAAGCTGGTTCCTAAGATTCACTTGGCGCTGACAAGTCTGTTTTCTCGGATCCAAAATTCAAAACCTAGGAACACAATGCCTTGACAAGCAGACTGCCTCAGCTTGAGTCCTCTGCTTAAAGGCACAATCTGAATATTGGTCGTCCGACCAAAAGTAATAAAAGAAAATAAAAGAAAATGAGAACAAAGGAAATAAACAGGAAGGACTCTTACAACTGTGCATGGGTTGATACTAGATTAAGGGTAAAAGCTCACTATGTAGTCAATGACATCATACATGTCACATGACTCGCTCCTTAAAGAGATTTTGCACAAAACTTCAAGCACCCACATACATAACACCTAATACTGACCGCTGATAGACTGGCTACAGAAGGACTGGGAGCAAGACACTTAATTATGAATATATGTCGCGGGTCAAGGTTAAACTTTGGTCAAACACTGCTGTTTGTCACCTTTCCATTTCATTACAAACTGTCCTTGGCATTGCATTGCTTAAATAATTCATTTGAATATCGACAGTCAATCCTGATCAGACATAGTGCTGCTGCTTATGGCAAATCACTTTGAAGTTGAGATGTGGATTTGTATTTGCGGTTTGCAAAGGCCCTATTTTATAGAAATCAGCAAACCAAAACGGAGCGTTCAAGGAACATCTCAGAATAAGCAAGAGTGAAATAAATTCTAGTAACACTTGACTGCCTGATGGTAAACTAAGGGAAGATAAATGAAAGAACAAAGTTATCCACTGCAGAATATTATATGAATCATTTGCCCACCATTTTCCAGAGGAAATAAGCCAAGTGAAGGACGATAACTGCCCCCCACCATCCCCTGGCCCCCATTGAAAGGGGACGGTTCACAGGAACATTTTATTGGAGGTTTCTGGGTTGCGATTCAGAAACTATCTGTGAAACTATACAATTTCCTCAAAACAAATCGACATGTTGGCCAATTCCAGTTCTGCCAAGTACTTTAATATTCATGCGTTTTGGAATTGAGCTGTTGATGTTAAAACAGCAACAGCATCACTTTCCTGTTATGCCAAGCTGCTTCCATTTAGCAGATATGTCTTTATCAATGGAGTTAGATGGATAGTTTCTACATGATA
This sequence comes from Scyliorhinus canicula, assembly GCF_902713615.1. NCBI lineage: Eukaryota > Metazoa > Chordata > Chondrichthyes > Carcharhiniformes > Scyliorhinidae > Scyliorhinus > Scyliorhinus canicula. The sequence goes on along the minus strand of NC_052147.1, from coordinate 160,228,073 downwards.
GGTTCAGATGCAAATGAATCATTAAAAGTGAAAAATCCCAATAAATACAAAGAAGCATTATTTAATACTACAGGACCTTGGTATTCTCCACATTCCAGATGAATCGAAGCCACTGGCAATCAGGAGGAGCAGATACTCCTGCCAATCAAGGCAAGATTGAGAGTCATTGTAGAGCTGCCAAATTATTTGGCTGCCAAATTAGAAATAATTGATGTAATATGACTAATTATTCCACCAAGTCTGAAATGGGAATTCTCAAAATCAGCCGAAGATGTTTCAATAAACTGAGTTGGATGACATTCTGATATCACCATCAGGTTCTCCATAAAAAGTGAAAAACTGATTCAACTGTCCAAGCAATTCTTATTTGGAGAAAACAGTGTGGTGAACCTTGTGGAAATGAAATAGCTCTCTGGATTTATATGCTGACCTAGCTCTATTAATTCAAGAGAAAAAGACGTGGGCATTCAAATAATAAAGTTTTGAGTCCCTATTTTGATTCATAGGGTGAAAAAAGCTTGAAAAGTCTGAAGTGTAATTAGAAAATCACGTCATCTGGAAATTTGGGGGAGGGGAGCTTGGAGCTGTTGGTTCCACACATCAAGGTGCAGAATTTATGTAGGAAAAAATCAGTTCAGGACCATCTAATATCAGGATGTCAGAGGATTAAGAGAACAGTAAAGATGGGCGCCACGGAGGCACAGTGGTTAGCACTGCTGCCTTGCAGCTCCAAGGATCCGGGTTGAATTCCGGTCTTGGGCGAGTGTCTGTGTGGAGTTTGCATTTTCTCCCCGTGTCTGTGTGCGTTTCCTCCGGGTGCTCCGGTTTCATCCCACAGTCTAAAGATGTGCAGGTTAGGTGGGTTGGCCATGATAAATTGGAGGCGATGGCTTAAGTAGGTACTCTTCCCAAGGGCCGGTGCAGACTTGATGGGCTAAATAGCCTCTTTCTGCCCTGTAGATTCTATGATTCAATGTATTATCAATGCTGTTTTACGTTTTTTCTCCAGAACTCAGTCAGTGAAATAAAATTTTGTGACCTTAAGAGAACAGTAGAACAGTAGCTCACTAACGATCCATTTCGATCCATGTGTGTCTGCGTGTGGAACAGAAATTTGTAAATAATGCCAACTCCAATTGAAATTGAATTGTCTAAATGCCACATCAATGCATGACAACAGTTTTGCCACGTTGATCTGCATGGTACTTAGCCCAGCCAGACTATATACAGGCCCGGGCGGTCGGATTTTAGTGTAACTTGACCACTTATAGGTATTTTCATTTTGCATTCATTGAGGTGAGCTAACAAGGTCAAGACGCAGGTTTTAATTTATATACTGTTTAAAAAGAAGCCATTTTGTGACGCTCACAGTTATACAATCACACCATCTCATTAAATAACCAGCCAACAACAGATAATTAGAAGGAGCAGTGAACCTTAATTATGCAGTAATTGAAGAATAAGTAATTAATAATCAAGTAGTTACTGAAAACTGGATCTTTTTATCTGTGGGAGGAGAGAACAGGCAGCTATCCAAAGATACTAATCACTCTGGCCTGTCCTTGGATGACTAAAAGTAACATCCATAATAAATAGAAGCTTGTCTAATTTTAGATCAGGGGAATATGTCAAAATTCCCCATTGTCTTCATGCTTAAGGCAATGTGCACAAATGGTCAGTACAATGAAATTAAACCAAGAACAACATTGACCAAGAACAGAGGATTTGGAAAAACTCACATTTGCCAGCATTATTAAAAAATAAACAGAGTTAATGTTTCAAGTTCTTCAGCCTCTTCATCAGAACTGAACAATGTTGGGAAACCTGCTGAGTTTTTCCAGCATTTTCCGTTCTTGTTTAGATTCCAGCATCCTCAGTAATTTGCTTATTTGAACAAAATTGACCAATTGTCTGAAAACAACAGGTCTGAATCTGAGGTAATGTCAGGTATAGGTTAAAAGTTGGCTTTGTGTCCAGACCAAGAGTAGAAGTGTACACTGCAGTCGTAAGAGTGAGACTAGTTAATTTTGGGTGTGCTGCATGTTCTCAGGTACAGGATTTTAGGCAACCTCTCTTGGTGCATGGACCTGAGGTGGGTGACACTTCATTCTGATCATCCGATTAAAGTTGTAAAGTCTGTGGTGAATTTTCAGTGAGTTTATCTTTTTTCTATTACCCTTTTTAAATAAACTTTGATATTTTTGCTACTTCAGTGTCTGGCCCTTGCCCCTGACGGTTAAGACTCTTTTGAATCTAAAACAGTTTTAAAGGGTTAATTGGAACTCAATAATAGTGCACATATAATTAAACTGAATCTTAAATATCCTTTTAAAAACCTCTCAAGATGCTGGGATGTCACGGTGGGTAACCACTCTTGACACCAATGATGCATCAGGTTACAGCAACCATTAATTCTTTGGCTTTTTGTGTAGCTGAATGTTGTGGCGGTGCTTGTCCAGAGGCACTAAGATTGATTGATTGATCACATTTGAATTAATTTAATACAAGGTTACCATTTAAATATCGGCTCTTGCTTCTTTGATGTACATTTATTTAGCGTCTGAACACTATCAATCAGTTAAAGGTGACCTGTGGCCAGTCTATTTTCTGGTAGATAAAACTTATTTACTTTGTGCACAACAACAACCAGTCCCCAGAATGTTACAATCCCCACAGAGACTGGTAATCTTTTGAAAGTGATTTTCACGATGTAATAAACTCATATCAATATTGATCAAACATTGACCAACCGGAACTGATACAAAATAAACAAAAGTTAAGTTTCAGATTAACTAACTAATGCAACTCGAATATTCCTCATGAAACTCTTTTGCTCCATATCATACCACTGGCAGATATCTAGCATTAAAGGACATTCTCAAAGTCATTCCCAGGTCTCCAGCAACGGTTCACCACTTCCCACCACGTCAGGTCGCAAATTCCAGTTTGACAATTGTTCCACTCCATCGGACTTTCCAAATACAATTATCAACAGCAAGGTACACCTCAACAAATGTCCCTAATGTTATAACCAATCCAGAATTCCAGAGACTTCTGTATCCTTTAAAATGTTTTGTCTTGAAAAACTGTTCTTCTGCTCCCTATTCTTTCCTCCAGAATAAATAGACTTTGTGGGAGAATTACAGTTTTTCTCCAACTATGTCTCAGCAGTAGTAGTCCTTTGCTTTGTGAGACAGTGAAAGATGCTATAACAACCACAGAAACCTCAATGGTTTTATATTTGAGTTTCTCTGCCTCAGACATTCTGAGACGACATGGACAATTCTCTGAGCTGAGGTGTCTACCAGGAAATCACCATCCTTCCTTTTCAGAGCTATCTTTTTTACTTTAAGTTAAAGGGACATTTTAAAATATAACCATCTTGTAGAGTACTTAAAAAGAATCTCGATGAACTGGAATAAACGGAATCCATGACCAAATCTGCAGCAACTTCTCCCAATAAAAGCAGGGTGATCTCTCCAGCAAAATGCAGTGAGTGGAAGATAGTTACTTATATATGATGTGTATGAAATCATTCCCAGTCACTTGCAACACTGCTGTCTTCAGGTGTGATTGGCAGGGTAATGATCTCCATTCTGGTTGGGAACAATGGGGTCAGTATGTGTAGCACCATTTCTTATATCCCCTTCTCTTATTTCAGAATTTCAGTTGGGATGGTAAGCTTTCAATAAGTAACTTTCATTTTAGACGGCGCATGGCACAGATATCTCTTAATCTCCTCAAGTGTTCACAACTTGAGGAATTGGAATGCCAGGGTTACAAATTCTGATTAATAATGAAATATGAAATCCATATTTGCAAACTGATACTGACGAACAAGTGGGACAAAGAAAGCAAACAGATCCATAGATACGAGCAAATAAATGCAGATTGAGAAATTAAATTAACTTTTGCAGAAGGCGCAGATGTCAGAAAACATTTCACTCTCATGCATCCAAGGTTTTAATTAAAGCTTCAGAAAATGGTCTATTTTTTGATTTTGCTCTGAAACCTTTCTGAAGCATCCACTCCAACCTATACTGGCCTCCGTCTGCACTTCAGTGATTCTATGGTCTATATTAATGTGAAAAATATTGCAAGTCAACAGAACATCGCACGTTCTTTGACAAAATCCTCTCAGATTTGTTTTATGTTTCCTTATTTTCTCCTATATCCGCACTGTTTTCTCCCCTTGTCTGTCTACCACTGAAGATGACACAAGCTGGTAGAGTTTTGGTGCCTCAAACAAAAGGCCATTCTTCATGAGTGAGCCTGGACTGTAAAATGCTGTGAATTCACTCACCAGCATCGACAATGAAGCTGAGTCAGGCTCAGTGACCCCAATTCTAACTGTAGCTACGGCAACGGAAGGATTGGGTGAGGGTAAAATACTAAAAATAAAAAAAAACACCCAGTTCCAACTGCTAAGTAGTTCCTAGCATTTGCTTATGATGGTTCACTAGGGGCAGCACGGTGGCACAGTGGTTAGCATTGCTGCCTACGGCGCTGAGGACCTGGGTTTGAATCCCGGCCCTGTCTGTGAGGAGTTTGCACATTCTCCCCGTGTCTGCGTGGGTTTCGCCCCCACAACCCAAAAGATGTGCAGGATAGGTGGATTGGCCACGTTAAATTGCCCCTTAATTGGAAAAAATAATTGGGTACTCTAAATTTATTAAAAAAAAAAAAAAATGATGGTCACTATTCACTAATAATCAACAAGTATTTTACCATCAATGCTATCCTTTTAATCCATTCTAATTTTTGGTTGGTGAGCCATTAATTCCATAATTCTTAATTATTCTGTTAAGCCTTACATGTGGAACTATTTTGAATATCATCTTAAAAACCTAACTAGATTTTATCTACATTTCACCAACCAATCCCATTATGTCCACAAAGAATTTCTGACACGTGTGGGCTTGATGATTTTTTTGTAAATGCCTGCCAACCATCTATCATGCTCTGGGTAACAACTGATTATTAAACAAGAGTAAAATGGTTATAGCCAAATTCCTCAACAGTTTTAACTTCATACCTATAATGAAAAGCCCTGATGGTACACCGCAGTTCAATCGCTATGCTGTACCTAAGCCAAATCAACAGATGACCGGAGAGCCAATTAAAGGAGGAGCTGGCAGTGATACATGGCCTCACAATGACCCAAGGTACTTCAGAACTAACACAGTAAGTACTTAGGAAGTGCTTTTGAATTGTAGTCAACACTGTAATGATGGTATACTGATAATGGGGAACAAAAGTGGAAAACAAGTCCAGCACTTTGTGAGAAAAAGAATTATTTAAACTTCACTCCCTTGAAAAGACACATAGAACATCCCACACAATTGGGAATAAACATTTGTTTTGGGTCGAGGGAGAGGTGGGGATGCAGCCGGATGACTCGGTGATGCTTATTAGAACAGGTTCTCCGACTACTCACTTGCTCATAATTGAAGGTATCTAACATTCCAAGTATAAGTGTTTGAATTTCTCCAAGTTTTCCCTTTCCATACATTGGATCCTGTAAATAAACAGATAGGAGCAAGAGTTAAAATAGAGAACAATATCAATTTCAGTCAATTACTAGAATCTATAACACTGGTGACATGGTAGCACAGTGGTTAGCACTGTTGCTTCACTGTGCCAGGGTCCTAGGTTCGATTACCAGCTGGGTCACTGTCAGTACGGAGTCTGCACGTTCTCCCAGTGTCTGCGTGGGTTTCCTCCGAGTGCTCCGGTTTCCTCCCACAAGTCCCAAAAGACGTGCTGTTAGGTAATTTTGACATTCTGAATTCTCCCTCAGTGTACCCGAACAGTGTGGCGACTAGGGGCTTTCCACAGTGACTTCATTGCAGTGTTAATTGTGACAATAATAAAGATTATTATTATAAATTTATTATGAAAATTATTCACTCTTCATTCTTTTTTGAGCTGCATAATTCTTATCATTAACTTAGAAACATAGAATATAGGAGCAGGAGGCCATTCAGCCCCACAAGCCTGCTCCATTATTCATGATGAGCATGGCTGATCATCCAACTCAGTAACCTGTGTACTGATATTTATAATGTCAGTATAGTAAAGGTTTAATATCTGAATCTATGTGTAAATCAAACACTAGAGGGCGTAATTAATTCACTATATATAAGACAACATCTCTAGGAATTCTGGGAAAAGCTGAAGCGAACATGAAGAGAGCAGAATGAAAGTTGAATAGAGAATTATAACATGAGGTTAAGTCATAGTGTAGTTTAATATTTAGATAGAATATTGAATACTGGACTACAGATTCAATATCATTAGTTTATTATCTGTAACTCAGTAGAGTGCGCAAACTTCATTTTAGTTAGTAGTGTAAAATAAATTAGTTTTGATTCAATCTTATCTGTATATTCTTTGTCAACACTACATATCTGGTTATCTTGAAGTAATGACAAGGAATATAACATGGTACCATGGTACTGCTGAAGATATTTAGATTGATTAGTTAGAATATAGATAACAGAAACTAGCACATGACCCAGACTTCGAAGAACAGACTGCTTACAGACCTGTTGCTGCAAAACACCGAAGAATCCCAAACTTATGGAAAAAGTTCAATCTCATTGACAGCTCAGGATATCTGGTAAACTAGATGTTAACTGGAAAGTTTTCAAACAAAGTTTCAGCTATATCTGTCTGCATCTGATTTAGACAATGCGAGTGATAATCGGAAACTAGCATTATTCCTAATGATGGTTGGTCCACAAGCCGGAGAACTGTATAACTCCTTTCAATTCGCAACGGATAAGATAAAACTAAATATAATGTTGCCATAGAAAAATTTGATCGGCACTGCAAGACTCAAATTAGTGAAACATATGAAAGATTTAGATTTAAGAAAAGGATGCAAAAAGCTGGGGAATCTATTGATTGCTTCATAACAGATCTAAAACTCAAAGCTCAAACACGTAATTTCTCCATATTATCTGACACTATGATCAGAGACTAGATTGTCTTTGGAATTGTAGATGAAAAGCTCAGGGAACGTTTGCGGAGACAAAAAGATCTTAAGCGAGAAAACGCTATTGAAATGTCTCGAGTGCATGAATTGTCTAAAAGTCAGTATTGTGAGATTCTGAAGAAAGAAAAGGGCGCAAAAAAGAGCCTCGAGACCGACTGCGTTGGAGCTGTGGCGCAGTTCAGAAAAATGCACGTTTCGTGTGCCATTTTGCACACGCGCATTTCTGACCTACACATGCGCACTTCACAAAAAGACGTGAGACAGAAGAAGACCATTCTGCGCATGTGCGAAGACACTGTGCGTGTGACGAAACAAACATCATGACGTGTGGATGCTGTGGACACACCCACCCACATAAAAAATGTCCTGCACTTGGAAAAGCTTGCTCAAAACGTTGCAAACTCAACCACTTTGCAGTGCAATGCAGAACTTCACTTAAAGCAACACAATTTAAAACTGCATATCTACCGAAGATACAATAGAACATAAGAAGTGTAGACACAACAGAAGAAATCTTTAAAAGTGATCACTCTGACAATGATCTTGATGCTTATTGCTGAGAAGATTCCTTCTTTGTAGGTATTATTGAAAAATGTGATGCTACTACAGATGTTTCATCTGCTCCTCAAATAGTACAATCTATTAATACGGAATCCAAATGGAACACGCTGCTTCATGTAAATGGTTCTGAAATCATTTTTGAGCTTGACACAGGAGCTTCCATGAAATTGTCAGTGACCACGAATGACCTTTTGCAACTAAGTCAAAGTCCTAAAATACGAAAAACAGATTGTCAATTGCGTGATTAACATGGCAACGCAATCTCCTCATTGGGATCGTGCTATTTATCACAACACCGTCATCTCATTAAGATTTGAGATTGTTGAATCTAACAGATCTTCTCTCTTAGGTGCACAAGCCTGTCAGGATCTTCACCTAGTTCAAAGAATGTATAGCACAAATTCACCTCTTCCGCCTGTTCAGGAAGGAATTCAAGGAATTCTTGATTGATTTTCTCACATCTTGAAGGCATGGGTACTCTTCCATTTCAATATAAAATACAATTGAAACCAAATGCCCTCCCAGTGGTACACCCTCCTAGAAGAGTTCCTGCCCCACTTCGTGAAAGATTAAAGAACTTGCACATATGCAAAAACTTGCCGTAATCTCCAAGATTACAGCACCGACTGACTGGGTCAGTTCAATGGTGTGCGTCAAGAAACCACTGGGGGAATTAAGAATTTGCATACATCCAAAAGGTCTAAATAAAAATATAAAGCGTGAACATTATTCAATACCCAAGGGTGAAGAAATCACCAGCAAAATGGCGAATACACATTTTTTTCCAAACTGGAATATCCAGAGGATATTCGCAAATGCAGTTAGATGACAAGCAAGAAATTGTGTACATTCAACACACCGTTTGGTCGATACTGTTTCAACAGAATGCCATTTGGTATTATTTCAGCATCGGAGATCTTTCATCGAGTGATGGCATAAATGACTGAAGGTATTGGTGGAGTACGAGTTTACGAGGATGATATCATCTTTTGGTCATCTGGACGTGAAGAGCATAATGCAAGGCTATTGTGGGTCTTTCAACGGATACACAAAATTGGTTTAAAACTAAACACAGCCAAATGCAATTTTGGTATCTCAACTTTAAAGTTCCTGGGAGATCAAATTTTGGAACATGGTGTGCGAGCTGACGACGACAAGAATGCTGCCATACAGAAGATGACAGTCCCAGACAATAAGAAAGCAGTGTTGAGATTCCGAGGCATTGTAAACTTCCTTTGAAAGTTCATTCCAAACCTTTCTACCAGAACTACTGCTTTGCAAAATCTCATCAAGAAGTCCACGGCATTCTCATAGAACGAACGAGAAAATGCTGGAAAATCTCAGCAAGTTTGGCAGCATCTGTAGGGAGAAAAAAGAGCTAACGTTTCAAGTTCGATGTCTCTTTGTCAAAGCCAAAAGACATTCTGATGGACTGATACTTATCAAACAGAATGGATGATCTAAAGTCACAATTGACACTGCACCTGTTCTTTCCTACTTTGACCCTGACAGAGAAACAAAAATCTTAACGGATACAAGTCAAAGTGGAATTGGAGCAGTTCTTCTACAAAGAATGATGATTCTTTGTGGACACTAGTTGCTTGTGCATCACGATTGATGAACAAAGGCATGCCCAGATAGAAAAAGAATGTTTCGGCTAACGAACTGAATTCTCAAGTTTCACGACTATATATATATGGCCTACAACATTCATGGTCAAAACTGATCATCGACCACTTGTTCACATTATTCACAAGGAATTGAATGACATGACCTCTAGATTACAGATTATTCTTATGAAATTGCATCGATATGAATTTCAACTTGTCTATGCTCCAGGCAAAGATCTGATAATTGCTGATGTATTATCTTGTTCTGTCAACTCAGAAGAACAACCACCAGAGTTAATTCAGCACATTGAAGCTCAAGTGCAGCTTTGAGCTGAATCCTTACCTACGTTAGACGACAAACTGAAACTCATCAGAGAAGAGACCAACAAAGATCCAATGTTACAACGTGTAATAGACCATTTGAACAATGGTTGGCTGAAGGACACTGTTCCAAATACAGAAACATTCAAGCTGAACTCACACTTGTTGATGGTATTTTACTCCATCTCGATTGCATAGTGATTCCTATGGCACTTAGACCCATGATTCTACAACAAAATACATGAAAGCCACCTAAGTATAGAGAAATGCAAAATAAGAGCGAGTTGGCAGTATATTGGCCAGGCATCAACAAGGACATCACAAACCGTATTCTTGAGTGTGAAACATGTCAACAAAACCAATCAACTTAATACAATGAAAAACTTCTACCACATGATCTAGAACAATGATCTTCAAAGTCGGCAGTGTGACTTGCGAGTGGGTTGTCGGCATGTGTCGGAACGGTAACGGAGCCGTCCATCGTGGCGCTCCCGATTGCGCAAATCCGCGCACAACAGCCGGCTTTTAACTATGCTGGCTGCGAGCAGCCTTTTTACGATATTAAGAAAACGTGGCCACACTGCGTGTGCATGCCTGCTCATCGGTGCGCACCTACGGAGTTCTATTCAATAGAATATTGAATACTATACTGCAGATTCAGCATAATTAGTTTATTATCTGTAACTCAGTTGCGTGTGCAAACTTCAGTTTAGTTAGCAGTATAAAATAATTTAGTTTTGATACAATCTTATTCGTATACTCATTGTCAACACTACATATCTGGCTACCTTGGAGGAAAGGCAAGGAATATAACAACCTGTTCCTGCTTTTCCCCCATATCCTTTGATTCCTCAAGAGCAATATCTAACTCCTTCTTGAAAACATACATTGTTTAGGTCTCAACTGTTTTCTATGATAGTGAATTCCGCAGACCGACCACTAGGTGTGAAGAGATTTCTCCTCAACTCAGTCCTAAATGGTTTATCCTGTATCCTCAGACTGACTCCTGGTTCAGGATTCCCTGCCATCAGGAACAGCCTTCTTGCATCTACCCTGTCTGGTCCAATTAGAATTTTACAGGCTTTTGTGACATGCCGCTCATTCTTCTAAACTCCGGTAAATACAATCCTAACCAACTTAATCTCTCCTCATACGTCAATCCCGCCATCCCAGGAATCAGTCTGGTAAATCTTTGCTGCACCCCTTTCATACCAGGAACATTCTTCCTCAGAGAAGACGACCAAAACTGGACACAATATTTAAGGCGTGGTCTCACCAAACCCTGTACAATTGCAGCAATAGATCCTTGATCCTGTACTCACGTACCAGCCTCCCCGAACAGGCTGCAGAATGGGGCGACTAGGGGCTTTTCACAGTAACTTCATTTGAAGCCCACTTGCGACAATAAGCGATTTTTCATTTCATTTCATTTCAAATACTGTTGCTATGAAGGCCATTTGTCTCCTTTATCACTTGCTCTACCTACATGCTTATCTTCAGTGACTGGTATACAAGGACATCCGGGACTCGTTACACATTCCCCTCTCTCTATTTATAGCCATTCAGATAATAATCGGCTTCATGTCTTTACTACCACTCCTGTCCACTCACTCAACTTGTCAAATCATATTCCCATCCTCCCCACAGCTCACCCTCCCACCAAGCTTTGTATCATCTGCAAATTTGGAGACATTGAGAGCGATTTTCCAGCCGCATTGTACCTGCTACATTTCTCGCTATGTCGGGAAAATATCGGGAGAGCCTTGAAATGGGATTCGTGGTGGGTACGAAACAGTTTGTGATGTTCCCAGCCCTCCCAGCAGACATAATGAGGTTCACACCCAGTACATTTAAATATATTTTAATATGCAAAGTCAGCTTGACACTGGAACATGCAATGTTCCCACCCGCCAGTGTGATGTGGCACAGTGGGAATCAATCGGAGGCCGGGTGTGCTGACCACACCAGGATGTTCAGAGGCCTTAGTAGCTCCGGGTGGTCGGGGATGTGACAGGACAGTGCCCTGGGGGGGGGTTACTGGAACATTTAGTGGTGGTGGGGGGGCGGGGAGGTTTTCCCTCTGTGATCAAGGGTTGGGTTCATACCCGTTGTCTGCTGGGGGTGGGGGGAGGTTGGGGCACGATGTCCATGGTTTTGGTGGGGGACAATGGGGATTGTCATTTAACTTTGAGATCAGGGCACCTTCTGAGGAGCCGGACCTGCTGGCATGTTTAAGCTCGGCCCTCTAAATGCTGCTGCAAATCATAATTACTAATTATAGGAAGATTCCAATCAGATTCGCGCCGGCTGTTCGCAGATTTTCGAGCCAGAAATTATACTGTCAAGAGTACTGCATCCATTTCATTTAGTTCCCTCAAATAAATCATTACTATATATTGTGAATTGCTGGGGTCCTAGCACCGATCTCTGTGGTACACCACTAAAACCCATTTATTCCTACTCTTTGTTTCCTGTCTGACAACCAGTTTCTATCCATCTCAAAACACTACCTCCAATCCCATGAGGTTTAGTTTTACACTCTAATCTCTTATGTGGAATTTTGTCGAAAGTTGTATAAACCACATCCACAGGCTCCCCCTCGCCAACTCTACTAGTTACATCCTCGAAGAATTCCAATAGAGTTATCAAGTATGATTTCCCTTTCCCATGCTGACTCTGTCCAATCCTGCCACTGTTTTCCAAGTGCTGTGCTATTAAATCTTTTATAATGGACTCTAGAATCTTCCCCACTACTGATGTCAGACTAATTCCCTGTCTTCTCTCTACCTCCCTTTTTAAATAGTGGAGTTACATGAGCTACCCTCCAATCTGCAGGAACTGTTCTTGAGTCTATAGAATCTTGAAAGATGACTACCAACGATTCCACTGTTTCTGGGGCCATTTCCTTCAGTACTCAAGGCTGTAGATTATCAGACTGTGAAAATGTATTGGCCTTCAATTCCATCAATTCCCCCACACTACTTCCTTACTAATATGGATTTCCTTCAGTTCCTACCTCCCTGTGTTTCAACATTTCTGGTATGTTATTTGTGTCCTCCTTTCTGAAGTCAGAACCAACGTATGTATTTAATTGGTCAAATATTGCCAGATGTTGAACAGAGCTGGAAAGTAGCTTGGGAAAGTGGCTATGGAGGTAGATTTTGAACATTTTGTTGACAGAAAAGGCAAGGTCAAGGGCTTTAATGAGAGGAATTTAAGGAAGGCGCCAAGAGTGGGAGGAAGGGCGAGAAGGAATGCACAAGATTTCAGTGAGGAAAGTGATCACTATGGCATAAAACTGGTGAAGGTTGCAGCAATTGAGTAGAACAAATTTGTGATGGTATTTATTAACTTGCCAAAGAGTGTGAACTTAACAGGATGAGTTTAGCAAGTCACCAGAAGTGGGTGATGATAGGGGCGGTAGTGGACCAAAATTTCGAAGATCAGACTTGTGCATCAGCTTCTTGGCTGAATTGTACTTTACGTAGGTGCGAGATTGAAGAAATTGGCTTAGAAAACTTTGCAGAAATTGCATTGGGAACCGATGAAATGTGTATGCGTTCGCAACAGTGAAACTGATGTAAGGATAACAGTGGAGAAGTGGAAACATGTAATGTTGGTGATAGATAGGATATTGGGTTTGAAGTTGAGTTGGGCCCCATGACTGTCCACAATGGGATTCAGTCTTACGTGAGCAGGAGAGGTACAGGGATCAGTTGCAGAATGCTCTCTGTGCCAATATTATCTTGGGAAATGTGGGCGACCTGATAGAGGTCTACAAAATTATGAGGGGCATATACAGAGTGGATTGTCAGAGACTTTTTCCCAGGGTAAAGGGGTATTTACTAGGGGGCATAGGTTTAAGGTGCGAGGGGCAAGGTTTAGAGGAGATGTACGAGGCAAGTTTGTTTACACAGAACGTAGTGGGTGCCTGGAACTCGCTGCCGGAGGAGGTGGTGGAAGCAGGGACGACAGTGACGTTTAAGGGGCATCTTGACAAATACATTAATAGGATGGGAATAGAGGGATATGGTCCCCAGAAGTGTAGAAGATTTTAGTTTCAAAGGGCAGCATGGTCAGCGCAGGCTTGGAGGGCCGAAGGGCCTGTTCCTGTGCTGTACTTTTCTTTGTTCATTGTTCATGCAAGACTTGGTATCAGAGAGTCCACAGCCATCCCGCTCAGAGGCCTCTGAATATGACTGCACAAACTAGCTGCATGTGGGAAGTCAAACGTCACTTGGTATTAGAATTCCCGAATATCTTAATGATATGGCTAAGGTCAGAAACTCAGATCAGCAAAGGATCAAACCTATACCCTCCCACTCTGAGACACTGAGGCAGTGCTCCACCATGCTGCTGTGATCATGCTCAACAGTTTTTTCGGATTTCATAAGCCTGAAAAGGGCGCTACGTAACGGAAATGAAACAGAGTCCCTTGTTGAGCGCGATTAGTCAAGCATTTCCCAGGACTTGCAGCGGCGAGTATGACCCCACTATCAAACGGGACTCTGCTTCATTTCGGGGTCTCAGCGGGCAACACCCTGCTTACTGCCGCACACTAATATATGAATTAGTCAGGCCTGGATCCCGGCCATTGTCAGAGGCAGGTCAGAGGCGAGGAATCTTGTGTTGTGTAAATCACCTTCTGACTCCCCAAAGCCTGCATTCCACCTACAAGGCACAAGCTTGGAATGTGATGGAATATTCTCTACTCGCCAGGATGAGTACAGCTCCAACAACACTCAAGAAGCGCGACGCCATCCAGGACAAAGGAGTCTGCTTGATTGGCATACCTTCCACAAACATTCAATCCCTCCACCACCGACACACAATGGCGGCAGTGTGTACTGTGACAATTTTAGGATTTTAGATACATTGGATTATAACCATTTGGAAATTTAAGGATCAAAAGCCTGGATTAGAGTTTGCTTGACTGCAGTAGTCATGTTTTTAAAAGAAACCTGTGTTTCCAAGACCAGAAAGTTTTTAGGAGCCAGAGGTGAAATTGACCATCGTAAAATCCTGGGGACTGCACTGTAGTTTGACAAGGGGGAGTCCCTGGGGAGTTAGTGTTTTCAGCCTGAGGAGTTAATTTGTTTATCCACTTGGGGAGATTATGTCATTGCTGCGTGGAGCTAAGACATTCAGACATTTTGAGAAAGCATTTGAGTTGAGTTGGATCTGGCTACTCTTAACACAGGTAAAGTATTTTGCTCTCACAGTAGGATAGTTAAAGACAATTATAGTATTTAAAGCAGTGCAGATTTGTTGGAGGACAAGGAAGAAGCTGAAACAAACCAGTTGAACCAGCTTTTTGAAGACATCCAACCAGAGTCTGCAGTGGTTCTAACAGGAGCCAAATGTGTTCTGGAAAGCAAGTATTGAGAGCTGGATGTTTTTATCTTTTTTGTTGTTTAATTGGGAATAGAGATAGTAATTAAGGGTATTGTTTTTTATTGTATTGAGTAGTATTGTTTAAGGGGTAATTGTAAGCTATTTTCGGGTGTGAGGTTAAAGAGCTTAATATTATGTTAAAAATAAAGTTTCATTTTAAAATGCCAAATCCCTATTTCTTTGTGCCATCACCCCTGGAGCAAAATATTCTTTCCACACAGTCTTACAAAATAAACTAAAATATTGGGGCTTCAGTCCAGTGTCCTAGTCACTGCTGGGGTTTGATCTGTGATGGTACCATCTCCAAGATACACTACTGAAACTAACCAAGGCCCCTTAGGCAGTACCTTCCAAACACATGATCGTGACTATCTAGAAGGACAAGGGCAGCACATACCTTGGAACACCACCATCTGGAGGATCCCCTCCAAGTCACTCACCATCCTGACTTGGTAATATATCACACCTCCTTCATTGTCACTGGTTCAAAATCCTGGAACCCCCTCCCTAATAGCACACTGGGTGTGCCTACACTCCACATGGACTGCAGCAGTTCAAGAAGGCAGTTCACCCCATATTCTCAAGGGCAACAAATGGCACATCTTGTAAAACATGAAGTAAAAAAAAAATTAAATAGAATTTGTAGGGTATGGTTGGCAATTCAATATCAGGATTCAGAAATTGTTCTGTAGATGTCTCTAATTAATTCTACTTTCCAGTATTTATACAATTGGAATGTCTGTCTTCAACATTATTTCACAAGTTGACTTGGAAGAAAGTCTTCAAAAATGTAAAAGTTCAATCTTTTAAAATTAATTCTCAAGATCAAAAAGGCTGATGGAAACCTGGCCTTTATATCGTAGAAGTCATGCTTCAGCGGTCCTGGTTAGATCACACCTCGAGTATCATGAGCAATCCTCAGCACTACGATTTAGGAAGAATATATTCAGAGATTACTGAAAGTATTATTGTATTCCCTGGAATTTAGAAAACCGAGAGGTGATTTTATCAAAGTTTTCAAGATGTTGTGGTGGTCTGACAGGTTAGAGAGAAACTTTTTCCACTGGTTGGGGAATCGAGGACTGCGGGGCATTATCTAAAACTCAGAGCTTTCGGGAGTGACATCAGGAAACATTTCTGCACACAAAGGTTGGGAGGAGCTTGGAACTCTCTTCCCCAAATGTCAAGTGGTGCAGAATCAACTGTCAACTTTAAATCTAAAATTGTTAGATTTTTGTTGTTCAAAGTTATCAAAAGGTTATTGGGCAAAGAGAGGTATAAAGAGTTAGATTACAGATCAGCCATGGTCTCACTAATTGGTAGAATAGAGAGTCGAAGTGGCCTCCTCACATTCCTATACTTTTATAATTCCAGTAGCACTCAAAATTAAAAGGTCCTATTGTCGCAATATGTGGATATTGTAAAGTACATAAAGTGTTGCTGTAATGTTACTAGTCTAGTCACTAGATGGTGCTATGGAGCAACCATATAAATATCACATGCCTCCTTGACTTCTGGGAGATAGATGCAGTGAGTGGAAGACAGCAAGACAGTTGAACTAGTAGTATAGTTAATAGTGTAGATGTGTAGTGTAATATTAACTAATTCCTTAGTAATATGTTCAAATCTATTTCAGTGTAATGTAATAAATTAGCTTTTTTATTAAACACAGTTTGCTGTTCTTTGTTAGCACCACAACCTTCACCATCCTGAAAGAACTAAAACAAAGAACACACCAGTATTGGCCCATTATACCATTTCCTCTTGGGTCTATCAATCAGTAACAGCAAGAGATGGGAAGAACTTTTAGATGCTTAATGCTTATATTCATTCTGTCATTTCAACAAACAGAAAATAGGATTTATGATTATAGCAGGATTTTGCAACATAATAATGAAGCTTACAGAAGATTATCTCCAATCCAATTTGCAAGCTGGCTCGCTGCAGTAAAAGGTAGATTTAATTTGAGTAACCACAGCTGCCAATCAGGTGCTTTCGTAACAATGGGAAGTGTTGATTTCCACAAGAACTTGGGTGTGCTTGATCACAAGTCACTGAAAGCTAACATGGAGGTGTAGCAAGCAATTAGGACGATGAATGGTATGTTGGTCTTTAATTGAAGAGGATTTGAGTACAGAAGCAATAAAGTCTTGCTACAACTGTATAGAGTCTTGGTCAGATTGCGCCTGGAGTATTGTATCCGAAGGAAGGATGCACTTACCATTGAGGGAGTGTAACAATAGTTCACCAGACTGATCTCTGGGATGGTGGGATCGTCCTATGAGAGAGAATGAGATGTCTGCGTCTATATTTGATAGAATTTAGAAGAATGAGAGGTGACCTAATTTAAACATACAGAATTCTTACAGGGCCCAACAGGCTAGATGTAGGAAGGATGTTTCCCCTGACTGTGGGGGGGATCTGGAACAAGGGGACACAATCTCAGAATAAGGGGTAGGCCATTTAGGACAGAGATAAGGGGAATTTCTTCAACTGTGCTGTATTAGCGAGGCGGGAACTATGTGGACAGCATGTTTAGGGAGGTGATCATAATGCGGGTGAGGAGCTTGCAGGCAGAGGGGGAATGGTGACTGTCAGGCAGTCTAAGAGAAACAGGCAGATAGAATTAGGGGACACCTGCACTATCTTGCTTGCTAATCGGTTTTCCATTTTGGATACTTGTGAAGGCGGTGGTCCTCAGGATAGTGCAGCCAGAGCAGATGGCACCATGGGTGGCTCAAGTCGACACGAGGGGAGGAAGAAGAGTGGAAGAGAAATAGAGATTGGGGATTCAACGGTCAGGGGATCTGACAGGCATTTCTGCAACAGTAGGTTTGACTCCAGCTTGGTGTGTTGTGTCTCTAATGCCAGGGTCAAGGATGTCAGGGAGCAGCTGCAGAACATCCTGCTGGAAGAGGTTGAACAGCCGGAGGTTGTGGTCCACATTGATACCAATGGCATAGGTACGAAGAGGTCCTGAAAGCAGATTTTAGGGAGTTATGGAGGAAATTAAAAAGCAGGTCTCCAAGAACAGCAATTTCAGAATTACTCCCAGTGTTCATACTAATAAACATAGGAATAGGAGTAGGAAACAATTAAACACATGTCTGGAGAATTAAGATTAAGATTTCTGAGGCATTGGGGATGGCTCTGGGGCAGGTGGGATCTATAGAAGATGGACAGGTTACACTTTAACAGGATTAGGACTAATGTCCTCACAGGGGAATTGGGGAGGGTTTAAACAAGCTTATCAGGGGGTGAGAACCTGAGGGGCAATTCAAATTGAATGGAAGTAATCCTGGTCACAGGAAGTAAAATAGCATGTGAGATGAGAAGGTGGGTGAAATGAAAGTGAGCATGAACTAGGGTCAGAAATCAGAATGTCAAAAAAATAAAGTTAAGGCCACTCTACCTGAATGCATGCAATATTGAGGTGTGAATGGCCAGATCAGGAACATTCTCTCCCAGATAGGGGAATATCTGGGCTATACAAATGATAACTTCTAAAGGCAAGGAATTTGAGAGATGTAGACAGCCAATTCCACAGGGATCTACACGACAAATTGCAGATATTCTCCTCTAAAAGACACAGGGGCTGTTTAGCACACTGTGCTAAATTACTGGCTTTGAAAGCAGACCAAGGCAGGCCAGCAGCACGGTTTGATTCCCGTAACAGCCTCCCAGAACAGGTGATGGAATGTGGCGACTAGGGGCTTTTCACAGTAACTTAATTGAAGCCTACTCGTGACAATAAGCAATTTTCATTTTCATTTTTTTCATTTCAGTTTTGTGCCTTCGCTGAACCAGGAAGAGATGTTTTCCCAAACTTGGTCACCTTAGCGGTATTATGTGGTAACTATTAACTGGATTTGACCTAGAGAGTTATTAATATTCAATGTTACTTTGGAATGCCGTGCCTCAGTGATTTCAGGGAACATGGGTATGTTTTGGGGACAAGAGGCAGCACGGTAGCACAGTGGCTCGCACTGTTGCTTCACAGCACCTGGGACTTGGATTCAAATTCCCGGGTCACTGACTGTACGGAGTCTGCACGTTCTCCCTGTGTCCATGTGAGTTTCCGCCGGGTGCTCCGGTTTCCTCTCTCAAGTCCCGAAAGACGTGCTTGTTAGGTGAACTGGACATTCTGAATTCTCCTTCAGTGTACCTGAACAGGCGCTGGAGTGTGACGACTAGGGGATTTTCACAGTAACTTCATGGCAGTGTTAATGTAAGCCTACTTGCGACACTAATGAAGATTATTATTCACGTAATACTGGATGTTTAGTTATTAATATACTTAAGTGTCACAATGTATATTAGTCTTCCGTCATGTGCTTTCACTTTTCTTTTATGTTAAAATATTCTTTATTCATTGTTTACACAATTATAGAATCATAGAATTTACAGTGCAGAAGGAGGCCATTCGGCCCATCGAGTCTGCACCGGCTCTTGGAAAGAGTACCCTACCCAAGCCTTCACCTCCACCATATCCCCATAACACAGCAACCCCACCCAACACTAAGGCCAATTTTGGACACTAAGGGCAATTTAGCAGGGCCAATCCGCCTAACCTTGCACATCTTTGGACTGTGGGAGGAAACCGGAGCACCCGGAGGAAACCGACGCACAGACAGGGAGAACGTGCAGACTCCACACAGACAGTGACCCAAGCCGGGAATCGAACCTGGGACCCCGGAGGTGTGAAGCAATTGTGCTAACCACTATGCTACCGTGCTGCCCATAATTACTGGACTGGTTTCTCACTGGGTTGTTATTTGTTCCTCACAATATTCCAAATAAATATACAGCACTAAGAACCAGGTGTATCAAGTTATCCTTCGGGTTTCGAGAGACTCTCGGAGATAACATCAACGGGTTCTTTAACATAAGAAACAGCAAGAGGCAGTAAACATTGATAGGAGCTGTTTATTGGTCACCAATAGGTAATGGTTGTGTATGGCATGAATTAATTAGGCGATTAGAGGAGCATGTAGCATGGGTAATACAGTAATTATGGATGACTTCAATCTGCACACAGACTGGGCAAATCTAATGAGCACTAAAGCTATGGAAGTCAAGTTTCTGCAGTGCGTTTGGGATGGTTTTCAAAAGCAATATGTTGAGAGACCGACCAGAGAACAGGATATATTTGATCTAGCATTGTGTAACGATAAAAGGCACATTAATGATCTCGTAAAAGATCCTTTCAGGATAAATGGGCATAACATGATATAATTTTACATTTTACATTCTTTGAAAGTGAGGTAGTTCAATCTGAAATCAGAGTGTTAAATTGGAACAAAGGAAATTGTGAAGGTGTGAGAGAAAATTAGCTGAGGTGGATTGGGAAAATACATTAAAAGGTGTCACGGTACACAGGCAATGGATAGTCTTTAAATAATTATTGCATTGTTTACAGCAATTATACATTCTTTCAAGGCACAAAACCCCCAAAATAAAGTCAGTCATCCATAACTAACAAAGAATGTTAAGGATTGTATCAGATTAAAAGAGAAGGTCTATAAATTTGTGAGTATGTTTGTGAATTTGGTTCAAAATGGGAATTCAGTTCTTCAGGGGAAAGATGTACTTTAAGAAGGTTTACTGCAAGAAGTGCAACTTGGAATAGAGTGCTGGGAGTAAGGTAATGAAGGGAGTTAGAGAAGGAAGAGAAAGAGGTGCTCTCTTGCTTTTTGCTTTCTCACATTCTCAGCCTTCAGGAAGTGGTTTTACTCTGCTCCAGGAGAAGACACTGTTTATTTGGTGAGTACAAGGTAAATGACTGAGGTTTATTCTATTCCTAACGTTCAAAATAGTCTAGCAACTGGTGGGAAGGTTAAATAAATAAAAACAAAAGTAAAAAATGTAAATGAATAAAATAAATAAATAGATCATTAGAACACATTAAGGATGGCAGAGCAGGCGATGCGTCACAGCGGCAGCATATGGGTGCTCCTGGACAGCAGTTTGATCCAGGGCATACATGCCTGCCGGAAGGGTTTGAAGTTCAAGCAGCTTCGGCTCAGAGTTTTTGAGCTGCAGGCTGAACGACAGACACTGCGACGTATCAGGGAGGGGAAAGTTACCTGGATTCTTTGTACCAGGAGGCAGTCACGGCTTTTTGGGCAGGGTCTTCTGATTTGGTCAGGGGCAGGAGAGTGTGACTGTGAGTTAGGCAGGTAAGAGGATTCTGAGGGCAGGAGCACAGGGGCCTCAACCTTTACAACTGCCCAAGAGGTTTGATGCTCTGGCTGCTTGTTTGGACAAGAGTGGAGGCTGCAGGGTGGATGACCTGAATGACCGTGGTACAGGAAGCCATTCAAGTGGGGTGAGCGCCATGGAATGCAGTGGTAATAGGGGATAATATAGTCAGAGAGATTGACAACATTCTCAGCAGCAGAGAGCATGAATCCAGATGCTGTGTTTCCTGCCCGGTGCCAGGACATTTGCTCAGGTCTGCAAAGGAAAATGAAGTTGGAGGGAGAGGACCCAACTGTCGTGATCCATGCAGTTGCCAATGACATAGCCAGGAGAAAGAAGGACATTCTGCGTCATCAGTATGAGGACCTAGGCACCAAATTAAAAAGCAGAACTTCAAAGGGCACAACCTCTGGATTATTGGCTGAGCAATGTGCAAATTAGCATTAGATAAATCAGACTAAAGAGATGAATGCGTGGTTCAAAGACAGGTGTGGGAGAAGTGGGTCCTGGTTCGTAGGGTATTGGCACCAGTGCTCAGAAAAGTGGGGTCTGTACCATTAGAACAGTCTATACCCTAAATGTACTGGGACCGGTTTCCTTGTGAGCCATGTAATTAGGGTGTGGAAAGGAAATTGCAGTGGAAGGGAGAGGAACCAGTTGTCATGGTCCATGTAGTTACCAATGGCATAGTGTGGTAAATCAAAGAGCAGAGGCAAGGCAAAGGAGAGGTATTATTATGGGAAATGAAAAATAGATTGTGAAAGGAAGGGAGAGAGAGTACAAATGTAACAGTAAATCAACAGATGATATTAGAGCTCCTTGAATATTTTCGAGTTAGTTTCTTAGACATCGGGCGCGATTCTCCGCTGCCCAGGCCGGGTGGGAGAATCGCGGGAAGGCCGCTCTGGCAACCCCGGCGATTCTCCCACCCCCCCCCCCCCCCAAAATGGCGTGCCGTGTTTTGCGACACGCCGCTCGGAGAATCGCGGGTCGCCGTGCGATTCTCCGGCCCGGATAGGCCGAGCGGTCTGCCGTTCCCGACCTGTTCACGCCGGCGGCAACCACACCTGGTCGTTGCCGGAGTGAACATAGCGCAAAAGGTGAGTTTGGGGCCTGTGGGAGGTGGACAAGGGATCGAGCTCCACGGCCGTGCTCGGGAGGGGACTGGCCCACCGATCGTCGGGCCGACGTCTCCAAGAGACGCACTCTTTCCCCTCCGCTGCCCCGCAAGATCAAACCGCCACGTTTTGCGGGGCAGCGGAGGAGAAGACGGCAACCACGCATGCGCGGGTTGGTGCCGGACAACCTGCGCATGCGCAACTGATGTCATTAGGCGCCGCCGGCCGCGTCATTCTCGGCGCGCCGCCTTGACGCCAGCGTCAAGGCCCGGTGGCCGAGTTGCACGAAACGCAGCTCCCAGCCCGCCGGGGGGTGGGGGGGAATAGGGGGCGAGGAGCGGCCTCCGACGCCGTCATGAAACACTCCGGGTTTCACGACGTCGTCGGCCGTTGCGGAGAATTCCGCCCAGCATGTTCTGGAGTGAAGCATGGAGCAGGCTATACTAGAACTGCCATTCTGCAAGGAGATGGGAGTAATTAGTCAAGGTGTCCCTAGTTAGCAGTAACCATAATATGATTAAATTTTATATCCTGTTTGAGGAAGAGAGGAGTGTGTCTGAGACAATGTTTTTAAACTTAAATAAGGGCTATTATTGGGGCATGAACGCAGTGCTGGCTAAAGTGAATTGGCAAAACAGGTTAAGGGAAGGTCAGTAGAGATGCAGTGAGAAACATTTAAGAGGATATTTTATAATACACAGAATAGATACATTCCAATGAGTAAGAAGCAGTCCAAGGAACGAACCCACCATCTGGTTAACTAGAAAGGTATCAACGCCAGGCCTACAAAAGTAGGGAGGTAAAATTCAGTTGTACTGAGCACTAGTGAGATCACACTGGAGTATTGTGTACAGAGATGTAAATGTGTGAGAGGCAGCTCAGAGAATGTTTACTAGACTCATACACAATGGGCGGGTTATCTTATGAGGAAAGATTGGACAGGCTAGACTTGTATCAACTGGAGTTTAGAGTAAGAGGTGACTTGATCGAAACTTAAAGATCCTGAGGAGTATTGACAGGGTGGATGCGGAGAGGATGTTTCCTCATGTTGGAGAATCGAGAACTAGGGATCACTGTTAAAAATAAGGGGTCGCCTATTTAAAATGGAGATCAGGTGAAATGTTTTCTCTGAGGGCAGAGTGTCTTTGGAACTTTCTTCCTGAAAAGGTGGTGTTAGGCAGAGTCTTTTGTCATGTGAGAGTAACTTCAAGAAATGGATGTTTAAGCAATGCACCTTTAAGAAATGGAGCAGCTCATATTACTGAAGTGATGTCAGAGTGTGGGCGGAGCTAGGTTTTTAGCTCAGCCATTTTGCAGTGTTTTGGTTTCACTTTTGAGGAAAAGAGCTTGGGTATATCTGTGTTTGGAGTGAGCTGGATCTGCGGTGATCTCTGCCAGGAAAGAATGGACGGAATTCTCCGCCACCCGGGAATCGGCGGGAGCGGAAATCACGCCGCGCCGATCCGCGTGCCCCCCGCGGCGATTCTCCGGCCCGCGATGGGCTGAAGTCCCGCCGCTTCGAAGCCAATCCCGCCGACATGGTTTGAACCACCTCTGGTGGTGGCAGGATTGGCGGCGCGAGCGGCCCCCCGAGGTCCTGCGGGGGGGGGGGGGGGGGGGCGTTCGGGGAGATCGGACCCCAGGGGGTGCCCCAACGGTGGCCTGGCCCGCGATCGGGGCCCACCGATCGGCGGGCGGGCCAGTGCCATGGGGGCACTCTTTTTCTTCCGCCGCCGCCACGGCCTCCACCATGGCGGAGGCGGAAGAGACCCCCCTACCGCACATGCGCCGATGGTGACGTCAGCGGCTGCAGACGCACCGGCGCATGCGTGAACTGGCGAAGGCCTTTCGGCCAGCCCCGACGTCAGCCGGGGGCGTCAAAGGCCATTGGCACCGGTTTTGGCGGCAGTCGGATTGGCACCAACCACTCCGGTGTGGGCCTAGCCCCTCAATGTGAGGGCTTGGCCCCTAAAGGTTCGGAGAATGCCTCACCTTTGGGGAGGCCCAACGCCAGTGGTTGGCGCCACTCTGCTACGCCGGGACCCCCCACCCCGCCGGGCAGGGGAGAATCCCGCCCAATATCTCTGAATCATTTGGGTGATTTAAACTCATAATAGTAATGTCTTTAACTTGACGTGTTTCCGTTTAAAGGTGTTAAGTCTTTTAGAGGTTTTAAGGAACATTTTGAGGGGTTATTTAGTGTTGTATTATTTTCGGGGTTATCTTTGAAGTAATGTTTATTTAAAAAGGTTAAGTTGAATTAATGGAATAAACATTGTTTTGTGTTTAAAAACTCATGTGTCCATAAATGTAATACCACACCTGGAGACCAAGCCGTGTGCTTCAAAAGCAACAATACATTAAAGGTGGGGGTTGATTGAACTCCATGATACATTTTGGGGTTCTGAAAACGCCTCTCCCATAACACTTTGAATATTTTGAAGGCAGAGATGGATAGATTCTGGGTAAGCAAAGGGGTGAAAGCTTATCGGGGATAAGCAGGATGCACATTTGAGGTTACTATCAGATCAGTATGATCTTATGAAATGGCAAAGGAAACTGGAGGGCTTAATAGCCTTCTCATGCTCCTGTTCATTTGGGCTGGTTAGTGAAATTAAAGAACATTGGATTGGAGGTAAAATAGGGGCATTAATTAAACATTGGTTAACAGGCAAAAATTGGAGAGTAGGAATTAACGTGCCATTCGCACATTGGCAGGCTGTGACTAGTAGGGTACCGCAGAATCAATACTCTGGACTCAGTTGTTCACAATATATATCAATGATTTGGATGTGGAGAACAAATGTAATATTTCCCAAGTTCGAGGATGACAAAAGGCTAGACAGGAATGTGTGATGAGGAAAATGCAAAGTGGCTTCAAGGGGATTTTGACAGACTTAGTGAGTGGGCAAGAACATGGCAGATGGAGTATAACGTGGAAACACGTGAGGTAATCCACTTTCGTAAGAAACAGATGTGCAGGGTATTTCTTAAATGGTAAGTGATTAGAAAATTTAGATGTAAAAAAAGGGAGATGGATGTCCTCATTAATAAGTAACTGGAAGCTAACATGCAGATGCAGCAAGCTATTAGGAAGGCTAATGGAATGTTAGGCTTTATCACAAGAGGATTTGAGCACAGGAGTCATCTTGCTTCAATTGTATAAAAGCTTGGTTAGACCGCACGTGGAGCAGTGTGTGCAATTTTGGTCTTCATAACTCAGGAAAGATATTATTGTCGTAGAGGAAGTGAAACAAAAGTTCATCAGTCCTGTTCTGGGGATGGTGGGACTGCCTTATGAAGACAGATTGGGCAAATTAGGCCTGTATTCTCTCGAGTTTTGAAGAATGAGAGGTGATCTCATTGAAACCTGCAAAATGCTTATAAAGAAATCGACTGGGTAGATGCAGGTAAGATGGGTGGGGAGTCTAGAACCTGGGGACACAGGGTGGGATTCTCCCTTCTGGGGACTAAGTCCCCACGCCGGCGTGAAAACCGGCGCCAACACTCTGGCGTCAGCAGCCCCGAAAGTGTGGAATTCTCTAAACTTTTGGGGGCTAGTTTGACACCGGAGAGGTTGGCGACGCCGGAGTAGTTGGTGCCGCTCCAGCCAGCGCCAACACGAGTTTGCGCATGTGCGGAACAGCCGGCCTGACCTTGTGCATGCGTGGACTGGCTGGCGTATTTCCGCGCATGCACTGGGGGTTCTCTTCTCCATGCCGGTCCCCGGGCAATATGGCGGAACCCTACAGGGGCCTGTTGAGGAGGAAAGGCGGCCCCACGGAAACAGCCCACCCGCAGGATCGGTAGGCCCTGATCGCAGGCCAGGCCACTGTGTGGGCCCCTCCTGGGGTCGGATCCCCCCACTGCCCCTCCAGGGCCGACCCCGCACACTAACCTTCCAGGACCCGCCGCGCATGAGGTGAGTAATTCATACCGGTGGGACTGGCCAAAACTGGACGGCCACTCGGTCTATTGGGGCCCGGAGAATCACCAGGGGGACCGCTGTCAACGGCTCCCGACCAGCGTGGCAGGAATCCCACCACCGCCTGAAAAACAGCGCGGGCGAATAGGGCAGCCGGCGCGGGGCAGGATTCGCACCTCCCCCTGGGGATTTTCTGACCCGGTGGGGGGGTCAGAGAATCCCAACCACAATTCCAATATACAGGGGAATCCAATTAAGACGGAGTTTTGTTTTTAACATGGGGTTTGTGAAACTTTGGAATTCTCTACCCCAGAGGCCACAGAAGTTCAGTGACTGAGTATGTTTGAAGCAGGGATTAATAGATTTCTAAATACCAATGACAAAGGGATATGGGGATAGTGCTGGGGTAAAAGCATTGAATTGGATGATTAGCCATAATTGTATTGAATGGCAGAGCAGGCTTGATGGGATGAATAGCCTACTCCTGTGTCTGTGTTCTACTCAGCGGGTGGTGAATATTTGAAATTCTATACTCCGGAGGGTTGGGAGGCTGAGTCATAACGTTTTACAGGACAGAGATGGATTGAAGACATCAAGGGTTGTCTTAAGAGGAAAGGTTGGACAGGCTAGACTTGCATCCACTGGAGTTTAGAACCCATGACCACTACCATCTAGAAGGACAAGAGCAGGCAGATACCTGGGAATGCCATCACCTAGAGATTCCCCTCCAAGTCACTCACTACCCTGACTTAGAAATATATCACCGTTCCTTCACTATCGTTGGGTCAAAATCCTGGAACTCCTCCCTAACAACACAGTCGGTGTACCTACATCTCAAGGATTGCAGCGGTTCAAGAAGGCAACTCACCAACACCCTCTGAAGGGCAACTAGGGATGGACAAATAAATGCTGACCTAACCAGCGCCGCCCACAGCCCGTAAATGAATAAAACAAAATATGGGGATAGTGTGGGAAAACGTCACTGAGGTCGAAGATCAGCCATGATCTAATTGAATGGCTGAGCAGGATCAAAGTGCTGAATGGCCAATTCCTGCTCCTATTGCCAATGTTTCAGTCAGAGGTGCTAGAAGAGTGGTGCTCAACAAGAAATCGCTGCAAACAAACTGGAGATGTCATTCTCCTGGGTTGGGTTTTACTAATCAGAATTCCACTGGTCCCAAATGAGCCTGTTGGAGGGCTCAAGCCTGTTCTGCTAAAGTAACAAACAGTTTATAACATACCCACTATGCAAGCATGCCATTAAAAAAAACGTTGACAATACAACACAAGTTGCATTTAATTAATATCAAAGCACAGAATGTGTATAATGCATAATGGTAAATTAAAATTAACTGAAGGTTAGAGCCAAGTAAAACTGCCATCTATTGTTGGGAAAGAAAATCAACCTGATTCTCCTAATGCTGCATTGTAATTTCAATCTCAGACAAGTGTTCCATTTTATGCCTCGCGGAAATACCGGGGGACACAAGAATAAGAACGACCATTTGAAAAATGACTACAATAATTAAGTAATTGAAGAGAGGAACTGCTAAAGGTTGCTCCCTGAATGCTTTACAAGTCCTGTCACTGCTTTCCGTGGACTCGGAAGGAACATGGGCACTTCTGGCCTCAAGTATGTGTTAGTTTGCTGCTGGCCCTTGTGCCCATCTCTCCTCCCCACCCGTTCCCCATCCCCAACCTGATTCCCTCCCTCGTCCATCCTTAAGTGCCAACCAGTGGCTCAGGTTTGCAGATGAGCCAGCAGATTTCCTATTCTGCCTCTTGATCAGTGAGCTGGACACTGAGCAATCATATTAAAATAGTTTGTGCTGATATAATTTCTTCTCTAATCTCACAGACCTTACAACTTACCCCAATGAACTGAAGGACATGATCGAACAACCGTGCTATGCCTGAAAAGCAGCACGCTTTGTGGCCGATAGAAGCCGGGAGACCCAGTGTGGTGGTGGTTGGGCCGGGGGTGCCCTCTGTGGGTGTTCTGGGGTGCGTCGGGGGCTCCAGAGATCAGGACGCCATTTAAAAATGGCGTCCCGATCTTACATTACACTGAGGAGTTCTAGCAAGCAGAGCTTGCTGAGGCCTCTTCTCTAATCCGAGTGCTGTTCGATTGTGTGGTGTTTCTCGCCGCTGCGACCACCAGGAAACACACGGCTTAATGTGCTCCCGATGGGACTTTGTTCCAATTTAGTTAAATCATGCCCCAGGTTTCACAGTTATAGCTCAGTACAGTATCTTTACAAATCCAGTATGCAGTACTTAGCTAATAATAGTGAATTGCAAAAACAATAAAAACACTGAAGTAGAAAATTAGTCTAAAAGTTCTTGCAATTTAATATGTTGTAAAAATAAAACTATTACATTGTGAGTGAACAGCATTGTACAAGAAACATGTTTGGAGCTGCCAGCTGCAAAATTCGCAGTCATTACAGCTATTCATATCAAGGTAGAATCTGTCTGCAGCTTTTCTGACATGTCCTGCATCCTGTCCCCTTATCTGTTTTTCTTTCACTGACCTTAATACTATCAACTTCCTCTGCAGCAGGTTTATTTCACCATTACTCTTGCTTCCAATTGGTCTTTAGTCTTTCTCAGATATATTATTGTTGTCAGAAAGACAAAATGGCAAAGGAAAACTGCTCTAAAGCAACCACATCTGTGCAACAAGCATGTAAAATATTTTCTTTTCAAATTGGCCTTCTAACTGTTCCAGAAAACACAAACCTCAACAGACCTTCTCTCCATCCATCCCGCTTCCCCAATTCCCAGCTCATTAATTATTTTTGACAGTGTAATTCTCAGGAGGGCTGGCTTTAACACGTGACAGAAATGGAGAGGAACTCATCCAAAAGAAGATGAGAACATCAGTGTCACGTTGTGCACACACAGGGAGGGGAGATTGAAGTTTGGGACAATCAATTCATGCAATATCACTTTGATTTTGAAAATATTTGATGAGAAACATAGAACAATTTCAATTGGATGTTCAAGTGTCACACTAATTATCAGCAACTGAACGAGGGTTGCTGTTTGAATAATACCTTTTAAAAAAGATTCTTCTATTTTATTTGATCTCTGCACCTTACCCCTTTACCCTCTCTTCTTCCTGCACGTTTATCAAATACGTTGATCAACTCTCCTAATCCCTCCTTTGTGTCAACCATCCAGTGTCAAATCTCTCTGAAGTACTTTGAAGACTTATTCAAATGTGCAAATTACACATTACTTGTACAGATTTATACAATGCACATTCAAACACATTTGATTGAAAGTTACAATAATGGGCTGGATTTTGCACTCACCACTGACCTCAAAGAAAGTTGCTCACAAATATCTGAGGATATCTCTGGTTCAAATTTCCCCTTTCCTGCGGTAATCTAAATCTGGCCCCAAGTCGAGGATCTCCAGATGTACAGCAGTAGTGATGCCAGCAAGGAACGTAAACAACCGATCACACTGAAGTATTCTCACAGACAACAAACCAGGGAATTAAAACTATTGAATCTCTGTGTTTTTAATTTACAATAGCAAAAATGAACAATTAATGAATAAACAACAGGATTAAAATAAAGCTTAAAAAAACCCCAAAGTTTTAAGGTGCCTTTTTACATTAAAATGGAGAAACCTGACGTCCCACAAATATAAAATCAGCTTTTCAAGGTCAGAGAGGGTGGTCAGAAATAATTATGAAGACATTATGCATTTAAAAACCAAGTTACACCTCATTCAACAGATATCAAGGGAAGATTCTTCACCGTCGGAATGCTTTGTTTTGCCGGCAGCCCGGGGGTTTCCCGACGGCGAGGGGATGGCCCATAATGGGAAACCCCACTGACCAGCCGGCGAAATGGAGCATCCCGTCGGTGTGCTGAACCAGAAATCTGGCAAGGCGGGAGGAAGAATCCAGTCCCACTTTTTTCAAGGGGCTTTCACAACAAAACAGTTTAATGCGAGTCGAAGCTCTCGTCATTTCCAATGATTTCCATTGGCTGCATTTTTGGACAGGGGTGAAGGTGGTGGGGGGGCGGGGGGGGGGGGGGGGGGGGGGTCACAACCCCACCCGCCATGAGAGAGCAGAGAATCACTGACAACAGCTTTTGGATTTCCACATTATACTGCACATGTGAACACTCTTGAAGTTGCTGTCAGTTTCATGGGGCAATAAAGATAGTTTTGCTATGATTGAGACCGCAAAATCCAAGTCAATAATTATTAAAGCAAAGATTAAAAGCTTTGAAATTTTGTGAGAATATTGGTGCATGACTATTTAACATTCATATAAAATTCCTGCAATAATTATTTTAACTTATATTATTTCAATCTGACAAGGTGGGTGGGTGTCTGAGTGCCAGCATGTTGAGGAAGCCAACAGGAACTTGCTGATGTCGACTTTTCACCCGAGTGTGATCTACAATATACGGGAAGCAGCAGTGGGATAGGTGGATCTGCCAATTATTTTATGAACAAGAAAATTGTTCATTATCTAACTCTTTAACCCCCCAATCTGAATTTAACTCGTGTGCTCAGGTTTTCTAAAACTCACCAGGAAAAACAAGATGATCTGACAGTACAGTGTGATTCGATGAGGCATGCGCTTCCCTGTCTATGTTCTGAGTATATGTTTTCACTGTGTTGGAGGTGATTTCCAACCACTCAGGTTATTTTTATTACCTTGGACTTTTTGACTGTCTAATGCCCCAGCTGCCAGTACTCACAACAGCATGGGAGCAGCTTATTCAACTCTAGTTTGGATCTCTGAAGAGGAACAAGAGGACTATCAGCAGGAACAGTAGCTGCTGCAGCAGGAGCAACGCCAGCACAGCATCAGTGGCCTTTTTCTCTACTTTCTGCTATCTCAAAGGACAGAGAGGATAAATATAGAGTTGCATGTAGCTCGTAAGTGGATCAGGTAGACACACGTTGTCAGTGGCCATCAAAAAGCTGCCACAGTCCTTTTGCTTCTGGCTCCTTTCAAAGATCTGCTGGGGATATCTGTTGAATTTTGCAATGTGCTGTCTACAAGTGCATAGCACAGGTGTAAAATACCATGTTTCCCAGGGCTATCACTTCATGTGCACTTCTCAACCGACGAGCCCTCAGACTGAGCTGGCTCTGGGATCTATTACTCTGGCTGACATCCCTCAGGTCTAGGGAGACATCGACTGCATATGTGCCAAAGCAAAGCACTTCCAGATCACCCTGGAATCTTCATCATATGAAAAGAATTCCACTCCATCAATGTTCAGCCAGTCTGCAACTATCAGAAGATCATCAAGCATGTCTGTGCAAGATTTCCAAGGAGCTGTCATGATGTGATCAGTCTGTGTCAGCAAAGCCTCCCACAGATCTTCGCACCTCCAACAAACGTAAGTGGATGAGAATCACCCTTTGAATTCATGATGAATGACACCTGAAAGGAACCAAAACGCTGATGCCCAGAAAAGGTACAACAGGGCCTCACGGTAGCATGGTGGTTAGCATCAATGCTTCACAGCTCCAGGGTCCCAGGTTCGATTCCCGGCTGGGTCACTGTCTGTGTGGAGTCTGCACGTCCTCCCCGTGTGTGCGTGGGTTTCCTCCGGGTGCTCCGGTTTCCTCCCACAGTCCAAAGATGTGCGGGTTAGGTGGATTGGCCATGCTAAATTGCCCGTAGTGTAAGGTTAATGGGGGGTTTGTTGGGTTACGGGTATACGGGTTACGTGGGTTTAAGTAGGGTGATCATTGCTCGGCACAACATCGAGGGCCGAAGGGCCTGTTCTGTGCTGTACTGTTCTATTCTATTCTATACATGTGCGTCAGGGCTGTAATACAGAAAGTAATCAGGAGGTTGAAAGTCTGATCCAGGTGCCCTTCAGCAGGCACTGGCTGGGGATTTCAGAATGGTGGTGGTCTGCTGTGCCTTTCACAAAATTGCACAGCGGGGACGAGTGGAGCTTCAAGAAGAGAAAGGCTGTCAAGTGGCGTGTCTTTTTGCAGGTGGAGGAGTATCAGTTTTTGTACACACAGCTGCCAGGGATGCCTAAGACAATCTAATTCACGCACCTTTCAGTCAATCAGAGGCAGTGCCGCCATTTGACACACAAATTCTGAACCTGCGTCTCTCCAGGTCTCAGTATAAAGCAGTCCCACAATCAACAATCGATCCCTTTCACAAATACCAACTATTTACCTGTAACTTATCATCCCAGCCTTCACAAAACAGAAAATCCCTTGGCAAGCAGCAGACGAAAATGAGAAAGATGGGATAATGATGCAATGAAATAAATTCTGTGATGAATAAGTGTCATCACAGTGGGCTAAACAGCTGGCTTGTAATGCAGAACAAGGCAGCAGCGCGGATTCAATTCCCGTACCGGCCTCCCCGAACAGGCGGCGGAATGTGGTGACTAGGGGCTTTTCACAGTAACTTCATTGAAGCCTACTTGTGAAAATAAGTGATTATTATTCTTATTATTAACATGAAACACTGAAGTGAACAACTTTGTGCAATAGGAATCCATTATCTTTTCCTCCCAATTACACCCATTTGATCTTACCCATTGGTTTCAGCAGAGCTACAGGCAGGCTGCTCATTCGTTGCTCTGACATCTCAGATGATCATGGCGAATGAGTGGCCTATGAGAGCCAAGCCAAACATTGCATGGACTGCACCTGTGACAAGGCTCTGAACTAGGCCTTAGGAAAGGTGTCAGAAATGGAAGGAGTTGAGCACAGACCCACTTCCATGTACCCTGTCCCTACCTTCCCTGCTAGACAAAATCTGCATTTCGGTCAGGCTTTAAGCCTGTTTTGGCTGAGTGCGCAGTTCCATTTTTAAAATAATCTTTATTGTCACAAGTTAGCTTACATTAACACCGCAATGAGGTTACTGTGAAAAGCCCCTAGTCGCCACATTCTGGTGCCTGTTCGGATACACTGAGGGAGAATTCAGAATATCTAATTCACCTAACAGCACGTCTTTCAGGACTTGTTGGAGGAAACCGGAGCACCCGGAGGAAACCCACGCAGACACAGGGAGAACGTGCAGACTCCGCACAGACAGTGACCCAAGCTGGGAATCGAACCTGGGGCCCTGGCGCTGTGAAGCAACAGTTCTAACCACTACACTACCGTGTTTCGTAACAATGTGGGGTTTTTG
The DNA here is from genome assembly GCF_902713615.1 of Scyliorhinus canicula. NCBI lineage: Eukaryota > Metazoa > Chordata > Chondrichthyes > Carcharhiniformes > Scyliorhinidae > Scyliorhinus > Scyliorhinus canicula. The sequence goes on along the minus strand of NC_052147.1, from coordinate 160,194,787 downwards.
ACATGTCTGGCAGTTCTTGCTATGCTAGGAAATTGGGCATATATGGACGCGACAAATGTCCTTTCGTTTTTCTGTAGAACAAACCCAAAGTGCTTCTCCAAAGTGCTTCCCCATTAGAGAATTGCTATTGCTCTGACTGCATGGCTGGATTGCTGGGTAGACATGCCTAGTTGTTCATGGGTTCATCTACTGTGGTTACTTGGTACTGCATGCCTTTAGCTGTCTGATCCATGTAAAACCTCCTTTGCAGATAAAGCTAAGTAGAACATAGCAGCCTGTAGTCATTTTAGACAACTTTTCCAGACAAGACCTGCAGCACTCGCTGTGAGTCCACATGTCTAATCCTTGAGCATGATGAAGATTTGTTTGATGAAGACTGTGGTTAGTGTGCACCTCACTATGCTGTTCTTCAGCCCTTGCCTTTGTTGCTCAGTGAAGTAAAGAGCCATTTCTGTGATGGATGACTCCTGCCTTTTCAAATAATGATGAATTGCCAGCAATTAAATGAATCATGGCAACTCCCCCAGTGGGAGATGTTTGGTGTATCTGAAGCATAAGCCAGTTTCATAGAGATGGCGTGAAAGCTCATTCTATTCATGAAAATGATGCTATTGGAGATAATATTCTTTATTAGTGTCACAAGTAGGCTTACATTAACACTGCAATGAAGTTATGGCACCTGTTTGGCCACATATTCTTACTATCACAATGCTCTACAATGCACAAGCCGGGAATCGAACCTGGGACCCTGGCGCTGTGAAGCAACTGTACTAACCACTGTGCTACCATGCTGCCCCAGGTCAGGGACAGTATACACTCAGTTGTCTGTAACATCTGCTCCTCCATGTAGGTGGGCATCAGTGTGAATACTTGAAACTCCTGCCAGAAACAGACTCTTCCAATTTCTCTCTAATTGTGTGCAGTGCAGCGCGGTTGCAGATGCTGGAAGAACCTCAAATTTTCTCTGCTGCTGCGCCACAATAGTCCTTTATGCTGGGCACTCCCCAACCACCAAGGCTCAGAGTTGCATACAGTGAAACAGGGTTTTGAGAACCATGTGTCGTCAGACAGTTGTCACCATCTTCAACACCAGTTGTCTTGATGATCCAACGAGATGTATGTATTTGAGCTAATGTAGGGTGCATGAATCAGAATGAATGACCACCTGCGAGGAATCTTCAGTTTCCTCCTACACCACCTCCTGAGGGACTCGTGAAAGGTTAAAGTCATGATTTAGACTTTGCGAGGTGAAGAGGGTTTCAAGTTACCATGATGCAAAGGATCATTGATCATTGCCTGTACATCAGGAATATGACTAAGTATTGGATGCCATTTGGCTGTGAGAAGTTTAATTCTGTCAACGGGTAGCTGGGAGATCTCATCTCCAATGATCCTGTGCTGCCTCCTGTACAATTGTTAAAGTGGAGCTGACTGAACGGCAATGGTCAGTTCTCTGCCTCTCCCTATTGTTCTGTGCTCTCTGCTCCTGTAAAGAAATAAGGAGGAGAGTTAAGAGTGCGAGGAGTGGAATGTATTAAGAGGATAAAAGGGAAATATTTGCGAAGGGTCACTGTGAGTGATAAATGTAACATAGCAATAAGGATGAGGGTGAGTGCCAGCAATTGCTCATCAGGTGGAGATGTGAGGAGGTGTCTCAGCAAGAGGGATGGGTGAACTGGTGAGCTGGTCTGAGCAGTGAGGTGCAGAATAAAGCTGGGGAAGGCAGAGTGAGGAGTTTGTTCTTAAAATGTGAAATGTCACTCACTATTCCTGCTCTGATCAGGTCATTGAACGTCTTGTAGCTCGATATCAAGGAGTGAGAAACCACTCAGCTGCTGCTAAGTTCCTCTGCAATCTCCAAACTTGTTTGCTTGCTCTCGGAGGCAACCTCCTTCCACCCAGTCGGCCCTAATATCCTGCAGTATTATTTCCAGAGGTGCACTTTGAAGTGCGGCGCTGTCTTGCCACATTGATCCTCCGTTTCCAGCTCCAGCTCTGCCTGTAGATCTCTACAATCCTTCAAGTCCCATCCTTGCAGAATCTGCATGACAGTCTGCCACCAGACATCACCGCATTTACTTTCATTGGTTGAGAAACCCAGTTAGATGCAAATGCAGGAGTTCGGTTAAAAGGCCAGGGATAAACACACTGCTGAAGCCTCTAGATTTTCAAAGTGCTACCAGCCTCCCTGCTGAGAGCTCGCCTGCAAGTTCAAATTCAAGCCCATTGAATTGTTTATTTCAAATTGAAGTGTGTTTCCATTAAAAGCAATTCAACCTATCAATCACATAGGCACCAATGTTCATATTGTGCTGTTTCACAGCTCTACTTTCATCCTAATTTCCTTTTCACCCCACTGTGAACATAGGTAGCAGATTTTATACATCAAATGCTTTGCATCTCTTTCAAAGGAAAAGCCCAATTAAGTCATCTCACTCAGTTCCAAACTGCCGGCTTCAAGAGTCTATGCGACATGTCAGCGCCACTGAACTATTTGATGGAATGCTTGTCCGAGGTTCATATATCAATTAATTTCCCACCTGATCACACAATAAAATTGTACATTCGGCTGCAGCTGCCTGAACCTAGTAAACCCACCAGAACTGTGACAGGGAGACTCCATGGGCGCGATTCTCTGCAAGGATTTCTAAGTGTTGTAGCGAGCAGGAATTGCCGCGAGCTTCCCAGCGAGGCTGGCAACGCTATTAATTTTAATTGGTTCACTTAACGAGGCCACATGGGCTTCTCGCCACAAATGAAGAATCGGCCGCTGATTCGCTGGCATTGCGCTCGCCAGTCCCCTGCCAACAAGGTTGAGCAGTACATAAGCTGCACTTGCTCAGCCAACCCCAGCCAGCTCGCAACAATGGCACCCAGGAGACCAGCCTCAAGATTCGGGGATGCTGAACTGGGGAGGCTGCTAGACGCAGTGGTGGCCAGAAGGGATGTCCTGTTCCCTCGAGGGTCCGGGAGGGTTAGCCGTAGGCCAGCCAGTGTTGCTTGGGACAAGGAAAACTGTGAGGGCCGGGCGTGTGACCAGGATGACTGGCCTCCAGCGAAGGAAGAAGGTCAAAAGGCCTAAACCGGGCAGCACCAGTGAGTAGATACCACCCTGCCCCACCTTTCCACCGAGAACTTTCCGACCCCACGAGAGTGTCTACCACCCCCCTCAATCCCCCCAACCCTCCCTCCAGTCCTCCCCTCCTCACAACCCTCCCTCCCACCACTGTGAACCATGCTAATGGTTAATGGTACCCTCTCTGTGTCGCCTGAGGAAAAGCTCCCCCACAATCGCCGGGAGAGGGCCCAGACTCGCGGTGGTGTGCCGGATTTAAGAATCCTCACCACTTTTGAGGAGTGTGCCCTGAAGGTGACCAGTGTGACCAAGGACAGAGAGCGGTCACCGACGCGGTGGCTGGCGGATGCAGCAGAGGTGAGGAACCTGGAGGACAGCTGTGCATGCCGACAAGTGAGCCAGTACCATCTGGCCCCAGATCACCCAGAGGAAGCCCACCAGGGGTATCAGAGGCCACGGGGTGAGACAAGCAGCTGGCTGCTTCCACCTCAGATGTGCATCCTGGGTACACACCTAGACGTAGTGATAGTGCTGGGAAGGCAAAGCACATTGAATATTACTGGTGGTGGGGGGGGGGGGGGGGGGAGGGGAGAGGGGGCAGCACCGTTGGGTAGAGGGGAATTATCAAACACAATAAACACCCTTATGCATAACCAGTATGAAGCCTGTCACTTTCTTCCGCAATGCAGGCTGACCTCGAAACCTTGACCCATCTCTCCAGGCATCTCCCCTCCCCGTGGCACCCACCCACCTTCCAGCCGTGGACATGTCCCCGGAGCTGTGTCCCATCCCTGGGTGTTTGTATGTTGGCTGTTGCGTGTGTGGTGTGTCTCCCGCGGTGTGCAGACACAGTGCCCATGCATCAAGGTGTGACTGGGATGCTAGGCAATGACTCCCACATGCTACGTCACCCACCTACACACGGAAATCCACTTGTATTAAGTGCTCACTTGACCATGCTTGCCAATTCCTTATTAGCAATATCCTTTAGCCGCACGGCCAGAGACCTCAGCAGCCGGTGGGGGTTATGGATGGTCGGTGGGGCAGACGGGCAGGGGCAAGGGTTGCCCCGGAACGGGTAAACATGATCCAGGGGTTGGCATGGTGGAGCCAAGCTCAGGTGACCCCCCGGTGAACAGGAGCCAGAATGTGGCGACTGGGTGCTTTTCATAGTAACTTCATTTGAAGCCTACTTGTGACAATAAGCGATTTTCATTTCAGTGCCTCCTCCCTACCCTCCCATGCCGGCCCATCTCTGCGGAGGGTCCCTGACCGTCAGCCGGGGTTCGCCACCCAAGCTGAGGGTCCTCCACCTCCTGCTGAGCACTGGGAAGTCCAGTTGTCCTGGGCTCTTTGCTTGTGAGCAAAGATGGCTACTTACCTCCTCGGCTCCCCACAGAAGCCCTTCCGCCAGGTTCACTTTTTTCAAGAGGAGTACTAATCGGCGCCAGTGTGAACACTTGCAGGGGAGACTGTTGGATATGGGGTGGTTCCTGTTAATTGTATAGAAATAGGACTTAAGTGGTGATAATTGGTTTCTCGCCACGTTTATTCCTCAACCAACATTCTGTATAACACATTATCTGATTATTTATCTCATTGCTGTTTGTGGAATAATTACTGTATACAATTTGACTGCTGTGTTTCCTTAATTCTGATGATGACTTCACATCAAAAGTATCTGAGAGGCTATGAAGTGCTCTGGGAGATCCTGATGTTGTGAAGGGGTCTATTTTAATGCAAGATTCTTACTTTGTACTCTGCTGCTAACATTCAAATATACAGACAACAATCCAATATTGACCTCAGTCTCATAACTTATGTATAAAAGATTAGATGTTTGTGTGTAGTGTGCACATTCTGCAACAACTTTTAATATTTTATCAAGCTTTTACCACACTATATTCATTATGCCTAACGTTATCTGAGATCATTTTGATTGCATCTTCCTAAATCAGTCTCCTAGATAAGAGCTCAACTCCACAACACTCACCACACTAAGTGTTCCAGATATCCCAGCAGCCGTTTGAACATTAGATAAGTCCCCGGGGCCAGATGGGATTTATCCTAGGATTCTCTGGGAAGCCAGGGAAGAGATTGCTGAGCCTTTGGCTTTGATTTTTAGGTCATCATTGGCTACAGGAATAGTGCCAGAGGACTGGAGGATAGCAAATGTGGTCCCTTTGTTCAAGAAGGGGAGTAGAGATAACCCCGGTAACTATAGGCCGGTGAGCCTAACGTCTGTGGTGGGTAAAGTCTTGGAGAGGATTATAAAAGATACAATTTATAATCATCTAGATAGGAATAATATGATTAGGGACAGTCAGCATGGTTTTGTGAAGGGTAGGTCATGCCTCACAAACCTTATCGAGTTCTTTGAGAAGGTGACTGAACAGGTAGACGAGGGTAGAGCAGTTGATGTGGTGTATATGGATTTCAGTAAAGCGTTTGATAAGGTTCCCCACGGTCGGCTATTGCAGAAAATACAGAGGCTGGGGATTGAGGGTGATTTAGAGATGTGGATCAGAAATTGGCTAGTTGAAAGAAGAGAGAGAGTGGTAGTTGATGGGAAATGTTCAGAATGGAGTTCAGTTACGAGTGGCGTACCACAAGGATCTGTTCTGGGGCCGTTGCTGTTTGTCATTTTTATAAATGACCTAGAGGAGGGCGCAGAAGGATGGGTGAGTAAATTTGCAGACGACACTAAAGTCGGTGGAGTTGTAGACAGTGCGGAAGGATGTTGCAGGTTACAGAGGGACATAGATAAGCTGCAGAGCTGGGCTGAGAGGTGGCAAATGGAGTTTAATGTGGAGAAGTGTGAGGTGATTCACTTTGGAAAGAATAACAGAAATGCGGAATATTTGGCTAATGGTAAATTCTTGGTAGTGTGGATGAGCAGAGGGATCTCGGTGTCCATGTACATAGATCCCTGAAAGTTGCCACCCAGGTTGATAGGGTTGTGAAGAAGGCCTATGGTGTGTTGGCCTTTATTGGTAGAGGGATTGAGTTCCGGAGCCATGAGGTCATGTTGTAGTTGTACAAAACTCTAGTACGGCCGCATTTGGAGTATTGCGTACAGTTCTGGTCGCCTCATTATAGGAAGGACGTGGAAGCTTTGGAACGGGTGCAGAGGAGATTTACCAGGATGTTGCCTGGTATGGAGGGAAAATCTTATGAGGAAAGGCTGATGGACTTGAGGTTGTTTTCGTTAGAGAGAAGAAGGTTAAGAGGTGACTTAATAGAGGCATACAAAATGATCAGAGGGTTAGATAGGGTGGACAGCGAGAGCCTTCTCCCGCGGATGGAGGTGGCTAGCACGAGGGGACATAGCCTTAAATTGAGGGGTAATAGATATAGGACAGAGGTCAGAGGTGGGTTTTTTACGCAAAGAGTGGTGAGGCCGTGGAATGCCCTACCTGCAACAGTAGTGAACTCGCCAACATTGAGGGCATTAAAAAATTTATTGGATAAGCATATGGATGATAAGGGCATAGTGTAGGTTAGATGGCCTTTAGATTTTTTCCATGTCGGTGCAACATCGAGGGCCGAAGGGCCTGTACTGCGCTGTATCGTTCTATGTTCTATGTTCTATTACTCCATTATTACTGGATCCATGTAACACAAACTCTCACTGTTCACTCTCTCGAAAATCCCCATCACTCCCACAGCTTCCCACCACAATCCCAGTAATTCCATTCCCAAAGATCATTCTCCATCCACTACTACTCTCAGCATCGTCTCCTCGTATACCCAAAACATGTTACACAACTCCCACAAACCTCGGTTCCCAAAGACCCATGTGGCCAACATTCCCACTGACGAACAGCTGTCTGTTCCTTCCTCACGCCACAAACCACTTCCTCAAAACACCATTAAAGCCCCATGAAAATCACACATCCCTTTCTCAGGATTCCTATACACATCCTATCAATATTACTGATTTACTATTTCCACCAAAATGACATAACCGCAGATGTTGAAGATAAAAATAATGCTAACATGCATAATATGTAACAAAATAACAATTTTAGTTACTTAACCACAGTAAGTCAGTGGTTGGATAATGTATAATGCAAAGAAAACACAGCCTCTGGTGATATGGCTGACCCTTGAAATGCAAAATATTTGAATAAAAATTCTGAAAAAATATATATAGCTGAAGCTTTACAACCCCACCCGTCCTCCACCCCCAGTGATTTTTCAGTAGACCTATGGAGGTGAAAATCCACTCAGCATCTTACTCAACTTTCTCAACCTTCAGCTGTTTTCCTGGGACCTGTTCTGCTAGGGGACCATATAACTCACCCGTATGTTGGCGTGATGTATTAACAACATGTAATAAGAGAACCATAGCCTTCATCATGTTGTGTATCATCAGCATCCTTCAGATAGACAAAGCAACTACCTACTAAATCCTATTAACCAGAGGTAGGTAGATCTTGTGGCGCAGTTGGTAGTGCCCCTGCCTCTGAAACAGAAGCTCAGAGTTCCAGTCCCAACCCAGGAGTTGAAGGCTAAGGAAGGTGCGTTCATAACCCGGCCAAATAGGTTGCATGTCAACCTGAAAATCTTCTAACATGCCATTGGCTGAGGGTAAGAGTGGGAGAAACTCCTGGTTAGCCATGTTTGATGTGGAGTGGCATCCCTCAAGCTATAAGCAACAGACTAGAGACATGTTCCAGGAATAACTATCTATGGAAACAGACAAAAGTTTGCCTTAGTGTACTATTAGATGCAGAAAGAGAATTGGAATTGGAGCCAGAGATAGGCAATTAGTGCATTTGGAACATTAAAACTTGTGTGTTCCAGGGGCATGACTCCCACAGCCTAGACTGGCACAAGCACAAGCCAGCGGTCTGCGATCTCACCTCCTGCAAGTGAATGTGCTACCTTGAAGGGTGGGGGGTAGGGAAAATGGGAACAGTCCAACAGTCTTATGTGACGGTCACGCTGCTATAAGTGTGCCACATACATGCTGTAAAAATTATCTATCACTGGTGACTCAAAATAAAACAGCAATAAATCAAAACTGGATGTCGGCCAAAATACATGTAAGAAACTGAGAACCCTGCCAATAAGAGATTATTAAGGAGATCAATGAGAGATAAGTGATTATGAAAACAACTAAACCTGACTGACCAGCCACAAAAATTTGCGAGCCGAAAGCCAAACAAAACTATCCGCTTAAAAAAATTAACTCCTTTAATCCGCAATATTTTCTCTCAATAATGGACATTTTAATTATTTGAAGCCTCATATAAATTAAAAAATTCACAAAAATATTACGAAATTGCCTATTGAATTGTTTGCATGTCTTTCAATACCTTATGTCAAGTGTTTGAAGGTCTCAGCCTCCCTCAATAGCCTAGGCTTGTAAATTGAAATTTTCCTTAAAGCCATCACTCTAACTTTCATCATCACTCCTTTTGTACTTCAATTTCTCCGGTCTTCCATCCGATCTGTTCTGTCCCCCTTTCCTTGTCCATGTAATTGTTTCAAATCTGCTACCTCTAATATTTGCCAGAGCTGACGAAGGCTCGCCAACCTGCAACATTAGCTCATTTCTTTCCCCACAGATGCTGCCAGATCTGAACAATATCCCCTGGAATCTGAACACGCGATCGCACAGCAACCAGAAGGCAACTCACAAGTTTCCCCTTTAAGTTGGGCATTAAAATGAACAGACCATTGCACAATGAAAAAAAATTAGAACAGGCATTGCTCTTTTCCAGCATTTTCTGTTTTTATTTCTGGCGAATGTACATTAGTACTGCACCTGGATCAAAACAGCTGGCTTAGTGACAAGTCCATTATTCAGTTTACAACACGGCTCAAGCCAAGACATTATTTCTACATGAAGTACAGTATTTTAGACATCTAAAACAGAGTGCACCTCACTTTCCCGCCTCACTTCCGATATTTTTAAGATTGGAGCTGTAAAATGACTGAAAAATAAACTGTACTGTTAAGACACACAGCTTATTTAAAATTCCATTTGTGTTACTCTGACAGAACTGGCAATATATAACCTGCTTACATCAGGCATGACATTGAAGTCATTTCCCATCACCAACTAGAATGGCACTCAAAAATTCACATTCACACTTGAAAGGTAGAATTACTTCTCAGAGAAACCTACTGTGCCTATCTCTTGGAAGTCACGTTGTGGTTAATTATTAAACTTCAACTACTGCACTGCACAAAGTATCAGGGTCCAATGCTTAAATTAACTATATAGTGTACGGAGAGCCAACTGACCCGAAAGATTCCAGATTTGACCGCTCTTACATTGGGATTGTCTAAACACAGGTAAGAAAGCAGCCTCAGACAACTTAAGGTGGCAACATGCGGAGGTCGCACGTTGAGTCGCTCCCACCAGAGTCTTTGGTTTTTTGGCCTTTTTGGAGGAGAATTAGCATGGAAACCTGTTCCAATTGAGAATTGGTTACAAGAGGATGTCTTAAGAACCAAAGAAGGAATACTTTGAAGAAAGGTGCGAGCGTTAGTTCGCAGTCAGGGTCGAGTTCAGTGAGGAGTGCTGTGAAAGGAAAGATGCCGGAGGTGGCAGAGGCTCTCTGGGTGGAGCTGCTTCAGAAACGATGGATGTGCTGGTGGAGGTGATGGTGTTTGAGAAGCAGTTCAGTAAACATTTCACCGGCATGGGAGATAAATGCTGGAGAGTTTTAAGCAGTCGGTGGAGGACTTACTGGCCCCGAAAAAGGAGCGGTTGGAAGGACATCGGAGACGGTGCGGGAGCATGGGGGTGGAGGCTGTGCTGTCGAGGCACAGTGACTAGCTCATTTCTCTGGAAGCCGAGCTGTTGGAGTTAGAGAACAGTAGTAAGTGCCTGAGAGCAATGGTCAAGGACCTGGAAAACAGGCCCAGACCGCTACAATTTGTGGATCGTGGGGTTACCTGAGGGTGTGGATGTCCTCAGGCCGATGGAGTACTTTTCGACAATGTTTGGAAAGCTGCTGGGAGCGGGGGAACAAAGCTTGCCCCTTCAAGCTGGGTAGGGCACATTGGTCGCTCCGGCCGAAGCCAAGGGCTAACGAGCCAGCTAGAACTGTGATAATCTGCCTTCACGCTACCAGATGAAGGATAAGGTGCTGCAATGAGCTAAGTAAAACCGTGAAGTGGGAAGGCAGTGGTATTCAGATGTACCAGGATGTCACCGCGGAGCTGGCGAGAAGGCGGGTGGCCTTTAGTAGAGCGAAGGCAGCACTTTACAAAAGTGGAGTGCGTTTTGGAGTGGTCTACCCGGCAAAGTTGAGGGTCACACACAACTCCAGGGATCACTTCTTTGAGATGGCAGAGGAGGCGGAGTCGTTCGTGAAAGCAGAGGGACTTGGACTGAACTGAGAATGTTGGAAGTGGAGGGCTATGTTTTTGGTATTTTCTTTTTCTATTCAGGGTTTGTTTTTCCTTTTGTATTATGGTATTGTGAACTGGAATGTTCATAGAATGGGGTTGCTTCTCTCCTTTGTTTTTTGTGGTTTAAGGGGTTGGTATGGGGATATGGAAATAGAGATGGTGTAAGGGTGGTTGGGAATGGAGAAGAGGATTTTGAAGTATTAAGGTGGGTGTGGAGGGCTCTTTGGGTTTATTTTTTATTGGCTATTGGGTGAGGGGAGGGAGACGCTACCCTGATAGCAAACTGAAGTTTGCTAGTAAACCGGAGCAAGGTGGGGGGGGGGGGGGGGGTTGGGGATGGTGGAGATAGGAGCAGTTTCAAGAGGAAGTCGGTGGCGGGGTTTTGGGATAGGTAATGGGGGTGTGGTAGGTGACTGACGGTGATGGAGGTGTGTCCTCTGTCTCGTCTGATGGGTGGGGCCAGATGGGGGCCGTTCTTCGGTGCATGGTGGGAGATTGGGAGCGTCTCCCATACGGGTGATGGTTAATTCAAGAGAAGGGGGTGAGAGACCCCCGAATCGATTGATTACGTAGAATGTGCGGGGGCTGGGCGGCCCAGTAAAACGGGTGAAAATTATTATTCATTTGAAAAGCTTGAGCGGCGATGTGGTGCTGTTGCAGGAGACTCACTTGCAGATGAAGGCCCAGGTAAGTCTCCGTAAGGGTTTGGTAAACCAGGTATTTCACTTGGGCTTTGATAGTAGGGCCCCGGGGCAGGGCGGGCGGTGGCAATCCTGATCAATAAAAGAGTCCAATTTCAGATGCAGAAGGTGGTGGTGGATCAGGGGAGCAGATATGTCATGGTCACGGGTATGTTGGAGGGCAGATCAGTGGTTCTGGTTAATGTATATGCTCCAAATTGGGATGATGTTGAGTTTATGAAGAGGGTGGTGGCGACAATCCCGGATATGGTACGCATCAATTGATCCTGGGTAGTGATTGGAATACGGTTTTGGATCGGAAGTGGGCCGCTCCAAGACAAAGTCTTTGTCCCGTTCGGGGTATGGAGGGGGTGGTGTGGTAGCGCTTAGAAGATAAATGGGGGGCTGATCCGTGGTGGTTTCTGCATAAGGGGGCAAACTGTTCTTTTTCTCGCCAGTGCATAAAGTCAATTTGCGCATTGATTTCTTTATTGTGGGGAGGTCTCTGTTACCAGGACTTCGGGGAGCAGAATATTCTGCTACTGTTATTTCAGATCTTGCGCCGCATATGGGCTGGAGCTGGCCCAACGACCAGCCTGGAGTTCTAGATGTAGGGCTGTTAACAGATCTGGGTTTTGTGTGAGGGTGGTGAGGGAAATTGATGAGTATGTTGGGTTCAACTAAAATGGGGAGGTCTTGCACTCAGTGCTATGGGAGGCGTTGAAGACAGTGGTGCGAGGAGAGATAATTGCATATAAGTTGTAGGCTGTTGGGGAGATTGGGAGGAGCACCAGCAGCTGGTGGATCAAATTCTGGAGGTGGAAGGTAAATATGCAGAGGACCCCATTCCTGAACTACTGGCTGGTAGGAAGAAACAGCAGACGCAGTTTGAGTTGGTGACTACAGATAAGGCGGTGCGCGTCAGCTGCGGAGGGAGATATACGAACATGGACAGAAGGCTATGCTTGTTGGCTAGCCAGTTGAGGCAGCAAGTGCCTTCCCGACAGATTGTTCAGATGTGGGATATGAGAGGTAGGCTTGTAGCTGTGCCTGACAAGGTGAATGGGGCATTTGAGGCATTCTATGAGTGGTTGTATTGGTCGGACCGCCAGATGACGAGTTGGACATGGGAGAGTTTTTAAAGAGGTTGGAGTGCCCTACATTGGAGGAGGAAGATCGGTAAGAGTTAGAAGAGTCACCGGGGGCAGAGAAGGTTCGGAAGGAAATTAGAAACATGCAGATGGGTAAAGCGCCAGGGCTGGACAAGTTCACGGTGGAATTCTTAAAAGGTTTGCCAACCGGTTGCTATCGATGCTATTGGAGGATTCAATGGATCAGGGGTCGCTCCCAGTGACGATGACGCAGGCATCGATCTCGCCCCTTCTGAGGAAGGATAAGGCCTGGTGGACTGCGCGTTGTATCGGCCAATCTCTTTACTGAATGTGGACGCTAAGATCCTGGCGAAGGTGCTGCCACCTAGGTTGGAGAAGTGTCTTCCGAGCATTGTTCCGAGCATTGCTGGGTGGAGAAAGCAGCTAGGATTCGGCGTCCTGCAGAGGGACCGGCAATCTGGGAGCTTGGCATCGCCTACACTGATCTTCTACTATTGGGCGGCAAATGCAAAGGTGGTATTGGGCTGCTGTGGGGCCAGGAGGAAGTCTGAGTGAGGTTGGAATCGGGTTAACATAGGGGATCGGGGCTGCGGCCGGTAGAGATGGCCCCGCCAGGGAAGTATTTATGTAACCCAGCGGTGGTCACGACATTGAAAATTTGCCAGCAATTGTCACGGCATTTTAAATTAGGTAGGGTGTCGAAGTTGGCGCCAATCTGTGATAACCACATGTTTGAACTGCCAAGATTGGATGCCAGGTTTTGAGGCTGGGTGGACAAGGGGGTGGAAGGCTTTAGGGACTTGTTTTCTGAGGAGCGGTTTGCGAGCCCAGAAGAGTTATTGGATTGGATTGGAGTTGTTTGTTGTCACGTGTACCGAGGTACAGTGAAATGTATTTTTCTGCAAGCAGCTCAACCGATCATTAAGTACGTGAAAATAAAAGAAAATAAAAGAAATACATAATAGGGCAACAGATTACATAAACACTGGCATCAGATGAAGCATACAGTGTTAATGAGGTCAGTTCATAAGAGGGTCGTTTAGGAGTCTGGTAACAGCGAGGAAGAAGCTGCTTTTGAGTCTGTTCGTGCGTTTTCTCAAACTTTTGTATCTCCTGCCCGAATTAAGAAGTTGGAAGAGTGAGTATGCCGGGTGGGAGGGGTCTTTGATTATGCTGCCCGTTTATCAGAGACGTTTGGGCTTTCACAATCGGATAACTTTAGATATCTGCAGGTAAGGAACTTTGCAAGGAAGGTCTTCCAGTAGTGCTGCCAGTCTCATTGTTGGAGAAGGTTCTGTCACGTGCGGGGATGGAGGAGGGGAGCACCTCGGGAATTTACGGGAGGATAACGGCAGAAGATATGGCATCCCTGGTGGGGACTAACACCAAGTGGGAGGAGGAGTTGGGGGTGCAATTAGGTGAGGGAGTGTGTCATCAGGCCACACAGGTAGGATAAACACTACTTAGTCATGCGCGAGACTGGGCTGATACAGTTGAAGGTGGTGCACTGGGTGCACTTAACTAGGGCTAGAATGAGTCAGTTGTTTGAATGGGTGGAAGATAAGTTTGAGTATTGTGGAAGGGGCCAGGCAAATCCTGTGCATATGTTCTGGGCATGACCTGAGCTGGTGATATTTTGGGTTTCCTTCTTCAACACCATGTCGGCGATTCTACAGATGAAATTGGAGCTCATTCTCCTGGTGACCATATTTGGTGTGCCAGAACGTGTCGAAGCTGCAGATGGTGTGGGGGCAGATGCCTTAGCTTTCACCTCGCTGTTTGCTCGCAGGCAAGTGCTGTTGGAGTGGAGGTCAGCTTATCCACCCAATGCCTTGGTATGACTGAGAAATCTTGTGGAGTTTTGCATCTTGAGAAAATTAAGTACATGTTAAGGAACTCAATTGAGCGTTTTTATAAAAGATGGCATTCTTTCATTCTGCTTTTTAAAGAGCTAGACACCATCAGCTGTTGGGGTGCTGTTTTGTTTGAGGGAATGGTTTGTTTATTCTACTGTTTTGTGTTTATTAAAAAATGTTAATTAAAAATATTAAAAATAAAGGAAATCTGCCTCAGCAACCTGGGATAAACGGATGAAAACAAAAGGAAAGGCCATTTAAAAATATTTAAAATTAATTTATGGGATATGGGCGTCACTGGCTAGGCCACCATTTATTGCGCTTATTATTACCCAGGTGGTGATGAGCTGCCTTCTTGAACCACTGCAGCCCATGTGGTGTCGGTAGACCCACTATGCTGTTCAGTGGGAAGCGGGGGGGAGGGGGGAAAAAGAGTTCAGGATTTTGACCAAGAAACATTGAAGGAGCGGTGACATAATTCCAAGTCAGGGTGGGGAATGACTTGGAGGAGAACTTCCAGATGGTAGGGTTCCCAGGTATTTGCTGCCCTTGTCCTTCTGGATGGTAGCGGTTATGGATTTGAAATGTGCTGACAAGAAGCTTTGATGAGTTCCTGCGCAGTGCATCTTGTAGATGGTACATATAGTTGCTACTGTGTGTCGATGGTGGAGGGAGTAAATGTTTGTGGATGGGGGGGCCAATGAAACGGGCTGCTTTGTCCTGGTGTCGAGCTTCTTGAGTATTGTCGGAGCTGCACTCATTCAGACAAGGGCAGAGTATTTCATCACACTCTTGACTTGTGCTTTGTCGATGGTGGACAAGCTTTGGAGAGTCAGGAGGTGAGTTACTCACCCCAGGATTCCTAGTCTCTGAACTGCTCTTGTAGCCACAGTATTTATATGACTGGCGCAGTTCTGTTTCTGGTCAATGGTAACCCTCAGTCGGTCGTAAAGCCAATGAATGTCAAAAGCGATGGCTAGATTCTCTCTTGTTAGGGATGGTCATTTCTTGCCACTTGCGTGGCGTGTATGTTACTAGCCTGTTGTCAGACCAAGCCTGGGTATTGTCCAGACATTGTTGCTTCAGGACATGGCCAGCTTTAGTCACAGGGTCACTAAGTTGAATGGGACAGGAAACAAAATCTGCCAGGATGAATGAATGTATTCAGTAATTGGAAAGTGTACATGATTAATGACAACTCAATAACCTTTGTCATGGCACCCTTGGCTAGTGCGCGGTCAATTCCAGTCTCACTTGTCCTGAGTCACTGCGCAAGTGAAATTAGATTTTATATTAATACCTATAATAAGAATAATAAATCGCTCATTATCACAAGTAGGCTTCAATGAAGTTACTGTGAAAAGCCCCCAGTCGCCACATTCCGGTTCCTGTTCGGGGATTGAACCTGGGCTGCTGGCATTGTTCTGCATTACAAGCTAGCTGTTCAGCCCACTGTGCTAAACCAGCCCCAGTGGCTTTGGTTGAGTTAAATTGACCCCAGTCACCAGGTTCGTAAAATTTAAACACAGGCAACTTTTTATTATTAACAGTAATTCTAATTAAACTGACAGAAAGATGTAGCTATCTAATACCCCTTTCCCAACCATCCCCTTTCGAACTACACCATCTCTCTGCATACACACACAAACAAACAGATCGGAAAAACGGGGTTGAAAGGTAAAGAAAATAATAATAAAAGGATAAAGGATCTTTAATTCATTTCAGATGTAAGTATTCCAGTTAGTTTCGTTTTCAAGGTTGGTGCTTCAGTTGGGTTCTTTCAGCAGACAAACAGCAGCACAGAGAGGGAACAATACAGCTCCTCTTCCTTCAGGGGTCTAGTCTAGAGGTCACTGCCCAGTTCTCTCAGAAAGCATCAGGCAGGAATAATCACTGACTGTTGTCAGGCAGAACTAATCGCTGACTGTTGTCAGGCAGAACAATGCCCCTGGCCAACCCACCGGTTGCCAGTTAGCCAATCGAACCGACTTCCTCCAAAACTGGTTCCTAAGATTCATGCGGCGCCGATGAGTCGGGTTCTCTTCTCCAGACTACAAAACCTAGGACACATTGTCCTAACAAGCACTCTTCTGCTTAAGGCACATTCCGATTAAGGGTCCACGGACCAAAATTAATAAAAATAAAACAAAAGAAACAGGAAGAAAAGAAATAAACAGGAAGGGCTCTTCTTACACCTCCCTCACATGCCGGGTCACAAATAATGGAGGTCCATTTTGATTGGGATTTTTAAAAATAAATTTAGAGTACCCAATTATTTTTTTTCCAATTAAGTGGCAATTTAGTGCAGCTAATCCACCTGACCTGCACACCTTTGGGTTGTGGGGGGAAACCCATGCAGACACGGGGATAGTGACCAGGGCTATGCCCACATGGGATTGGGACACCTCCCCTAAAGACCGGGACATGCTCTTGAGGGCCTCAGCAACGTTCACCTGAGACTGGGACATGCCCCGTAGCGCCTCATCAAGGTTCGTCCACCTGGTACTGGGCCACGCACCCCAGCGAATGGGACACGCTGTCGAGGCACTCAGCCATGGCAGTCACTGACTGATCCATGCCTTGGTCACCCTTATTCATGCTGATGTCGTGCACCAGGCTCTCCACTGCGGTCACCACCCTAGCAGTGTTGGCCTCAGTGTCACGCATTGCCGGCACCATCTCCTGCGCCCGTAACCTCTGGGACTCCACCAATCGAATATGGACCTGTTGAATGGTCTTTGATATCCCCTTGTGAATATCACAGCTGCACCCTAGCCTCTGCGTCAGCTCTGGGTCAACCTGATTCAGACGTTCAGCATCTGAATGGGACCCAGTTGGGACCTATGATCCAGCAGACCTCCGACTGCTGTCTCCCCTGGGCGTTCTTGCCTCCACGTGATATATATTAGCAATTGTGTGGTGCTCACCAGAATGTGTCCCAGATGTCTGCCCACTACCGTTGTCCACCGATGCTGCCCTGTGGATGACCCTCCGAAACCCTCGGGTTAACAGGGCATCTGGTCTAGCTTCGATCGCATCCAATAAACTACACGGATCGGCCTCCTAGAAGCGTGGGGTTGGACACCTCAGAGGCATGCTTGCGAGCTGTGCGGGGTTGACTGTGCAGGAGTGGTTTAAGTACTATTCTCCCTTGTCAGCAGCGGGGCTGAAGGGGGCGGTCCTGGCGAATCAGCCGGTGAGACCATCATTTGCGGCATGAAGAATGTAGGGTCTTGTTAAGTGGATCAATTAATGTTTATAGAGGCGACTTACTTGCTGGGCCGAGCGTCGGAAGCTCGTGGCATTTCCCACTCGCTACCACACTTAGAAACGTTTCCATTAAATCATGCCCATTAGAAATATTTCATACCCTTTATCTCCTGTTCTGCGTTAATTTAGCCTTTTTCACCTTGAACTAATTTCCCTTTTCCTACTAACAATCCACAATTAAGAACTGCTCAGATATCAGCAAAACCTTTTTTTGTTGTCTCTGATCTCTGGCATAGATTTACTGTCAATGGGAAATGTCGCTTTAATGACTTTAGACTTTAATGATTTCACTCTGAAACGAGCTGTAACATTTTTGAAATGTTCAGGTTGGCTACATACCAGCCCCACAGTTCAATATCACAAAGATGGGACAGTTCCAACCCCTTGATGGTGCCAGGTTGAAATCTGTGCATGAATAAAATCGCAATCTGTAGCCCTGTGTATTCGTAGTCAGCTACGTGCTAGAGAAACAAAACAACAGCCCAAGCTTAGCAATTAATCAGGTGAGAAATTGTCTTTGCAGCCACTGAGTAAATTCTGATTTTGCAATGTTTGATGCCCTGTCAACGTGCTGGAGTGAAAATCTGCAATATCAGCTATTCACAGCATTGGGTGCAAGAGCTTCACGGTGTGTTGCTGAACATCTGAAATGTTCTTCATCCCTGTCTGGTCATGCCGAGAACTTTGCTTAATTTAGAAAAAAAACACAATCGGCCTGCTAAAACTGCAAACTGGCCCTGATTCCAAGGCTATCAGAGGAAGTAAATGAACAGTTTAAATGACAAGTAGCCCCGATCCATCAAGTGCAGCTTCAGCATCCAGCTGATCCACTGTCCATTTGTGATCTACACAAATGAATAATTTGAAAATTAATAGTGTTGCATCTTGCAGTTTATTTAAGAAGTATTTCTTACAACCAAAGTCTCTGACAAAGAGAGAAAATAACATAATAGGAGCAGCAATCGGTCAGTCAGCCCTTGCCTGCTCTGTCATTCCGATCATGGCTGATCTGATTGTGACTTCATGTCCCCCATAACCCTTGAATCCATTTGAATCAAAAATCTGTCAAACTCAGTGTAACCTGATAAGTATTTGTAAACATATCAGCAAACTAAAGACACCAGCAAAGTAAAGTCACCACAGTCCCAGATGACCATAGGCTGCTTTCCCCTTTGGAAGGGGGTGGGGGGGGGGGGGGATGGGAGAGAGAAAGAGAGAGAGGGGGAACTGATGGGTGGTGATTTAACCTGAGGATCACCACACCTCAAGCACGGGCAAGGTTGAGAAGGTGGGGATTCATGAGTAACCTCAGCTGGTACGGAAGTGAACCCACGCTGCTGGCCTCGATCTGCATCACAAACCAGCTGTCCAGCCAACTGGATTAAACCGATTCCAATGCAAGTATATATCTTCCTTAAATAGGGAGAGCAAAACTGTATACAGTATCCTAGGTGTGGTCGCATCAACATACTGCACAGTTGTAGAAAGATTTGTCACTTTCATACTCCATCCTCTAGCAATAAAGACCAAGAAATAATTTATCAGTGAAATAAAACTTTTACCCTTGGAAAACTGATGATTCTGGTTGATTCAACTTCCAGCTTTATTTCAGACCCGATATTTAGGGGGCAGTGAGGAGGGAGTATGGTTTGCAGCAACCATGTTTGTTAAATTTTGTTTCTCATATTCCCAGCTGGCAGGTAGTCAGATACCTGTTAGGTTTGTAGGTCTCCCTAGCATAGCCAGGCACGAGAGAGAGACTGTGGTGGATGCTAAGTTGGTGGGTTAAAGAGATACAGTGGATTTGATTTCACTGGAGCATGTGTTGCACATCCTCCCACCACCATTACCTTGCTCGATCCCACCCCCCCAGCCCATTATAGCTGGCAGAGAAGTAGTCAGGGGAGAGTGAGGAGTCCAAACGCGGGGAGCAAGCACTCCTGCTCCTCCTGGCCCACACATATTACCGAAAGGCACTCATTGACTCGATTCCACCCTCCTTAACCCCCTCAGCTTCCAGATTCCACGACCTTGGGAAACACAGTGCTAGCATTTAATTCAGAAAGTCCATAATATTCTGAGGACCAGAATCATCATTGACACATTTAAGTCATGAGCCACTTCTCAACAGTAGGTTAGCTGCCCCCACTAACGCCATTATTGAGACTGAGCTTGTGCATGGTCAAGGCAAAGATAGGACACAGTTACCCTGGGATCTGACTGGTTGTTCATCCTCGATAACCAGCTGGAGCTCTGTATACAGTCCAGGCCCAGCAGCTAACATTATGCTCCCTGTGGAAATTCTCCTCCATGGTGAAAACACTGTCTACTCACATACACAGACTCTGATCAGTTGCTGAATAATCAGTACTGGAACATGCAGATCTTTCTGTGCTCAGCAAATACTGGAGTTAGTCTCATAAGACATTGTTCCTTGTTATAGCTTTTAATCTGTTTCATACACACTTGTTTCCTCAAGGCACTGGGTCTAGCTAGAATATAGCTTTTTACCCATGCCAGTAATCCTCTGGTGCTTCAGTTCAGATAGCTATTGTTGGTGAGAGCCCTGGGCTGTAAGTTTTCAAATCATGCTTGAGTATTACATGTCTTTCTTGTACTTCGAGTTAGCATTTGAGATGCCTGGAATTAAGTCCAGTGTGGGGTTTCTGCATCTTTCAGTTGTTTCCACTCAGGTCTGCTCTGAAATTGTCTCTTTTATTGATCGAGTCCGATAGCATGGACGGCAATCTTCACATCCATCCTCACATTATCCATCGGATCCAACATTATTTAATTTGAAACTTGGTTTTTTAAAATCAGTCAAAAGTGTTTAATTCTTAAATTCTGGCACTTCAGCACTATTTATTTAATGAATTAACTTTAGTATCATCTGGTTCATGGAATGCCGCCTGAGCTGCTCCACTCAACTCTGACATTATTTAATTAACTAAAATAGCCCTTCTCCCATTTCAACCAGCGCATTGCAACAGAAGATCTGCTAAATAATATTCATATTTTTTTGCCTATTGTACACAATTTCAATGTCAAGGGAGAGTACCAATCTCCAGTTCAAATGCCAGTAATTAAGTTGAGTCAATTTGTGAATATCAGAACATTACAGTCACACAGGTAATTAACTACTAACTTAAAAGCAGACTTGGATGCTTTCAGTCGGAGGGAACAGAGGGAGTGGGCTTGCAAAAGTGAGTAAATACAAAATATATCAGACTGAAACATTTCCCTAATGTCAAAAACCTGTGTTGGTGCCCTCGAGCAGGTTCATTTTATTGCATATTTATAGTCAACATGTTTCAATGTGAGTGATGATTGCATTAGTAACATTCAGTACTGAAGAGAATAAGTGAGACTCAAATTGACACTGACTACATTTCTGCCTAACTGCATTTAAATTATACCAATGTGTTTCTTCAGCTTTTAGCCACTGGGTGACAAAGTTTTACCTTCAGGAGAGTAATAGCTCAAAGATGAGAATGCAGTTAATGACTAATGAAATGTTTAAGATCCCTTTCTAGTGAATAGCTGCAATAGCTTATAGTTCATATAGAGAGCTCATCAGATACCCATCTGCTTTTTTTGAATGAGCTATAAGAATAGAAATATAAACTACGCACTTCTCATCTATTGTCACCTAAATCTTAACGAATGGAAGCATCCAGAAATGAACAATGCTTTTCTGAATCTCGTAACTAGCAGAAAGTGATGCAATACCTCATCATATTGTCATGGACATGAAATCAGGCCCAGTTTTGGACATGGCAAAAAAAATGTACCCTGGTGGCACAATCAGAACGGTGCACAAGTTCCTCTACAAGTGTTTTTCTTTTGTATCGTCCATAGTGGAGGATCATACAAGACATAAGATTGCAACAGGATCTTAACCATCGGACAGTCAGCCGATGAGTGACAGATTGAGTTTAATTTGGATAAATGTGAGACGGTACATTTTGGTAGATCAAATCAGGGCAGGATCTACTCAGTAATGATATGGAGTTGGGGAGAGTCACAGAACCAAGAGGTCTAGTACAGGTTCATAGCTCCTTGAAGGTGGAGTCGCAGTTGGATAGGGTGGTGAAGAATGCATTCAGCATGCCAAGTTTTATTGGTCAAAATATTGACTACAGGAGTTGAGACGTCTTGTTGAAGTTGAATACTGTGTTCAGTTCTGGTCACCCTATTGTAGGAAGGATATTGTAAACTAGAAAGAGTGGGAGTCAGCACGGTGGCGCAGTGGTTAGCCCTGCGGTCTCACGGCGCCAAGGTCCCAGGTTCGATCCGGGCTCTGGGTCACTGGCCATGTGGAGTTTGCACATTCTCCCCGTGTCTGCGTGGGTTTCGCCCCCACAACCCAAAGATGTGCAGGCCAGGTGAATTGGCCACGCTAAATTGCCCCTTAATTGGAAAAAATGAATTGTGTAATTTAAATTCATCAAAAAAAACCTAGGAAGAGCGCAGAAGAGAGTTACGAGGATGCTACTAGGACTTGATGGTCTGAATTATAAGGAGAGACTGGATAGGCTGGGACTTTTCTCCCTGGAGTGTAGGAGGCTTAGGGGTGATCAATAGAGATCTATAAAATAATGAGGAACATAGATAAGGTCGACATCATTTCCCAAAGGTAGAGGAGTGTAGAACTACAGGCTATAGGTTGAAGGTGAGAGGGGGGAGATACAAAAGAGACCAAAGGGATATCTCTTCACACAGAGGGTGGTGAGCATCTGGAACGGGCTGCCAGAGGCATTGGTAGAGGCGGGTACAAAGAACAAAGAAAAGTACAGCACAGGAACCGGCCCTCCACGTCTGTGCCAACCATGCTGCCCGTCTAAACTAAAATCTTCTCTACTTCCTGGGTCCGTATCCCTCTATTCCCATCCTATTCATGTATTTGTCAAGATGCCCCTTAAATGTCACTATCGTCCCTGCTTCCACCACCTCCTCTGGCAGCGAGTTCCAGGCACCCACTACCCTCTGTAAAAAAAACTTTCCTCGTACATCTCCTCTAAACCTTGCCCCTCGCACCTTAAACCTATGCCCCCTAGTAATTGACCCCTCTACCCTGGGGGAAGGCCTCTGACTATCCATTCTGTCTATGCCCCTCATCATTTTGTTGACCTCTATCAGGTCGCCCCTCAACCTCCGTCGCTCCAGAGAGAACAAACCGAGTTTATTCAACCGCTCCTCATAGCTAATGTCCTCCATACCAGGCAACATCCTGGTAAATCTCTTCTGCACCCTCTCTAAAGCCTCCAGATCCTTCTGGTAGTGTGGCAACCAGAATTGAACACTATACTCCAAGTGTGGCCTAACTAAGGTTCTATACAGCTGCACATGACTTGCCAATTCTTATACTCAATGCCCCGGCCAATGAAGGCAAGCGTGCCGTATGCTTTCTTGACTACCTTATCCACCTGTGTTGCCCCTTTCAGTGACCTGTGGACTTGTACACCGAGATCTCGAGGGTACGATTTTGACTTTGAAAAAGCAGTTAGACAGTTAAATGGGCAGGGTTGGTATAGAGGGATATGGGTCAATGCAGGCAAGTGGGACTAGCTTAGTGAGAGAAACTGGATGGCATGGACAAGCTGGGCTGAAGGGCTTGCTTCCATGCTGTAAACATCTATGACTATCATTAATAATTCTCTCTCGCTGTAATGAACATTTTTTGAGTGTTTATTCGAGAGGAGGGATTAGTTGCCTTTAATCCATTGAGCATCAAATCCAAATTATGAATCAAGTCACTAAACCTGTTACTAACTACAGAAAATTAATTCTAAATATTCCTGCAAGGCTGTAAGGTTTATCTTGCTGGACAAACGATGCATTTCAAAGCTTTAATTGTAGTTAATAGTTTTTTTTAGACAACATTTGTGTGAATCATTATCTTCATCGGAAAATTGGCATACCCTTCATTGTTTGCAATAAAGAACAGTAAGAAGTCTTACAACACCAGGTTAAATTCCAACTTGGACTTTATCCTGGTGTTGGAAGACTTCTTACTGTGCCCACCCCAGTCCAACGCCGGCATCTCCACATCATGCAATACAGAAAACATACTTTAGTGATAGCCCTACTAAAGATATTTAAAACACCAATAACCCATTCAGCAAAACTAAAGAGCTGGTCATTGACTTCAGGAAGCAAAGTAACGTACACACCCCTGTCAGCATCAATGGGCAGAGGTGGAGATGATTAGCAGTTTCAAATTTCTCGGGGCACACATCTCCAAAAATCTATGTCCTGGTCCAGCAACGTCGACGGTACCAGCAAGAAAGCACAACAGCGCCTATTCTTCCTCAGAAAGCTAAGGAAATTCGGCATGCCGACATTAACTCTTACCAACGTTTACAGATGCAGCATAGAAAGCATCCTACCTGGCTGCATCACAGCCTGGTATGACAACTGCTCGGCAAGAAACCTCAGAGAGTCGTGAACACAGTCCAGTCCATCACACGAACCTGCCTCCCATCCATTGACTCCATCTACACCACTCGCTGCCTGGGGAAAGTGGGCAGAATAATCAAAGACCCCTCTCATCGGCTGAATCACTCTTTCAACTTCTTCCATCGGGCAGGAGGTACAAAAGTCTGAGAACACGCACAAACAGACGCAAAAACAGCTTATCCCCCGCTGTTGCCAGACTTCTAAACGGCCCTCTTATGGACTGACCTCACTAACACTACATCCCTGTATGCTTCACCCAATGCCGGTGTTATGTAGTTACATTGTATACCTTGTGTTGCTCTATTATGTATTTTCTTTTATTTCCTTTTATTTTCATGTACTTAATGATGTGTTGAGTTGCTCGAAGAAAAATACTTTTCACGATACCTCGGTACACGTGACAATAAACAAAGTCAAATCAAATCAAATCAAAAGCTATGGCACTGCTCACACAAGCCAAGAAACATGCATATAAAATTGATCAGGTCTGATCTTGGAGGTATTTACTGTCATATTATACATCTATGTATATAATGGAGTGCACAGGCAGTGATTGACACACAGGATGACCAGTAAGCACACAGAACAGAGCAGCCAATCACCAGACAGGACACTACCACTATAAAGCCAGAGGGGACCAGGTTTCCCGTTCTCTCGGGACCCAGCCTCTGAGACAGTCAGAGTTCGTGAGTTAGTCAGTGCAAACACCATGTGGTAGCTAGAAAGTCTGGTCAGGCTAGCACTAGGTCTCCAGTCAAGTCAGCATAGTGTCAACCCACAGTTGAACATGTACAATAGTTAAGACGTTAAATAAAATTGTGTTGCATCTCATCAAGTGTTGGAGGCCTGTCTCTCGCTACACTGCATCAAGTGCAGTCCACATCGACCTAGCCTGCCCAACACATCATTTATTGTATCATATATAAACAACTCTTCTTGCTCAATTCCAATACAAGGATCGTATTAAATCCACGACAAGACACAGAACAAATGTAGATTATTATTTAGAACAAACAAACAAAACGTATTTAACAGGCAGAATCTTGCTGGCTGGTGTGAAGACCGAGAGATGATCTTGAAATTGTCAAATCCAGATAGAAAAAAGATTCCAGCTCACCATGTTGAGGCAGTGGAGTGACGCGCTAATGCTGGAATTTATTTATTGAAAGGCTCTTTAATCCAATAGCCAGCAATCCATGATGGGTTAAAACTTCCAGTTCTCGAGGATATTATGGCGTACTCTACGTGGAACTCTATCACTCATGCTGGCCCAGGGATTCCTTCTCCATGACCCAGAGAAGCAGGAGATTCCTCACGTCTAAGGTTAAAAGTTGTTGGGAAGAAGCAATCTTTAACTGTCCTGGAAAACTAGTGCAATTTTCTGAAAGGTCTATGTTGCATTCTTCAGAGTCTCTTTAAACAGCTTTCTAACAAGACAAAGCCTCACTCATCTAAAGCAATCAAATGAAGCCTGACAGTAACAGCAGTGCTGTAATGACTTTTAACGTTTCCTTTGTGCTAATACACTGTAGGAGAAATCATGTGTGTCAATGATGTGTACTCCCTATGATCTGTCATCTCAAATAGATCCCATTACTATCACCACTAAAGGAAAATCTGTAATAACTGGTACCTCAACACAGTGTCACATAGCTCAAAATTGGAAAAATAAAAATTATAATATTCTTAAGTGTTTGTCAGCTCAATTTGGCAAAGTCAACATACGCATTATTATTTTCACTACTTTCCAACTGCAAAAGATGATGGACATGCAGCAAAAAATACTTTTCAGATATATTCATTATTTTTATTCTTCTGTAGGATATGGGCGTCCCTAGCTAGGCCAGTTATTGTCCATTCTTAATTGCACTTGAGAAGGCAAATCCTTGAACCACTGCAGTCCCATGTGGTGTAAGTACACCCATAATGCTGTTATTGAGAGAGTTCCCAAATTTTGACCCAGTAACAGTAAAGGAATGGTGATATATTTCCAAGTCAGGATGGTGTATGGCTCGGAGGGGAACTTCCGGTGGTGGTGTTCCTAGGTATCTGCTGCCCTTGTTCTGCTAGATGGCAGTGGATTTGCCTTTAGAAGGTGCTGCTGAAGGATTCTGGCTGAGTTCCTGCATTGCATCTTGTAAATGGTGTACACTATTGCCACTGATTGTCAGTGCTGGAGAGAGTGAATGTTTGTGGAAGGGGTGCCAATCAAGTGGGGCTGCTTTGTCCCAGATGTGTAAAGCTTTGTGAATGTTGTCCAGGCAATTGGAGACTATTCCATCCAGAGACAGATTTACACTTTTGGATCGCATTGTGCTCCACCTCCAAAGAAGTCGAGCCTCACCCCAAAAGACGTCAATGCCCTGCTGACCTTGCCCACCCTCAGCCTGCACAATGCGAGGCATAGAAACCCAATCTCGCCCTCGCTGCCCAGCCTTCTCTCTCTCAGCCCTGCTGTCTGGCTGGCCTGTGGCTCTGGTCTGGTCGTCCCCTTCCTGCTGGCCGCTGCTCCGTGCCTCGTGCATGAGACATGACACGAGCGCCAGCCGAGCCTTCTTTGCACCTGCTGACTGCTGCTTAACTCACCTCTCGACTCACCCTCGGGAGGCCAGGTGTCGACACTCAACAACCGTGTGTGCTCCTGGCCTGGTGGCCTCTTCTTTTGGTTGCTTGCCTGTCCACCCTCCTCAGCACTAGCCTGGAGGTCGAAAGTCGCCACTCTGCCCTCCCCGATGACTGGTTGGCCAGTGTCTCCTCCTTGCCTCATTGAAAGGCCTCTTTCTGTCCTGAAAACGTTCTGACTCTGATGTTCTGTATAATGATATGGCCAAAGCCAGACGACCAGTGTGGCACTCAAGGCAATTCTTCAGGGGTGCTTACAGCGTGACATGAGGGTCGAGACATCAATGGTCATAACTAGCAGTCACTAGCAGATGACAGGAAAAGAGTGGCACATCCCGTGGGCTGGCATACGCCACTTTGGTGACCAGTTGCAAAATCAGTTTTGCTACAGATGTCAATACCAAAAACAAGAATGTACACCACTTCATAGCTTCATGTCTGGTGCTTGTTTAAGAACATGCCTCTCAAGGATTGGCCAGTCTTCAGCCAGTTCAATTCACTCAATGTGATATCAAGAAATGGCTGAAGGTACTGGCTACTGCAAAGGCTACGGGCCATGAGACATAGATGTAGGGCATTTGGCCCATCTGGTGTGCTCCGCCATTCAATGAGATTAAGACGGATCTAATATGATAATCCTTAACTCCACTTCCCCGTATTAACACCATAACCCTTGATTCCCTTACTGATTAACGACCCAGCGGTAAAGAATTCCTAAATGGGTGACCTCTTACTTTGGAATTATACGCTCTGGTCCTAGACTCTGCCATAAGAGGAAACATCCTCTCAGCATCTACCCTGTCAAGCCCCCGAGAATCCTTTATGTCTCAATAAGGTCAACTTTCATTCTTCTAAACTCCAATGAGTACAGTGAGGATAATGACAATGGTCCAGCCAAACACCTGTATTGTAGAACTTATAGCGCCGCCACCTAAGCTGTTCCAATACACCTACAAACTGCCATCTACCCAACAATGAGAACATTTTCCCAGGTATGTCCTCAACACAAAAAGCAGGACAAATCCAACCCAGCCAATTATCACCTGTCGGTCCACTCTCAACCATCAGTAAAGAGACGGAATGGGGTCATCAACAGTACTATCCGGCGGCACTTGCTTAGCAATAACCTGCTCACTGAACGTTCCGTTTGGGTTCCGCCGGGGTCACACATCTCCTGATCTCATTACAACCTTGGTTCAAACGACTCAACTCGAGGTGAGGTGATAACTCAAGGTCATTTGACCAAATGTGGCATCAGGTATCCTTACCACGACTGGAGTCAATAGGAATCAGTTCAGGGGTAGGGAAGAGGAACTCTTTGCTGGCTGGAATCTTACCTAGCACACAGGGAGGAGAAGGCACAGTGGTATTGTTACTGGTCAATAAACCAGAGACCCAGGGTAGTACTCTTGGGACCCAGGTTCAAATCCCGCCACAACGGATGGTGAAATTTGAATCCGATAAAAATCCATTAAACCTTGTCCACTGTCGTAAAACCCACCTGGTTCATTAATGCCCTTTAAGAAAGGAAATCTGCTATCCTGGCCAACATGTGACTCCAGATCCAAAGCATTGCGGTTGACTGGTAACTGCCCCATCAAAGGGGGCAATGAATACTGGCCCAGCCTGCGATACTCACGTCCACGTTCCATGAACAAATAAAAACAAATTAACTCACTTCCTGACTACCCAAAGTCTGTCCACCATCTTTTTAAAAATAAATGTAAGTGCCCAATTCTATTTTTTCTAATTAAGGGACAATTTAGCGTGGCCAATCCACCTACCTGCACATCTTCGGGTTGTGTAGGTGAGACCCACGCAGACACGGGGAGAACGTGCAAACTCCACACGGACAGTGACCCGGGGCCGGGATCGAATCTTCTGGGTCCTTGGCGCCATGAGACAGCAGTGCTAACCACTGCGCCTGTTTGTCAACCATCTGCAAGGCACATGTCAGGGGTGTGTTGGAATCAGAGATGGGCTTGCAATGAAACACACAATTCTGCAGCACAGGGGCCCAACCATTGGGAGGCCCCATACGAAGAGGTGGCTGTGTGTGCACCTAAAAGTTTTTGTCCAACTTTGCTAATAATGGCAAACATCCCATATAACGTCTTAATTATCTTATCTACTTGCTCTTCTGCCTTCAGGGATCTTTGGTCATTCATCCCAAGGTCTCTCTGGTCTTCTGTACCTTCTACTGTCCCACCGTTCATTGTGCATTCCTTTGGGTAAACGACTGTCTTTCATCCTACGAACGTGCCCAAGCCAATAAAGCCACTTTGGTTTGATGAGTACTAACAAATCTGGGAATGTTGCTTGGAGAGGATGGCCACATTCTTCATTTTGTCCTGCCAGCATATACCCATAATGTAGTGCAGACAGCAAAGATTGAAATTACTGAGCTTCCTTTCTTGATAGCTGCGAGTCATTAGTGTTTCACAGATATATAGTAAGTTGCTGAGAAGACAGCTCTTGTAAACCTTCAGCTCGGTCAGAAGAGTCAGCTTGATGTTATTAAATGTGGGATACTTATAACTATGTGACTAAAATTCTAGTGACCACACTGAGCAATTCTTTCAGCACCGAGGACAGCAGAACCAGTGGCTCAGTGCTATGGTGTGTTGGAACATCCAGTACATGAACCAGTGTGTTTGGAACCAGGTGTGGTATTTTACAGTTTTGAAACTCACTGCATACCTGAAGTCACTGACCTTGCAATATAGGATTATATTCTGATGCATTGCAATTAAAACAAAGGAGAAAAGTGCCAATGGGAGGAAAGACAAAAATATGTTGCTTGATATTAAAATTAAACTGAAAACTGGGATTGTAGTTCTTGTACAAATAATTCACTGCCAGGACCAAATCATGTCAAAAGAACAAAGGGGAGAAAACTGCTGTGTGCCAAGAACAACCGGCATTTATTTAGCATTATAAATGTAGTCAACGTGAAAAAATTTAATATTCTACACCTATGAAAGAGTTTTCTTTTTCAGAACAGATTCAAGCTTGCACTGATCTCAGATAAACCTGACTCTGTACTTTTTTTTTGCAAACCTACCCTGCTCCTTTACAAAAGCGGACAGAATTAGAATCTTATTCCACTTGCCACGGTGTCTAGTCACACATTGGAAGAAGACTTTGATGCTCTCATCAGCATGACTGCAAGCATTTTTATAGTAGCTCTGGAGATTCGAGTGTGTGACAGTCTGGGGATGATCCATGGCCATTGAACAGACCGGTTCTCTTTTAATGAGTCAGTGAGTTGCTGGTCACTGCTGCGAGATTAATGGTATATGGGCATTCATTTTCTGTTTAACCTCGTTCTTGGGATCTGTAAATTTTCAGGTACTTGATCCTGCCAGATATGCATGGTTCACCTCTTTCTACAAAATGTTTCATGCTATCGATGACTTTTTAAAAATAAATTTAGAGTACCCAAATATTTTTCTGCAATTAAGGGGCAAATTAGCGTGGCCAATCCACCTAGCTTGCACATCTTTGGGTTTGTGGGAGTGAGACCCACACAGACACGGGAAAAATGTGCAAACTCCACACGGACAGTGGCCCGGGGCCGTGATGAGCACTGGGCCACTGTGCCACCCCTTCATTTCATCAATGATATATAATTAATACAGCAGCACCTCTAGTATTATGGTATAGTTCATGTGCCATGTGAAATAAGGTAAGGTAGCTTTTACTCAACTCAGTGTGGATAATGATCCAGGCCATAAACATGGCCAAAATTCAACATAAATTGCAACTGTGGTTGTTAGGGAGGTGTATGATTGCCATGTATTACTGTACTGCCTCAGATGAATGTTTTACATTCTGAAATAATAATAATCTTTTATTATTACAAGTATGAAGTTACTGTGAAAAGCCCCTAGTCGCCACATTCTGGTGCCTGTTCAGCTAAGCTGGTACGGGAATTGAACCCGTGCTGCTGGCCTTCGTATTACAAACCAGCTGTCTAGCCCATTGAGCAGAACCAGCTCGACGCGGGGTAGCATGAGGAAATGCTATTCTGTATTTGATGCTAACAGTGCTAAAAGTGGAGAAAATAAATCTTTGGAGATGTGTTAAAATGATACCTGTTTCTCTTCAATCAAAGTTTGATACAAATCCAACTTTTCAATTAGATTTTTAAAGGAACAAATGTAACATCAAAAATGACATACTATAAACTCGGACTGAGGTAAAGTTGAGAGCTCACTTTTGATTTTACCATTCTAAGACTGTGTTCATACTTTGAATCCATGCAAAGATGTCCCTGAAAAAGGGACAACACTGAGCAACCAGCCACCTGACAAAGAAATTAATAATTTATAAACTGCTCAGCATTACATTGCTCTTTGATGAAGGAACTTGCAACTTGTTTCATTCTAAGTATTCTGTGAACAGCATCACACATTCATGTAGCACAGCATCAAATATCACATTTATAGCAGCTACAGGCCAAAGCTAAAATACACATATCTCATGAGGAAAACAAGGGATAACACTGATTAGGAATAAGGCAAAAGGAATTCCCAGCTGTTATGTGCAAATGTTCTACACTATGCACAAACATGGCAGCACTGTAGCACAAGTGGATACCACTGTTGCTTCACAGCGCCAGGGTTCCAGGCTCGATTCCCTGCTGGGCCACTGTCTGTGCAGAGTCTGCACGTTCTCCCCATGTCTCTGTGGGTTTCCTCCGGGTGCTCCGGTTTCCTCCCATAGTCCAAAGACGTGCAGGTGAGGTGGATTGGCCATGTTAAATTGCCCACAGTGACCAAAAAGGTTGGAGGAGTTGTTGGGTTACGGGGATTGGTTGGAAGTGAGGGCTTAAATGGGTCGGTGCAGACTCGATGGGCCGAATGGCCTCCTTCTGTACTGTATGTTCTATGTTCTATACAATTCCTTTTGGTTTACATGAACCATGTTGCCACCAATTAACCGACATCTGCTACATTATAAAATGAACAGATATACAGCAATCCAGTGCAACTCACAAGATCCATCAATACGCCGAGGAAGGTTTCAATAGCTCATTAAAAAAATACAACCATTCCATGTAAATATTTAATATTAATGGAAAGCATTGCAAAATATCAAGTTTTACACGCACATAGCACAACCTCCCTTATCCTTATATTTCATTCTCTTCTCTTATTCTCAACTTAATTTCATCCAGGCAATATATTATATACATATATGTATATTCTTATTAATGTTTTTACAGACTTGGAGTAATTCTGTTGATAACTCAATTGGATCACTTTGTTATGCAATGAATGCCAAGCTGCACTCTCTTTCCAATAGAAGTCCAACTCCTTCCTCTGCCAACAGACCCTTCGCTTTTTAGTTACTATATCAGTTATTGTATTATTACACAATTGTGTTTCCTGCCCACCTTTCAGGACCACCTGACATCTCAAGGTTCTTTACAGCCAAGTATAGCCACCGTTTTAAAGCAATATTTTTCATATTTGAACCAGTTTATGCTGAAAATAAAAATATCTTCCAAGGTATTCAATTTCCTGTGGTTAATTAACTATTAACTTGGATCCAACTGAGAGCCGTCAATCATAAGCAATAACATAGACCTTTTTAAAATAAATTTAGAGTACCCAATTCATTTTTTACAATTAAGAAGCAATTTAGTATGATGGATCCACCTACCCAGCACATCTTTGGGTTGTGGGATGAAACCCATGCAAACTGCACACGGACAGTGACCCAGGGCCGGGATCGAACCTGGGACCTTGGCGCCACGAGGCAACAGTGCTAACCACCCCGCATATAGCATAACTGACATGAGAAATCACAGGAGGCCAATACCAGCTCCTTGAAAGACTCTAAATATGTTAAGGGGTACGGGGAGAGAGGTGGAGTGTGGTGTTTGTTCGTTCGTTTGTTTATTTATTATTTACAGCACAGGAAGACATTTGGCCCATCGTGTCTGCACCGGCTTACAAAAGAGCAACCTGGCTAGTCCCATTCCCCAGTTCTATATCTGTATCCCTCTAAATTCATCACTTTCAAATATATGTCAGCTCTCCTTTGAAACCTCTAATGGAATCCATATCCATCACGCTACCAGGCAGCACAATTAAACCTCTAAAAACTCTGAGTAAAGAAATTTCTCCTCATCTGTTCCTGGCTCTCTTGCTGACCATCTTGAAATTGTGACCCCTGGTCACTGACAAACTAACTAGTGGTAAAAGACCGTATATACAGAATATCCTTCTTTACCCTGTCAAAATTGTTCAGAATTTTCAATACCTCAATTGCCTCTTCATCTTATCTGCTCCAAGGAGAACAGGCCCAATTTCTACAATCTGTCCTTGTATCTAAAATTCCTCATTCCTGCTATCATTCTAGTAAATCTCCTCTGTACTCTCCCCAGGGCTTTCAAATCCTTCCATAAATAAAGTGCCCAGAACTGAACACAATACTCCAAATGTGATTTGTAGAGGTGTTGCATCACTTCCTTGCATTTATACTCAAAGTTTCTGTTTATAAACCCAAGGATGCTCTTAGCCTTCTTAACAACTTTTTCAACTTGCCTGGCCACCTTCAGTGAATTATGCTCTTGGACCCAGAGTCCCTCTGCTCCTGTACTCGCCTCAAAGTTGTACCATTGGATATATTGTCTCCTATGTTTCTTCCACCAAAATCCATTACTTCACATTTCGCTGCATTGAAGTTCATCTGCCCATTTGGCCAACTTGTCTATGCCCCTCTGAAGTTGCTCAGCGTCATCCTCTCAATTCACTATTCTCACTAGCTTAGTAGAATCTGCAAATTTAGAGATTTTGCCCTCAACGACCACTTCTAAATCATTTATATAAATCAGAACAAGCAAGGGTCCCATCACTAAGCCCTTGGGGAACACCACTTTCAACTTGTCCGCAGGGAAGGGCTGTAGATGTCATATACATGGACTTCAGTAAAGCATTTGATAAAGTTTCCCATGGCAGGTTGATGGAAAAAGTGAAGTCGTATGGGGTTCAGGGTGTACTAGCTAGATGGATAAAGAACTGGCTGGGCAACAGGAGGCAGAGAGTAGTGGTGGAAGGGAGTGTCTCAAAATGGTGAAGGGTGACTAGTGGTGTTCCACAGGGATCCGTGCTCGGACCACTGTTGTTTGTGATATACATAAATGATCTGGACGAAGGTATAAGTGGTCTGATGAGCAAGTTTGTAGATGATACTAAGATTGGTGGAGTTGCAGATAGCGAGGCGGACTGTCAGAGAACACAGCAAAATATAGATAGATTGGAGAGTTGGGCGGAGAAATGGCAGATGGAGTTCAATCCAGGCAAATGCGAGGTGATGCATTTTGGAAGATCTAACTCAAGAGCAGATTATATGGTCAATGGAAGAGTCCTGGGGAAAATTGAGATCTGAGAGTTCAGGTCCATTGTACCCTGAAGGTGGCAACGCAGGTCGATAGAGTGGTCAAGAAGGCAAACAGCATGCTTGCCTTCATCGGACGGGGTATTGCGTACAAGAGTTGGCAGGTCATATTACAGTTGTATCGGACTTTGGTTAGGCCACATTTGGAATACTGCGTGCAGTTCTGGGTCGCCACATTACCAGAAGGATGTGGATGCTTTAGAGAGGGTGCAGAGGAGGTTCACCAGGATGTTGCCTGGTATGGAGGGTGCTAGCTATGAAGAAAGGTTGAGTAGATTAGGATTGTTTTCACTGGAAAGATGGAGGTTGAGGGGAGACCTGATTGAGGTCTACAAAATTATGAGAGGTATGGACAGGGTGGATAGCAACAAGCTTTTTCCAAGAGTGGGGGTGTCAATTACAAGGGGTCACGATTTCAAGGTGAGAGGGGAAAAGTTTAAGGGAGATGTGCGTGGAAAGTTTTTTACGCAGAGGGTGGTGGGTGCCTGGAATGCGTTGCCAGCAGAGGTGGTAGAGGCGGGTACGATAGCATCATTTAAGATGCATCGGGACAGATATATGAACGGGTGGGGAACAGAGAGAAGTAGACCTTGGAAAATAGGCAACAGGTTTAGATAAAGGATCTGGATCGGCGGAGACTGGGAGGGCTGAAGAGCCTGTTCCTGTGCTGTAATTTTCTTTGTTCTTTGCTCTTTGTTCAGTCTGAGAAATGCCCATCTATACCTACCCTCTGTTCACTATCTTTTAGCCAATTTCTAATACATGCTTCCAAGATCCATCACTCCCAAACATTTTTAATTTGCTAACCAACCTGCTATGTTCAACCGTATCAAATGCTTTCTGAAAGTCCAAGTGTACAACATCCATAGCACTACCTTCATCCACTGCCTGTGCCACCTCGTCAAAGAACTCAATTAAATTTGTCAGACATGACCTGCCCTTGACAAAGCCATGTTGACTGTTTGGTATTTATCTCATCCCATATTATGGCCTCCATCAGTTTTCCCACCACTGATGTCTCGTTGACAGGTCTGTAGTTTCCTGGGTTATCCTTTGCCCCTTTCTTAAACAACTGCATCACATTTGCAATTCTCCAGTCCCCCGGGACTAATCCGGTGTTCAGATAGGCCTGGAAAATTTCTGTCAACGGCCCCGCAATATGTTCCCTTACCACTCTCAGCAATCTAGGGTGCATCCCATCCGGGCCTGGCGACTTCTCTACCTGGAGTGCTGCCAGCCTTTTTAGCACCTTTTTTGTATTTATCACTATACCGCTCAGCTGCTCAACACCCACATATTCAACTGGGCCATTGTCACAGAATCAAAGTACTCACTACCATGCCCTCTGCTTCAGTGAGCAGTTTATCCTGCTTGTCCCTTATGGGCCCCACTCTATCCTTCATTAATCTTTCACTATTAATATGCTTGAAGACTCTTTTGCTACTTGTTTTAGCAGAGCCTGCAATCCTTTCCTCATGCTTTCTCTTAGCCTATCTCCTGCATTTGAGATATTCTTCCTGATTGCTATTACTATTATTATTCTGGCATGCATCATACACTTCTTTTGTCTTCCTTATTTCATCATCAGTATCCATAGTCATCAAGGATATTCTAGTCATCCAGGATATTCGAGTTTTGGTTACCCCATATTTACATGTATTAGAGTACTTTTTCAAAAGGATAAAGTGTTGAGATCATTTTTAATTCATTCATGGGATGTGGGCGTCGATGGCTATGCCGGCATTTATTGCCCATCTCTAATTACCCTTAAGGGGGTAGTTAAGAGTGAACCACATTGCTGTGGGTCTGGAGTCATCTGTAGACGTGACCAGGTAAGGGTGGTAGATTTCCTTCTCTAAAGGCCATTAGTGAACCAGATGCGTTTTTATGACAATCAGCAATGGTTTCATGGTCATCAGTAGGCTTTAATTCCAGATTTTTATTTTTATTCAAGTTTCACCATCTGCTGTGGCGGGACTTGAACCTGGGCCCCCAGAGCATTACTCTAGGTCTCTAGTTGATTAGTCCAGTGACAATACCACTATGCCACCGTCTCCCCATGTGCTGGGTAAGATTCCATCCTACAGCTGTGCAAATAAAGGTTCTAGAGCTGATTACATTGAAACCTGTGAATGAGGCTAAACAGATGGCCAATCTGGTTCAACAGCTGGCCCACTTCTTAGATTGACAGGTCTGCCAGCTGCTAAGCCTCTGAAGCAGCCAATCTGATCAAGGATAGAGTGTCTAAAGGTGCATAAATCACCTGGACCGGTTGGACTACACCCCAGTGTTCTAAAAGGGATAGCTGAGGAGATTGTGGAGGCATTGGTGGTGATCTTTCAGGAACCACCGGAGGCAGGAAATGTCCAAGAGGACTGGAAAGTGGCTAATGTTACACCGCTGTTTAAGAAGGGAGGGAGGCAGAAGACTGGAAATTATAGGCCGGTTAGCCTGACTTCGGTCATTGGCAAGATTTTAGAGTCCATTATTAAAGATGAAATCGCGGTTTACTTGGAAGTGCATGATAAAATAGGACTGAGTCAGGACGGCTATGTCAAAGGGAGGTTGTGTCTGGCAAATCTGTTCGAGCTCTTTGAGGAGGTAACAAGGAAGTTAGACAAAGGAGCACCAGTGGAGGGGATTTATTTAGATTTCCAGAAGGCTTTTGACAAAGTGCCATACAGGAGACTGTTAAATCAGTTAAAAGCTCATGCTGTTAAGGATAAGATCCTGGCATGGATAGAGGACTGGTTGACTGGCAGAAGGCAGAGAGTGGGGATAAAGGGGTCTTTTTCAGGACGGCAGCTGGTGACCAGTGGTGTGGCTCAGGAGTTGGTGATGGGACCACAACGATTCACAATATAGATTAATGATCTGGAAGAAGGAACTGAAGATACTGTTGCGAAGTTTGCAGATGATACAAAGATCTGTAGAGGGACAGGGAGTATTGAGGAAGCAGGGGGCTGCAGAAGATTTGGACAGGCTGGGAGAGTGGGCAAAGAAGTGGCAGATGGAATACAATGTGGAAATGCGTGAGTTTATGCACTTTGGAAGGAGGAATGGAGGTATAGACTATTTTCTAAATGGGAAATGTGAAGCACAAAGTGACTTGTTCACGATTCTCTTAAGGTTAACGTGCAGGTTCAGTCGGCATTTAGGAAGGCAAATGCAATGTTAGCATTCATGTCAAGAGGGCTAGAATACAAGACCAGGGGTGTACTTCTGAGGCTGTATAAGGCTCTGCCCAGATCCTATTTGGAGTATTGTGAGCAGTTTTTGGCCCTGTATCTAAGGAAGGATGTGCCGGCCTTGGAAAGGGTCCAGAGGAGATTCACAAGAATGATCCCTGGAATGAAGAACTTTTCATATGAGGAAAGGTTGAGGACTCTGGGTCTGTACTCGTTGGAGCTTAGAAGGATGAGGGGGGTTCTTACTGAAACTTACAGGATACTGTGAGGCCCAGATAGAGTGGACGTCGACAGGATGTTTCCACTTGTAGGAAAACTAGAACCAGAGGACACAATCTCAGCCAATCTTAAAACAGAGATGAGGAGGAATTTCTTCAACCAGAGGGTGGTGAATCTGTGGAACTCTTTGCTGCAAAAGTCTGTGGAGTTTAAATCACTGAGTGTCTTTAAGACAGAGATAGATAGGTTTTTGGTTAATAAGGGGATCAGGCGTTATGGGAGAATGCAGGAGAATAGGGATGAAAAAAATATCAGCCATGATTGAATGGCGGAGCAGACTCGATGGGCCGAGTGGCCTAATTCTGCTCCTATGTCTTATGGCCTAATAGTCATTTGCAGAACTGGGCTATGTCCCAGTGAACGGAGGTGGGTCTTCAAACCTGCCGGCCTTGTCATATTCTCACCTCCCTTCCATGCTCAGGCCTGCTTCCAGAGGTGGCAGCCCCAACTTCAGCCTATCTTCACCACCCCTGAATGAAAACAGTGTGGGCAGAGCATGGCCAGGCACGAGGCAAGGTCGCAATGTTGGGAAATGGCCGGACTTGCAATTTCTGCCTTGGAAATTAAAATCCAGGCCAAAAAGTCATTTACAGCACTGAAGGGCGCCACTTGACCCAATATTTTTAAAAATTACTGATCTTCCCCATTTCCACAACCCTTGTGGGTACCGAGTTCCAGGTCATTACCATCCACTGTGTAAAAAACGTTCTTTCTAACATTCCCCCTGTATCATGGACAAAAACCTGGGCCAATACCTGAAATCTGCGTCCTCTGGTCCTTGTACCATCAGCTAATGGGAACAGCTTTTATTTTTACACCAAATGCAAACCTGTCATACTCCTGGACACCTCAATCAAATTTTCCCTCAATCTTCTAGTTCCAAGGAGAACAACACTACTTCTCCAACATAACCTTGTAGCTAAAAGCTGGAAGCATTCTGGTAGGTAATTATGTATCGTTTCCATCCCATGTTCAATGAGGGTAGTCACTGTCAAATCTGATTAGCTGCAGGGACTACACAGCTCAGAACCATCAGGTTTCATTCTTTGAAAAATTAATCCATTCTAATTCAATAATCCCACCATGTGATGCATTTAACTGAAAAATAAACAGAGGATCTGCTTCAATTTAAAATTTCACTCCTAATGCTCTTAATAATCAGCGAGTGGTTTCACTATAAACCTCAAACTGTTTACGGTTGGTCGATCTTAGGGAACTCAGTAGCACCTAACTAGAAGAGGCTGGATATACTTGGACCAATGACTTTGAGCTCTTGGTGCATGCCTTTATTGGGGACTGGCAGATCCTGGACAAGAAGCTGAACTGTTGGAGTATTTTCTTTTCGCACTCTGCCATTTACTTCAGATGTTTTGCAAAACAGGCTGTAAAAGTACAAGGAGAAAGAAACCAGAGAGGGCATTTGTCTCTGTCTCTATACATTTAGAGATACATATTCACATCTGTCTTGACTTTTATTTTGTGTTTTCTAAACTTGAGAAATTAATTGGGGGTGGAAGGTGGCGGTGTGGAAGAGGATAAAGGTGAGTTTTTCATTTTAATGAGCTTACTTACTTTTTGTTCAAAGCTGTTTTCTGCGACCACGCTGCAAGGGTAGGTTACATAAAGAATGATTTTGGAATGTAAGGTTTCTTTTGAATATGATTATGTTCATGAGGTGGAGGGTGTGTCTGATGCACTGCACAATGGACTTAAAATAATCCGCATCTCCATCTCTATGGACTGCAAGAAGAATTGCAGTGATCTGGCCATGCAACAAACTGTAACCTCAATTGATAATTTATTATTGTGTACATCTTTCAAACAAAGGCACAAAATATTGAAAATCTAGCATGAGCTTTTGATGTGAATTCTGCGGAGAAAATCTCTGAACCAAACAGCACTGTTTCTCCCACCAGCAGGTTGAAAATATATTTCAGAAAACATGCAGAAGTGATGTTAAATGTTGTTAGTCAAAGTTGATACCAGTGAATATGAGGTTATATGGCCAGACCAGTAGGATTCAAGTCTATCAAGATTATGCTAAGGTTTAACAAGTTGACAGGCAAACCACAGTCATAGTAGTTTATTCAGTTAACGATGTACATATATTTGAAAGGCTGCAGGGAAGAACAACAAGACTGATCCATGTAAAGAGGATGAACTATCAGGAAAGATTTTGGAACTGTCAGCTTACAGTAAAGCTGGACCTCACCAAGGATCATAAAACATTAAATAGCATAGATAAGGTAAACCAAAATTATGTAAACCATTTAATATTTATATTAGGATAAACTTTTATACTTGAAGAGTGTACTGGTCACATACGGAAGCAAAGGTAATAACATCAATTCCCCACCACCCTAGAATTACTGAGAAAACATTAAGGGTTTGTTTTTACTCTGGAACCGACAGTTTAAAAAGGAATATTTTTAATCAAGTGACTTGCATTTGCATGCTTCATTCAAATTATCTAAACTTGAATTAGTAATTTTAAGACCGAGTTTACACTCCAACAGTGTAGGGTTTTTGGCAAATCAGAAGTGTGTGTTGGAATTCAGTATTGTTTTAAGTTCAAGTTTTAATTTGTTTTTCTACCTTTCACTTCACAGTGAAAAACTGTCAGGGATGATTTTGAATCATCCTGGGTATGAAACTTGCCAAATTGGCAAAGGTCTATTTTAACCCCTTATTAGAAGATTGGATACATTTCTTTTAATGATCGAAAGTTCCAGCAGAGAAGAAAGTTGATGAAGTATTACAAAATCATACTGCAGAATCAAAAATGGTAAACTGGTCGAGAAAATGGACATTAAAAGGTGCTCAACAATACTTGCTATCCATCTGAATTAGAATAAATTACCCTGTCTCTCTCTCTTTCAGGTACAGAATATTTCAAAGATAAATTGCTGAGAGTGTTATCAAGAAGCCCTCCTGAATGGGGGAATTGGAACGGTATTATTTTACCCTTTAAAATAAACACACAGATTTTACCAGAACACAATATGTCAGACTATTACTTGAGTAGGCCAGCAACAAACTATAGTATTACCTAAGATGCAGCATCAAATAATCACCAAGGCTGAGTATACTTTGAATGTTGTTTCCAAAGATTTTCTTGCAATAGTAACAGATCTATTATTGCTGCAAAGATGCCAATTGTGTGATTGATGCATCCATTAAGCAGCTGGCTTCTGCAGATGGCAGTGCAGCTGGTGTGGATACTAACCGTTTTAGCCGATAAAAGCAATAATGACACGTTTTCATGTTGGTGATGAGATATTCCATCATCTCTAATCTAACCAAATAGCGTGACTGAAAAACTTTAACCCCTAAATGCCACAGACAAAGAGTGGTAGAAGTTTGGAACTCTCTTCCACAAATGGCAATTGATGCTAGACCAATTATAAATCAAATTGAGAGATTTTTGAGAGTAAGGGCAGCACGGTAGCATGGTGGTTAGCATCAATGCTTCACAGCTCCAGGGTCCTAGGTTCAATTCCCGGCTGGGTCACTGTCTGTGCGGAGTCTGCACGTCCTCCCCGTGTGTGCGTGGGTTTCCTCCGGGTGCTCCGGTTTCCTCCCACAGTCCAAAGATGTGCGGGTTAGGTGGATTGGCCAGGCTAAATTGCCCTTAGTGTCCTAAAAATAAGGTTAATGGGGTTTTTGGGTTACTGGTATAGGGTGGATATGTGGGCTTGAGTAGGGTGATCATTGCTCGGCACAACATCGAGGGCCGAAGGGCCTGTTCTGTGCTGTACTGTTCTAATTCTAATTTTACTTAAACAGAGAGAATAAAAGTATATGAGGAAAACGGCAGCAAGAATCTCGTTCCGTTCCTCTACTGGAAGGGGTAGAATTATCAGCTGTGGAAAAGTTCAAGTGATTCAATCACGGTTTGCAAATCCTGTTTGATACTATGAAACAGCAAGATCATAATCATTCACAAATATACTGAACTTCGGTGCCACCTCCAATATGAAACTCAAATAAATTTTGAGATAGCAAGGCTGTTACTCTTAATATTCAGTTCTAAATTATGGGAAAGATAAAGTTCTACGTGTTCTCGTTTTCTTAAAAAAGATTCAAATCATGAACTGGTGACTGACATATCAACATGAAGTACATTTGTTCGTAAGTGCATTCCCAGTGAACATGAAGTTAGGGATTCCAGTCTAAGTAAGTTAGAGGCACTGGATAAACTTTGACATCTGACCCTTCTTTTGACTTCAAAGTAACCCATTAGTTTGGAACACTGTGACAATATCAGCATGCTATCTAAACACATTTCTTTCTTTCGAGTTATCTTGGAAAAATCATTTGTAACGTTTTTTGAAATCCCATTACACCCGAAGTGTAGATCTCTTGACATCTTATTTCATGGTTTTCATACTCCAAAGTCATTTTTTTTCTATGCCGATAAATGCACTTGAAATCTGATTTGAATAATGAATAATCTTGTGTCATATGATGTAGGAGCAGAAATAAGCCATTCAGCCCATCAGGTCTGCTCCGCCAGTCAATGAGAGAATGACTAATCTGATATGACAATCCTCAACTGCACTTTCTCACTTCACCCAGAAAACTCTCGATTCCCCTGAAAATCCTATATGTCTCAATAAGGTTGCCTCTCATTCTTCTAAACTCCAATGAGTACAGGACCAACCTACTCAACCTGTCCTCATAAGAAAATCCCTCCATACCCGAGATCAACCTAGTGAACCTTCTCTGGACTGTGTCCAGTGACAGTGTATCTTTCCCTCGAAATGGGAACCAAAATTGTTCAGTGTTCCAGGTGTGCCCTAACTAGTGCATTGTATTAGTTTTAGCAGT
Organism: Scyliorhinus canicula; assembly: GCF_902713615.1. NCBI lineage: Eukaryota > Metazoa > Chordata > Chondrichthyes > Carcharhiniformes > Scyliorhinidae > Scyliorhinus > Scyliorhinus canicula. The sequence continues at coordinate 160,152,631 of NC_052147.1, read as the reverse complement.
AATTCTTCATTTTTATACTCCATTGAAAGAAAGGCCATTTACCTTCCCAATTATCTGCTGAACGTGCATGCTGCTTTTTGTGATTTATGCACAATGTCCCCTAAATCCTTGTGCTGCAGATTTCTGCAGTCTTTCTCAATTTAGATAATATTCAGCTCCTTTAGTCTCCCTACCAAGTATATAATTTCACATTTTCATCACATTTGAACTTTACATGGAAAAATGGCTGGCCACACTCCGAAAAGTTAATTCAAGTTATAATGAAGCTGTTATACATATTAATGCAATCCGGTCATTAGTTGAGGATATTGAAACTATTGAAATGATTAACTGCAAGAGACAGTTGATCCTAGTCATAGAAAAGGCTAGTGAGAAGTTATCAATGCTACAAATAGAGATGCATTATATACTCTCCTTCTGTAATGCTCCAGGGTAGCGGAAATGGGAAATCAATTTGACGTCACCTACAAACCACTGACTCCATGTTAATCTCAAATAGAGTAACATTATTAAACTTGTCTTACATAGATCTTACATAGAACATACAGTGCAGAAGGAGGCCATTCGGCCCACCGAGTCTGCACCGACCCACTTAGTCTGCATCGACCCACTGTCTTCCTTTTGCTATCCATATCATGTAATATCTCCATGCTGAAGGATAACTCAAATTATGACGCTGGAATGTTGGCTATGGAAGACCAGACTGCTTCTGTGATACTGTGGATACAGCAGGTGACATTGGCCATGGCAAGTGGCACTGGCTACAGATCAGATAATTTCCTTTGGTTGGAAGTATTACATTTATCAAGAATGTAAACCTTTAAAATGAAAAGTAAAAATATTTGAAATCATCATGCAATTTTTAAAATAATCTGGGAGATGTGATGGAAATGTGGTTTCAAACAGGTGTCCTTTTTCCAACAAGTTCCAGCTCAATATGATTTTAAAGGAATTTGATTATTGTATCTTCTGATCATTACCAAAAAGGTTAAGCAGGATTACAGTTTATGAGACTAATTTTCTTGTTTTAAAATGTTATCCTTGGGAAAATCCCAAAGGCTTTGAAGATCAAATGCTGTCAAGTCACATTGAGGTTACTGTATGCATTCTGAAAGCTGTACACCAGTAATTACCTTTCAATGTCACAGAGTTTCATAACATCTCTCTGTCCAGTCACAACCAGCATGCAGAACTGGTATTTTACAGATGAAAATCAATTTATTAGAGTCCTGCCCAAAAGGAAAACTAAAAGGAGCCTTTACTTCCTCTCTCAATGTGGTGTACACTGCGGGGTGAAGTTACTCTCAAGTTTCAATGCAAATTCATTTGCAACAACTCGAGAGTAAACTTTCCCATGAAACGGCACAAAATGGAGGGAAATCGTTTAGTGGCTAGAAGAGGGCAACCTATAGCATCACAAATTGGGGAGAAATTGTCAGGAAATGAGACATTCTTAAACTGACTCATTTAATAGCCTTTTTAAAAAAAAACAAAATCCTCCAATTTAATCACTTCGACCTGCCCTGATTGCATAAATCCAGTGTTCTGTTCTGCTGTAATGGACTCAATTCAACCTAATTTAAAGTAATTTGAAGTAACTCCAGCAACAGGAGGAATACTAGAATCTTGTGACTACGGGGACCCATGTGCGCCCATGAATCTGGGCGAAACATGATGCACATTCTCAAAGCACAAATCTGCATAAACATTGTTCCAACTGGAATGCGTGGTCCCTTTACGACAGCGACTGCTTCAGTAAACTGAAAGTATTAGAGTGCAAAGAATTCATGGATACAAATCATCTTCTAAATTTCCCCAAAGTCTGGCGCAATTTCATTCACTTTTGCCCATATTGCACTACTCAGACCACAGCAGAGTTAACACGTTAGGTTGACAAAACGGCTATTTAAAGTTGAGGAATGTTGCAGAGAGTGAAAGGTTTAGGAAAGGAGTTCCAATGGCTGGAACCAAGGTGATTGAAGGCTCTGCAACAATAATGGGATAAAAGGTATGAGGAAACACCGAAGGCTAAACAATGGTGCATTCAGGAAGGGATTGAGAATGGAGAAGATTTTAGAGACAGGGTGGTCAACACAAACAAGAGATTTGTAAAAATGAACAAGGATGTTGAATTGGATACAGTGGGGTCAAGGACTCAGTGTAGTTTAGTAAAAATAGAGTGGTGGGAGGGAGTGGTAGAAACTTAAGACAATTTGGAATTGATGAAAGATTCATAATGGGAGATCAGCAAAGAATACATAAGAGTGGTAGAATATGGCAGTCACAAAGATGTGCACAAGAGCTGTAGCTGTTGAGGGACTGAGCTAGTCAATAAAGCAAGCAATGTTGCAGAGACTTAAACAGGAAGCAAGATTGCCAATATTCTGGTCCATTCAAAAAGAGTGCCCAGATAGGAGTAAGGACTCAGTGGCTCGGATACAGAACTCCTAGCAAATAGCAAATGTTATATTTACTTAGTCCCCATGTATAAATCAGAATCATCCCTATGTACCATACATACAAATCATCTCATCCATATCTACCATACAAATCCTCCCATCCATAGCGATACAGTAGCACAGTTGTTAGCACTGTTGCTTCATAGCACCAGGGACCCGGATCCGAATCCCAGATTGGGTGATTGTCTGTGCAGAGACTGCACGTTCTCCCCCGAAAGACGTGCTTGTTAGGTGAATTGGACATTCTGAATTCTCCCTCAGTGTACCCAAACAGGCACCGGAGTGTGGTGACTAGAGAATTTTCACAGTAACTTCATGGCAGTTAATGTAAGCCTACTTGTGACACTAATAAAGATTATCATTATTACATACCATACATACAGGGGTGGCATGGTGGCACAGTGGTTAGCACTGCTGCCTCACAGCTCCAGGGACAAGGGTTCAATTCCAGCCTTGGGTGACTGGTCTGTGTGGAGTTTGCTCTTTCTCTCCATGTCTGCGTGCTTTTCCTCCAGGTGCTCCAGTTTCCTTCCACAGTCCAAAGAAGTGAAGGTTAGGTGGGTTGGCCATGCTAAATTGCCCCTTAGCGTTGAAAGGGTTAGGTGAGGTTACTGGGTTACGGGGATAGGGTGGGCTTAAGAAGGGTGCTCTTTCTAAGGGCTGGTGCAGACTCGATGGGCCATATGGCCTCCTTCTGCAGTGTAGGAATTCTATGATTCTATGAAATCATCTCATCCCTATGTACTATACATAAAAAAGCATCTAATCCATATATACAAATCATCTCTATGTACCATACATACAAATCATCTCATCCCTATGTGCCATACATACAAACCATATCATCTCATCTCGATGTGCCACATTTACAAATCATCTCTATGTACCATATATACAAACAATCCCTATGTACCATACATATAAATCATCTGATCCCTATGTACCATATATACAAATCATTCCTATATTCCATACAAACAAATCATCTCAATTTACCATACATACAAACCATCCACATGTACCATACATATAAACAATCCCTATGTACCATACATACAAACAATCCCTATGTACCATAAACAATCCCTATGTACCATACATATAAATTATCTCATCCCTATGTACCATATATACAAATCATTCCTATATTCCATACAAACAAATCATCTCAATTTACCATACATACAAACCATCCACATGTACCATACATATAAACAATCCCTATGTACCATACATACAAACAATCCCTATGTACCATACATATAAATTATCTCATCCCTATGTACCATATATACAAATCATTCCTATATTCCATACAAACAAATCATCTCAATTTACCATACATACAAATCATCCCCATGTACCATACATATAAATCGACCCTCTGTACCATATGTCCAAATCATCCCTATGTACCATACATACAAATCATCCCTATATATCATGGGTTGCATTCTCCACACCCCGACGCTGAAACCGCGCCCGGCGCCAGGGCGGAGAATACATTTCCGCGCAGAGTCGGGACCACCACCAGTTCCCAACTTCTCCGGTGCCCGTAAAGCGGCGTCTTCTCGGCACGTATTCCCTACTTGCGGCCATTGCTGGAGGCCCGCCCCGTCATTTTCTGCCCCCGACCGGCTGCAGTCCCGACGGCGTGGTCCCTGGCGTTCGGGATACTCGTGTGGTGGCTACGGACTCAGTTCGCGGCCGCCATGGTGGGGGACAGGCCGATCGGAGGGCAAGGGGGGGGACCAGGCAATTTTTGGCCAGGCGGTCCAGGTCGGGTGCGCGGCCGTTCAGGGGCACTATTTGGGATTCCAGATCTGCAGTCTGAGTCTGCCATGGAGCGGCCTCTGACCCGGAAGTGCGGGGCCCGTATCTGCAGCTAAAGCAGCTAGTTTCACGCTGGGTTCCTGCTAGGCCCTGCAGGGCTATGAATATGGGGCCTTTTTATGCTAGTTTTTCTAGTGTGAAAGGCCACAGTTTTTACAAAGGCGTGGGGACATGGTCCCAAAATAGAATCCAGCCCCATATGTACAAATCATCTCATCTATATTTACCATAAAAACAAATTATCCCTATGTATCATATACAAATCATTCCCCTGTATCGTACATACAAATCATCCCTAAGTATCATACATACTAATCATCCCTATGTATAATTCAGACAAATCATCCCTATGTATAATTCAGACAAATCATCCCTATGTATAATACAGGCAAATCATCCCTATGTACCATGCATACAAATCATCCTATGTACCATACATATAAATCATCCCTGTGTACCATACGTACAAATCATCCCTGTGTACCATTTGTACAAATCACCCCTATTAAACACATGTACAAATCATCCCTATATACTATACATACAAATCATCTCACGTACCATACATACTGTCTATTACGTGCAGCAGCTTGAGCTCCGGGTTATGAAACTTGAGCAGTAGCTGTCATCACTGTGGAGCATCCGTGAGGTTGGGAGTTACGTGGACAATACGTTTATAAATGTGGTTGCTTTATCATATAAACATGCAGGGAGGAGGGAAGGAATGACCACCAGACAGTCAAAAAGAAATAGGCAGGCGGAGCAAGAATCCCCCGAGTACATCACACTCTCCAAACAGTTTCTGCTCTGAATACTGATGATTCATCTGTGGAGTGCACCCAGAGCCAGGCTCATAGCATCACAGTTGGCTCAGCTGTACAGGGGTTACAAAGAAGGTGGAGGGAGCAATAGTGATAGGTGATTTGGCAGTTAGGGAAACAAGCAGGTGTTTCTGTGGGCACAGAAGTGAATCAAGGATGCTTCCATGGTGACCGGGTCAAAGATGTCACTGAGCTGCTGCAAAGCACTCTGAGGCGGGAGGGGAGAAGTCAGCAGTCATGGTCTACATCGATACCAACGACATAGAAAGAAGAATGTGGTGCTCCAGTCTCAATTTAGTGAGATAGGTACAGAATTAGCATGGTGGACCTTAAAAGTACTAATCTCAGTGTTGCTCCAATTGCCAGATACATGTGAGTATACAAATAGGAAGATAAGGGAGATGGATGCATGGCTGGAAAGATGGTACAGGAAGAAAGGTTTTAGATTCGTTGGACATTGGGATGACTCAGGGAGACGAGACCAGTACAGGGTTGCACCTGAAATGAGCCGGAAACAAGTTCCTTGTGCAGCATGTTGCTAGTGTTTTTGGGGAGGGTTTAAGCTAACTTGGGAGGGGTGTGGGAACCAGTGAATAATATTCGAGAGAAATGCCAAGCTGCACAGAATATTGGGAGCGATAGCTAGAACTAGAATAGGGAACAATAAATTCATGGGTAGGGTCAGAGTAGAGGAGAAAGTAATAGAGCCAAAATCAGAGTTACCGTTTATGTAAATTCATGGAGTGTGGTAAGTAAGATTGGTGAGTTACCGGCACAGATTGTGATATGAAAATATGGACCGCGATTCTCCGAGCCAGGCTGGAGAATCACCGCAACCGTGTCACGACGCCCCGAGGGCGGTGCACGATTCTCCGAAGTGCGGAGAATCAGCGCATTTGCGCCGGCGTGTTTGACGTGGCGCCAGCCGCAGGCTGCTGGAATCTGTAGGGCTGCCGATGCTCCAGCCCGGATGGGCCGAGCGGCCGCGCAGATACGACAGAGTCCCGCCGGCGCCGTTCACCCCTGGTCGCTGCAGACGGGAACTCAGCGCGAAGTGTCGGGGGTGGCCTGTGGGCCGGGGAAAAGTGCTCCTTCACCGGGGGGCGGGGGCCTCCGATGGGGTCTGGCCCGCGATCGGCGGGCCGGCCTCTCCCCCCCCCCCCCCCCCCCCCGGGGCTACTTTGTTGCGCAGCCAGACCCTGAACCCCGACGCCATGTTGAGTTGGCGCACCGGTGCACTGAAGAAGTCTCCTGCGCATGCACGGGTTGGCGCGGCACCCATCTGGCGCCGGGAAGGAAGGCTGGGGGACAGAATCGGTCGTCCCGCTGCCCATTTCGTACCGTTGTGAAATTCGACGACGTTCACGACGGCGCGAACACTTTGTCTCCATTTTGGAGAATTGCCCCCGATGTGGCTGCTATAACAGAAACTTGGCTCAAAGAAGGGCAGGATTGGGTGTCAAGTATCTCTGGGTACAAGGTGTCAGAAAGATAGGAAAGGAAGAAAAAGGTAGTTTGGCGGTCTTGAAGCATTGCTGGGATCAAGGACAGACTCTTGAGTGGCTGGAACTCAAGAACAAAAAAGGTGCAATTACATTGCCCAGTGTAGTCCATCGGCCACCGAATAATGGGATGGATGTAGAGGAACAAAGTTTCAAGGAAATTACAGAGAGGCGTAAAAATTATAGAGAAGTTATATTGGGGATTTTAGTTATCCAAATATCGGCTGGACAATAGTAGTGCAAAGGGCAGAGAGAGTTCTTAGAGTGTATTCAGGCAAACTTTCTACTGTATTATGTTTCCAGTCCAACGAGGAAAGAGACACAACGAGTCCTGGTTCTTGGTAATGAGGTGCGCTAAATGGATCAAGCGCCAGTAGGAGGACATTTAGGGAACAGTGATCATAAGAACATAAGAACTAGGAGCAGGAGTAGGCCATCTGGCCCCTCGAGCCTGCACCGCCATTCAATTAGATCATGGCTGATCTTTTGTGGACTCAGCTCCACTTTCCGGCCCGAACACCATAACCCTTAATCCCTTTATTCTTCAAAAAACTATCTATCTTTACCTTAAAAACATGTAATGAAGGAGCCTCAACTGCTTCACTGGGCAAGGAATTCCATAGATTCACAACCCTTTGGGTGAAGAAGTTCCTCCTAAACTCAGTTCTAAATCTACTTCCCCTTATTTTGAGGCTATGCCCCCTAGTTCTGCTGTCACCCGCCAGTGGAAACAACCTGCCCGCATCTATCCTATCTATTCCCTTCATAATTTTAAATGTTTCTATAAGATCCCCCCTCATCCTTCTAAATTCCAACGAGTACAGTCCCAGTCTACTCAACCTCTCCTCATAATCCAACCCCTTCAGCTCTGGGATTAACCTAGTGAATCTCCTCTGCACACCCTCCAGCGCCAGTACGTCCTTTCTCAAGTAAGGAGACCAAAACTGAACACAATACTCCAGGTGTGGCCGCACTAACACCTTATACAATTGCAACATAACCTCCCTAGTCTTAAACTCCATCCCTCGAGCAATGAAGGACAAAATTCCATTTGCCTTCTTAATCACCTGTTGCACTTGTAAACTAACCTTCTGTGACTCATGCACTAGCACACCCAAGTCTCTCTGAACAGCGGCATGCTTTAATATTTTATCGTTTAAATAATAATCCCGTTTGCTGTTATTCCTACCAAAATGGATAACCTCACATTTGTCAACATTGTATTCCATCTGCCAGACCCGATCCCATTCACTTAACCTATCCAAATCCCTCTGCAGACGTCCAATATCCTCTGCACTTTTCGCTTTACCACTCATCTTAGTGTCATCTGCAAACTTGGACACATTGCCCTTGGTCCCCAACTCCAAATCATCAATGTAAATTGTGAACAATTGTGGGCCCAACACGGATCCCTGAGGGACACCACTAGCTACTGATTGCCAACCAGAGAAACACCCATTTATCCCAACTCTTTGCTTTCTATTAATTAACCAATCCTCTATCCATGCTACTACTTTACCCTTAATGCCATGCATCTTTATCTTATGCAGCAACCTTTTGTGTGGCACCTTGTCAAAGGCTTTCTGGAAATCCAGATATACCACATCCATCGGCTCCCCGTTATCTACTGCACTGGTAATGTCCTCAAAAAATTCCACTAAATTAGTTAGGCACGACCTGCCTTTTACGAACCCATGCTGCGTCTGCCCAATGGGACAAATTCTATCCAGATGCCTCTCAATTTCTTCCTTGATGATAGATTCCAGCATCTTCCCTATTACCGAAGTTAAACTCACTGGTCTATAATTTCCTGCTTTCTGCCTACCTCCTTTTTTAAACAGTGGCGTCACGTTTGCTAATTTCCAATCCACCGGGACCACCCCAGAGTCTAGTGAATTTCGGTAAATTATCACTAGTGCATCTGCAATTTCCCTAGCCATCTCTTTTAGCACTCTGGGATGCATTCCATCAGGGCCAGGAGACTTGTCTACCTTTAGCCCCATTAGCTTGCCCATCACTCCCTCCTTAGTGATAACAATCCTCTCAAGGTCCTCACCTGTCATAGCCTCATTTCCATCAGTCACTGGCATGTTATTTGTGTCTTCCACTGTGAAGACCGACCCAAAAAACCTGTTCAGTTCCTCAGCCATTTCCTCATTTCCCATTATTAAAACTCCCTTCTCATCCTCTAAAGGACCAATATTTACCTTAGCCACTCTTTTTTGTCTTATATATTTGTAAAAGCTTTTACTGTCTGTTTTTATATTCTGAGCAAGTTTACTCTCATACTCTATCTTACTCTTCTTTATAGCTTTTTTAGTAGCTTTCTGTTGCCCCCTAAAGATTTCCCAGTCCTCTAATCTCCCAGCAATCTTTGCCACTTTATATGCTTTTTCCTTCAATTTGATACTCTCCCTTATTTCCTTAGATATCCACGGTCGATTTTCCCTCTTTCTTCCGTCCTTCCTTTTTGTTGGTATAAACCTTTGCTGAGCACTGTGAAAAATCGCTTGGAAGGTTCTCCACTGTTCCTCAACTGTTCCACCATAAAGTCTTAGCTCCCAGTCTACCTTAGCTAGTTCTTCTCTCATCCCCTTGTAATCTCCTTTGTTTAAACACAAAACACTAGTATTTGATTTTACTTTCTCACCCTCCATCTGTATTTTAAATTCCACCATATTGTGATCGCTCCTTCCGAGAGGATCCCTAACTATGAGATCATGAATCAATCCTGTCTCATTACACAGGACAAGATCTAGGACCGCTTGTTCCCTCGTAGGTTCCACTACATACTGTTCTAGGAAACTATCGCGGATACATTCTATAAACTCCTCCTCACGGTTGCCTTGACCGACCTGGTTAAACCAATCGACATGTAGATTAAAATCCCCCATGATAACTGCTGTACCATTTCTACATGCATCAGTTATTTCTTTGTTTATTGCCTGCCCCACCATCTCGTTACTATTTGGTGGCCGATAGACTACTCCTATCAGTGACTTTTTCGCCTTACTATTCCTGATTTCCACCCAAATGGATTCAACCTTATCCTCCATAGCACCGATGTCATCCCTTACTATTGCCCGGATGTCATCCTTAAATAACAGAGCAACACCACCTCCCTTACCATCCACTCTGTCCTTCCGAATAGTTTGATACCCTCGGATATTTAACTCCCAGTCGTGACCATCCTTTAACCATGTTTCAGTAATGGCCACTAAATCATAGTCATTTACGATGATTTGTGCCACCAACTCATTTACTTTATTCCGAATACTACGAGCATTCAGGTAAAGTACACTTATGTTGGTTTTTTTACCTCTGTTTTGAATCTTAACATCTCCAGTTTTATTCCTTTTGTTATTACTGGGCCTATTCACTGTGCTCCCCTCAGTCACTGTACCTTGTACTGTCGCCCTTATGGATTTCTGACTATGTCTTCTCTGCCTTGCACTTTTCCCCTTACTTCCTTTTGTTTCTGTCCCCGTTTTACTACCTTCCAACTTCCAGCATTGGTTCCCATCCCCCTGCCACATTAGTTTAAACCCTCCCCAACAGCTCTAGAAAACACCCCCCCTAGGACATCGGTTCCAGTCCTGCCCAAGTGCAGACCGTCCGGTTTGTACTGGTCCCACCTCCCCCAGAACCGGTCCCAATGCCCCAGGAATTTGAATCCCTCCCTCTTGCACCATCTCTCGAGCCACGCATTCATCCTATCTATCCTGACATTCCTACTCTGATAGCTCGTGGCACTGGTAGCAATCCTGAGATTACTACCTTTGAGGTCCTACTTTTTAGTTTAACTCCTAACTCCCTGAATTCCGCTTGTAGGACATCATCCCGTTTTTTACCTATATCGTTGGTGCCTATGTGCACCACGACAGCTGGCTGTTCACCCTCCCCCCCCAGAATGTCCTGCAGCCGCTCCGAGACATCCTTGACACTTGCACCAGGGAGGCAACATACCATCCTGGAGTCTCGATTGCGTCCACAGAACCGCCTGTCTATTCCCCTTACGATCGAGTCCCCTATCACTATAGCCCTGCCATTTTTCTTCCTGCCCTGCTGTGCAGCAGAGCCAGCCACGGTGCCATGAACCTGGCTGCTGCTGCCTTCCCCTGGTGAGCCATCTTCCTCAACAGTAACCAAAGCGGTATATCTGTTTTGCAGGGAGATGACCGCAGGGGACACCTGCACTGCCTTCCTACTCTTGCTCTTTCTTTTGGTCACCCATTTTCTATCTCCCTCAGTAACCTTCACCTGCGGTGTGACCAACTTGCTAAACGTGCTATCCACGACCTCCTCAGCATCGCGGATCATTGTATCATACGCTTTAGGCCGACTATGGAAAATGCCAAAAAACAATCCAGAGTAAGAATTAAGTGGAGAAAGCCAACTTCAATGGGGTATGAATGCATTTGGACCAAATATATTGGAGTCAAAAGTTGGCAAGAAAAATGGGAGCTGATCAATGGGCTTCAAAGAAGAAATGATAGGGCAGCACGTGGCTCAGTGGTTAGCACTGGGACTGCAGCGCTCAGGGCCCGGCTTCGAATCCCGGTCCTGGGTCACTGTCCGTGTGGAGTTTGCACATTCTCCCGTGTCTACGTGGGTTTCACCCCCACAACACAATGATGTGCAGGTTAGGTAGACTGGCCGCGCTAAATGCCCCTTAATTGGGAAATAAAATTAACAATTGGGGACTCCAAATTTATTTTAAAAAATAAGAAATTATTCAGGCACAGACAAGGAGTATTCCCTCAAAAAGGAACGGTAGGGGAAACAAATCCAGACCGCCCTAGAGACAAAAAGGGTGGAAATTAAGATGATGAAGAAAATGGGTGCATTGAAAAAGGTTCAAGGAGAGGTAGAAAGCAAATAAGAGAAGCAAAGTGGTGTATGAAAAAAGAATGGCAGCTAACATAACAGGAAATCCCAAAGTCTTCTATCGGCATTTAAATAGTAAAATGATGGTGAATTGGAGTGTGGAGCCAATCAAGGACCACAAATGGCATTTACACATGGAGCAGAGGACATAGCTGAGGTACTAAATGACAACTTTGCTTCTGTCTTTATGAAGGAAGATGATGCTACCCAGGCCATTGTCAAAGATGAGCTAATTCTGACACTAGGTGAGTTTAAAATTGAAAAGGAGGCATCATATATGCTATCTGTACTTAAAATTGATGAAACATCTAAACAGGATGGAATGCATCCAATGATACTGAGGGAAGTGAAAGTGGAAATTGAACAGGAACCAGACTTAACTTTTTAGTCTTCCTAGGAGTGGTCACAGAGGTCTTGAGAATTGAAAAAGTTAAACTCTTGTTCAAAAAAGGGTGTAAAGATAAATCCAGCAAAGATACATGGCAGTCAGTTTAATCTTGGTAGTGGGAAAACTTCTAGAAACAATGCCCGTGATCTACCGGCCTCGTCGTGTTCAGCTCAGGACCCACCAAGGCTGGTAAATACAAGCCCGGTCACACTTTGTAAGAACTAACGGGGTCTCACGAGGCATTGTGATCTGGATCATAAAGGCAGGGCATCCCCACTGTGTGCAGCCAGGCTCACTTGAACATGCTCTTGCCGGGGTTACCCAAGGCGCAGGATCTAACCCTCGTGCCTCAGAAACCGTGAGCAAATGGCATTTAGCACTGGTCGCCACCAACGTAGACCAGACATACTGGCACTTGGGGGGGTCTCTCAGGCGATCGTGGGTCCAGAGTGGTTGGATTCTGGGCAGGGTTGTACCCTGGCTACTCCGATACCACCTAGGCACTGCCAGCCTGGCATGGGATAGGGCCAGGGAGAGGGACCAGTTATAGGGATGGGATAGGGCCAGGGATAGGGCCCTGCCCTTATGAGGTGGTGTGCAGGTCCCTTACAGATGAGCTGGGGCGTTGGGGGGAGTCCGGAGGCCACAGTGGGGGTCTCGAGATCTGGGTGCCATTTCTCTTCCTGCATTGGCAAGCGGAGCTCATTAGTGCAGGAAATGGGACTAAGTGAGACCTCAGCGGGGCGTTCTTCGCCGATGCCCTGAAATGAAGCAGAGTTTGTTTGAAAGCGCCAGAAAACACCTGGCTAAACGCGCTCGACATGGGACTCTGTTTCATTTACGTTAAATCGCGCCCAATAATTGGAGACAAAATTAATAGTTACATGAATTTCTTAAGGGAAAACTGTGTTTAGCGAACTTACATGAACTTTTTGAAAAGGTGACAGAGGTTAATGAGGGCAATGCTGTTGATATGATATACGTGAACTTCCAAAAATCTTTTGATACGGAGCCACATATCAGACTTATGTGCAAAGTTATAGCTCATGGAATAAAAAGGGCAGTAGCAACATGGATATGGAATTGGTTAAGCATTAATGGGTGTTTCTCATGCTGGAGGAAGTTTGTCGTGCTGTTCCGCAGAGGTCAATGCTGAGACCATCATTTTTCCATATATATGTATCAATGACCTAGATGTTGGTGTACAGGGCACAATTTCAAAGTTTGCAGACAACGCCAAAGTTGGAAGTATAGTGAACTGTGCAGAGGGTACAGTAGAACTTCAAAGTAACACAGGCAAGTTGGTGGAATGAATGGCCAGGTAGCAGATGAAGTTCAATGCAGGGAAGTATGCGGTGAGTCATTTTATTAAAACTGAACATCGAAAGACAATCTAAAATCATAAAGTGCAAAACTCTAAAGGGGTGCAGAAACAGAGGAGCCTGTATATGTATGGATGTACATAAATCATTGAAGGTGGCAGGACGGGTGGAGCAAGCCATTAATAAAGCAGACAGTACTCTGGGCTTTAATAGGGACAATGAGTACAAGTTTGTACAAGTCATTGGTTCAGCCTCAGCTGGAGTACCGTGTCTAGTTCTGGGCACCACACTTTAGGAAGGAAATTAAGGCATTCGAGAGGATGCAAAAAGGATTGATGAGAATGGTTCCGGGGATGAGGAACGTCAGTTATGAAGATAAATCAGAGTAGTTAAGGCTGTTTTTCTAAAGAAAAGGTTGAGAGGAGATTTGATAGGGGGATTCAAAATTATGAGGAACCTGGACAGAATAGACAGGGAGAAACTGTGGAGAGATCGAGAAAAAAAGGGCACAGATTTAAAGTAATTAGTAAAAGGTGCAAAGGTGAAATGAGGACTAATATGGTTGGGATTTGGAATGCTTTACCTCAGAGTGTGGGGGACACAGCTTTAATTGAAGCTTTCAAAAAGTAATTAGGCTGTTATCTGAAAAAGAATGTGCAAGATTACTGGGAAAAGGTGAGTAAATGGCACGAGGAAAGTTGCTCATTTAGCGAGCAGGTACAGGTATGATGGGCCAATTGGCCTCCTTTTATACCATCAATTGTGATTCTGCGAATAATAAAACTGGACCAAACACAAACGTCTATGGTAGACCACTAAATCCCTTCTCCAATTGGAGTAAAACACAAATATTCATACCTCATCAAATTACTTTCTACGCGTGCTGCCAGGGTATCTGAAATTTTTTTTTAATGATATTTTACTCCAAACGTAAATAATAGCAACTAAAAAAAACAACAAAGCAAAGTTAACAGTTTGTACATTTTTCCCCTTTTAATTCCGTCTCTCCCCCTCCATTCACCCCCCCACAATGAACAGCTCCTCAAATATCATCATAAATGGCCTCCACTGTACCTCAAAGTCCTCGTCTGACTCCTTCAAGGCAAATTTAATCTTCTCCAACCTGGGATACATGTACAGGTCTCCCAGCCAAGCCACAACCCATGGTGGTGTTTCTGACCTCCAATTCAAAAGGATCTGTTGCCGGGCAGTTAAAGAGGCGATGGGCGTGACATCGGACTCCCCTCCCCTCCAGCTGCTCTGGCACCTTCAAAATCCCAAAGACCGCCACCATGGGGTTCAACTTTAACTCGGCCCCAGTATCCTCGATAGTGGCCCAAACACCATGATATACCATCAATTACCACGAGACGAAAGTGGTGAAACTATTGAGGCTTTATTGCACAAGATGTTGAGCCTCCTGCAGCTGGAACCAGAATGGAAGCAGCGCAGGCGAGCAGACACTTTTATACAACACCTGCTGGGAGGAGCCAGCAGGCAGGGATTTACTGTATTACCTATAGTACAGTGGCAGTGCCGTAATACGCATAGTGTTTTACCAGTGGTGTTTACCACATTCACCCCCTGTTTAAAAACAGTCCAGCGGGGGTGAAAACAATGTTACAGATTGAGTCTGTTGGGGGCCTTGACCTTCTGCCATGATCACCTTAGTCCTGGTGGTGATGTGGGCGCCAACGTGGTCACCTGCAACACCAGGAGTGTGTTGTCCTCTCCTTCGTCACCCAGTAGTGGAGCCGGTGAGGGGATGGATGCTGCTGGGGTGGGGGCTGCGGTGAGGTTCGCAGATGGGAGGGTGAGCGGTGCAGGGGCGAGGGAGGCAACCAGAGGGGGAGGGGACGGTTCCAAGTCGGGTGTGGTGACAGTTGTGGGTGGGCCCCAGCGGGTGCCAGGTCCCAGAGGGAGACTGTGTCCTGTCGCCCGTCGGGGTGTGCCACACAAGCGTACTGTGGGTTTGCATGGAGGAGGTGGACTTTCTCGACCAGGGGGTCCGATTTATGACTCCTCACATGCTTCCGTAGGAGGACGGGCCCAGGAACTGTCAGCCAGATTGGGAACGAGACCCCAGAGGTGGACTTCCTAGGGAAGGCAAACGCACGTTTGTGAGGGGTCTCATTAGTAGCAGTGCACAGGAGTGACCAGATTGAGTGGAGCGCATCGGGGAGGACCTCCTGCCAGCGGGAGACTGGGAGATTCCTAGCCCGAAGTGCCAGCAGGACGGCCTTCCAGACCGTCCTATTCTCCCTCTTCACCTGTCCATTTCCCCGTTGTAGCTGGTCGACCTGCTCGAGGCAATGCCCTTGCTGAGAAGGAACTGACGTAGCTCGTCGCTCATGAAAGAGGATCCCTGATCGCTTTGGATGTAGGTGGGGAAACCGAACAGGGTGAAGATGACCATGGCAGACGTTATGTCAGGGCATGGGATGGCGAATGGGAAGTACTCATCAATTATATTGAGAAAGTACACGTTGCGGTCGGTGTAGGGAAGGGGCCCTTTGAAGTCCATTCTGAGGCGCTCAAAGGGGAGGGATGGCTTCACCAGATGCGCTCTATCTGGCCGGCAGAAGTGCGGTTTGTGTATAATCATTTCTTCAAGAAAAATGTTAAATTATCCAAAGACAGGCTACTTCTAACAAATCCATTCTGATCATCTTCAGTTAATCTGCTCATGAAACTGCTCAATAGATTCTGCGGTTTGCACACATGGATGTTAGCTGAGCCCACCCAGTTTTACCCATTCTTTCTTGTTCCATCGCCGAATGTCATTCATTTTGCTAAAGTCAAAAATTGGACTCAAGATATAAATGCAGTGATTTTTTCGAATATCTAGACTAAGCACAGTGATGGAATATGAACCATCATTCTCTAAAACTGAACTCAGGCTACCATTTTAAATCACTGAGAGACATGAAGAGAAATCAGGCCTGAACAAGACACTTCTATATAAACTGCACCGTGTACTCTGTACAACTTGGAACAAAAGCTTTCAGGTACATACAACATTAAGTACATTGACAAAAATAATAAACTGCGCATTAAGATTACCAAATAAAGCATCGCAATGTTCATTTTTCATCACTTCACATTTTAAGAGGGTCAAGAATTCACCACACCAGAGTTGGAAACTAGAATTCGCCACACCAGAGTTGGAAACTAGAGAAAATTAATCAACAATTATATGCTACTTTTACAAGGTTAAATGGCGAATGGAAAAACATTTTTTAAAATAACGACCAACAATACTCCAATTCAAGATCAGTGCCTTATATTGGCTCCATCTTTTCCTGAACAGTGGGCTGGATATTATGACCGCTTGCCTGTATTTTTGAAGGAGAGAGTGGTCGTAAAATAAAGCAGCTAGGCAGCACGGCGGCACAGTGGTTAGCATTGCTGCCTATGGCACTGAGGACCCGGGTTCGAATCCCGGCCCTGGGTCACTGTCTGTCTGGAGTTTGCACATTCTCCCCGTGCCTGCGTGGGTTTCACCCCCACAACCCAAAAAAGATGTGCAGGGTAGGTGGATTGGCCACGCTAAATTGCCCCTTAATTGGAAAAAAATAATTGGGTACGCTAAATTTATTTCTTTTTAAATGAAAAAAAAAAGCAGCTAGCCGTCTTAAAGCCATCCCACCCATCCCTGACCTCTCCCCCATACTACGGTAGGTGTGGAAAGTGTCAGGCAACACCCGCACCATTGGACTTGGGAAGCTTACATGGCCAATAATGGCTAATTAAGGGTCCCATTCCAGCTCTGTTGCTATTTTACCTCCACCCCCCCCAACCCTGCCACATCACGCCATACTCCACCCCCCTCGTTAGGGTCTGCCAGCCAACCCTGTCCAAAGTTCCAGGCTTACCTTTAATTTCGATATGGGCGACAAGGTGGCACATGAGTTAGCACTGATGTCTCACAGCGCCAGGGACCCGAGTCCAATTCCGGCCTTGGGTAACTGTCTGTGTGGAGTTTGCACATTGTCCGTGTCTGTGTGGGTTTCCTCCCACAATCCAAAGATGTGCGGGTTATGCGGGGTTACGGGGATAGGGCAGGGATTGGGTCTAGGTAGAGTTCTCTTTCAGAGGGTCGGTGCAGACCAATGAGCCAAATGGCCTCCTGCACTGCAGGAATTCTATAATCCCCATCAGTCATCTTCCTCGGGGTCTACCTGTAGTCCCAGTAGTGGCCACCACTTGGTCCTGGCTCTGCTAGGACCACAGAGCTGCCAGCCATTTGATTGGCCAGCAGCTCTTTTAAGGCGAGACGTCCTCCTCAGATGAGTGGCAGCCCCAGTCTGGTTAAGGTTAAGGGGGGGGTTGTTGGGTTACGGGTATAGTGTGGATACATGGGTTTGAGTAGGGTGATCATTGCTCGGCACAACATCGAGGGCCGAAGGGCCTGTTCTGTGCTGTACTGTTCTATGTTCTATGACTCAAGGCTGCCGCCGTGTAATAGCACTGCAGGGCAGCCGGGTTTCAGATGGGCAAGTTGATGATGAGGCTGCTGGGGAGGGAGCAGGTAAAATGTTACACAATAAAATCCAGCTCAGTAAGATTTTAAGCTCTTAATCGGCTTTGAAAAATAAATTAGATCCTGCGCCAATATTGTCCCAACCCCTCACTCTAGCCCAGATATCTGTGGTGAGGAACAGGTTTTAAATTTTAAATCACCACAAATTGCTAGACATTTTGTGCCAATTCACTGTTAGCTTCACAAGAGATTGGCCATCAACATCCCCAGGAGTGTCAATATATTGTCAGATTTCTGTTGTAAATTACAAATTAAATTAAGTGCAAAAAAATGAAGGCTGTTATTTCATGATGTAAGGACCGTTTATTAGGGCTATTAATGGCACATGTTATTCAAGCTCAGAGACTCAGAAAGTAAACGGAAACCTTGGGGCTTCAGAAAGGAAACTGGAAACCTTCAGCTGGGAAATTTTTCTGAAATGTTATTAAATTATAGATTTTTAAAAATAATCTTTATTGTCACAAGTAGGCTGACACTAATACTGCAATGAAGTTACTGTGAAAAACCCCTAGTCGCCACATTGTGGCACCTGTTCGGGTCCACAGAGGGAGAATTTAGAATGTCCAAATTATTTGACAGCACATCTTTGGGGACTTGGGGGATGAAACCGGAGCACCCGGAGGAAACCCACGCAGACACGGGGAGAACGTGCAGACTCCGCACAGACAGTGACCCAAGTCAGGAATCATACCCGGGACCCTGGAGCTATGAAGCAACAATGCTAACCACTGTGTTACCGTGCTCCCTTTTGTCTCTTTTTTTCATCTTCATTTGCTCTTCGGAATATCGGAACAGAAATAGACTATTTTGCCTCTAGGCCCTTGGCCGTCATGAAATAAAATGGCTGGTCTGTGACTTAACCCCATATACCCCCCTTTACATCATATACGCGCCATTACCCCCATATTCCTTAAGCACATATCCCCGTCTTTGCCCATGTTCCTCATACCCATATACCCAGCTTTGCCCCTTATCTCTTTAACACAACTGGGAAATAAAACTGATAAATCTCAATTTCAATTTAGCAAAGAATCTAAGTAATATTTGTCACCCCAGAAGAGAGTTCCAAACATCTGTCACCCTTTAAGTCTTTTAATTTCACTCCTGCAAGGTTTGGTAACACCTCCCAATCCTAGATACCCAAATGAGCAGAAAGTATCTAACTACCCTGTATGATTCCCTTAAATATCTTGAAAACTTCAATCAAATCATCCTTTAATCTTTTAAATTCCAGGGAAAATAACAATGTATAATTCCTCCTTGTAATTGAACTATTAGAGCCCAGGTATGATTCTAGTAAAATACACTACATTCCTTCCAAAGCCAATATATCCCTCCAGAGGTGCAGTGCACTGAACAGCTCACAGTACAAGATGTGGCCTAACAAGAGCTTTTGATAGTGCTTTCAGGGCTTACCTGTAATATGCGTTGCAAAATTGAT
The DNA here is from genome assembly GCF_902713615.1 of Scyliorhinus canicula. Classification (NCBI taxonomy): domain Eukaryota; kingdom Metazoa; phylum Chordata; class Chondrichthyes; order Carcharhiniformes; family Scyliorhinidae; genus Scyliorhinus; species Scyliorhinus canicula. The sequence goes on along the minus strand of NC_052147.1, from coordinate 160,133,435 downwards.
GGAAGTGCTATAAATCCTGTCATACTGTTCAGTACTTGTTTTGTCAAGTGCTTCAGAACTGTGAATAGAAGGTCAAAATGTAAATTTAACTGGCACAAGCCAGGATACAAAAAAAAGAGTATTGCACACAATTGTGGAGTTAGGTGATAGAGGACATTCAAAATCCAGTTGAAAGGATGAAGATCTCCCATTTCAAAGCTCCTTTAATGATTTAATAATGCAAATTCACTCACAGAAGCAGTTGATGGTTGGAGAGAAGAGTAAAAGTTTATTTGCTGGTTCACCTTTGAGAGGACCCTCACCTGGAATCCGGTGCTAAGGCACTCGTGTATACTGCAGATATGTTTTGTCAATGAGATGACGATTTCTGGTATAGATGCATATTAAGGAGATGATCCAAATTGGTACTGTAGACTAAAATGTTTCCCAATATTACACTTGCATGACTGATCAAGTGAGCCCTTTGGCGAGCATGAGTGTTGAGCTGCTCAGTCACTTACACTCTGAAACCATATGGCCAGATTCTCCTGCCTCACCACTCCATGTTTCCCAGTGGCAGGAGGCGGCCTGCCATTGGCCGGTGGTGAGATCTTCTGGTCCTGCTGCTGTCAATGCAAGATTTCCAATTGAATCCATCCCAAGCCGCTGGGAAACCCGGGGCAGGGGTGCGCCATCAGCAGGACCGGGAGATCCCACCGGCATGAAGCGCCGGCAGTTCTCGCTCATAGAGTCCATTTGTGAATATCAGTAACCAAGAAACCACAAATGGCATCAATTTTTCCCCACTTCAACAGAACAAAATGTTATTGTTTTTACCATATTGCTCTTAATGCAGGTGGTTTGGGAAATTTGAAGTTCAACAGCAGAAACATATGTATCGTTTGATCGTTGCATGGTATTTGGGAAGGTGCCACTTACGTTAGCTGTACTGCACTATTACATTGCTGAGCTGATTATAAATTTGCACCAGGGAACACGTCTCCAAATATTAAGTCAGTAATTTAAAAGACCATTTCCTCCCCGAGTTCAGAACATCAATTGTCTGCTGCACAACAGAGCTTAGGTCATTAGGAATCCTATCAATATCTGGAATATTAAATACTTCAGTTTTGAGTAGAGTGGAGGAATTTTATAGTCAACTACAGTGAAATGTCTCTATTCTGACTGTATGAAACTGTAACCAGTGCTCTCTAATAAAACTGTACTTAAGATTAAACCGCTGCTTGTAAGAAGTTGAACACTGAATCGTTAAATCCGAACAGAGTCTTAATTACAAGGCATTAGATGATTCTTTAAATTAATGGCTTGAAATAAAATCTTAAATATTAAGTCCAGCTGTGCACAGTAGCAGAATGAAATATTTAATCTCATTTTGTTATACGTGCTCTGGAGAAAAGCCTCAGGACAAATTCTAAATACATGGATTAAATAGGGTTTCCAATCGATCTAGTTAAACCTCACAGACAGGCGGCATGTGGTTAGCACTGGGACTGTAGCACTGAGGACCCGGGCTCGAATCCCGACCCTGGGTCACTGTCCGTGTGGAGTTTGCACACCCGTGTCTGCGTGGGTTTCACCCCCACACCCAAAGATGTGGTTAGATGGATTGGCCACGCTAAATTGCCCCTTAATTGGAAAGAAAATAACTTTATAAAAAAAACCTCACAGATGTCTAAAATCCTTCCAGTTTGGCCTCAAAGTTATTTTCTTCCCAGCGAGTGTTTCATTGTGGTCAACATCATTTAGGGCAGCACGGTGGCGCAGTGGGTTAGCCCTGCTGCCTCACGGCGCCGAGGTCCCAGGTTCGATCCCGGCTCTGGGTCACTGTCCATGTGGAGTTTGCACATTCTCCCCGTGTTTGCGTGGGTTTCACCCCCACAACCCAAAGATGTGCAGGGTAGGTGGATTGGACACACTAAAAATTGCCCCTTAATTGGAAAAAATGAATTGGGTACTCTAAATTTATATTAAAAAAAGGTAATGAACATCTTTGATGCACAAATGTTTCTGAAGTAATTAATACAATTCTTCACTTAGTTTGTGACCTTGGATAGTCAGTTTTACCCAAAATATAACTTCAGTTAGTTTTTCAGGTGCACAACCCGCTTATTGTTAGTATCTGGTAAATTTCTGAGAGAATCCATCTATTTGTTTATTTCTAATCCCTCAGGAACTAAATACTCTGGCATTTACAACTCAACTCCGTTTCCAGCTTCTTTCAGTTTCTCAAAATAACATTTTCAATCTCCAAGCCTCATGTAACTAAATTATTCTCAGCTTCTGGACTAACTCCCAGTTTCCCGTGAATTAATCACTCCAGCCAAACCACAGCTCTTCAATCTTCAAGGTAGCTTTGTGATTAAGAGAATTTAAAATCTACAAACAGATTTGGCTTTGGCTTCAGATGGTTCTAAGATCTTAAGCAGATTCCTTGTGGAGTTGCCTGAAAAAGTTTAACTCAGCATTATTTGAGCAGTTGTGTTCAAGATTTTTCAGCCATGTCCAGTCAGACATAAAAAGACGAAATTCTGTTCTTCAATTTTAATTTCCTTTGATGTGACAATTTCAGCCCCAACACTGAATTTGTGCTAAGGAAAGGGGTTCTCCGTTATGACTTTCTTGTCAAGTATCGCAACACTAGTAATTTCCATGATAAACTCAAATTATTTATCCTTTCTTTCGAAGTTGTCACAATAAAATTGTTTGCAGATGTGTGTGGGTTTTGTTGAGAATCCAAATCTGCCCATCCCTAATTGATAAATTAACAGATAGTTGGCAATAAAGAAACCGTGGGTGCGATTGAATGGAAATGCAAGAGTCTCATGTTGAGCGTGATTAGCCGCGTGTTTCCCGGGACTTGCAGCGCCATGAAGCCCCTGCTCTGAATGGGACACTGCTTCATTTCTGGGTCTCAGCGAGCAATACCCCGCCGAGCCATACTTAATCACAATTCCTGCACTAACGAGCTCTCCTCACTGGTGCAGGAAGTAATGGGGCGCGATCTTCCAGCCATGCAGCGCCAGAAAAGCACCACGCTGTGGCACTACGTGGCCGATGAAAGCTGGGAGACCCCGCTCCCGGGATCCACCCGGCTCGCAACGCCTCACGAGATTCAGCGCAACCTTGTCAGACGCTGCAAGGAGAATCCCGTCCACAATGGGTAGGATTATGTTTTGGCAAATCTGCATTTTAGAGCAGGCAGTAACATAGAACATACAGTGCAGAAGGTGGCCATTCAGCGCATCGAATCTGCACCGACCCAGTTAAGCCCTCACTTCCACCCTAGCCCCGTAACCCAATAACCCCTTCTAACCTTTTTGGTCACGAAGGGCAATTTATCATGGCCAATCCACCTAACCTGCACGTCTTTGGACAGTGGGAGGAAACCGTGAGCACCTGGAGGAAACCCACACAGACACGGGGAGAACGTGCAGACTCCGCACAGACAGTGACCAGCGGCGAATTGAACCTGGGACCCTGGCGTTGTGAAGCCACAGTGCTATCCAGTTGCACTACCGTGCTGCCCTCACGGTAGAGCAAGAAAGACTTACTGTAATGTGCAGATATCCAAGTTACCTGAGGCTTTGGAATTCAATCCCTTCACTTCGGATACCTCGGGTGAGCGCCATTTGTGACTGGTCCTCACAAATGGGGACCAGACAGAAGGGGATTGGAGACCCCCAGCTGCGTGCCCTTTGGGCAAGATCGTGCTCTGGCACTGCTGATGCCACCTGGGTGCCAGCCTGGCACTGCCAAGGTGCCCAGGTGCCATTGCCAGCTCGCAGCGGCACTGCCACGGTACCAGGTTGGAATTGCCAAGATGCCAAGCTAGAATTTTGTACACGCACGATTGGACAGGGGTTGCCCACTGGGGGCGCTGGACTTACGGCCCCTCACCATAGCAAAGCAAAAGGCACTGGACATGGATGGAGGGTCCAAAGAAAGGGCAGTTGCCAGTGTGGAGGTTGTCATCGGGCGATGAAGTGAAACCCTGCTGAGTTGGGGTTCCCCATAGCATGTGTGTCAACCCCACCACCCCGACACCCCCTCTCCATCACCCCCCCCCCCCCCCCCCCCCCCCCCCCCCCCCCCCCCCCCACCCACCCCACAACCATCTTCCCCAGCCACAATCCCAGGTGTCAAACAGCGACAACGAAGTGGCCGACATGGACGGGTGTCATCTGTCCGCATCCCGTGACAAGCCGGAGCTCGAGTCCGGGGAAGACACTGACTTCCCCTCACACCTGTCTCAATACCCTTCACTATCCTGATACACTCGGTTAGGCACTTTAGTGAAGAGGCTCTGGGGACACTATCTGCTGTGCACCGCACACGAGCAGCAATACAGCAGGTGGAGATATGAACTACCAAGGGGCGGAGGATGGTCGGAGGGTGAGCCAACCCCAGGGACTAGCTGTCAGGGTCAGGGAGGGTTTTGTACTTCTTGAACAGACACTACCATCGACTGTGGAGATGCAGTCACAGAGCCAGGAACAACGTGAGGGGTTGTCAGTGCGCATTCAGCACCTGCAGGTGCAGTTGGAGAAGTCCAACCACATGCACAAGCAGGAAGTGGTGCCGAACATGCATGTGGTGTCTGAGGTGTAGGCCTGGGGGGCAAAGGTTTAAGCCATGGGTCAACATAATAATAATAAAAATCTTTATTGTCACAAATAGGCTTACATTAACACTGAAATGAAGTTTCTGTGAAAAGCCCCAACATGTCTAAGGCCTGGGGCAATCTTAGCAGGCAGTGACCGTGACACAGTATAGGCCTGCCCTATCACAGGCAACCTGGGCATTGCAGCGGCGCTCTAGAGCTTGGCCTCATCACAGTGGGCCATGGCTGAGAGCAGCATTGCCCAGGCGCTGGCCGATGTGGCCCAGCCACACAGGTGGCGGGACAGCCTCAGGCAGAGCCAGGTGGCGGGGCAGCCTCAGGCCTCCATCGAATGAAATAGTGAGGGGGCCATCAGGCACCCCGAGGAAGGAGGAGATGATGGGGCCCTTGCTGGTGACTCCAGCAGGCGAGATGCCGGAATACTGCAGTGCCATGGATTACCCCCCTCCTGTCCCTGGCAAATCTGTTGGGCAGCGGGCAGAACAGTGGCACCATGCCACCTAGGACACCCGAGCAGCAGCCGGGCCCGTCTAGGCACGGGCGCCCCAAAAGACGCCTGCCAAAATCGCAGCATGGGCGTCGTTATAGCGAGTCTCTGCGTGAGTCTGTGGCCTCCGGATAGGTGTCATCAGCTACAACTGCAGTGGATAATCCTGTCGCACAGGAGCCAAACCACCCCCCCACCCCGGAGGTGACGGGGGCACCTTGAAGGGGCCAGGAACCGTCAAGTGTGCCAGGATGAAGGCGTCGAGCATACTGCCCGGGTTTCGGGCCTAGATGTGCATGATGCGCATCTGATGATCACACATCAGCTGCACATTCATCGATCGGTGTTTGTGAACACCGGCCTGTCATCTGCAGGTGCCCGTAGGGTGACATGCATCCCATCGATCATCCCCTGGACCCAGGGCATCCCGGTGATGACAGTGAACCCAATTACCCAGGCATCCTGGTGGGTTTAGTCCACATTGAAATGGATGTATTGTGCTGACTGGGCATATAAGGGTGTCCGATATGGCACCGATGCATCTGGGCACCGAGCTCTGTAAGATTCCAGACAGGTCCCCCACTCAGCGCCTGGAAGGACCCCGTGGCCTAGATGTTCAGGGCGACAGTCACTGGAAGCGGTTTTCCTCCCCCATTCCCCGCATGCAAGGTGTGTCATGATCTGACAGATTTGTCGCACTGCCCCCCTGTTAAGCCACAGTCTATGACTGCATGCCTAGTCCAGCATGTCATCGAATGACAGGTACTGCTGGTACACGCGAGACCTCAAGCACGCCCCCTTTGCAGCTCCTCCTCGGCCTGTTAGGCAGCCGGCTCGCCATCCTCACTGGTAGGCTCCACTGCTGCAGGGTGCTCCTCCTTGTGCAACACCTGCTCGTACAGCCGCAGTGCATCATCCAGGGCTGCAGCGCCAAGGAGGAAACCCACCATTGCTGGTTGAATTCCAACACCCATTGTCTGCAGGGAGTGAAAGGCAGACATGTTAGCATGATGCGCACCCGCGTGCCTAACCAGGTCCAACTGGCTACATGGTGGCCCCAGTTGGCACTGCAGACCCTGCCCCCACATGGTCAACCCCCACCACCTCAGTTATTTCTTGATCTCAGGTGGAATAAATTAAATTGTTTGGAATCTGGCTTTTCTGATGCTGGGGACCTCAAGAGGCAGTCAAGATAGATCATCCACTTCAAACACTTCAGCCTGGTCTTTTACACTTACAGTTGATAATTAGTCACTGACCATGAAGGACCCTATACATCTCTCTCCATTAAAGCGAAACAACTGCTTATATCGTTGGAGAGGCACCACCATGAAGTGTGGGGTCAGATGAGGAGGTGGGCATCCCAAGATTTAACCTGTGCTGTTGGGGTCAAATTCTCTACCACAAGCTAATAATTTAGACAACTGAGTTAACCAGTGACTCCTCCATTATTGAGAATGGTGCTATTCATGGAGCCTATTCCTCTCCTGTTATTTGTTTACTAATCCATCATTGTTTACAAGTGGATGCAGTATGATAACTGACAGAGCTTTAATCTGATCCACTGGTTGTGGGTTTATTAGTCAATTTTTCTCCAAGTCAATTTATCTCCATGTTCAAAGAACCTGTGGAATCCTGTAAGTAATGATCAACACAATGAAGCTCCATTTACAAGCAACAGCACCAGGATCAGAGTACAAATACTTAAGTTCTAATATCAAAGATCCTTTTAAGAATGAGATAGTGACAGAAATTAATCAACTTTAATAGCTGTATTCTAATTTAATGGGTTTTCCCAAAATATTTTCCCAAACAAATTAATTGCTTGTTTTCAGATTGTTTTTAAAGTACATTTGCGATATTACATCTATGGCCTATATATAATCTTAATTTAATAATCTTTATTGTCACAAGTAGGCTTACATTGCAATGAAGTTATTGTGAAAATCCCCGAGTCACCACATTCCGGCGCCTGTTCGGGTACACAGAGGGAGAATTCAGAATTGCCAAACAGCACGTCTTTCGGGACTTGTGGGAGGAAACCGGAGCACCCGGACATGGGGAGAACGTGCAGACTCCGCACAGACAGTGACCCAGCCATGGATCGAACTTGGGACCCTGGCGCTATGAAGCCACAGTGCCAATCATTGCGCTACTGTGCTGGCCATATAATAAATGGGAAGAAAATGTTGAACTGCCCGATCACAGCTTAAGTCCTATTTACGACACTCTCCCTTTCTTCTCCAAAGTCCTTGAATGAGTTGTTGTCTCTTAAATCCATGTTCACCTTTCCAGAAATTCCATGAGATCCCTCCAATCAGGTTTCCACCCTGCCACAGTCATACAATCATAGAATCCCTACAGTGAAGGAGGGAGGGATTTGGTCCATCGAGTTTGCACTTACCCTCCAAAAGAGTACCTTACCTATGCCTACCCTCTGCCCTATCTCCTTAACCCCATCTAACCTGCACATCTTTGGATGCAAAGGGGCAATTCAGCATGGTCAATCCATCTAACGTGCACATCTTTGGAGTGTGGGAGGAAACCGGAGTACCCACAGGAAATCCAGCAGACACGGGGAGAACGTGCAAACTCCACACAGTCACCAAGGTCGGAATTGAACCAGGGTCCCTGGTGTTGTGGGGCAGTAGTGTTCATTTTATAAATTTAGAGTACCCAATTCTTTTAGAATGGCCAATCCACCTACCTTGCACATCTTTGGGTTGAGGGGGATACGGAGAGAATGTGCAAACTGCACACGATAGTGACCTGGGGCCGCGATCGAACCCGGGTCCTCAGCACAGTGAGGCAGCAGTGCGAACCACTGTGCCACCATGCTACCAGTGAGGCAGCAGCATTACCCACTGTGCCATGGTGCTGACCCTAGTGCTGAAACAACTTTTATCAAAACCACAAATTACATTCAATGTTACTGTGATAATGATGACCTATCTCTCTCTCCCTGTCCCTCCAGGCCTGTATGACGATTTTGGCACATCTGCACACCATCCTCCTCAAACACCTGTCCACCATTATCCAGCTGGGCAAGGCTGCACTCACCTGGGTCCATTCTTACCTGCATAAAATAGCCTGTCAATCACTTGCAATGGTTTCTCTTTCCCCTTCGCAGCAACGTGGCACAGTGGTTAGTGCAGCTGCCTCACAGCGCCAGGGACCCGGGTTCGATTCAGGCCATGTCCACTTGGGTTTCCTCCGGATGATCTGCTTTCCTCCCACAGTCCAAAGGTGCAGGTTAGGTGGAGTTAAAGGGTGATGGGGATAGGGTGAGGCTTTGGGCCTCGGCAACGTGCTCTTTTGGAGGATCAGTGCAGACTCGATGGGCTGAATGGCCTCCTTCTGCACTGGAGGAATTCTTTGATTCTGCATCGTTATCTCAGGAGTCTCTTAAGAATATATCTTCAGCTCCACCTTATATCCCTTTTGCTGGCCCTTGGTGACATAATCCAAAAATGCAGCTTTGTACTCTGATAACATCCAGATCTAGCTTTTCACCACTTCTTGACCCCCTCCGCTGCTTCAAAACGGTCAAACTGCATATCCAACGTCCAATACTGGAGAAGCAGAAATTTCCCTCACTGTCTTCAGTCTCTGCCACAAACTCTGCTCCCTAGAGGCCGACTCCATCCCTCTCTCTGGAAATGCCTTTGTATCTAACACTGAGGTAAGCTTCCAACCATTCATCATTGAGATCTCCTATTTCCATCTTTATAACATCGCCCAACTCCGCTTCTCCCTTAGCCCAACTGCTGCTGAAACCCTTATGTGTGATTTTGTTATCTCTGGACAAAACTCTTCCAATGCTCCTTGGCAGGTTGTCCATGTTCTATCTACAATAAACGTGACCTCATCTACAACGCTGCCCATGTCCTAATGTGCACTAAGTCTCATTCACCCATCAATCCTCTTCTCACTAACATACCCTGGCTCTTGGTTAAGCAATATACAAATTAAGGTTAAAATAATTAATAGAAATGTAACATACGAAATACTTACATTCAAAAGCATGACTGGATGACCCATCTTTCACCAGTTTCTGTGCTGACATAACAGCCTCAAGCAATGGAAACCATAATGCCTGAAAGGGAGAAAATGAACCCATCAAAGAACCATTCTTGTTCACATGTCCGACAACGTTGCACATTATAGTTCAAGGATAGGGTTTATATGATGAGCCAGCTGATAAATGTACTTTTCAGGAAGGACCCGGGACCTGTTCACAGCTTATGCTGAGTTGACCTTTGTCAAGGAAACAATAACAACAAAGGAATTAACCCCGGTGCTCCTGACCTACAGTGGGAAAATAGTTCTGCTCTGGTTCGTCCTCCCATATACGACCCAGCAAATCCTGACAGAGAGTGAATGGCAGAGAGGGAGAGATAGAATAAGTGAGAGGAGAGAGAGATCAAGAGAGAGAACAAGAGAGAGAGAAAAAGAGCGGTGGAATGTGGAAGTGCATTGCAGTGGTGTATGAGCTGAGTTGGGATGCCCTCAATCAAGTAGCATCGTGATACTTCTTGCTTAGACTGACATATGAAGAATACCCACTTTAACGAGGTGTGAGAGGCAATCGATATTATGGGTTCAGCAGTCTGGAATAAATCGAGGGCTACGGGACAGAAGGCAAGTAGTAGGGAGGGAAAATAAAAATAAAACTGGAGAGTGCATGCTGTGATTATCTCGCTAGAATACTTACAGGACAATAAAATTACTTCAATAAGATTTATCAAATCATTATTGAAAAATTAACAAGGGCTAATTTTATCACCCTTTCTTAATCAATAAATGGATAAACTGGTGCTTAAAGTTAGAGTTTTTTCTGCTCAAGTTCAATATTATCTGTCAGTACACAGAATTTAATTGTATACTTTAGCTCGACTCATTGCAGAAAGAATATATTACCATTTTTCTTATTATTGAATTTAAAAGACTCAGTGCCATATTTATTCTCAGTAATTCTTGTTTTAAATGCTCATCGAGATAACTAGTTGCCAGTAACGGGCAATGAATAATTCTCTACTTTGGAGTTCAAGTTTAAACAGAAGTATCCTTTCCATTCTGAAACACTTCATACCAAACTCAGCAGACACCCTCCCTTCTTGAAGCATCAGTGTGATGTTTTCCATTAAATTGTGCATCAAGGCGCACAACATAAATTGCCATACATTGCCGTGCTCCTGGGTTTTTAGCTTATTGCATTAAAACAGTGGAAATTGGACATCTAACCTATGAATTCCATAACTTTTAATAACCTCAACTTGTACATCTAAACAGAGCAAAGATTCCATCAGAAATAAAAACAGAAGATGGGGAGTTGGTGGCTCCTTAATAAAATCAAAGAGAGAGAGAGCAATTCGGAAAGAGAGCACGGGTCAGAGAGAGAGAGAGAACATGCTGGGGAGAGAGAGCGACAGAGAGTGAGCGGCAGAGAGGAAAAGATAGAAAGAGCGAGAGGAGAGAGAGATCGAGAGAGAGAGCAAGAGAGAGAGAAAGAGAGCACGAGAGGAGCAAGAGAGAGCACGAGAGAGAAAGCGAGCATGCGTGGTGAGGAGAGTGGGGTCGGGGGAGAGATAGTCAGAGAGGAGGGCGGGTCATTAGCTTGTAAACTTATGTTGCAAGTACTCGAGAATCCAGAGAGAATGAATCTCAGAAGGCAAGACTGAAACCCTGTGAAGTAGGCCATTATTAAAACCATTCAACTTGGAGCGACATTTGGAAAGAATTCCAAAGCATTGGGGCAGCAGGGTAGCATGGTGGTTAGCATAAATGCTTCACAGCTCCAGGGTCCCAGGTTCAATTCCCGGCTGGGTCCCTGTCTGTGTGGAGTCTGCAGGTCCTCCCCCTGTGTGCGTGGGTTTCCTCCGGGTGCTCCGGTTTCCTCCCACAGTCCAAAGATGTGCGGGTTAGGTGGATTGGCCATGCTAAATTGCCCGTAGTGTCCTAATAAAAAGTAAGGTTAAGGGGGGGGTTGTTGGGTTATGGGTATAGGGTGGATACATGGGTTTGAGTAGGGTGATCATGGCTCGGCACAACATTGAGGGCCGAAGGGCCTGTTCTGTGCTGTACTGTTCTATGTTCTAAAGCGTGACCGGCAAAGGTACAGATTGGAAACCCATCATGAAAAAGACTAAGTTTGAGTGAGAATGGTTGACCCTCAGTGGGAGTAATGCCTGGGAGATTTGTTGGGAAATCCATAGAATTTGTTTTGGTTGCATCTGTCATCACTCTGTAGTCTGGAGTGTCCGGCTACAGTTTGCCTGTTAATGTACATGTACCTCACATTTACCCTGAATGTTAGGATAAGGTACATGTTTTAAATAGTTTTGCCTTTCCAAATTTGTAAAGTTTGTTTAAAACCCAGCTGGTTTCTTGAATCTTAACCTTTATCTACTTTAAGAAAAATGATTTTGATCTCGAACCAGATCTCTCCCCAAGTCCCAGAGTCTGGCCAAGGATGGAACAATGTGCATCGAGTCTAAAGGAAACATCTCCTTGTAAAAACCTGTCCCCAAGGGTCGTACAGGAGGCTGGGGAAAGATTTAGATGGAAACAATAGGAGAGGAGTTATGAATAAGTTGTAATGACATCATGCCGCTTGGGCTGGAAATGCAAGGTCATAAATACATTCACTACAGTCAGTAAAAAGAAAACACTGGCAGTTGGATCATTAGACAAGAATTCCAAAGAAATTATAACATAAACATAGGCCCGACTGTCTGTGTTAATGTTCGCACTCCACCTGAACATGAGTTTTAATCCAATATACGTATCCTCTGCCTATATCCCTTAATCCTACTTTCCCCTAATCTAATTCATTCTTAAAGGTTGACAGGAAATCCACTCAAATCATCAACATTGGAAGTGAGTCGTACAGCTTCACAATCCTCAGATATAAAAACACTTCTCCTGCTTTCTGCACTAGATCTCTTACAGGTTTTAGATGGTCACCGAAATCTGTTTGCTTACTATCAACCTTGGTCTCATCCCGCCAGAAATTTACACCCTTCTATCAAATCATTCAATACTCTCTTCTGTGCAAGACCAACCACCTCCATTTTCTCTCATTATTTCTTTTCCCCATCAATACACACTGCACAGGACAGTAGGAGTTCCTGACAGATGAATAGATCACAGCTGGCTATTGTTTGTGGAAACGTGATATGTCAATGAGGGAATTTAAAAGGGGGAGAAAAGGTAAGAGAAGAAAAGTTCCATTGAAGTCTGAAAATTGCACTCGTGAAAGGCCCTGTAATTCCAGACAAAACTCTCAGCACTCACCTCCCGCTGTTGTTGGTTGAGACTATGCGAATTGCGTTGACACAATGCAATAGTCTCTTCTAAGGTGGATTCTGCAGCTTGCACTGTTTCTTCATTTTTCTCTCCTGCAGAAGTGGTATAATGGTGTGTGAATACAATGCAGCATTAGAACATAGAACATAGAACAGTACAGAACAGTCCAAAGATGTGCGGGTTAGGTGGATTGGCCATGCTAAATTGCCCGTAGTGTCCTAATAAAAGTAAGGTTAAGGGGGTAAGATACGTGGGTTTGAGTAGGGTGATCATGGCTCGGCACAACATTGAGGGCCGAAGGGCCTGTTCTGTGCTGTACTGTTCTATGTTCTATAACAGGACCTTCAGCCCTCGATGTTGTGCCGAGCAATGATCACCCTACTCAAACCCACGTATCCACCCTATACCCGTAACCCAACAACCCCCCCTTAACCTTACTTTTTTTTTAGGACACTACGGACAATTTAGCATGGCCAATCCACCTAACCCGCACATCTTTGGACTGTGGGAGGAAACCGGAGCACCCGGAGGAAACCCACGCACACACGGGGAGGACGTGCAGACTCCGCACAGAGAGTGACCCACCCGGGAACCGAACCTGGGACCCTGGAGTGTAGCTTTGCACACTACTTAGCCAAGCAATAACCAATAAGCATTTCAACAGGATTTATGCATCAATGTAGGTATATCTTGCACACACTTAACCACACTTGCCAACTTAACCCCGAATTGGCACAACTATGTGAGTGAGTGAAAAGTTACTGTTTGCAGTTTGTCATCTATATGTTTAACTTTGGTGACAATATCTGTTGAGTACGACACAGGGGTGCCCAATGTATAATTATAGTCTCTGAAGTCGTGGCAACACAATCCTCAAAGCCACATAACTGAGAAACAGCTGTGTTGACATTCCTCATTTGTCAGCTTGTTGAAATGTCACACTGGGATCTCACTATCCCCCACCCCTCCATTCCCCTCAATTTCAGAAAAGGCTGCTTTTGGGCTGTGATCCAAATCAAAACACATGCATGAAAGTCATAGAATTTAGAGTGCAGGAGGAGGCCATTTGGCCCATCAAGTCTACACCAACTCTTGAAAGAGCTGCTGTACTTAAGTCCATGCCTCCCCCTATCCCCGTAACCCAGTAACCCCACGTAACCTTTTTGGACACTAAGGTGCAATTTAGCATGGTCAATCCACCTTACCTGTACCACCGTGTCGCCCCTGTCTACCTCAGATTACCCTGTATGGATAAAGTGTCTCGAAGACTTGCGCAACAGTGAAGCTAGCTGCTTCCTCCTGTTACTATGCAGTAATAATACAAGTGGTGTTCTCCACTGACAGGGTGCAGCCATCAAGCCTATCACACAAATAAATATGTGGCATATGGATTCCAGTGCCGGTGTGATGCTAGATATGTAGGCCATACATCTTGATGATTGGTGGATCATATCAAACATCATGTTCCTTCGGCATTCGCAACCGGAAAAGTACAGACTATACACAACCAACACATGCATGTGTGATTCTGCAATCGGACAACACTGACTGCTAAGAATTACGTTGAAAATAGATTTAAGGTTATCAAGGCCTACTTGCACATGCTAGAAGCTACAAATTCACCCACCAGCCCTCTCCATTTTTTAAACTCGTTCATGGGACGTTGGTGTCGCAGGCTTTTAGCATTTATTGCCCATTCCTAATGCCTTTGAGGGGACAGTTAAAAGTCAACCACACTGCCGTGGGTCAGGAGTCACATGTAGGCCAGACATGTATGGCAGATTTCCTTCCTGGAAGTACGTTAATCAACCAGGTGGGTTTTCATGGTCATCATTAGACTTTTAATTCCATATATTTAATTGAGTTTAAATTCCATCTCTGACATAGTGGGATTCGAACCCAGGTCCCCAGATCATTATCCTGAGTATCTGGATTATTACTCTAGGGACAATACCACTAAGCCACTGCCTCCCCCTTACTTTTTTGCAGGTAAAAAAGTGTGTTTTTAACTAAACAAAAGCATAGGGACTCATGGCTCATTCTCCATGGCAATGCCTTGACCAGAGTCTACCTGCCTGCTTTGATTTTGAAGAGCTTGACAGTTATGTTTATTGGTACATTCTCCATGGCTATATCTTTACCAATCAGAGTCCACTTGCCAACCAATCAGCATTCTCTTCTCATGCAGTATAAATTGTTGTTTACTGGCATTCTTGCAAATTGTCCAATGAGTGCACCAAAAAAACTTCAATCACATGTCTCTATTTTCAGCAATACAAAATATTAAGTTTTCTTTTGAATGATGACAAACAAAATGAGTCGAATCTGAGTTAAGATGTGTGAGAGATCTATGTAGGAGATGCAGTTAGTAACAATAAACTAATAAACAACGTAAATTGGCATTAGTAGAAAAATGTCATGAGAAGGTGCTTGGTTTTGAAAACATGTTACAAATAAACAAATCTATTTCAAACAACTGTACAAAACAGCACCAAAACAATACTTGCCTCATTTAAACTACATCAAATGTATTAGTTATTTAAGGTGCAGTCGGAAGGCTTGCCAATTCCATAACCATAGCTCAGCCTCAGGCAGTGCAAATCCAATTACACCGGCCAGGGCAAGGACAAACAATATCCAATCATCTGGCTCATATCTATATTGCTTGCAGCAAATTGGAAATCGACTAATTCTCACCCAAATACACTGTCAATACCTGCACGGCTCTGATATTGAACCTGCAGTCAGACAGCATAGGTGCTCCTAAGGGGATTTTCTGGTCGTTCACGTCGGCGGTATTGTCCGGTCCCACCGATGACGAGCCCCTGCCGTGGGTTTCCTAGTGGCGGAGGTGCAAACAATGGGAAGTCCAGGTGATAGCGGTGGGACAGTAGATTCCGCCACAGAATATGTCATCAGGGCAGGGCGGAAAATCCCTCCGTTATCTTTAAGACTGCTGGGCTCAGGTTTGTTTTTCTCTCAAATGATTCAAGCTTTATATTGTGCAATTTGATGGCATCTTGAATGCACTATTTCAGAAATTGCATTGATGGATTTTATTTCAGATGAACAAGTACTATACCACAATCATAATTTTGTTCAGTGTTGACAAATTTTGACACAAAGAAAGCAAGACAGGCTCCCCATATAATAATAATCTTTATTATTGTCACAAGTAGGCTTACATTAACACTGCAATGAAGTTACTGTGAAAAGCCCCTAGTCGCCACATTCCGGTGCCTGTTCGGGTACACAGGAGAATTCAGAATGTGCAATTCACCTAACAAGAACGTCTTTCGGGACTTGTGGGAGGAAACCGGAGCACCTGGAGGAAACCCACGCAGACACGGGGAGAACGTGCAGACTCCGCACAGACAGTGACCCAAGCCGGGAATCGAACATGGGTGCCTACCGCTGTGACGCAGCAGTGCTAACCATTGTGCTACCGTGCACTGAAATGTACCATGACTGCAGACGCAACTATGTATATTCTGGAAATGGCACCTGAAACACTATGAAGAACAGATAATGCACTGCAGTTGGTTGCAATGCTACATTATGAAAGTACCTGTTAACTCCAGAGATGGGCATCACCTATCCTGCCACAGTCAATAGCATCTCTCCTGTTCCCACATTATTACCTCTGGAGTTCGCCAAAGACCTATCTTTGGTCCCCTCACATTTGTGATCCATATGGATGCCCTCGATGACATCAAGACACCGTGTCAGGTTTCAACAGCACATTGACAATACTTTGATCTACCTCACCACCATCGTCTTTCAACTCATCCAGTGTCTCTGAACTATCAAACTACTTCTCCGACATCCAGTCCTGGATGAGCCAAAACAGTCTGACACACTGGGAAGACTGAATTCAATGCCTTCAGCCAGCAGCAGATACTCTATTCCCAAACCACTGACTTCACCCCACTCTCTGACCACTGAGACTGAACCAGGCTGTCTGTAGTCTGGATGTTCAATTCAAATCACCTACGACAAAAAACAAGGCCACTCAGAACAAATTATCAGGAAATCCAGCACTGACAAATAGAAGGCAAATTGCTTTTAATGTAGTTGAGTTTTTTTTGATGAAGTTACAGAAAATGGTTGATGAGGGTAATATTACTGATGTGGGGAACATGGATTTTAAAAGCTATATGATGGTAGGAAAATAAAGGAAGTTTTAAGCGATTTATATTTGTATTGGCAAATATTAGGAATAAGGTATAGTTTTAAGTTGGTCTAATTTAATATTTCTATGGTTGGAAGCGTAATATCTTTAGTTAGATTCATGCTGGACAAAAGTGTTTGTATGTGTGGGGACAAACTACCCTGTAAGAGATAAAAAAAATGGACCAAATGGTCCATGATAGTAATGAGTCAGCTCTGAAAGTGAAACGAGACTATAGCACGTGCCAACTATGATGGCGAAATAAAAAAAACAGAAGGAGCAATTACGTGCAGTCTGTGAGGCACTAAAGAGAGAGAAGCCCAAAACTGAAAAGCTAGAAAGTTTAGATGAAGAAGTTGTGAGATTCAGATGTAAAGTCTCTGAACTGAATTCAGAAAAGGACGAAGTACAATTGGTAAATAGCAAGCTGGCATCGGAAAATACAAAGCTTAAAGCGGAAGTGTAAGGCCTTCAATTGGCAGTACAAGATCATCTGACCCAGAATAGGGAACTTAAAGAGAGGTAACCGGAACAATCCCTCACCTGGGGGGAAAGTCTTTTCAATGGGCCCTCAACACTCATACAACCGAAGCCCATCCCAGAAACAATAGATCTAACTCCAGAGGTCCAGTCACCGCCTCCATCTCTGCCAGTTTGAGAGGTTATAGAGGCCATTCCCGACAAAAGACGTATCGTCTCAATGAAAAAGAAGCCAACTGCGACTGCCAGCTCTTCTGTGGCAGTTTCATTTCATCCCAAAGTAAAAGAAATTGAACAAGAGCATCAGAAAAAGAAACCACCAGAAGTGGTCACAGAACCCGATTTTGTAACTGATTCGGAATCCTGTAGCAACTCCGATGAAGAGATTAGTCAGGAGGAGGAGACATCCCAAAAGAAAATAACAAAGTCCCGAAGGCCTCACGGCGTACGATTAGCCCCTTTAAAGTCAAAATGGTGTAAGACTGAGTCAGTAAGAACAGTGAACGGGGAGTAAAGAATTACCTGAGTCTTGCATACGCAACGGTTGGTCAATGAACCTGATGATCCGGAAAAGATTGATAGATGGTCTCAAGAATTATTTAACCCCAAGAAAGGGGGAATGGGAACATGGGAAGGCCTTGAACGATTATGGCATATTTACAATCTCGACTCGTTGGATGGAGTCCAAAGGGTGGAGACTGTAAATATGTTCAGGCTTTGTCAGTAATAATTCCGAGGAGGGACAGCGTTCCAGAGATGTTAAAGAAGCACTAGGGACTAATGAACAGCAGCTAAAAGATGGGTGGACTGTAGTTAAGCAGTGGCTGTTAAAATACAAGCTAGCAAAAACAAATTGGGGAAAGGTCACCGCTTGCATTCAGAAGAAGACAGAGGAAGGATCAGAATACGAAGAAAAGTTTAGAGCAATATGGAAGGAGCGCTCAGGGACGGAAATGCCGGAGGGACTTGAGACACAAGTAATTTTTAGTCGTTGAAAGCTGCCTTTGCTGCTGGTTTGAGAACAGATTTGTTTAATGCATTAAAATTGGTGTTTCCTGAGTGGGACCGAGTGTCAACGACATACGAGATATTAATAGATCGATGTATTCAAATTGACCGGGACATGGAAGCTAGGATTTGCCAGGCTACAGCCTAAAGATTACCATTTCAGTCACTAACCAATACCCTATCTAATTCAAATACTCCACAGGAGCCGAAACCAACACGAGAAAAATGCCACAATTGTGGAATGGATGGGCACTGGGCCAGGTCGTCCCAGGCAAAACCACAGGGGCGTCAGGGCCATGACTCTACGTACGGAGATCCGCATAGAGAAGCTTACAGGCCCCGCCCGGTGTCTCGGTACAGGGATCCGTACAGGCCCCAACCACTGTCATCACCCAGAGAAATGTGCTACAGAGAACCATTTAATGAAATGTATTACAGAGAGATGTATATGCCCTGTCCATCATCACCATACAGAGACATTGTGTGGAATTTGCACATTCTCCCCGTGTCTGAATGGGTCTCACGCCCACTCCCAAAGATGAGCAGGATAGGTGGATTGGCCATGCTAACCTGACCCTTAATTGGAAAAAAATAAGTGGTTACTCTAAATTTAACTGAAAGAAACAATTTTCTTTAAGTACAGCAGCGCCTATACTTTCTCAGGAAACGAAAGAAATTTGGCATGTCCACATTGACTCTTACCAGTTTTTACAGAGGCACCCTAGAAAGCATCCTATCTGGCTGCATCACAGCCTGGTATGGCAACTGCTCGGCCCAAGACCGTGAGAAACTTTAGAGAGTCGTGAATGCAGCCCAGATCAACCTCTTCCATCGGTCAAAAGATACAAAAGTCTGAGACCACTCACTAACAGATTTAAAAACAGCTTCTTCCCCGCTGTTACCAGACTCCTCAGTGACACTCTTATGGACTGATCTGATCTCTCTACACATCGTCTCTACTGTTGTAGCGCTATACTCCATATGTTTCACCCAATGTCTATTGATATGCATTTACATTGTATATTCATCATATGTCCTAGGATTTTCATGTATGGAACGATCTGCCTGGACTGTGCAGCCCGATACTTTTCACTGTACCCCAGTAAATGTGACAATCATAATAATAATCTTTCTTATTGTCACAAGTAGGCTTGCATTGGCACTGCAATTAAGTTATTGTGAAAATCCCCTAGTCGCCACATTCCAGTGCCTGTTCGGATACACTGAAGGAGAAGTCAGAATGTCCAATTCACCGAACAGTACGTCTTTCAGACTTGTGGGGGGAAACCTGAGCACCCGAAGGAAACCCACACAGACAAGGGGAGAATGCGAAGATACCGCACAGATAGCGACCCAAGCCGGGAATCGAACATGAGACCCTGAAGCAACAGTGGTAACCATTGTGCTGCCGGAATCTACACCTCTTTACACCCTGATCTACATTAGGTCATTACACCTCATTAAATCCTGCTTCCTGATCTACACTGGGTCATTTCACCTCATGACATCCTGCTCCCTCATCTACATTGGATCATTGCAACTCATTACACCCTGCCCCCTGATCTACATTGGATCATTGCAACGCATTACGCCCTGCTTCCTGATCTACATTGGATCCTGATCCAGCAATGCTTTGATATTAAAATTCTCATCCTTAAAGAAAAAAGAACAATACAGTACAGGAACAGGCCCTTCGGCCCTCAAAGCCTGTACCGGTCATGATACCAACATTTGCCAAAACCCTCAGCACTTCCTTGTGTCATATCCCTCTATACCCACCCTATTCATGTATTTGTCGAGATAGGTTTTGAACGCCATTAATATATCTGCTTCCATAACCTCCCCTGGCATCACGTTCCAGGCACTCGCCACCTTCGGAATACAAAACCTGCCAGGCACATCTCCTCTAAACTTTGCCCCATGGACCTTAATCCTATGCCCCCGGTGACTGATCCCACCTGGGAAAGAGTACCTGCCCATTCATTCTATCCGTGCCCCTCATAATGTTGTAGACCTCTGTCAGGCCACTCCCTAACTTCTATCTTTCTAATGAAAACAGTCCGAGTCGATTCAACCTCTCCACATAGCTAACACCCTCCAGACCACACAACATCCTGGTAAACCTCCTCTGCACCCTCTCCAAAGCCTCTACATCCTTCTGGTCGTGTGGCGACCAGAATTGTGCGCAATATTCCAAGTGCAGCCTTACCAAGGTTCTATACAACTGTAGCATGACTTGCCAGTTTTTATACTCGATGCCCGTCCAATGAAGGCAAGCATTCCGTATGCTTTCTTGACTACGTTGTCCACTTGTGTTGCCACCTTCAAAGATCTCTCGACCTGCACGCCCAGATCTCTCTGACTTTCTATATATTTTGCCATTTACAGTATATTTCCCCGCTATGTGAGACCTTTGCAAAATGCATCACCTCACATTTGTCCGGATTAAACTCCAATTGCCATTTCTCTGCCCAAGTCTCCAACCTATCTATATTCTGCTGTATCCTTTGACAATCCTCAACACTATCCACCACTCCACCACCCTTGGTGTCATCCACGAACTTACTAATCAGACCGGCTGCATTTTCCTCCAAATCGTTTATGTACACTACAAACAACAGAGGCCCAAGCACAGATCCCTGTGGAACACCACGAGTCACACCCTTACATTCACTGTACCCTTACATTTCTACTGCTACCCTTTGACTTCCGTGACCGAGCCAGTTCATGTATCCATCTTAACACCTCACCTCTGATCCCGTGCGACTTCACCTTTTATACCAGTCTGCCATGAGGCACCTTGTCAAAGGCTTTACTGAAGTCCATGTAAACAACATCCACCGCCTTCCCCTCATCAATAGTCTTTGTCACCTCCCTCAAAAAACTTGATTAAGTTAGTGAGGCACCACTTCCCCTTCACAAAACCATGCTTTTTGCTTATGAGTCCATTTGTTTCCAAATGGGTATAAGTCCTGTCCCTGAGAATTCTCTCCAATAACTTATCTACTCCTGACGCGAGGCTCACCAGCCTATAGTTTTCAGGATTATCCCTGCTACCTTTTTTAAACAGCGGGACCACATTAGCTATTCTCCAATCCTCTGGGATCTCCCCTGTAGCCAATGAGGATTCAAAGATGTCAATCAAGGCCCCAGCAATTTCCTCCCTTGCTTTCCTCAGTATTCTGGGGTAAATCCCATCCGGACCAGGAGATGTACCTACCTTAATATCTTTTAAAAGATCCAATACCTCCTCCTTTTCGATGTTAACATGATCCAGACTGTCCACACACCTGATCCAAGAATCATCTGTTTAAATCCCTCCATGGCTTTGCTCCCTCCCTAGCACTGTAGCCCACACAAGTCCGAAAACCTTCTGAAAATGGTGCTTTTCCAGCCTTGACCTAATACATTCCCCACTTCCTCGGCCCCAACATTGGGTGGCCATAAGTCTAATTCTTAAACTTTGAGATTTCCCTCCTTAACCTCCCTGACCCCACACCATTTTCTCCTCCTTTAATACATTGCTTGACAACCTATTTCTTTGACCAAGTTTCTACTGGTCTGTCTTAATATCTTCCTTTTTTGGCTGCATGGTGATTTTTGTCTTATAACATACTTGTGGAGCACCTTGAGACATTTAACTGTTGAAAGTGCTAAATAAATGCCAGTTGTCATTGTTGAATCAATTGTTGGATTTACTTCAATATAAATTTGGGGATCCAAAGAGAAATGAATTTGGTCTGTCGTACGACCGTCCTCATCCTGCAACCAATAAAGGTTTGTGGGGGAAAAACAGTGGATATCAAGCTTATGCCAAATATTTAACTATTAAACCTGGGCACCTCTGCAATACAAGAAGCAATTGTCCCCGGAGGGGCCTCCGATGGGGTCTGGCCCGCGATCGGTGGGCCGGCCTCTCTCCCCCACCCCCTACTTTTTTGTGCTGCCGGCCCCTGATCCCCTACACCATGTTGAGCGGCACCCATTTGGCGCTGGGAAGGGAGACTGACCCCCCTGAGAATCGATCGTACCCGCACCCGTTTCACACCGTCGTGTTCACGACGACACAGACACTTCATCTTCATTTTGGAGAATCGCTCCCACAAATTCTAGGTTCAAGGAGTTAATGGCAAAAATCAAAATTACAATCAAATCAGCATAGGTATAAACATTCAGCAAATTTAAAACTGCCAACAACAAAATAATACTATGAGTGGTGAAAAAGTTAAAGTATTACTTACTTGTACCATTGTTCAACAAAGACAGCCTGTGTTTCAAAATCTAAAAAGTGGAAAATGTTTGATTACCCACAAGCTCTGATTATAGTGCTATACTGCAGCTGATGCATAACAGGTCAGTAAAATCAAAGTTTGAGTAAAGGAAAAACTCCTAGCTTGATTAGACATGTCCTTGAAAATAGTCCCTTTGCTTGCCTAAATCAAACTGGCCCCCTGAAGGCAAAGTTATTCTTTGCACCAATGGGAATCAAAAGGGTGGCTCTCAGAACAAAGAACAAAGAACAATACAGCATAGGAACAGGCCCTTCGGCCCTCAAAACCTGTGCAGACCATGTTACCTGCCTAACTAAAACCGTCTGCACTTACGGAGTCTGTATCCTTCCATTCCCACCCTATTTATATATTGTATAGATGTCTCCTAAATGCCACTATTGTACCTGCTCCCACCACCTCCCAGGCAACGCTTCTATATATTTACCACATTCTGTTTAAAAAAAACTTGCCTCACACATCTGTTCTAAACTTTTCCCCATGCACTTAAAACCTATGTCCCCCAGTACTTGACTCCCCTACCCTTGGAAAGAGCATGTGACTATATACTCTGTCAATTCCACTCATGATCTTGTAGACCTCTATCAGGTCGCCACTCAACCTCCGTCATTCCAGTGAGAACAGACCGAGTTTATCTAACCTCTCCTCATAGCTAATACCGTCCATACCAGGCAACATCCTAGTAAACCGCTTATCTCCAAAGCGTCCACATCCTTCTGGTAGTGTGGCGACCAGAATTGTACACAATATTTCAAATGAGGCCTAACTAAAGTCCTGTAGAGCTGCAACATGACTTGCCAATTTTTTATTCAATGCCCCGACCGATAAGGCATGCCGTATGCCTTCTTGACCACCTTATCCACATGCATTGCTACTTTCAGTGATCTGAGGGCATGCACACCCAGATCTCTCTGCCTGCTAGTACTCGCAATAGTTCTATCATTTATTGTGTAATTCCGATGTGTATTGGAGCTTCCAAAGTGCATTACCTCACACTTGTCTGGATTAAACTCCATCTACCGTTTCTCCTCCCAAGACTCCAACCAGTTTATGTCCTGCTATATCCTCCGACAGGCCTCTTCACTATCTGCAATCCACCAATTTTTGTGTTGTCTGCGAACTTACTAATCAGACCAGCTACATTTTCTTCCAAATCATTTACATACACCCTAAACAACACAGGCCCCAGAGCAGATCCCTGTGGAACGCCGCTAGTCACAGCCTTCCATTCAGAAAAGCGCCCTTCTACTCCTGCCCTCTGTCTTCTGTGCCCAAGCTAGTTCTGGATCCAACCTGTCAGCTCTCCTCTGATCCCATGTGACCACCTTTTGTACCAGTCTACCATGAGGTACCTTGTGAAAGGCTTGACTGAAGTCCATGCATACAACAGCTATTGCCTTTCCCTCATCTATCATATTTGTCACTTCCTTGAAAAACCCGATCAAATTAGTGAGGCACAACATCCCCTTCACAAAACTGTCATGGGAATGTCACTGAAATGTGCACTTGAATGGACACTGAAATAATTCAACTTTCAAAGCCACAGGAAAAATGACAGGTTCAGATAACTAGTCAAAGCTCAAAGATTTTGTTGTTTTTGTGGATTGTGTGGATTGGGACAAAGCAAAAAGGAGCTCCAATTCTATAGTCATATTATTGTTACAAATGAAAACCTATTAGTGCTCCTGTTGAAGAAAAATGGCTTGAGAATGCCAAGTTCCCCAATGTGAAGAAGCAAACTAAATCGGGCTCATAGCCTCCAAAATAAAAAATATATATAAATCTCTGAATATTGGCCAGGTTTCTCCGATCTCAGTCCGCCTCGCTACCGCTGCCAGCGAGAACGGAAATTTTGGCGCTCAGCCAAAACTCCCATCACTGCAGCAGAACCAGAGAATCCCGCCGGCATCAACGGACAGAAAATCCTGCCCATTATTTCTGTTTCTCAAGGGTAAAAAAATTTAAAGGGTCAAAATAGAACAGTCCACTCACTTCAGTCCAATTATAACTGATCTTGACAATTAAATACCAACTACCGACTGCTTCATCAACCACCAAAAATTTTATGGATTTGAGAAAAATTCTGGAACATAAAGGTTCTGCAAGGTTCCTACCTCAAGTAGGACAGAAAAGGCGGCATGCACATCTCCTTTCTTCTCCAGTAAGTACGCCGAGGCTTCATGGAGATTATGCTTCTCTGTAATCTAAGTAATAAATACGTATCATATTCAAACTCCAACAACAAACAGATTAAATACAAATATAACCTCTACATGAATCGTAGAACACCGGCTAAATTTATAATTTGTTGCTGCCTTTAGTACGCAAATTTACAGTTTAAGTATGTTGCATCCAGATGCTAATCCATCTTGCCTCAACACTACTTTAAGCCCAATTACAGAAATGCTTTTCTTATGGAAACAGTCTCAACATTCAAACTCCCTAATTAATAGTGCTACTCCACCTCCTCTTTTACCTCCCCCCCTATTATTCTTGAAACATCTAAACCCCGGAACATTTAACAATCATTCATGCCCCTGTGAAATCAATGTCTCCAGAATGGCCACAACATCGTACTTCCAAGTACCGATCCATGCTCTTAAGTTCATCTCCCTTATTCCTGACACTCATTGCATTGAAACAGACAGACTTCAACTCATCCCATTGAGTGCCACTTTGCCCGATCAACTGTCTATCCTTCCTCACAGACTCACTGCAGACTAATTCTGCTCATTCAACAGCTACCCTATCCTCTGATCCGCAGCTCTGGTTCCCATCCCCCTGCCAAACTAGTTTAAACCCTCCCAAAGAGCTCTAGCAAACGTCCCACCCAGGATATTGGTGCCCCTCCAGTTTTAGTGTAACACGTCCTTCATGTACAAGTCCCACCTTCCCCAGAAGGTATCCCAATGATCTACGTACCTGAAGCCTTCCCTGCTGCACCAAGCCCTATACCCACGTGTTCAGCTACACTCGTTCTCTGTTCCTTGTTTCACTAGCATGTGGCACCGGTAGCAATCCTGAGATTACTACTCGGCTCGTCCTGCTCTTCAGCTTCCAACCCAACTCCATAAAATCACTACTTAGATCCTTATCCCTTTTATTAGCTATGTTGTTGGTGCCAATGTGCACCATGACTTCTGGTTGCTCACCCGACCCCTTAAGAATCCTGTAGACTCGATCCGGGACACCCTTGACCTGGCACCCGGGAGGCACCATACCTTCCGGGAATCTCCTACCCGTTCCCCTAATCATTGAGTCTCCAATCACTATCACTTTTCTATTCTCCTCCCCTTCCCTTCTGAGCCACAGAGCCAGGCTCAGTGCCAGAGACGTGACCTCGTTGGCCTTCCACTGGAGTACCTGGAGGAAACCCACACAGACACTGGGAGAACGTTCAGACTCCGCACAGTGACGCAAGTTGGGAATCGAACCTGGGACTCTGGAGCTGTGAATCACTGTCCTACTGTGCTGCCCATGTCAAGAACCGGTGGTTAGATCCTGTCTTGTAGGAGATAGTCATTGCCTGGCACTTGTATGGCACAAATGTAACTTGCCACTTGTCAGCCCAAGCATACATATTGTCCAGGCCTTGCTGCTTTTGGACATGGACTGCTTCATTATCTGAGGAGGTGTGAATGGTGCTGAATATTGTGCAGTCATCCGCAAACATCCCAACTTCTGACCTTATGAAGCAAGGGAGATCATTGATGAAGAAGTTGAAGATTGTTAGACATAAGACAGCACCCTGAGGAACACCTGAAGTGATGTCAGAGCCGAGATGATTGACGTCCAACCACCACAACCATCTTCCTTTGTACCAGGTATGACTCCAACTGTGGAGCGTTTTCCCCCGATTCCCATGACTCCAGAATAGCTAGGGCTCCTTAATGCCATACTGTGACAAATGCTGCCTTGATGTCAAGGGCAGTCACTCTCACCTCACCTCTGACGTTCACCTATCTTGTCCATGTTTAAACTAAGGCTGTAATGAGGTCAGGAGCTGAGTGACCCTGGTGAAACTCAAACTGAGCGCCCCTGAGCAGGTTATGGCTGAGTAAGTGTCACTTGATAGCACTGTTGATGAGTCCTTCCATCACTTTGCTGATGATGGAGAGTAGACTGATAGGGTGGTAATTGGCTGGGTTGGATTTGTCCTGTTTCTTGAGTACAGGATACACCTGGGCAATTTTCCACATTGCTGGATAGATTCCAGTGTTGTGGTTGTAACGGAACAGCTTGGCCAAGGGTGCAGCATGTTCTGGAGCACAAGTCTTAAGAAGTATTGCTAGAATATTTGCAGGGCCTATAGCCTTTGCAGTATCCAGTGTCTTCAGCTGATTCTTGATATCACGTGGAGTGAATCGTATTGGCTGAAGACTGACATCTGTGATGCTGGGGACCTCCGGAGGAGACCGAGATAGATCATCCACTGTACACTTCTGGCTGAAGATCTTTGTGAATGCCTCAGCCTTGTCTTTTGCACATATATCCATCATTGAGCATGGGGATATTAATGGAGCCTCCTCCTCCAGTGGGTCGTTTAATTCTCATACCACCATTCACAATTGGATGTGGCTGGACTGCAGAGCTCACGTCTGATGCGTTCATTGTGGAATTGCTTAGATCTATCTATTACCTGCTGCTTATTCTCTTTAGCACACAAGTAGTCCTGCGTGGTAACTTCACCAGGTTGACACCTCACTTTTTGGTACGCCTGATGTTGCTTCTGGTATGCTTACCTGCACTCCAGTTAGTAAGGAGGACTTGCAGGGTCAGCAGGGATGGGTTTGTCATTGTCATTTCCAGTGCCTGGTTCGATGCCGGGTGATCCGCCCAGATTCATTTCTTTTCTGTGTTTTCGTAGTGTTTGAATACAACTGAGAAGGCATTTAAGAGTGACATGAAGGCCAGACCAGGAAAGGATGGCAGATTTCCTTCCCTGAAGAATGGATTTTTATGACAAATGCTTTCATCATTAGATTTTTAATTCCAGATATTTTATTGAGTTTAAATTCCATCACCTGCCGTGGTGGGATTCGAACCTGGGACACCAGATCATTATCCTAGGTCTCTGGATTTCAGCGACAATACCACTATGCCACCGCCTCCCCAGTTATCGGTAAGTTCACAGAATCAAAGAATGGTTACAGCACAGGAGGTTGTTTGGCACATCGTGACTGTGCCAGCTCTCTGAAGGAATAATTCACCCCCATATTTTCCTTGTATCCCTGCATCTTCTTCCTTTTCAGATACTGATCAAAATCCCTTATGAATGCCTTGATTGAACCAGCCTCCATCACACTCTGTGATATATTCCAGATCCTTAGCAATTACTGTGAAAAATATTTTCCTCATGTCTCCATTGCTTCATTTGCCAATTATCTTGATCCTCTCACAAGTGGAAACATCTTCTCCCTACCCACTCTGTCCAGGTGAATTGCTGTCAAATGTCCTCTCAACCTTCTATTCTCCGAGAAAACAGCCCCAACATCTGCAACCTATCTTCATAGCTGAAGATTTTCATACCTGGAACCATCCTCATGATTCATTTCTGCTCAGATGCCTTCAAATCCTTGCTAAATGGGTGCGCAGAACTGGGCAATACTCCAGTTGAGGCTGTCCCAGAGTTTAATACAAGTTTAATGCAGCCTGCTTTCTTTGTACTCTATGCCCTGATTCATAAAGCCCAGGATTCAGTGGGCATATACCTCGACTGTGCCTGAACTCTTATAAGGTATCCCATTGTCCAGTTACGTTCCTTTTCCATAGTTACATTTACATTTACATTACAGATACATTTCCATATTTTTAAAAATTCATTTAGGGGATGTTGGCATCACTGGTTAGGCCAGCATTTATTGCCCATCCCTAGTTGCCTTCAGTAGGTGGTAGTGAGCTACCTTCTTGAACCACTGCAATCCTTGAGGTGCAGGCACACCCATAGTGATGTTCGGGAGGGAGTTCCAGGAACAGTGATAGATTACAATTTTATTGATTTACTGATTGTTTCATTGATTTATTTAGGACATTTAAGAATTGATGCAGAATATTTTATCATTCAGTGGATAGACAGAATCCAGAAGGACAATGTGACTCTAGTTTCAGATACAAAATAGGAGTTGCTATGAAGGAATTCAACATATGAAGGAAAAGTTACATAAAAGTCCCTTGTAATGTTTAAAAAGTATCACAGTCTAGCAACAGAACCATTTTGTAATAATAATCTACTGTAAGCAAGGTTAATGCAAGCACCTTATCTTTGTAGGAATGGCATGCGTGGCAGGTGCACATTGACATTTAATTAATTTGACGGACATTAGTGAATTTTAAGTAATGACCAATCCTTAGATAACAAATCATGTTCTAAGTGACAGTCAGTTGTTTGAATAAATCAGGAAGCTTCAGCTGAGAATTAGAACCAATGAGAGTAAATAATGGGTTAGACCATAGATATGAATTATCTTAAAAGTAAGACCTTGTGAGCATGGTTTCATTCTTGAATTTCTGCCTTCCTAAATACTTGAATCATCTATTTCCTATACTTTTCATATGCTTTTATGTTTAATGCTTTTCTGACCAGTTTATGTATTATTTGATCTAAGTTTTGATTCAGTTTTTATGCAAGTGTAATAAAGTGAATAATTAACAATAAAATTGGATTTTTGGACACGTCCAATCAACTGCACTGTTGACTTTAACTTTGAAGATAAATAGATCCTACAGACAGTGAAGGAACGGTGATATATTTCCAAGTCAGGGTGGTGATTGACTTGGAGGGGCACCTCCAGTGGTGGGGGTCCCAGGTATCTGCTGCTCTTGGGTGGTCATGGGTTTAAAAGCTGCTGTCGAAGGAACCTTGGTGGATTATTGCAGCGCATCTTATTGATTGTACATACGACTGCCACTGTTCATCGATGGTGGAGAGTTTGAAGGTTTGTGGAAGGGGGAGCAATCAAGCGGGCTGCTTTGTCCTGGATGGTGTTGAGCTTTTTGAGTGTTGTTGGAGCTGCACTCATCCAGGCAAGTGGAGATTCCATTACACTCCTGACTTGTGTCTTGTAGATGGTGGACCGGCTTTGGGGGTCAGACGGTGAGTTACTAACGCAGGATTCCTAGCCTTTGACCTGCCCTGGTAGCCACAGTATTAATATGGCTAGTCAGTTTAGTTTCTGATCAATATGAAACATGCAACACAATGATCACTCTTTCCTAAATGACACTTGGCCCACCTCGTTGGCATTAAAATGTGGTCTAGCAATGACTCCTTTCTTGTTGCACTGGAAACATACCGCTATAGGAAGTTCTCCTGAACACACTGGGAGCATTTGCCCCTCTGTCCTTTGTGCTATAATTACCTGAATGTAGACTGAGATATTAAATCCCTCATTACCATATATATGATAGCATTTTCACCTCTATGTCAAAAGACTGTGATGAAAAGTTCACTCCAGAGTATTGAGCACAAAACAGTTTAGATTCACACTCTAATGCAGAATGGAGGGAGTGCTGTACTGTTGCAGGTGCTGTCTTCGGGATGAGACATAACTTGGGTTCACATCTACTCTCTCAGATGGTTGGATAGATGTACACTACATCCACTGCTTTACCTTCACCCACGTGCTTGGTCGTCTCCTCAAAACATTCAAGAAGACTTGTGAGGCAAGACCTACCCCTCACAAATCCGTGCTGACTATCCCTAATCAAGTAGTGTCTTTCCAGATGCTCAGAAATCCTATCCCTCGGTACCCTTTCCATTACTTTGCCTTGGTGTGGAGATGCCGGGGTTGGACTGGGGTGAGCACAGTAATAAGTCTTACAACACCAGGTTAAAGTCCAACAGGTTTGATTCAAACACGAGCTTTCGGAGCGCAGCTCCTTCCTCTTGTCTATTACCCTTGTCTCTTGTCTATTACCCCCTCTGCCTCCCGGATGATCCAAAGTTCATCCAGCTTCAGCTCCAGGACCCTAACACCTGAGGAAGGATCCCTATTCCCTGTTTTGAACAGGGGCACAGCATTCGCCACTCTCCAATCCCCTGGTACCACCCCTGTTGACAGTGAGGACAAAAAGATCATGGACAATGGCTCTGCAATTTCATCTCTTGCTTCCCATAGAATCCTTGGATATATCTCGTCAGGCCCAGGGGACTTGTCTATCCTCAAGTTTTCAAAATGCCCAACACGTCTTCCTTCCTAACAAGTATCTTCTCGAGCTTACCAGTCTGTTTCACACTGTCCTTTCCAACAATATGGCCCCTCTCATTTGTAAATACTGAAGAAAAGTACTCGTTCAAGCTCTCCTATCTCTTCAGACTCAATATCCCACTACTGTCCTTGATCGGACCCACCCTTGCTCTAGTCATTCTCATATTTCTCACATATGTGTAAAAGGCCTTAGGGTTTTCCTTAATCCTACCCACCAAAGATTTTTCATGCCCTCTCTTAGCTCTCCTAATCACTTTCTTCAGTTCCCTCCTGACTATCTTGCATCCCTCCAGCGCCCTGTCTGAACCTTGTTTCTTCAGCATTACATAAGTATCCTTCTTCCTCTTAACAAGACATTCAACCTCTCTGGTCAACCATAGTTCCCTCACTCGACCATCTCTTCCCTGCCTGACAGGGACATACATATCAAGGACATGTAGTATCTATTCCTTGAACA
Organism: Scyliorhinus canicula; assembly: GCF_902713615.1. Taxonomy (NCBI): domain Eukaryota; kingdom Metazoa; phylum Chordata; class Chondrichthyes; order Carcharhiniformes; family Scyliorhinidae; genus Scyliorhinus; species Scyliorhinus canicula. Next base: position 160,102,407 of record NC_052147.1, on the reverse strand, counting down.
AGTGTCACATTTCAACTGCGTCCTTCCCTGACAGCCTATGTTCCCAACTTATGCACTTCAGTTAGAACATAGAACATAGAACAGTACAGCACAGAACAGGCCCTTCGGCCCTCGATGTTGTGCCGAGCAATGATCACCCTACTTAAACCCACGTAACCCGTATACCCGTAACCCAACAATCCCCCCCCATTAACCTTACACTACGGGCAATTTAGCATGGCCAATCCACCTAACCCGCACATCTTTGGACTGTGGGAGGAAACCGGAGCACCCGGAGGAAACCCACGCACAAACGGGGAGGACATGCAGACTCCACACAGACAGTGACCCAGCCGGGAATCGAACCTGGGACCCTGGAGCTGTGAAGCATTGATGCTAACCACCATGCTACCGTGAGGCCCATGCTACCGTGAGTTCTTGTCTGACAGCATTGTATTTACCCTTCCCCCAATTGTAAACCTTGTCCTGTTGCACGCACCTATCTCTCTCCATTACTAAAGTGAAAGTCACAGAATTGTGGTCACTATCTCCAAAATACTCCCCCACTAACAAATCTATCACTTTCCCTGGTTCATTACCAATATGGCCTCCCCTCTGGTTGGACAATCTACATACTGTGTTAGAAAAGCTTCCTGGACACACTGCACAAACACCAACCCATCCAAACTTTTTGATCTAAAGAGTTTCCACTCAATATTTGGGAAGTTGGAAGTCACCCATGACTACTACCCTGTGACTTCTGCACCTTTCCAAAATCTGTTTCCCAATAAGTTCCTCCACATCTCTGCTGCTATTGGAGGGCCTATAGAAAACTCCCAACAAGGTGACTGCTCCTTTCCTATTTCTGACTTCAACCTATATTACCTCAGTAGGCAGATCCGCCTTTCTGCAGCTGTTATACTATCTCTAATTAACAATGCAACCCCCTCACCTGTTTTACCACCCTCCCTAATCTTATTGAAACATCTATAACCAGGAACCTCCAACAACCATTTCTGCCCCTCTTCTATCCAAGTTTCCGTGATGGCCACCACATCGTAGTCCCAAGTACCGATCCATGCCTTAAGTACACCCACCTTATTCCTGATGCTTCTTGCGTTGAAGTATACACACGTCAACCCATCTCCGTGCCTATAAGTACTCTCCTTTGTCAGTGTTACCTTCCCCACTGCCTCACTACACGCTTTGACGTCCTGAATATCGGCTACCTTAGTTGCTGGACTACAAATCCGGTTCCCATTCCCCTGCCAAATTAGTTTAAACCCTCCCGAAGAGTACTAGAAAACCTCCCTCCCGGGATATTGGTGCCCCTCTGGTACGGATGCAACCCGTCCTGCTTGTACAGGTCCCACCTTTCCCAGAATGCGCTCCAATTATCCAAATACCTGAAGCCCTGCCTCCTACACCATTCCTGCAGCCACGTGTTCAACTGCACTCTCTCCCTATTCCTAGCCTCGCTATCACGTGGCACCGGCAACAAACCAGAGATAACAACTCTGTCTGTCCTGGCTTTTAACTTCCAGCCTAACTCCCTAAACTTGTTTATTACATCCACACCCCTTTTCCTACCTACGTTGTTGGTACCAATGTGCTCACCCTCCCCCTTAAGGATCCTGAAGACACGATCCAAGACATCCCTGGCTCTGGCACCCGGGAGGCAACATACCTTCCGGGAGTCTCGCTGGCGACCACTGAATCTCCTATCTATTCCCCGAACTATTGAGTCTCCCCCCTTTCCCTTCTGAGCCCCGGAGCCAGACTCAGTGCCAGAGACCTGGCCACTAGGGCCTTCCCCCGGTAGGTCAGCTCCTTCCCCCCCAACATCAAAAACGGTATACTTGTTTTGAAGGGGAACGGCCACGAGGGATCCCTGTCTGCCCGTTTGTTATATTTCCCCTGACTGTAACTCAGCTATTCTTGTCCTGTACCTTGGGTGTGGTTACCTCCCTGTAACTCTTGTCTATGACCCCCTCTGCCTCCCGGATGATCCAAAGTTCATCCAGCTTCAGCTCCAGGACCCTAACACGGTTTCTGAGGAGCTGGAGTTGGGTGCACTTCCCGCAGGTATAGTCAGCGGGGACACCGGTGTATCCCTCACCAACCACATCCAACAGGAAAAACATGCAACTGCCCTAGCCTTTATCCCCTCTTACCTTACAGAACATAGCTGCACTGTGGACCAACTGGAACTCCACCCTTCAACTCTGCTCCTAGTCAGCTGCACTCTGTCAACTCCCGGCTCCCTTCACGCTCTTAGAGGAAATGTAGGAAATGAAATAAAAGGAGCACCTTACTCCCTCCTGACCTAACTTCCTCAGTCACCAAACTCTCACTATGGCACTCAAATGCACCCAAATTCAGCACTCAGTGCAAACCTGTTGGTTTAAATAACTTGCTGACTTTTTCTTGCCCTGGGTGCAGGTTTGATGTACCACAATCGCCATAAGTATTGAACGGACTGCATAGAGCCCACATGACGGGGACAAGGATGAGTCGGTTTTTCGGGGGTGAAGACAGGTGTATTAGATGTTCAGGAAGCCCTGCGAATCATGCACATATGTTTTGGGCATGTCCGGCACTGGAGGAGTTCTGGAAGGGGGTGGCAGGGACGGTGTCGAGAGTGGTGGGGTCCAGGGTCAAGCCAGGATGGGGACTTGCGATCTTCGGGGTTGGGGTGGAGCCGGGGGTACAGGAGGCGAGGGAGGCTGGAATATTAGCCTTTGCATCCTTGGTGGCTCGGAGGAGGATCTTGATTCAGTGGAGGGACGAAAGGCCTCCAAGTGTTAACACCTGGTTAAACGACATGGCAAACTTCATCCAATTGGAAAGGATCAAATTCGCCCTGAGAGGGTCGGTGCAGGGGTTTCTCAGGCGATGGCAACCCTTCCTGGACCTCTTAGATCAGAGATAGAAACTGAGGTCGTGACAGCAGCAACCCGGGAGGGGAGGGGAGGGCGGGAGGGAGGGGGGACAACAACGAAGGAAGTATGGTAGCGGTGGTGGCACGGGCAAGGCCTGCCCGAGGACACTGCCAGAAATGATAAGTTGGTCTGACTGTCGGTTCGCCGGCGGGGGGGGGGGGAACGCGCGAGTAGGGGGTGGGGGGGACTTTTTGTTAAGTAGGGGGGTTTGACTCTGTTTTGATATAATTTAAATTTAAATGTAGGGGGGGTTAAAATGTTTGTATTTTGAAAAATTTCTTCAATAAAAATTATTTAAAAAAAAAAAATAAGTATTGAACGGAAAGGAAACAAAATCGTCATAATGGACCAAGTTTATTTTGCTTGGCTTCCTAACCTTGGAAAAGGAAAATTCAATCATTCTGCTTGCATGAAGCTATTCAGGAGCCACCCAGTGACCACTTACTGCAAGTGCAGAACAATCTGCTTCAATTACTTCACAATTTCATTGTCTTGCTTTGCAAGCTACTGTAATGTGACTCATTTATAATGAAAAGCCACAATTCACAATCACCCCCAGATGTAACTGGTGCTGCATTCAAGCTTGTGATTCGCCCTCACCTTTGACTTCTCTACTACCTCCTCTCTTTCCTCTTCCTCCTCACACCGACTGTTCTATTAATGTCTTCCTTTTTCTATAACTTAATCAATCTCTTATTAATCTGCTTATCCTCAATGCTCCTTCTGCTGCTCCCTTATCTCACTTGCTCCCCCCACCCCTCGTGAAGGTGGAGGGCAAAAGTCACTGTTTTTCCTCCCTTTTAATTTTCTCCCAGAAAAATAACTTGTTTTGCCTTCAAAATCCAACTTTTACAAAAATTATGAGAAAAATAAAGATGCTGCAGAGCAATTTTTTCTCTTGATTGCTTTATTGGTAATCTGGCAATGTGGATCACCCATCTGATTGGTAATTGAGTAGAGTAGATCACCTGGATGATTGGTAATCAGGTACTGTAAATCACTCATCTGATTGATAACTTGCAGAGTGGACCATCCATCTAAGTGGCAGCCTAGCAGAGTCAATAACTTATCTGATTGGTATTTGGGCATAGTAGATCACCTATATGACTGGTAGTCTGACAGAGTCCATCACCCATCGGATAGGTAGTCTGGTAGGGTAGATCGCCCATCTAATTGGTAGAGTAGATAGCCCATCTGAGGGGCAACATGGTGGCATAGTGTTTAGCACTGCAGCCCCAAAATGCCAGGGACCCGGGTTCAATTCCAGCCTTGCGTGACTGTCCGTGTGAAATTTGCACTTTCTCCCAGTCTGCATGGGTTCCCTCCGGGTGCTCTGGTTTCCTCCCACAGTCCAAAGATGTGCATGCTAAAATTGCCCCTTAGTGTCCAAATATTTGCACGTTAGACAGCTTTATGGGGATAGGTTGGGGGAGTGGGCCTAGGTGGGGTGCTCTTTTGAGGGTCAGTGCACCCCTTGGGCCGAATGGCCTTCTTCGCCACTGTAGGAATTCTATGATGGTAGTCTGGCAGAGTCGATCATCCATCTGACTCTTATTCAATTGCTTTCGGGGTGGTTTTGACAAAGCTTCACTTGGATCAATTTAAGAGGTTGCAATTTTACGAATTCACCTAGTTCCTATTTTGTAAGATTTTACAAGGCTGTACTGGCAAGATTTCGTCATTTCTTCACAGGCTCCAATTTCTCCATGGTTATACCAGAGGTAGGGAACTGTGGTATAAATTACAATGATGTTACTAATATTAGCAAGGCTCAATATCGAAAATCTCACCATAAGTCTGCCTGCTATAACACACATTATTGTGGTTTAATGATCATTTGATCTTGTGGTTATGTATTTTGCCCTGAAAATGTGTTACCCAGTTTCAACTGGATTGTTTGTGGAGGAAATAGCAAAATTATCAGGGTAAGGAACTCTATCCACAACATTCAGCCATGTATTTGGTTCCAGAAACTTTACTAATATGATTCTAATATATTGCACACTGTTCAGCAGTACCTGAATGGCTTCTTCAAGTCTGTAATATTCCGAAACCCTCAGGAAATTGATTACCCGGTGTGGATCATACTGACAAAGCAGGTCCAGGTACTGTTCATGGATATCAGGATTCAGCTGCAGCAGCTCTCGATTCACTTGCACTCCATCTCTGTTAATGAAACATTGTGCACCAAGAAGTGATCACTGAGAATAATGCATTTACAGCGAAAGGACATGCAATCATCTGCAGCAAATTCAGGAGTTTTGAGTGAGTCCTGATCAATGTATTAAGTAAAATTTTAAAAACATCTACGCAGAATAAAACATCCTCCATGAGCACGGAGTTAAAATTTGGCAACCTTTTACATTTTTAATGCGTGCAATGGATTCACAATAGGATATGCCTTTTTCTGCGACATGATCATTTTATGCTCCAATCAGCCCCAAATTTATCTACAGTAAATGGGAGGAAACACTGAGTAATTTTTTTTTTAACTGAGGTGTGAACGCAGCATAGAAATTAACATTGTGACTTGTGCACCCACCAGCCCTTAATATTCCTGTCCCTTAAACTGCACACTGAGGAACACCCAGAGTACAAAATGCCAGCCAACAATTCTGATTTAATTATAAACAGTAAATGCCGTAAGTTGTCTTCCACAACACAGTCAAATTTGATCATATTCTATTTTCAGCTTGTCCAAGACAAACTTTAGCTTAAATGGCAATTTCAACATCATACCAAACAGATCGTGTTATGTTCTGCTGTCTGATTAACATAAGTTGCTACTGACCATAGACGACGTTGAAAGACACTCCAGTCCTTAAAGTAAGTTGAAAGGATTTATTCAATAACAACAACTAGATAAATGAGTTTGACACTCTGCTGATCTAACTCTAGTAACTCAGTGATAATGACTAACTGTACAACTGGGATCTAGACCACATGTGGTGACCCAGCCTGAGATCTAAACTATTCTGGTGCTAATCCTCCAGTCCCTGCCAGGAGTGAGAGGGAGGGTCTCATGTGTGTCTGGTTTTATAATGAGTTGTGTAGTGCCCTCTAGTGATTGTGCCACAGCCAGGTGTTCTGATTAACCCCTTAGTTTCATGTCAGTCTACATATCATTACAGATTACACTCTAATGCTCCACAATTTCTTAATTTTACACTGAATCAGTTCTGAAATCTGTGAAATAACCAGTGTGGGAAGTGAAGAAGCAGCTCTCCAATTTTTCCAATTACTGAAACAAAGTTTAAAGAAGTTTGTTATTGTTAAACTTTCAGTGTTGACAGTTGACTATGTGGCTGGGAATAGGACCTCAGGCTATTGTCAAGAGTATATTGTATTAATCAAATTCAGCTGGCTGACAGCTATAATAAAAAACATATTTTTATATTAATGCGTTTTTTTTGTACCTTTCACACTCATATGAAATTTATGTCAAATTTTAATGCCTGGTATTTCAGTAAGCAAAGTTTACAAGTTTATTAAACTCAACTTTAAAAAAGTTTCAAATATTTTAATATATGCAGGTGCCATTTCCTCTCAGTATTTTAGCTCAACATTTTGCAAGATTTTTTGCGGGGAGGGCGAACTGAACTCTTGAATTGATATATACCATCTGGAGTCACAAAAGCTGAAATCCCCTTCGCCTTTTTGGACAAAGGTACCTGCCAGTAACCTTTAAGTAAATCCAGTTTGGAAATAAAAGCTGATTATCCCACCTTCTCAATGCAGTCTTCCAAGCATGGGATAGGATAAGAGTCTGTCCTTGTAACTGCGTTAACCTTTCTCTAATCCACACACAATCATTGGGTACCGTCCGGTTTCGCTACCATCACTGTGGGTGAGCTCCATTGGTTGCAACCCACTTCAATTATGCCATTTTTAAGCATTCTTTCAATTTCTGTGTTAACCTGTGCCAATTTTAAAGGGTTAAGTCTGTATGGATGTTGTTTGATTGGAACAGTATTTCCCACATCTACATCATGTATAGCCATTTTAGTACTTCCCAACTTATCTCCACAAACTTGCCCATGTGATATTAATAACTGTTTCAGGTCAGTTTGTTTTTCCACTGGAAGGTAACTCAACAATTTATCCCAATTTTTAAGAACATCCTTGTTATACAATTTAATTTGAGGAATGTCAAATTTAGAATCATCTGGATTTGGTTCTTAACGTCGAGTTAGAATCACTAAAACCTCCTCCTTTTGCTCTCCTTTCCTTTCAAAGTACCTTTTAAGCATATTCACATGACACACAGTGAGTTTTCCTTCTATCCGTCGTTCTTACCACATAATTCACCTCACTTAATTTCTTTTCAATCTGATACGGTCCACAAAACCTTGCTTTTTAAAAAAATTTAGAGTGCCCAATCATTTTTTCCAATTAAGGGGCAATTTAGCATGGCCAATCCACCTAACCTGCACATCTTTTGGGTTGTGGGGGTGAAACCCACGCAGACATGGGGAGAATTTGCAAACTCCACACAGACAGTGACCCAGGGCCGGGATTCGAACCCGGGTCCTCAGCGCCGTAGACAACAATGCTAACCACTGTGCCACCGTGCTGCCCCAAACCTTGCTTTTAAAGGTTCACATACCACTGGTAACAATATTAAAACTTTATCTCCACTGGCAAAACTACAAACTTTTGCTTTCTTGTCCGCTACCCGTTTCATCACATTTGTGCAACTTTTAAATGTTGTTGAGCCAATTCACCTGCTCTATTTAATCGTTCACTAAAATTTGACAGGTAATCCAATAACGTAATTTCAGACTGCTCACTCACCAATTTCTCCTTAATCAATTTAAGTGGTCCTCTTACCTCATGACCAAAAATTAGTTCAAAAGGACTGAATTTGGTTGACTCATTAGGTGTATCCCTAATTGCAAACAATACATAGGTTTACATAGAATTTACAGTGCAGAAGGAGGCCATTCGGCCCATCGTGTCTGCACCGGCTCCTGGAAAAAGCACCCTACCCAAGGTCAACACCTCCACCCTATCCCCATAACCCAGTAATCCCACCCAACACAAAGGCAATTTTGGACACCAAGGGCAATTTATCATGGCCAATCCACCTAACCTGCACATCTTTGGACTGTGGGAAGAAACCGGAGCACCCGGAGAAAACCCACGCACACACGGGGAGGATGTGCAGATTCCACACAAACAGTGACCCAAGCCGGAATCGAACCTGGGACCCTGGAGCTGTGAAGCGATTGTGCTATCCACAATGCTACCGTGCTGCCCAAATACGAATGGAATTCCTTTATCCCAATCTTCTGGGTAACCTTGACAATGAGCCCTCAACCTTGTCTTGAACATCTGATGCCACCTTTCTAACGCTTCCTCTGATTTTGGATGGTATACAGTTGATTTAAATAATTTTATTCCCAAGCTATCCTTAACTTCTTTGAATAACCTTGAGGTAAAATTTGATCCTTGATCCAATTGTATTTCTGTGGTCGTCCATATATAGTAAAGAATTTAAGTAACAACTCCACCATCTTTTTAGCTGTAATATTGCGTACTGGAATGGCCTCTGGAAACATCGTAGACACATCCATTATCGTCAAAAAATATTGATTAACACTTTTCGTCTGAGGGAGCGGTCCTACGCAATCAATTAAGAACCTTGTAAAAGGTTCCTCGAATGCTGGAATGAGTATTAAGGGCGCTGGTTTTATCAACGCTTGAGGTTTGCCTATCACTTGACATGTGTGACAGGATCCACAAAATTTAACTACATCTTTTATGTTTTTCTACCTGAGCTTGAGTTTTCCTTACTCCCAAATGACCTGCTACTGGTACCTCAAATGCTACTTGCAACATCTCCTTTCTATACCCTACTAGCAATACCACTTCATGAACTTCTGCCCACCTTTCATCAGCCTGCATATGTAAAGGTCTCCATTTTCTCATTAAGCATAATTTTTACGCTAATAACATTCTGGTATACACTCAGATTCCTCTTACGTGTGGGACTGTGGGAGGAAACCGTAGCACCTGGAGGAAACCCACGCAGACACGGGGAGAACGTGCATTTCCGCACAGACAGTGACCCAGCCAGGAATCGAACCTGGGATCCTGGCGTTGTGAAGCCACAGTGCTAACCACTGTGCTGCCCAACGATGACGCTGTTTTGGCACAAAATTTTGACTCTGAAGTATCAGGTCATCACGTCCTGATTCCAAGAGTTGCGAGGTGTTTTTATGTAGACAGTGGCTGCGGACAAGTGGGTTCTTGCGATAGAGAGTACTGTGCTTGGTGGGAGGTCCTGCTACATGGCCTGTTGTCCATCCTGATGGAGTCAAGAGAGAGAAAAGGGGAACAGGAGCAGAGTGCTGCTGAGTCTGGTCTCCGAAGTGAGGCGATGGAGAAGTTCCCAGCTGAGTTTGAGAATTGGGTGCCATGTTTCAGAAATCCCAACCAGAAAGCTAAGTAAATTAAATTCAATGGGGCATACCTCATCCTGTTTTCTCGGCTAGGGATTGGTGTGGTCTTCCAAAAGCTTGTCCTGTGCTGTCCCGTTCCAGAGGTCGGTCATGAGGGGTTGGAGGTGACCGTATTGGTCAAGTCACCTCCCCGCGGCAGGAGCCGAGTGGCACGATTCTCCCTTTTGAAGACTTAATGCTGCTGCCAGCAGGAAAACACTGGCGCTAGGAGTGAAGCTGACATTCCATTCCCTAGCACTCAGAAAGCTTATTAAATGGTTGGGCTTTACATTGACCTTAAGTGGGTTGATGCTCAATCCCATTGACGGGTCTCACTCCTCTGAGATCGGCGCACCGCTTTTAAATGGTGCCCCGATCTTTGTATACTGTGGCAGCCTCCTCAAATTGCTGGCACGGTCTCATCTCCCCGAATTGCTGGCAAGAGACCCGCTCCAGAACCACCCTCCACCCCGCCCCACAAATGTCTCCTTCCATCATTCCCCCACCTCAATCACCACCTTCCACTATACCCCTCAATCCCTGCCCTTTAGGCCTCGCCCCATGGCAGTGCCATGCTGGCACCCTGCACTCAGAGGGAGGGCAAGGGGGTGACTACCTTCCCTAACTTGTCTCCAGGGTATGGAGCAAGCTCCTGTGAGGAAGGTGGGTGTCAGGATGAGCTTGTGTTGGACTGGAGGGGCTCAGTTCAGAGGTCTTTCCTGGGATGGAGGTCATTTGGTTGGCCTTCCCATCTACAACCTTAAAACCTTTAAACTGTCTGTCAGCATGATAAAATGAAAGATCTGTGCGATGAAGGTTTCCCTTTAACATGGTGGAAAACGTTTTTTACTCACAGCCAATTTCATTGCCCTTTATCAAGCCTAGTGCATGACTCAAAGCCTATAAGCTTTGAACTACATTATTTACATTCAATTTCACAGACCATTGCCTTTTAAAAGTCTATTGCTTGACAGGTCCAGGATGTTTCAAAGGAAGGCTACCGATGTTTATTTATATAGCTTTACAAGGATCCATTAACGCTAAAGCATTTCCTCTTTTGAGCAGCTTTCCATTCTAACTGCAGGTTTTTTAAAAAGAGGCTGTTGCTTTGTTCTGGCAGCTCTCAGAGCCATGGTTAAATGAGTAGGCCTTTTTGGTAGGTGGTGTTGTGAGATCTTTACCCCTTTTTCCTGAGTGGTCCTGGTTATCGGGATGGGTTCCCTTGTGCTGAGGGTTGAGGGGGTTGTCCCCCCTCCAAGCCCCCTCCCCGTTTTCTGGGGGTGCCCTGATAACCCCTCTTTCTCCCTGAGAGAGGTTTCCCCTCTCTCTCTGGGATCTGTTGAGAACCTTCTTGGTCGTAAGCCCTCTGGCTGTTCTTGTTCTCCTGAGGGGATGTATCATTGTTCGATGGTCCGGTAGCCTGTTCATCCCTTGGACCAGCGATCCGGAAGGTGTGATATGTAGTAGCGTCTACTTGCTGCTTGTTTCTTACTCCTTCATCTTTTCTTAATTTTCTATGGGAGACCCTGGATTTGAGGTTTGCGGTCTGAGACCTGAGATTTCCTTGGACTTGTGGTACTCAGTCCTCTCCTTATTGTCTTGTAGCTATATAGAACATAGAACAGTACAGCACAGACCAGGCCCTTCAGACCTCAATGTTGTGCCGAGCTTTGTCCGAAATCAAGATCAAGCTATCCCACTCCCTGTCATTCTGGTGTGCTCCATGTGCCTATCCTATAATCGCTTAAAAGTTCCTAAAGTGTCCGACTCCACTATCACAGCAGGCAGTCAATTCCACACCCTAACCACTCTCTGAATAAAGAACCTACCTCGGCCATCCCTCCTATATCTCCCACCCTGAACCTTATAGTTATGCCCCCTTGTAACAGCTACATCCACCTGAGGAAATAGTCTCTGAACGTCCACTCTATCTAGCCCCCTCATCATCTTATACACCTCTATTAAGTCATCACCTCTCATCCTCCTCCGCTCCAAAGAGAAAAGCCCTAGCTCCCTCAATCTTTCCTCATAAGACCTACCCTCCAAACCAGGCAGCATCCTGGTAAATCTCCTTTGCACCCTTTCCAATGCTTCCACATCCTTCCTATAGTGAGGTGACCAGAACTGCACACAATATTCCAAATGTGGTCTCACCAGGGTCATGTACAGGGTCAGCATAACCCCACGGCTCTTAAACTCAAGCCCCATGTTAATAAACGCTAACACACTATAGGCCTTCTTCACGGCTCCATCCACTTGTGTGGCAACCTTCAGAGATCTGTGGACATGAACCCCAAGATTTTGCTGTTCCTCCACACTCCTCAGAACCCTGATGTTGACCCTGCAATCCGCATTCAAATTTTTCCTATCAAAATGAATCACCTCGCACTTATCGGGGTTAAACTCCATCTGCCATTTTTCGGCCCAGCTCTGCACCCTGTCAATGTCGCTTTGCAGCCTACAAAAGCCCTCCACCTCATCCACTACTCCACCAATCTTGGTGTCATCAGCAAATTTACTGACCCACCCTTCAGCCCCCTCCGCCAAGTCATTGATAAAAATCACAAATAGCAGAGGACCCAGCACTGATCCCTGTGGTACATCGCTGGTAACTGGTCTCCAGTCTGAAAATTTTCCAGCCACCACCACCCTCTGTCTTCTATGTGATAGCCAGTTACTTATCCAATTGGCCAAATTTCCCTCTACCCCACACCTCCTTACTTTCTTCATGAGCCGACCATAGGGAACATAATTGAATGCCTTACTAAAATCCATGTATACGACATCAACTGCTCTACCTTCATCTACACACTTAGTGACCTTCTCAAATAATTCAATCAAATTGGTGAGGCAAGATTTATCCTTCACAAATCCGATGGTTGTCTGTTCTGTCTCGGGCCTGGAAGGGATTTTGATTGCATTGTGGGTGTCAGTGTAATTTCCCCAGAGCTCTGGGGTTCTCAGGATTTTATATTTGTCAGTTATTTTTGTTCTAAAGCTGTGAATATGATGCGGTCCGGTGTTGTTGACTGTATTCTGCTTGGTGCGGACAAATCTAGTCTTGGTGGGAGAAACAGGTTGGGGATTCTGTCCCCGTGGTTTTTTCTCTTTATCCTCTGTTTTGATGCAACTACTCTAAAAAAAATTTAAAACTTCAATAAAACTACTTTTTTTCTAAATGTTGCCATTTATATGACCATTCTACAAGCTGTTAATGTTTTCTTGTATTTTGTCACGATCTTCCTCTTTATTAACTAAACCCAATTTGATGTTGCAAACACATTTTGTTATTAGATTTCCAATTCCCCAATCCAAGTAATTTATGTAAAAGATGAAGCATGTTCCCAGCACTGATCCCGGTGGAATACCACTTCCTAGTTCTTCTAGCAATCTGTGTAATTGCCTATCAGCCTTACTCTCTATATTCTGCTTTATAGACAGTTTTCTATCCATGTTATTTGTCCCTGGACAGTGCATGCTCTGGCTTTAGTCAAAAGCCTACCATCTGGCATCACACTGAAGGTTTTTCAAAAATGCATGAACATAAAATACACTAATACCCTTGCTCCTCTATTACCTTTTCAAATAATTCAATAAAACTGGTCAAACCTTACTTTTTGAAATCAGAAATTCTCAGCTTCTAGATTGTATATTCCCTTTTCTACTGAGTTTTGTTATGGTGCCACTTTTATCATTTCCCTTCCACTTTTAATGAGTGGATACAATACATTCATGTCAGGGGCCAGTTTAGCTCACTTGGCTAGATAGCTGGTTTGTGATGCAGAGTGAGGCCAGGTTCAATTCCTGTACTGGCTGAGGTTATTCATGAAGGCTCTGCCTTTTTAACCCATCACCTGAGATGTGGTGATCCTCAGGTTAAATCACCACCAGTCAGCTCTTCCTTTCAAAGGGGAAAGTAGCTCATGGTCATCAGAGATTATGGCAACTTTACCCTACCTTACAATGCATTCAAACCATGTTATCTCCTGCTTTCCCTCAAGTCTGGAATTCCTTTTCATTTTTCTCTTCTAATGTCTTGCGCATCCTATTATAATTCCCAGTAAATAATATACACTAATTGGCTGGGATTCTCCGAAATCCCAGGCAAGTGTTGACGCCGGGGTCAAAACCGGCGCAAGTGACACAGGCGTAAACGGGCCTCCAGGCCTAGCCGTTCACCCCTTCCTAGGGGGCTAGAACGGCACTGGTGTGCTGTGCGCTGCTCCGGCGCTGAAAGCCGACCTGCCACGGCAAATTCCGGCAATTATATCTAACATTTATGCCATTTCATTATCATTACCTTAAATTTAGTATTTAGCAGCCCTGCGTCTATCCTGATTTTATTTTTTTGAAATACATTTTAAAAGATGTGGGCATCGCTGACGACGCCAATATTTAGAGTCCATTTCTAATTGCCCTTGAGAAGGTGATGAAGTGCCTTCTTGAACCAATGCTGTCCATGTGGTATAGGTATATCCAAAGCACTGTTAGGGAGGGAGCTCCAGGATTTGCCCCAGAGACAGTGCAGGAACAGTGATATATTTCCAAGTCAGGGTGGCGAGTGGTTTGAAGGGAAACCTCCAGGTGGGTGGTGTTCTCAAGTGCCTGCTGCTGTTGTCCGCCTGGATGGTAGTGGTTGTGGATTTGGAAGGTAATAATAACAATAAATAATAAAAAAAAGAATGTCCAAATTACCGAGCAGCACGTCTTTCGGGACTTGTAGGAGGAAACCGGAGCACCCATGGAAACCCACGCAGACACGGAGAGTACGGCAGACTCCGCACAGGCAGTGAACCAAGCCGGGAATCAAACTTTATTTACCACTTGTCAGCCAAAACCTGCATACTGTCCAGATCGTGCTGCATTTAGAAATGAACTGCTCCATAAAAGTTTTTCATAGAATTTAGGTGCAGAAGGAGGCTATTCGGCCCATCGCGACTGCACCGGCCCTCGGTAAGAGCACCCCACCTGAGTCCACGCCTCCACCCTATCCCCATAACCCAGTAACTCCACCCAACCTTTTTGGAGACAAGGGGTAATTTATCATGGCCAATCCACCTAACCCGCACATCTTTGGACTGTGGGAGGAAACCGGAGCACCCTGAGGAAACCCACACAGACACGGGGAGAACGTGCAGACTTGGAACTGTGAAGCAACAGTGCTACCACTATGCTACCGTGCTGCCTCAGTATCTGAGGAGACGCGAATGGTGCTGAACATTGTGCAGTCATCAGCGAACATCCCTGCTTCTGACATTATAATGGAAGGAAGATCATTGATGAAGCAGCTGAACTTTGTTGGGCCTCGGACCCTGAGGAACCCCTGCACTGATGACCTGGAGCTGATATGATTGACTTCCAACCACAACCATCTTCCTTTGTGCCAGGTATGACTCCAACCAGTGAAGGCCTTTCCCATTGATTCCAGTTTTACTAAGGCTCCTTAATACCCAACTCGGCATCAACTCCATTTTCTTGCCTGCCACCGATAAACCTCAACTCTCTTATAGAGTCTTAGATGTTTACAGCATGGAAATAGGCCCTTTGGCCCAGTTTGTCCATGCCGCCCAGTTTCTGTCACTAAGATAGTCTGCATTTGGTACATATCCCTCTATATCCACCCTCCCCATGTAACTGTCTAACTGTTTTTTTAAAAGGAAAAAATTGCACCCGTCTCATCCACTGCCTCTGGTAGCTCGTTCCATATGCTCACCACCCTCTGTGTGAAGAAATTTCCCCTCTGGTGTCTTTTGTATCTCTCCCCTCTTACCTTAATGCCCTCTAATTCTAGACTTTTTTACCTTTGGAAAAAGATGTTGACTATCTACCTTATCTATGCCCCTCATTATTTTATAGACCCCCATAAGATCATCCTGAAGTCTCCTATGCTCCAGGGAAAAAAGTCCCAGCCTAACCAGCTTCTCCTTATAGATCAGACATCTTGTAGGTCAACAATCTGTCTAACTCCTCCTTGAATAGATTCAATTCAATGCATATCCAATGCTTTTTGGGATGGAGAATTCCTAGACTAACAGACTTCTGAGGAATGAAATTCTTCCTCACCCATCTTCAATGGGACCAGCACCCACTGCCGTAGAAGATCAACAACCTCCACTGGGCCACGGGTGAGTTGGCACTGCCCTCCTCAACCACCACGTGCCCGATGTCGACCCTGCCGAGCACCATACGTTCCTCAGCCCATCCGTGTCTAGTATTGCTACTCACGCCTGCCCCCTTTCCCACCTGGTTTAGCTCAGTGGGCTAGACAGCTGGTTTGTGATGCAAACAAGGCCAGCAGTGTGGGTTCAATACCCGTACCAGCTGAGAATTCTGAATTCTCCCTCCGTGTACCCGAACAGCCTCCAGAATGTGACGACTAGGGGATTTTCGCAGTTACTTCCTTGCAGTGTTAATGTAAGCCTCCTTGTGACAATAAAGGTTATTAATTAATTCATTCATTCACCCCTCTGCGATGCACGAAAGGTGGGGCTCACAATGCCCTCTCTGTCTCTCCGCAGGAGAAGTTGGTCACAACAGACGGAAGAGGGTGGTGGGGTGGCGGACATCAGAGTCCTCACCCCCCTTTCAAGGAACGGGCGCTGGAGGTTGCAGGGGTGGCCGAGGACAGATTGGTCACCGCCGTCAAGATTGGCGTCCAACGCAGAGATGAGGATCCACCACCCCCATCCAGATGACCTGCCACACGTAAGTTGTTAATGCCAGGCAGAATTATCCATTCTCCCATAGAATCTTCATCCGATGGTGCCGGCTCCCAAGAGAACACCTTGGAGGGGTACCCTGAGGAGACGACCATATTCGCGGCACAGCTGTTATTCCCACCCTCCACCAGCACAGAGATACACACTTCTGTGGGCAAAAGCAGTGGACAGGCTTCTGGGGCACATTCTGGTGAGCACCACACAGTTGCTGATGTACACCAGCTGGTTCACAGTCAGATGCTGATCCTTTGGACCAGGTTTACCAGGTGCTGTTTAGCTGATAAGGTGCAGCAGTGAGTTTCAGAGGATGGTGTCAGCGGCATTCCAGCAGGTCCTAAAGGCTACGGGCACAAGAGATGGTGCCGGCAATGCATGGCACCAAGGCCAACACTGCTTGGGTGGAGAATGCAGTCGAGAGCCTGGTACACGACGTTGGCAGCAAGAGTGGAGGTGTCCAATGTGTTGCTCAGTCAGTGACGGTCATAACTGAGGGCCTCAGCAGCATGTCCAAGTTGCTTGGGGTCGAGTCCCAGTTCCAAGTGGACCTTTCCGAGGCACTCCAGAGCATGGCCCAGTCTCAGGTGGGCATTGCCGAGGCACTCCAGAGCATGTCTCACTCTCAAACGAAAAAGAAAATGCTGGAAAATCTCAGCAGGTCTGGCAGCATCTGTACGGAGAGAAGAGAGAGAAAAGGGGCAGCACGGTAGCATGGTGGTTAGCATAAATGCTTCACAGCTGCAGGGTCCCAGGTTCGATTCCCGGCTGGGTCACTGTCTGTGCGGAGTCTGCACGCCCTCCCCGTGTGTGCGTGGGTTTCCTCCGGGTGCTCCGGTTTCCTCCCACAGTCCAAAGATGTGCGGGTTAGGTGGATTGGCCATGCTAAATTGCCCGTAGTGTCCTAAAAAGTAAGGTTGGGGGGGGGGGGGTTGTTGGGTTACAGGTATAGAGTGGATACGTGGGTTTGAGTAGGGTGATCATGGCTCGGCACAACATCGAGGGCCGAAGGGCCTGTTCTGTGCTGTACTGTTCTATGTTCTATGTTTCGAGTCCAATAACTCTACAGGACTCGAAACGTTAGCTCTTTTCTCTCCCTACAGATGCTGCCAGACCTGCTGAGATTTTCCAGCGTTTTCTCTTTCGTTTCAGATTCCAGCATCCACAGTAATTTGCTTTTATCCTATGTCTCACTCTCAGGTGGGCATTGCCGAGGCACTCCAGAGCATCAGCTCCCCTGATGTCACCCCCACCTCGATCTCCTAGGTGTTCCCCCCCCCCCCCACAAAGGTTCCGTAATGCATGGTCCACATTTGTGTGCACAAGTGCTAAACGGTACCACAGCAAGGTCTCCGAGATACGGGTGTTTGATCCCGCGCCGAGGGAGACTGTGGCGCGAACATATTTAGGTGACCTTAACTGTACATTTAAGTATGCAAATCTGGATCCCACCCAGTGAAGACGAGATCCAGATGGTGATGCCTCGCAAGAGGCGGAGACGCACCAGGCATCAGAAATCTCGTGAGAGGCCTCGCACTAGACTTAACAACCTCGTCGGATCACCAAGTCAGGCACAACAAGGCAGTACGATCGCGCCCATAATCTGATTTTATGGTGTCTCAGAAAGATATGAAGAAATGATGTGTAATTTAGACACATGTTTCAGGTTTTCTGGTCTGAAATTTCATAGAATTTACAGTGCGGAAGGAGGCCATTCGACCCATCGAGTCTGCTCCGCCCCTTGGAAAGAGCACCCTACTTAAGCCCGCACTCATTCCCCGGAACCCACCTAACCTTTTTGGACACTAACGGCAATTTAGCATGGCCAATCTACCTAACCTGCACATCTTTGGACTGTGGGAGGAAACCGGAGCACCCAAAGGAAACCCACGCAGACACGGGGAGAACGTGCAGACTCCGCACAGATAGTGACCCAAGCCGGGAATTGAACCTGGGACCCTGGAGCTGTGAAGCATCTGTGCTAGCCACTAGGCTACCCTTCTGCAAAGTATTTTCTCGGGAGTATACCAAAGTATTTCCTGGGGAGTATACCATATGAATTATCAAGAGAAGCACCTTAAAATAACTTTTCTTATATAGGTTAGCATGTGGAGACCTCAATATTCTAATACCTTCAAAAGTATAGAGCAAAACCCTTTGATGTAGATCAATGATTACATTTTAATGCCATGGGGAAGCAAACTTTATATGTCATTGGTAATTTAGTTGGCTGCAATATCTCAGAAACTCATGAAAAAGAGCATTGCTGGACAGAGCCATTCTGTTAGCCACCATCTGCGACAGGCAACAACATTCGGACTTGTGCCAGCTCCAGCTTAGGAAGTAATATTTAAAGTAATAGCAATTCCACGAGCACCCCATTCCACACTCAGACTGGGATTATTGAGGCAGAAGCATCCTCTAATTATAAAAATCCACAAATTTTACTTATTTCCCAACTCTACCTAAGCAATGTTTTGCAGAAGCCCCATGGCACACTTCCAGATGCTCCTATCCTGTCCAGATCACACATTAAAAATAGAAACAAGCAAAGAATAGAAACAAAAAAAGAAAAAATGCAACATCGGAATCCAAGTTCCCACTGAACATGACAGATGGTGTTTTTCCATTTCTAAACAGGATGGAATTTGCTTTAAGCACAATAAATTAGTGTCAAAGCACGGTGCATTCTACAGTTCCCTGTGCTGACTCTTTATTATCCCGCTCAATTTTCTGTGGCATTCTTAGAACTTTACAGCACTCTCTCTCCTCCCTTGCAAGAATATTGATTAAAAGTGCACACACTTAACAAGAACTCCAACTGCTAATTACAACAAGTAACTGAGAATGTGGTAAATAAGCTGTTCACAAGTCAACCTCTTGAAGAAAAATAGTGCCAGTTTTGATGGTCTATCATCATAGCCATTATCCATTGAAAAGGCAAGTTAGTGTAGAGACTGAAAGGCCATTGCCCCTGGCTGAAGAGACTATAAAAAAGAAACGTTATCTCAAGATAATGTGTTGGCCACATAGGATTAGGATTAGGTGAAATTTCTTACTGAGAGTTGCAAATCTTTGGAATTCTAGAGTGCTGTGGATGCACAGTCATTGAGTATATTCAAGGCTGAGATTAATGGATTTTTTGGCACTTAGCACATCAAAGAATATGGCACAGGATTGCAAAGTAGAGTTGGGTTAAAGCTTAACTATGATCTTGTTGAATAGTGGAGACTGGTCATGTGCTTTTAATCAATTTGCTTTCTGCTACATACAGAGATGCAGGAGGCCATGCAGCCCCTTCAGAGAATAGACCATGGCTGATCAGTGCTACAATCTTGTTAATGTGCCTTTGCCCCAAATCCCTCGAAACCAGGAGCGAACAAAATTCTAACAAGCTCAGGGGGATTGGGCATGAATGGAGGTAGGTGATGGAGAATAGAGGAGTCCCAATACAGCATTCCCTGCTCGAATGTTCCCATTCCCCGCCAGTCAAATAACGAGGTTCCAGCCATACTACGACAGAAACCCTACTATAATACGTTACCATATACTCTGAATAAGCCCACCTAGCCAGCCTAATGTTGTGGGACCTGCCTCTTCACCTTTTTTTCATCCAAAAAACATCCTCAATCCCAGAGATCCTTTAACCACAGGAGCTACATAACTCAGCTGGGTCACACATGACTCGCACATGCTTGCATTTCCAAAAGTAACAGGATCTCAAACTCCAAGGGCATGTAGAGCTCAATGAACAAAACCTTGGATAAAATCATATTTTCAAGAATTAACCTGGAAACTATCCTGGTCTCAATAATTAAGTTTTTCACCGGATAAACTTGCTGAGCTATTAAGGGTAGAAAACGTGGCACAGCAAAGTGAATTTGATATACAAGGGTAGTACAAGGAAAATATGTTGATGTAAAGAATGAAGCAAATCTTAACAAAATAATTAATCAAGATCATAAGAAATGGGAGCAATTGGTCATTTGTCCTCTGCAGCTTGCTGTGCCATTCAATAAGACCATATGGCTGATCTGACTGTGGCCTGAACTCCACTTCTCTGTCTCCCTCACACCACCTGTGCGCCCATAACCCTCAACCCTTATAGATCAAAAACCTGTCCAACTCAGCCTTGAATATATTCAATAACACAGCATCCACTGCTCTCTGGAAAAGAATTCCAAAGACTAATTAGCCCTCAGAGAAGTAATTCCTCATCATCTCCATCTTAAATAGAGACCCCTTCACCCCTTATTTTTAATCTCTTCCTCATACCTACTACAATTATGGGTTTACTATTAATGAAATAAAGGTCAAATGTTCACAGGTCATTGAATACAGCTGGAAAAGACTATAGACATTATTTAAGAACTTTGCACCATGTGGAGACATGTTGATTATTTTCAATATCACACCAAAATAATATCCAGACTTCAATGCTTCTCCCTCTGATATTGGCAGTAGTCTTTTTAAAAATAAATTTAGAGTACCCAATTAATTTTTTCCAATTAACGGGCAATTTAGCATGGCCAATCCACCTACCTTGCACATCTTTGGGTTGTGGAGGCGAAACCCACACAAACACGAGGAGAATGTGCAAACTCCACACAGACAGTGACCCAGAGCCGGGGTCAAACCTGGGACCTCAGCGCCGTGAGGCAGCCGTGCTACCCACTGCGCTACCGTGCTGCTCATTGGCAGTAGTCTTGACTGCTACAGATTCATACTGGGAGAAGTCATAGGATTTGTCAATTCATTGGTGTTTTTTAACTGCTTCAATATCGCGTAGGTCAAGGCACTGGAACTATGGTTGACATCCTGCAAAACATAGTGTTTTTCATTTTTTTGGTAAACTTATCTTCTAAATTCATCAACACTGCTCTTCTGATCATAGTTCAATGTTATTTTCACAGATTGGCACTGGCCAAATAAGACGCAACCCCATAATACTCACCATCCTTCAACAATAGCTGTCAGCTTTTTTAAAAATAAAGTTAGATTGGCCAATTCATTTTTCCAATTAAGGGGCAATTTGGCGTGGCCAATTCACCTAGCCTGCACATCTTTTAGGTTGTGGGAACAAATCCCACGCAAAAACGGGGAGAATGTGCAAACTCCACACGGACAGTGACTCAGAGCCGGGTTCGAACCTGGGACCTCGGCGCCGTGAGGCAGCAGGGCTAACCCACTGCGCCACCGTGATGCCCAGCTGTCAGCGTTAAGATGAGAACTGAATGTAATAAAACTTTGTGACGGAACAGAACAAGTAGCATTGCTTTGTATTTTCTTCCAGCTGCATGACTACCAGAATTGTGATGTTCTACAAAATCCCATCCTGATGGCCGAATGTTCTAGAAAGAAATCTTCATTAACTGAATTGCCTCTCTTAGTGTTTCAGCAGAATACTTGAAGCCCACTTCCAGCTCATGATCAGAAATAAAGCTAAATGATTGTACCTCCAACTCGGCCTTCAAGCATTCAGCAAGAATTGATGGAGGTCATGAATAATAATTCCAATCGTTCCGAGGGAACACCGTTACAGGGGCCGGGATTCTCCCCTACTTGGTGGGGCGGGGGGTCCCGGCGTATTGAAGTGGCGTCAACTACTCTGGCGTCGGGTCTCCCCAAAGATGCGGAATTCTCTGCACCTTTAGGGGCCAAGCCCTCACATTGAGGGGCTAGGCCCGCGCCAGAGTGGATGCCGCTCCGCCGACCGGGGCGAACGGCCTTTGGCGCCCCGCGAGCTGGGGCCGAAGGGCCTTCGCCGGCCGGCGGAAGTCCGCGCATGCGCCAGTGCATCAGCGGCTGCTGATGTCATGCCGCGCATGCGTAGGGGAGGGCCACGATCGCGGGCCAGGCCACCGTGGGGGCACCCCCTCCGGTGTCAAATTGCCCCGGGCCCCCCCCCAGGACCACGGAGCCCGCCCACGCCGCCAATCCCGCCGGCACCAGAGGTGTTTTGATTCCCGCCGGCGGGAGAGGCCTGTCAGCGGCGGGACTTCGAGCCATCGATTCCCGCCCCCGCCGATTCCCGGGTGGCGAAGAATTCGAGCCACGGCGGGGGCAGGATTGACGCTGGCCCCGGGCGATTCTCTGACCCCTCGGGGGGTCGGAGAATTCCACCTAGGGTTCCTGCACACTATCCACCAGCCCAGATATTTTACAGAAGAAAATATTATTTTCTCAATATTTCTCTGGTATTCTGTTGAGCAGGATTGTGGGGGCTGTGTGGGTGTGCCTGTGTGTGTGACTAATTTAATTAATCTGAAGATGGATGGGCTACATGATTTAAAGCATCAAAGGGGCTAGGTGTAAAAGCATGTATTTGAAGTGGAGATGGCCAAGTTAAGAGGTGCTACAAGTAAACACAAATGGGACAAATTTGCATCAGGAGATAAGTGAGGAACTGAATTTTAGTTGTTAACTTTCAAAGGGAACTAAAAGTCTTTACAACTTTGAAATGGTCCTATGTTGGAAAATATTATTAAGTGGGGGCAATAGAGAACATGAAATAGCTTTATATTCTGAGGACAGTTAAGTTCAGAGAGCTGCTGCAAACAATAAAGATGAAAGAGGTAAAATATATTTAAAGAGAGGTTGTGAACTATGCAAGTGAAGTGACAATGTAAGATCCTGAAGAGAATGCTGTGCAGGGACGGAACTATAAAAGTAGAAGTGAAGCAGTTTTCGGCCACCCCATAGAAGTGTCGGTTTTGTTTAAACCCTTGGATTTGCACAGGGGAGAGAGAGGAGATAAGCTCTGTGACATACCTTACCTGTGGCAACAAAGGATGTCTTCTAGTAAATTTGCTGACAGATTAAATATCTTTAGGGACTATTGCCTAAAGGGGGAGTTTGTTTGTGAATCTAACCAAGGGAAGATTTAAGGAGCCTTCACCAAGGCTCCTTAGGCAGCTTCTTCCAAACCCACAACCACTGCCATCAAGAAGAACAAGGGCAGAATATACCAGAGAACCCCACCACCTGGAGCTTCTCCTTCAAGTCACTCACCATCCTGACTTGGAATTATACTGCTGTTCCTTCACTGTCACTGGGTCAAAATCCTGGAACTCTCTCCCAAACAGCACTGTGGGTGTACCTACACCACAGGGACTCCAAGAAGGCAGCTCACCACCACCTTCTGAGGGTCAACTGGGGATGTACAATAAATGCTGGCCTAGCCAGTGACGCCCACATCCTGTAAATTAATTTTTAAACAATGTCCAATTTTGCTGAAACTATGGCATCATCGATTGTAATTGTACAGCGTTCCTTTTAATCTACCTTCAAGCTTTTGCAAAAATGTTATTTTGATATCTCTACTTGAAGTGACACCAAATAAGCCAGTACCAAGTTCATAAATGACACTGTGTGATTGCTAAGTTGGAGAGTTGGTGCAGATACAATGGGCCAAAAGACCTCATTTTGGGGTGTAACAATTGCAATCATATATATTATTGAATGAAGTATGTTAACATCTACATGCAAACCATCAATAACACCATAAGTTGCTAACACTAACAGGCTGTGCAATTATGTTGTCTGATAAACTAAATTCTGCTGCAAACAATACCTGATCAGAAATTATTCTATTTTCTAAACAGCTGTTGAGATGAAAAAACGTACAAGTTACCATCAGAATTTATATCAGAAATCCAAAAATTGCTATGGCAATCCTCAGCACACACCTGATTAATAGGAGAAGGCAGAAACCATTTTACCCCAGGCAAGTTAACTCCAAAATAAGATGTAGTTTCCATCATGTGAAATTAATAAAATATAATGCAGTCTACCTCATTTTTGATCGAGAAAATCCAAACAGTGTATCTCATTAAATGAAATGTTATTTTTGGGACCCTAGCCAAGCTGTTGTTAATATCTCCCTGTGCTCGTCAGCATTCAGTTGATATATTTAAGAACTGGAAACATATACAAATCTACCCCCTTGGCTACATCATTTTTATTCCAAAAGCGTTTCTTTTTAAAAGCTGCTCTGGTTTCGGGTTGACGTCCATAACTCAATGGAACAAAAATGTAATTCAGCTCTGAGCATGAGAACATACAATTAAATTATATCACTTGGAATTTTTTATCTGCTTTCATTAAGCATCTTTTCAAGTCAATTAATGTCAGTCAACCTTAGAGCCATTCAGGAAGAGAGAAATACGAGAGTTGCGACAATTTCTCATCAGTTATTGGAGTCTTCGACATTAACTCCTCTTTCTCATGACAGAAAATGTATACATATCTCTTCCTGGTGAGAGAATGAGGGGCAAGAAAGATCCTTCAACAGAAGAAGGAAGCTCATTACCATTAATTTAGGAATGGAAAACTCCCATTTCTTAAGTTAACCAAGAAAAGATAAGATCATTACATCGCTATAGAAAGAAATAGCTTGCATTTATCATTTTCCCCAAGTATCTCAAAATGTTTCATTATTATCAAAGGAAAATACTGCAGCTGTTGGAAATAAAAAGAGAATGCGCTGGAAAAACTGCAGGACTGGCAGCACATGTGCAGAGAGAAACAGAGTTGACGTATTGAGTCTTCGGAATTGAAGATGGGGGCGAGATTCTCCCCCACTTCCGGGGCCGATTCTCCCCCACGGGCGGGGCTAGGAGCGCGGCCCCGTGCGTCACGGCCTTGACAACGGTCATCAAGGCCGCACGACAAGCGTCACGCCGGCTGACGCACCCGATGATGTCAGCCGCGCATGCGCAGGTTGGACAACGCCAACCTGCGCATGCGCAGTTGCCGACTTTTCCCTCAGCCGCCCCGCAAGACGTGGCTGCTTGATCTTGCGGGGTGGCGGAGGGAAAAGAGTGCGTCCGTTATGGACGCACGGCCCGCGATCGTGGGCACCGATCGCGGGCCTATACCCCCCTTGGCACTGCCGTAGTACCGCCGTGCCAATCGGGCCCCCAGATGCCCCAAACAGGCATCTGGCGCCCGTTTCACAACGGCAGCAAGCAGGTGTGTTTGCTGCAGTGTTGAAACGGGCGCGAACGCCCGGCCGCTCGGCGAGCGGCGATTCGTGGCGTGGGTCGGGGAGACTAGCGGGAGGACGTGAAAAATGTCAGGAGGCCCTCCCGCTATTCTCCCACCCGGCGTGGGGGGCGGAGAATCGCACCCAGGGTCCATGCTGTTGAAAAAGCGGGGAAGGGGGAGGTGGGACAAAAGGGAAGATCAGAGAGCAGGGGAGATTAAAATCAAAGATGTCATGGAGCAAAGGGCAAAGGCCATGGCTGTGGTAAAGAAACAAAGCATTGGTCCAGAGTTAGCATTAATGACAAAATAAAGAATGGCTGTGTGACAGTAAAATATGAAAATAAGATACAGACTGGCACTTGGCAAAATGATATGGGAGACAGAGCTGATGGCTGGAATTGCTCAACTCAATGTTGACTCTCGGAAGGCTGTAAAGTGCCTAATCAGAAGATGAGGTGATGTTCCTCATGCTAGTGTTGGGATTCACTGGAACATTGCAACATGCCAAGAGCAGAAATAAGAGCACTTCAGCTCTCACCCCTTCCACTCCCCGCAGAACCACTTTTTCCTCACTTCCCACCCACCTCCATATTTAAAGGATTATTCTGGCATTTCTGCCATCTCCAGCATGGTGCCAGCACCAAAGACATCTTCTCTTCCCTGCACTTCTGCATTAAAATGGCAAGCAACCAGGAGGGTGGTGATCATGCTTGCGGATGGTCTGAGCAGAGGTGTTCAGCCAAGTGGTCACTCAGTCACCGTTTGATCTCCCCAGTCTAGAGGTGACTGTATTGTGATCAGTGATATGATCCCAGTTCTGAAACGTTCCGAAATGAGTTGTACCTCCACAACAATTTAATCCACTCCTCTATCACCCATTATCTCATCCCCTTCTCAAGATACCTTTCCATGCAATCGTATCCATGTAACACCTGCCCTTTAACCTCCTATCTCCTCATTGTCCAAGGCCCAAAACACTTTCCAGCTGGAGCAGTACTTGTACTTCTTTCAAATTAGTCTACTGTATCCACTACTGTCAGGGCGCAGATGACATTTTATCTATGATTGTATTTTTGGATATTCATAATAAGGTATAGATTTAAGACAGTTTAATTTACTGTTTCTGCCTAAGAAAAGGTAAAACTCGAGCTATATTCAAATTAAACAAAGGTGTTTGCGTTTCAGTTCAAACTGCGTCTGCATTGTGCTGAGAGAGTTTACAACGTGAAATGTAAACATGAGCTTGGAGAAAGAATGAGCTGCTGCTTAGCAAACAGGGGCCAACTTTAAGAAAACAACCTGTGTTTAACTGAACTCAAAAGGCAGTTGGAGCTAGGAACCTAGAGAATAAATAACTCTCAATTTTGCCAGAAGCAGGAGTAATGGGAAAAAAGTAAGCCCAGAAGCTAAAGGACAGTTAGTTCCAGAACTAGAGAATGAAAATAAATTTCCAGGAAAACTGAAGTTAAAAGGAATAAACACGAGCTGCAATTGAAACAAGGCACTGTTTGTTAGAGTTAAAGTCAGACGTGGGAACCGGAGAGCTGATGAAGCTGGTGAGAGCAAAGCGGCATACCTGAAACTCAGAAGGTTTGGTGTCTTACTTCCAGTTTTTGAAACAGTAGTATTTGTCATAATATACACCAGTATATCATGGTGCAGACACATACTGATGGACACGCACAGGGATCAATCAACATGTACAAACACCGCAGCCAATCACCAGTTAGAATACACACACTATAAAGGCAGAGGGCACCACGGTTCCCACTCATTCTGGGTGCTGCCTCTCAGTGTAACAAGAACTCATCCAGCCCAGCACAGACTCACAACACGTGCTGAGAGAATCAACTGGTTCGGACAAGGCTTAGGTCTCTAGTTTAAGTTAGCATCATTTAGACCCACAGTCATCGTGTGTTAGTTAGTTAGAAGTAGTTAATAAAATTGAGTTCAACCTTCATCAGTGTTGAAAGTGTCTGTTCATCTCTCAAGTCTACACTAGCCAACACTTCAGTATTCTGTCGGGGGCTGAGTACCTGAGAGTTTGTGTGGAAGTTTGGATGCACGGATTGACAAAGGAATACCGAAAGGAAGTTGGAATCCCTGGAGGAGGATGCGTGGTGATAACAACTGAGGGAAAGCATTGATTGAAAGAAGATTTTAAGCATGTCTCTTTGAGAAGGAAGTTTGGAAACACTCATGTGACAATCACCTGGGGGGAGTTTGAGGAGAAATCCAAAAACATCAATTGAGTGGCATCTGCCACTGGATTTCAGAGTGGGGTGTTGTCGGACCACTGTCAACCTGTTGGATTACAGGAACTGTGTGTTAATGGAGAATATTGTACTGCAAGGTATATGTTTCTATCTGTGTCATCCTTAAAATCTGTATACATTAGTGAAGATGAATGGAGGTGCAGCATTATTTTATTATAGTCAACCATTTCAAGAAATGTTTTTTTACTGGTAAAAGCTAATGGGCAATCCTGTGACTCTTTCTTCCATGTTTTCTAAAACATAAAGTTAAAGTTACAGTCTTTTGAGCCAGGGAACTTCCTGACCAGTAGTAACATCAACTGGGATCCTAACACTGATCACAATGCAGTTACCTCGTGACTGGGGAGATCAAACGGTGACCGAGTGACCACTTGGCTGAACACCTCTGCTCAGACCATCCGCAAGTATGACCACCACCCTCCTGGTTGCTTGCCATTTAAAATCAGAACATTGTTCTCATGCTGAACCCTCCCCGCTCCCACCTTAATTGGGAACAGTTTTCCCAACATTAGGAATCTGATGCGGGCATTTCTGGCTAATTCTCCTGGCAACCGCCCACCCCTCACAATCACGCCCACTCCAGCGGGCTTAATTAAATTCCGACTGTGCTTTACATTCACTTGAATGAGCAGACACAGGCTTGATTTAACATGTCTTCCAAAAGACACGAGAATGTCAGCCACATGTCCTGCAGAGGAGCTTGAAACCACAGCAATGTTATTTCAAGGCCAGTGCTGCTGGAGCCAAGCTGGTACATTGAACAAACAGTGGGGCTGCAATTTGTTCTAATTTAACAAAACACCAAAGCCTTCATTACGCATCATAATAGAAGGGACTCTCATTGTCTCCTGGATGAAAGTCTTGAACTCTTTGTTTTGGACTTACAGGACAACAAAATCACAACCATAGACATAAAGGCAATGCAATAAACAGAGCATGAATTGATTCAAAACCCCTTGTGCTCTGCAATTTAGTAACAACAGGAAGAGGCCTATGGAATCAGGAGATTACTTGTGTAAGACTTTATTCTTCAAACTGCTGGATAATAGGGGCGACAAATAAAACCACTTTGGGATGCAGTACAGGTGCTAAATGCCAGTTGCTGTTGAGTATGCATAATAAAGGTTTCACAGTAAGCAGCAGACACTAAGTTCAGGGTTCGCAGTCTCCGAATACAGGGTAGGCCATTTAGGACTGAGATGAGGACAAATTGCTTCACTCAGAGGGTGTTTGTTGAACCTGTGGAATTCTCTAACACAGAAGGCCATGGAAGACAAATCACTGAGTGCATTTAAGAAGGAAATAGATAGATTTCTAGTCTGCAAAGATGGCAAGGGGTATAGGGAGAAAATAGGAATATGGTATTGAGATAGGGATCAGCCATGATCATATTGAATGGTGGCACAGGCTCAAAGGGCCGAATGGTCCACTCCTGCTCCTAGTTTCTATGTATGTTTCTGGCTATCTATTTTCTAGCTCACATGATTATTTTAGAAGGTTATAAACTAACCAACCACTCTAGGGCTATTATTCGCTCAGAATACCTGCAGCCCGCTTGATTGGCTCCCCATCCACAAATATTCACTCCCTCCATGCACAGTAGCAACTGCATGTACCATCTACAAGATGCACTTCAGCAACTCACCAATAGCTCCTTCGGCAGCACCTGCCAAATCTGCGACCTCTACTATCTAGAAGGATGAGGGCAGCAGAGACTTGGGAACATCACCACTGGGAAGTTCCCCTCCAAGATATTCACTATCCTGGCTTGGAATACATCGCCATTCCTTTACTGTCATTGGGTCAAAATCCTGGAACTCCCTCCCTAATAGCACTGTGGGTGCAGGTCATTATCATCTTCTCAAGGGCAATTAGGGATGAGCAATGAATGCTGGCTCAGCCAGCGACACCCACAGCACATAAATGAATTTTTAAAAATTACCTGTACACTGGTATCTATGTTCCCTAAATGGTTAAATCATTAAAAAGTACCCAGCTGTTCAGAATTTGACACATGATTTAAAAAAACGTGCATCATTATCTAGCCCACACATAATTTAACAAACATCAGAATATTGTTATTCGTTAAAATAAATCCAACCGTGCACATTTTTTAAAATACGCATTCACACTAACTGCTTCTACTTTGGAGTTAAGAAAACCCACACTGGAGAAGTATTTTTTGTAACATTTTGACAGCTGGTTAGTCTTATTGAAGCATGTTTAATATGTAAAACATTCAGATTAATTCTCTGCACAGTAAACTACATGTCCAGGTTTCAAAATAGATTTCATCTGTCAACTGTTTTATAAGGAATTAGGAGGGTGCTGAATTACTTGTTTCAAGTAAAATTATTTTTCTTGTGATCTTCAAGCATATCAATCCAACTAAATCATAATTCAACAATATCGTGAAAGAAAAGGCTCTGGTTCAACCAGTCTTTTCTGAGAATTCAAACCTTTAGACACTGATTGCTTCCCTCAGTGGTTGGAAAAGTACATCTTTCAAGCGAAGTGTAAATAAATATTGCATGGCTATGGGAAGAGAACGGAACAATGGGATTTATTTTGGGATTGCAGGAACAAGCAGTTTAGGCAAGCTTAGCTAATAGCCCTTTCCGTGTTGTGAATCTATGGTCTTGCCCCGATTAGAGCCGATTTGCTGAGATGCTGTGGAGACTGGGCTGTGAGGAGCTCTGATTGGGAAGCCATGGGAACAGGAGTAGGTAATTCAGCCCTTTTCATAGAATTTACAGTGCAGGAGGCCATTCAGCCCATCGAGTCTGCACCAGCTCTTGGAAAGAGCACCCTACCCAAGCCCACACCTCCACCCTATCCCCATAACCCAGAAACCCCACCCAACACTAAGGGCAATTTTGGATACCAAGGGAAATTTAGCATGGCCAATCCACCTAATCTGCACATCTTTGGACTGTGGGAGGAAACCGGAGCACCCGGAGGAAACCGATACACACACGGGGAGAACATGCAGACACCTCACAGACAGCGACCCAAGCCGGGAATCGAAGCTGGGACCCTGGAGCAGTGAAGCAATTGTGCTAACCACTATGCTACCGGTCCTTATTTTTAGGCTGTGAGCCCTGCTGAGTCTCTCCCACAAGGGGAAACATCCTTTCAGCATCCACCCTGTGAAACCCACTAAGGATCATTATTTCAATAAAGTCACCACTCATTCTTCTAAACTCTAGTGGATACAGGCCCTCCTTATTCAAATCTTCTTCATAAGATAACTCCTTCATCCAAAATTGGGAATACCTACTCTGAATTGCTTCTAATGCAAATATATCCTTCTACAGATAAGGAGACCAAAACCATATGTGGTTCTCCGCTGAGTTTGCCCCCATGCTGTGGCCTTGTGATAATCTCACTAAGGCCAGTCTTCCGACAGCATGCCCTTTGACTTACTCATCAGAAAAAGGCTGCAGCCGCAGTTTACAGCATACAAGTCCAAGCCCAGGGACCGAAAGAACACTGCCGGCTTGAAGCAGTGGATTTTAAACTCCCACTGCTCATTTCCTATTGGGTGACCTCTCACCCACTCAATAGGGAAGTTCATACTCCACGAAGCCCACGAGGAAATCTATTGATGATCCCCATGTCCTTCATGGTCACCATAATATCCCTCCTCCCTTAACTCAGTTTCCCCCCCAGCACACCCACTGCAAGAAAGTCCCTTCCACTGCTTAGCAATCAGTTTGAGGTCAATGGTGGATGAGACCGGATCTGGTGGTGTGAAAAAATTGGGGGCCTTTGTTTCAGGCGAGAGAGCCAATGTAGGTTCCTTTTCGGGTTTCGCTTCAGTTGGGGCACCAGCTTCCTCTGCTTCCATCTCAGTGTCCGTGTCCCATTACTCGGAGGAAAGGGCATGGGTCTGCTTTGAACCGTTGCCCGGTTCATGGGCGGTAATGAAATTTGCTCAGGGGTGGAATCCTGCTCAGGGGCAGACTCCCTGCTCCCGAAGTGGTCCAGGTATTTCTTTACGACCTTGTCCTGGACCTTCACTTTGTATGACACTGGCCCCGTTTCCTCAATTGTGATTTCAGGGACCCAGCTGAGAATATCTCCCAAGTTCCTCAGGTAAATATGATCGCCATTTGAATGTTCTTTCTGTTCTTTAAGGCGTAATTTATTTTCTGGTTCTCTTATTGGAACTCCACACTCCCCGCCAAGTTTGGGAATAGTTGGCTTCGTCTTGCATGAAGCTGCCATCCCATTAACAGTTCCACTGGGGCGATTCCTGTTGTTGCATGACAAGTGCTCTGATAGTCAAACAGAAACTGTGCCAATCTGGGGCGGGATTCTCCCCTACCCGGCGGGGGGTCCCGGCGTAGCGGAGCGGCGCCAACCACTCCGGCGTCGGGCCTCCCCAAAGGTGCGGAATTCTCCGCAACTTTGGGGGCTAGGCCCGCGCCGGAGCGGTTGGCACCATGCCGACTGGCGCCAAAGCCGGCACCAACGGCCTTTGACGCCCATCGCCCGGCGCTGACGTCACCACCGGCGCATGCGCGCTGGGGATTCTCTTACGCCTCCGCCATGGTGTAGGGCGTGGCGGAAGAGAAAGAGTGCCCCACGGCACTGGCCCGTCCGCCGATTGGTGGGCCCCAATCGCGGGCCTGGGCAGCGTGGGGGCACCCCCCAGGGTCCGATCGCTCACGCCGCCGATCCCGTCGCCACCAGTGGTGGTTCAAACCTCGGTGGCAGGAGAGGCCTCCCAGTGGCGGGACTTCGGCCCATCGCGGGCCGGAGAATCGCCGTAGGGGGCTCGCCGCTCGACGTGGCGCGATTCCCACACCCGCCAATTCCCGGGTGGCGGAGAATTTCTGCCACGGCGGGGGCGGGATTTTTGGCGGCCCCGGGCGATTCTCCGACCCTGCGTGGGGTCGGAGAATTTTGCCCCGGTCTCTATCGATGCTGCAGGTTGTTTCTTTGTGCCAGTTTTAAAGTTTGCACCACCCGTTTCACCAACCATTTGATGATGGTGGTACGGTGTTCTTCTGATATGCCTGATGCCACTTGATAGCACGAAGCTCTGGGACTCTCTACTGGCAAAGACAGTGCCATTATTGCAAACCAGGACTTATAATAATAATAATCTTTATTGTCACAAGTAGGCTTACATTAACCCTACAATTAAGTTACTGTGAAAATCCCCTCGTCGCCACACTCCGGCACCTGTTCGGGTACACTGAGGAAGAATTCAGAATGTCCAGATTACCGAACAGCACGTCTTTCAGGACTTGTGGGAGGAAACCGGACCACCCGGAGGAAACCCACATAGACATAGGGAGAACGTGCAGACTCCGCACAGACAGTGACGCAAGCCGGGAATCGAACTTGGGGCCCTGTGTAGAAACTGTTGTAGTTTCTCGACTGTAGCTTGGGAGATCATGGAGCCCATGTGGTGTATACCTTACCATTTGGGTGTGCATCTGCCAGGATCAAAAACATGGAACCCATAAAACATCCGGCAAAGTTCACATGTATTCATACCCATGGCCTGCCAGACCACTCCCATGGATGTTGCAAGGCCGAGGGAGATTTTTATTCCCCTGACATAGATCGCACCATCTCACCATGTCCATGATGTCAGAGTCAAGCCCAGGTCACCAGACATAGTTCCTGGTGAGCACTTTCGTTTTCGATACTCCAGGGTGGCTATAATGTAGTTTATAAGTATCAGACGCTGTCCTGGGTAAGGGATAACTACTCGGGACCACCAGAGAATGTTACCGTCCTCATTACTGAGCTCCTCTTTCTTAGTCAGACAAGGTTTCATGTGCAGTGGTTAGCACTGGGACTACGGCGCTGAGGACCCGGGTTCGAATCCCGGCCCTGGGTCACTGACCTTATGGAGTTTGCACATTTTCCCCATGCCTGCGTGAGTTTCATCCCCACAACGCAAAGATGTCCAGGTTAGGTGGATTGCCAATGCTAAATTGTCTCTTAATTGGAAAAAAATAATAATAATTGGGTACTCTAAATTTATTACAAAAAGAAACAAAGATCAGGGCTTCATTTCTTCTGAGGGTTGTCCTTGGGATCCGCCAATCAGAATGATGGACTTTCGTTAAGATACAGTTGGATCTTTTTGCATTCAGGCATTAATTTGCTTTGCGGACACCAGCAAAGTCTTTAAACCATTTAGGGTCATCGCGACCTCTTCCAATGCTGGTAAAGGAACCAGGCTTGTGGGCCATGGGAGGAGACTCAATTCTTCAGCGTTAGCTGTTTGGATTCCAAGGCAGTGCTCTAAAAGGTATTCATAAGCATTCATCGGCTGCAAATAACAGAGTCCAACACTGTATTCGGTGGAGGCACAGGGGGAACTAACTGCCTTAGCCTCTTTAAAAAGTCCCAATAAGGGCTTGTGGTCAGTTACTCTGATGAAACGCCTACTATAGTCGTATTGGTAGAATATTTTATATTACCCCAAACACGACCGCCAAATCAAATTTCTCAATTTGAGAATACCTCCGCTCAGCATCTATAAGAGTCCTGGATGCGTTGGCATAGGGCCTTTCTGTTCATTTTTCCAGCGGTGTGAAAATACCCCCCCCCCCCCCCCCCCCCCCCATTCCCGTAAGGAGAAGCGTTTCATGTCAAAACGAGTTCCTTCTTAGGATCAAATGGCCAATGAATTAGATGACAGCATTTATTGTTTAAATTTATTGACAGCCTGCACCTGTCATAGTATGGGAGTACTATGGTACTCCCATAGTAGGGTATTCAAGAAACGTATTAAGCCAAATACGTTTTGTTGCTCAAGCTGACTTATTAAAAGTTCACAATCTTATGTGTGCAACAGCATACATTTGACAATGAGTTTGTGGCAATTTTGATAATGTTTAAATGTTGACATCCCACATGACCCCAATCACATCTGTTTACGGGGATTAAAACTGCCTCGGGCTCTAAGGGAATGCACTGGATTCATAGTTCAGCCACAATGAACCTTTCCTGCTAACAATGTCTGAAGAATTTGAACCAAAATGAGTTAGAGGCTGTCCCAATCCAATTCTCAGTGACATGTGCCCATTGCACAAACTGTTAATAGATCAGTGCTGCTGTCGAGAGCTCAGTCAGACTATTTACACGGGTGTGTGGGAAATGGAAATGTCGGACTGATACAACAGAGATGGTCTGTATCAAGGAGGAGTTTTCATGTGCAACTAACAGGCGTTTTATTTGACTTAAGGGCAAATAAATGGTCAGCAGAGGCCAATTTATTTTTCACCAAACCAGCGCTATACTTGAGCTCCAATTAATTGGGACTGTGGAGAGGGAACTTGAAAATTGCTTGATGTTGATTTTGGTGCAGAAACTGAAAAGATTACAGTCTCACAGAAAAAGACAGTGCTACGTCAGGTAAAAAGGAAACTAGAAACAAGGATATTTAAACATAATAAAAGTAAATGTTTCTAGTACTACAACAGTGTAAGAAAGGATGAAGTTGAGGATGAACAATAAATAAATAAATAATGGGGGGAATTCTCCCAAAGAGTTTCGAAGTGTGGTCTCCGGTGAAAATCGAGGTGCAATCCAGATCGCAATCCACCCACACTTAGAATTTTTTTTTGGAGTGGGTCGAGTTTTACATCTGCACGGAGAGAGTTGGGGCCTAAACGTGCAGACGAGCCCAGCTTCATGGAGATTTGGGTTCCCTTTAAGAGTCAAGGCACCCCCCCTCCCAACCAGCATCAGGGCATCAGTCATTTCCCCCCCCCCCCCCCCCCGCCCAGCCACCCCCATCCTCGCAGGCATCAACACCCTCGACCTGTATCCCCCTCACCACAAGGATCGCTGGCATTGGGACTCCGTCATGGATCTCCATTCAGACCCCTCAATCAGCGGTACCAGCTACTCACCCCCCCAAACTCCCCCAAGTGAGCGGCATCTCGCTAATGGGGGTCACCAGATGCCCCACCCCCTTCATGCCTCTCCCCCTTTCTGGCCCTATCCTTTGCAGTGCCAGGGGCAGCGCCCTGGCAC
This sequence comes from Scyliorhinus canicula, assembly GCF_902713615.1. NCBI lineage: Eukaryota > Metazoa > Chordata > Chondrichthyes > Carcharhiniformes > Scyliorhinidae > Scyliorhinus > Scyliorhinus canicula. The sequence continues at coordinate 160,067,056 of NC_052147.1, read as the reverse complement.
AGCCCTGCCATGTCCCCGACCACCGAGGGTCTCTAGCCCTCCCCGCGCTTGGAATACCAGGAGCCAGGAGAATCCGTTTGAAACTCACCCAGCATACATAAATACTGATTCAAATATGTAATATAATAATAATAATAATCACTTATTGTCACACGTAGGCTTCAATGAAGTTACTGTGAAAAGCCCCTAATTGCCACATTCTGCCGCCTGTTCGGGGAGGCTGGAACGGGACATCATCTTACATCATCTTCAGCAGGACAGGAGATTCTCCCGTTTAGGCATTTAGGGGTTCTCCCGCCATTCCCTCAGCATGACAAGATGTGCACCGGTCACAACGCGGCCAGAGAATCACACCAATAAATGAAATATTTTCAAGTGTTTACTATGGAACACTCCAGTAACATGCCATTTACAAATTGAAATAATCTTTGAAGACATCAACAGTGAAATCTTAAAAAAGACTAAACATTCTCAAGACAAAGAACAATGAACGATACAGCACAGGAATAGATCCTTCGGCCCTTCAAGGCTCTGCCGATGATGTGTCCTATCTAGACCAACTGCCTGTATCCTTCTATACCCCGTCTGTTCATATGTCTATCCAGATAAGTCTTAAAGATCGCTAACACTTCTGCCTCAACCACCTTACTTGGCAGTGCATTCCAGGCCACCACCACCCTCTGTGTAAAAAACTTCCCCCACACATCTCCACTGAACCTATTACCTCTCACCTTGAACTTGTGCCCCTTTGTAATGATATAAATACCTGAGAATGGGAGGTACCCATTCCAATATTCAGTTTAAAAAGCAGTCCATCAACAGGCTGTTCATCTCTATGAATATCTCACACTATTGCAAGTGGTACCACAGTAGAGTGCTAATTGTTTCTTGACAATCCCAGTGACTGGATGAAATAAAATTTATTTTCATGGGAACATCAGAAGCGCAATTCAATCAAAGATGTTCCAAGTGTCATTTTGGGCGAGTTTGGCCGGGCGTTCCTCACTGACCTTTTGGGCGAGATCCACACCTCTATTCAACCACACAAGTCATTTATTGGGTCTTGGGGAGTTTCTCCCCGGTCAAACCCACACCTAGAAATATTTTCAGCAGTGGAGAGATGAACACACCAGTAAGACCAGATCCTCAGAGATTGGGCCATCATTTTGGAAGAGTGCCCTAACCTCTAAGTTAGCTTGAGGGTTCTCCACACCCCCATGGTCAATGTCACCCTCCATACACATGGGCATTACCCCTCGAAGTGAGGACACCCCATTACGGGGTCGCTGAGGGCTCTCTCCCTTTTCAGGCCTCCTCAGTCCCCCCTTCTGAGTCTCCCCCTTTCAGCAAACCCACACTTCACCCCCAACCTTCATTAGGCCCCTTCAAACCACCCCGATCTGCCCTTTCGTGTGCATGTCCCCTCCCCCCCCCCTCCCTCTCAGGCCTATACCAGTGTCACACTGGCAGTGCCCCTGTCAGCCTGGCAGTACCACCGAAGCACCTTGGCAGTGCCTGGGTAGCAGAGCCAAGGTGCCAGAGGGAGAACCAGGGGGCCACCTTATCCTCTGCCCAACCACCCAGGGGTCTCCAAAAGCTTGGGCGACCCCCAGGTGTCATTAGGCCTGGTCCACGTTTGTGTGGATCAGTACTAAACAGCGCGTGGTAGAGTCCTCGCTGGAGAGGCCGTTAGTTTCCAGACCCCGGGGGATTACGGGGCAGACATATTGATTTAAAAAATTTAGAGTAACCAATTCAGTTTTTCCAATTAAGGGGCAATTTAGTATGGCCAATCCACCTAGCCTGCACATCTTTGGTTTTGGCGAAACCCACGCAAACACAGGGAGAATGTGCAAACTCCACACGGACAGTGACCCAGAATCAGGATCAAACCTGGGACCTCGGTGCCGTGAGGCAGCAGTGCTAACCACTGCGCCACCGTGGTGTCCAGGGGACAGACATATTTAAATGAGCCGTATGGCTGATTTGAATATGTTAATCTGATCTTGCCCAGCGTGTACAAGATCCTGATCGTGAAGTGTCACGAGGTTCAGATGAATCTTGCGAATCATGCATCGAGAATCACGCGCGTGGCCTCTGGTGAGATTCATCGGCCTCGTCGCATCACCAAGTCGGGTGCAACGAGTTAGTTAAATCGCCCTCGGTCTGCCCTTGAAAGTTGATTTTGGGTAAATGTGAATAAAGAGAAGCCCAAATTGTGACACTTAATTAGCTTCACAGAATTAGAATCACAGAACCTTACAGTGCAGAAGGAAGCCATTTGGCCCATTGAGTCTGCACTGGACCTGTAAAAGAGCATTCTACCTGGTCCCACTCCCCGGAGCCTTGGAAATGATTTTGTACCAGATAACAATCCAATTCCATTTTCAATGCCTCAATCGAACATGCCACCACCACCCTCTCAGAAAGTTAATTCCAGACTCTGAGTCAAACAATTTTTTCCTCACATCAGTTCTACTCTTTTGCCCATTATTTTGAATCTGTTCCCCCTAGTTCTTGATGTACTGTGGCGACTAGGGGCTTTTCACAGTGACTTCATACTTGTGACAATAAAAAGTTATTATTATTGAGAGGTAACAGGTTCCCTCCATTCATAGAATCATAGAATTTACATGCAGAAGATTCACACTGCCAATACCCCTCAAGGTCCTTCACACAAAACTCAATTTTGTGAATGATTAACAACAATGTCCAAAACTGCTTCTCTTCATGTTTCCTAAAGGAGAGCCTGGTTCTGTTCTGATTGCATCAACTTATGATTATCTATCATTCCTCAACCCATTGGTTTACCTGGTCCATATCCCTGAGAAAGTTAACAATTTGCCTTTGACTCCAACCTGACTATATCATTTTATATCATCAGTAAGTTATTTGTAAGTATTTTAACAGCAAGCCATTCATCAATACTGTGAAGACTCATCAGCCCCAAGTGGAGCCAAGGGAGGCTTTAACCTGACATCAATGTACATTCAACTGAATTTTGCAGATAAATATTTTCATACTTACGAGGAATCCAGTAGACTTTGTAATAACTGAAATACTATGTATTGATCCTGGAAAAAGAACACGAGAAAAGATTAAAAGCAACATTTACAAAACATTTAAACCATTTTAGTCACATTAAGTCACAAACAATGAAGTTCACTCTCAATTCGAGAACAGATTGAAAACAGAAACAGTCTCGGATTTAAATTGATGATTCAACCAAATATGAATCTTTTTAAAAATTTCCCAATTACTTAAATCCGATTTCAAATGCATAGTTTTCTGCCAATAAATCTTTCACTTGTACTATATTAACTGGTTAACCGGGGGCCAGTTTAGCTCAGTTGGCTGGATGGCTGGTTCGTGGTGCAGAGCAAGGCCAGCTGCGTGGGTTCAATTCCCGTAACAGCTTAAGTTATCCATGAAGGTCCCACCTTCTCAACTTTTTCCCTCGCCTGAGTTGTGGTGATCCTCAGATTAAATCACCACCAGCCAGTTCTCATGGTCATCTGGGAATATGGCGACTTTACTTTACCTATTAAACCCAAAGACGAATGGTAACTAAGGCAATGGAGGAATTCAATCGATTGGTGGAAAGGAATCATGGAAACAACATATACTCCTTGACACATTTATCAAGTCCTTGACACCTCAAATTCTTTCCAGTGCCTCATCAGCTACATTTACATTAGAACTGATGTAAATTGGTTTGTCTTGATGATTATATATTTCTGCAGTGAGGATGTGCCCCAGAACTTTCAGTACATCGAAGGGTACATCCAATACGGACTCGGATTTAATCTGCCCATTTACTATATTACGTTACAATCTTTGCACCTTCCGATACCGAGCTGCAGAAATGACCAGAGTGAGGTAGCCAATTGTCAAGACGCAAGTACATTGCAGCCATGCCCCCTTTTCTCATCATGAGTTGAAGAAAAGTCCCTTCAGATTTGTCTCCAGTTCATTGATGTCAATGGTTTAAAATGGAGCTGCCACTGCCAGTATGGCAAAATCCCCTCACCGACAGGATTCACCTCCCTCACTCGCCCAACAACAGCATTCATGCCCCCTTCCTCACACCCCCCCACCCCCCACTGACAGAATTCACACCTCTTCCCTCATCCCCCCTAATGGCAATTGTGATCCCTCCCCGCCCAATGTTCACACCCCCTCCTCACCAGCCCCCGACAGTGATTAAGCCCCCTCACTCACTCACCCACCCCACTGACAGCATTCACACCTCTTCTTTCACACTCCGACAGCAAGTCTAGGTCTGGATTGGAGTCTGTTTACTGTTCACTGTCATGTTGCTCGTGCAAAGATAAATATTATGTAAATGTAAGCTTACACTTAAGAATGCATGCAATTCCAACTGTAGTGATAATGCATCAAATACCTGTAAGCCTTCACTGTTACCACATGCTAATAATCCCCTATCTCGAACAACTTCTTGTGGTGCTTACTTCTGCTGCAGGGATAATCAGGAAACACCATTAGGAGTGAAGGATAATCTCACGTCCTTGCCTTTTGAAAACTATCTGCTCTCACGATAAGAAAGAGATTTCAGACCTCAATGACTCTGCCAAAACCTCATCTCCGAATAACATTCCATCATTCTGCCTCAGCGAATATGAGGATACAACAGTGGAGAAACCAACCGTCTCAGCAACTGGAGTCGGAGAGATGGGACCAGCATTTTTCCATATCCACATTAAACAAAAAAGCAAATTAGAAATATTACTGCACACAATTGTGACAAAATATCAGCTGTCCGATTGTGGCAGTTTCTCTACATTCCCTAACATGTAAAAATACCTATACAACTCCACTTTTATGTCAAGTTGTAGCTAAAACTGACATCGAACACCTTTTCAAGTGACACTGAATTATAGGCTTGGTCATAAAAACACATTTAATTGTTGACTTTTTCTGGGGGATTTTCCCCCACTCCCGCATCTTTACACCTGCTATTCCTTGGCAACATCATCTGAAAACATGTTGGGTTTCACATCGACACTGAGGACACCCTGCTTCATCTCACCACACCTCTTCCAGTCCCTACACTGTCTCTAATTTGCCATCTGCTTGTTTGATATCCAGTATTGCATGAAAAGTCATTTCCTCCAACCAAATATTGGGAAGACCGAAGCCATTATTTCTCATCTCTGTCACATACTCCATTCCCACTCCGATTCTTCATAACCTGGAAGTTGTGTTTCATTCTGTGATGAGCCTCCACCCAAATATCCACTCCAACACCAAGACTGCTTAATTTCACCCACCATCCCTGTCCTTGCTGACCTACACTGGCTCCGGCTCAATCAACATTTCAATCTTAAAATACTTCTTCTGATGTTGAAATCCGTCCATGGCCTCGCTCCCCCCCCTACTTCTAATCTCCCCCATCCCCACATGCCTTTGAGACCTTTGTATTCTCAATGATATATATATATTTATTGCAAATAATATTGCAGTTTCAGCAAAACTAATGCACTTGCCCGTATAACAATCAGTTAACTCCAAGAAGTAATTCATTATAGGGGTTTTGGTTCAGACGGGCGGCATGGTAGGCACAAGCTTGGAGGGTGAAAGGGCCTGTTCCTGTGCTGTAGTTTTCTTTGTTCTTTGTATTATGTGAATGAAGTGTTTGAGAGACATTTGACACCACGATAATAAGCTGGAAGAATGGGGGGGTCATTTATATTATTTCAACTCTTCTCCATCCAACTTTCATAATCCTGCTTTTGGAATTCTAGCCACCAAAAGCTCATCTCTGTTTCCTAATCTACTTTCAGGTTTCCAATAAATTTCTCTCTTCCGACAAGGTTCCGCCTCCTGCCATTGTTCCAAATGTGCTAAACGCAAGAGTTTACCACAAGAAATATTGGTCAATACGTCATTCTCACATAAACTCTGGGGCTTAGAAAGTCCCAGCGCATACATTTAAAAATAATCGTGGAACATTCAGCACCATCTGTCAACGTTGATAGCAAGCACCCATTTTCATTATATTCTCCCACACCTATCCTTCAATGTCATCTTCAGTTGATTTTGAAAAAGCACAGGACCTAGAGCAGTACAATTGCTAACAGTGACCATAAAGAGATATTGCTATTGGAAATCAAATATCACTTCAAACTGTATAACTGGAGTTAGTGCTGAATAATACTTTCCAGCTACGCAAGCTCAGGACATTAAATACACAAATATAAACGGTTGACATCGCCAATGCAATGAGATGGCAGTTCACAGTGTTTCTTTTGCTTTTGGACAACTTGTACCTTGCTAAAGCTGGCAATCTTTTGCTAAGTTCTAAATTTAAATTCCCATGATGCCACAAGTATGCTGTGAACCAATGGTTGATATGTAACACTGATAAGGTCCAAATAAATTGCATATCTGCATGCTAGTCTAATGCTTCAAATTTGAACAAATATTAACTCTACAACCTTAAAAAGGAATTTCAGTGGCAAGGACAACAAAGTACAGGGAACAAACCGTGCCAGGGCATAGCTGAATATAGGTTATCTTAACTTAAGAATCTTCCAATCCTCCAAATCATCTGCTGAGCAACGGTGTTGAGGAAAAACAATTGGATTTTAAAAAATCAATTTTGGCATCACCTGATTAAGTGTAAACATTGGTAGAGACAGGGGAATACACTGCTAAACCACTGGGTGGCACGGTAGTAGTGTGTGATGCAGGACTGAACCTAAAAAGGAGTTTAGGGAAAAATAACTATTTAAAAATAATCAGTTATCAGCCCTAATTGCCACTTTTTGGGAGAAGATCTTCATATTAAATTTAGAAATGGGGTCAACCTTCAGAACAGAACACAGCATCAGCATATACTGTATTTCAGTCTGGTAACTAAAGGCTTCACAGAGGAAAGGAAATGGAGTACTTCATACATAGACCAAGGAAATGAAGCAGAGTACTCCATACATAGACCAAGGAAATGAAGCGGAGGACTCCATACAGAGTTCAAGGAAATGAAGTGGAGTACTCCATACATAGACCAAGGAAATAGAATATAGAACATGGAATATACAGTGCAGAAGGAGGTCATTCGGCCCATCAAGTCTGCACCAACCCACTTAAGCCCCATCCCCGTAACCGAATAACCCCTCCTAACCTTTTTTTGGTCACTGAGGGCAATTTATCATGGCCAATCCACCTAACTTGCACGTCTTTGGACTTTGGGAGGAAACCAGAGCATCCGGAGGAAACTCACACAGGCACGGGGAGAACATGCAGACTCTGCACAGACAGTGACCCAGCAGGGAATCAAAACTGGGACCCTGGCACTATGAAGCCACAGTGCTAATCACTTGTGCTACCGTGCTGCCCACATAATGATAATCTTTTTTTTTTTTTAAATAATTTTTATTGAATTTTTCAAAATACAAACATTTTAACCCCCCCTACATTTACATTTAAATTATAACAACACAAAGTCAAACCCCCCTACTTAACAAGAAAGAGAAAAAGAATCCCCCCCCCCCCCCCCCCTACCCGCGCATCCCCCCCCCCCCCCCCCCCGCCGGCGAACCGACAGTCAGACCAACTTATCATTTCTAGCAGCGTCCTCGGGCAGGCCTTGCCCGTGCCACCGCCGCTACCGTACTTCCTTCGTCGTTTTCCCCCCCTCCCCCCCCCCCCCCCTCCCCCCCTCCCGCCCTCCCCTCCCCTCCCGGGTTGCTGCTGTCATGGCCTCAGTTTCTATCTCTGATCCAAGAGGTCTAGGAAGGGTTGCCATCGCCTGGAAAACCCCTGCACCGACCCTCTCAGGGCGAATTTGATCCTTTCCAATTGGATAAAGTTTGCCATGTCGTTTAACCAGGTGTTAACACTCGGAGGCCTTTCGTCCCTCCACTGAATCAGGATCCTCCTCCGAGCCACCAAGGACGCAAAGGCTAATATTCCAGCCTCCCTCGCCTCCTGTACCCCCGGTTCCACCCCAACCCCGAAGATCGCAAGTCCCCATCCTGGCTTGACCCTGGACCCCACCACTCTCGACACCGTCCCTGCCACCCCCTTCCAGAACTCCTCCAGTGCCGGACATGCCCAAAACATATGTGCATGATTCGCAGGGCTTCCCGAACATCTAATACACCTGTCTTCACCCCCGAAAAACCGACTCATCCTTGTCCCCGTCATGTGGGCTCTATGCAGTACCTTAAATTGAATGAGACTTAGTCGCGCACATGACGACGACGAGTTAACCCTCTCCAGGGCGTCTGCCCATGTCCCGTCCTCTATCTGTTCCCCCAGCTCTAACTCCCACTTATCTTTCAGCTCCTCTACTGGTACCTCCTCCACCTCCTGCATAATCTTATAGATGTCCGAGATCTTCCCCTCCCCGACCCAGACCCCTGATAGCACCCTATCACTCACCCCCCTGTCGGGGAGCGCGGGGAACCCCGCTACCTGTCGTCTGGCAAATGCCTTCACTTGGAGGTACCTGAACGTGTTCCCCGGGGGGAGCCCAAATTTCTCCTCCAGCTCTCCCAGGCTCGCAAACCTCCCCTCTATAAACAAGTCCCTCAGTTGTCTAATACCCGCCCTCTGCCAGCTCTGGAATCCCCCTCCTGTGTTTCCCGGCGCAAATCTGTGGTTCCCTCTTAGTGGTGCCCCTATCAGACCTCCCACTTCCCCCCTGTGTCGCCTCCACTGCCCCCAGATCTTGAGGGTGGCCGCCACCACCGGGCTCGTGGTATACCTCGTGGGAGGGAGCGGCCATGGTGCCGTTACCAGTGCCCCTAAGCTTATGTTGCCGCAGGACGCCCTCTCCATGCGCTTCCAGGCTGCCCCCTCCCCTTCCATCATCCACTTTCGTACCATCGATGTATTTGCCGCCCAGTAATATCCTGAAAGGTTGGGTAACGCCAGCCCTCCACTATCCCTACTCCGCTCCAAAAAGACCCTTCTAACTCTCGGGGTGCCATGTGCCCACACATACCCCATGATACTACTCGTTACCTTCTTGAAAAAGGCCCTGGGGAGGAAGATGGGCAGACACTGGAACAAAAACAAGAACCTCGGGAGGACCGTCATTTTAACTGACTGCACCCTCCCTGCTAGCGACAGCGGCACCATGTCCCACCTCTTAAACTCCTCCTCCATCTGCTCCACCAGTCTGGAAAAGTTCAACTTGTGTAGGGTCCCCCAGTTCTTTGCCACCTGCACCCCCAAATACCTAAAACTTTTAACTGCTCTTTTGAAGGGGAGCCTCCCAATTCCCTCCCCTTGGTCTCCCGGGTGTATTACAAAGACCTCACTTTTCCCCAGATTTAATTTATATCCCGAAAAGTCCCCGAACTCCGCTAGTATCCCCATTACCTCCGGCATTCCCCCCTCCGGGTCTGCCACATACAACAACAAATCATCCGCATAGAGCGAGACCCGATGTTCCTCCCCTCCCCTTGTCAGTCCTCTCCACCCCCCTGAACCCCTCAGTGCCATCGCCAACGGCTCAATCGCTAATGCAAAGAGTAAGGGAGATAGGGGACATCCCTGCCTGGTACCTCGATGGAGCCCAAAATATTCTGACCTCCTCCCGTTTGTTACCACACTTGCCATCGGAGCTGAATAGAGCAGTTTTACCCACTTGATAAATCCCTCCCCAAACCCAAACCTTTCCAACGTCTCCCACAAGTATTCCCACTCCACCCTGTCAAATGCCTTCTCCGCGTCCAGCGCTACCACTATCTCCGCCTCCCCTTCCACTGCTGGCATCATAATCACATTTAACAATCTCCGAACATTTGTGTTAAGTTGGCGTCCCTTCACGAACCCCGTCTGGTCTTCATGGACTACCCCTGGCACACAGTCCTCTATCCTGGTTGCCAGGACCTTTGCTAACAGCTTGGCATCTACATTTAAGAGGGAGATAGGCCTGTAGGACCCGCACTGGACCGGGTCCTTGTCCCGCTTCAAAATCAAGGAGATCAGGGCCTGCGACATTGTTGGAGGCAGAACCCCCCCCTCGCGCGCCTCATTGAAGGCTCGCACCAGCACTGGACCCACCAAGTCCACAAATTTCCTGTAAAACTCCACCGGGAACCCATCCGGCCCCGGCGCCTTCCCCGCCTGCATCTGGCCTATCCCTTTAATTAGCTCCTGCAGCTCTATCGGCGCCCCCAACCCTTCCACCAGCTCCTCCTGTACCTTTGGGAACCCCAATTTGTCGAGAAAGTTCTTCATTCCCCCTCTCCTCTTCGGCGGTTCAGACCTATACAATTCCCTATAGAAGTCCCTAAAGACCCTATTCACCTCTTGCCCCTTCTGCACTACATCCCCACCCCTCTCTCTCACTCCCCCAATCTCTCTGGCTGCATCTCGCTTACGAAGCTGGTGTGCCAGCATCCTGCTCGCCTTTTCCCCGTACTCATACGCCGCACCCTGCGCCCTTCTCCACTGCATTTCCGCCTTCCTAGTGGTCAGTAGGTCGAACCTGGCCTGCAAGCTACACCGCTCCCTTAATAGCCCCTCCTCTGGCGCCGCCGCATATTTCCTATCTACTTCTAGGAGCTCCCCCACCAGCCTCTCCCTTTCCTGCCTCTCCTTCCTCTCTCTGTGTGCCCTTATGGAGATCAGCTCTCCTCTAATCACTGCTTTCAAGGCCTCCCAGACCGTCCCCACCTGCACCTCACCTGTGTCATTCGTACCCAGATAGTTCTCAATGCCCGTTCTCACCCTTCTGCACACCTCTTCGTCCGCCAACAGCCCTACATCCAGGCGCCACAACGGGCGTTGGTCCCGCGCCTCCCCCATGTCCACGTCCACCCAATGTGGTGCATGGTCCGATATCGCAATGGCCGAGTACTCCGTGTCCTGCACTCTCGGTATCAGCCCCTGTTCAATACGAAAAAATCGATCCTAGAGTACACTCTGTGGACGTGGGAGAAAAAAGAATACTCCCTCGCCCTAGGCCTACCAAATCTCCATGGGTCTACCCCTCCCATCTGCTCCATGAACCCCCTTAACACCTCTGCCGCTGCCGGCCTCCTATTCGTCCTGGAACTCGATCTATCCAGCCCAGGGTCTAACACCGTATTAAAGTCCCCTCCCATGATCAGGCCCCCTGCCTCCAGTCCCGGGATGAGGCCCAGCAGGCGCCTCATAAAACCCGCGTCGTCCCAGTTCGGGGCATACACATTTACCAGTACCACACTCTCTCCCTGCAGCCTACCCCTCACCATCACGTACCTGCCCTCCTTGTCTGCCACCACCTCTGCCGCCACAAACGACACTCTCTTTCCCACCAAAATCGCCACCCCCCGGTTCTTGATATCCAAGCCTGAGTGGAACACCTGTCCCACCCACCCCCTTCTCAGGCGGACCTGATCTGCTACCCTCAAATGAGTCTCCTGCAGCATTGCTACATCAGCCTTCAGTCCCTTCAGGTGTGAGAAGACCCTTGATCTTTTGACCGGCCCATTCAGCCCCCTTACGTTCCACGTGATCAATCGGGTCGCAGAGCGACCCGTCCCTACTCCCTGTCGATTAGCCATGTCTTGTCCCTTGCTCGCCCCGGGTCATCCCTTCTTTTCTGACCCGCTTCCCATAGCGATGGCCCCCCCCCCCCCCCCACCCCCCCCGGCTCTCCCCTTCTCGTCCCTGGTCTTTCTAGCAGCAACCTGGTGTCCCCCCCCAGTCCCCTCCCCTTCCCCCCCCCCCCCCCCCCCCTGGCTAGGACCCCTCCTAGCCGCGATGTACCCCACATCGTACTCCCGAGAGTCAGCTGGTCTCCGCTGACCCGGCTGCTCCTGCCACATTCCGACTCCTCCCGGTTCCCCCCATCTGCGCCCGTGAAAGATCCCCTTAAAACCCCCGAGAAAGACCCGCATAATCAACCCGCTCCCCCCCGTCCCGTCTCCCCAACTTAACGCTATAAATACAAATACCCAATGGCAACTAAATACATAAATACTTAACTACATACTTAAATAACAAAATAGTTAACTAACTATCAACTAACCGCGTGCCCAACCATCACCCTCCATCAAACAGTATAAATAACCGCAGATAACCATAACCCGAAAAGAAAAAAAAGAACCAAAAAACCCCCCCAAGCACCCAAAGAAAAAGGGTAGGAGGGGTAAATAACTAAGGGAAATTGGAAACGGGAAAAAACACCCCATAAGAAGCCAACGACCCACAATAGAGATTTCAACAGTACAAATATACAGAAACACCCAACAACTCGAAACCTTCAAAATATTCAGAAAAGTCAACCGTTCGAGAAAAAACACCCCAAACACTCCACGAAACTGTTACCCAGTTCCGACCTGGCCTGAAAAGAAAAGGGCCACTTGCACAATCAAGAGTCCCCCGGCGGCTACGACCGCCGGTGCTCCCAGGTTTTAGTTCGTGTCCAACTTTTCCTCTTGTACAAAGGTCCAGGCCTCCTCTGGGGACTCGAAATAATGATGTTGGTCCTTGTAGGTGACCCACAAGCGCGCCGGTTGCAACATTCCAAATTTGATCTTTTTCGCGTGTAGCACCGCCTTTGTCCGGTTGTACCGGGCCCGCCGCTTTGCCACCTCCGCACTCCAGTCCTGGTACACCCTTACCGTCGAGTTCTGCCACTTGCTGCTTTTCTCCCTTTTAGCCCACCTCAGGACTTTCTCTCGATCACTTAGCCGCTGGAACCGCACCAGCACCGCCCTCGGGGGCTCGTTTGCCCTAGGCCTCCTGGCCATGACCCGGTATGCCTCTTCCAATTCCAGGGGCGCCGGACCGGCCCCTTCCCCCATCAGGGAGCTCAACATCTCCGCCACATATCCCGGGAGATCCGACCCCTCCAGGCCTTCTTCCAGGCCCAGGATCCTCAAATTTTTCCTCCTCATCCGAGTGTCCAGCTCCTCGAAGCGGCTCTGCCACTTCGTGTGGAGTGCCTCGTGCGCCTCCACCTTTGCCCCGATGACTGTGGCCTCCTCCTCCCTCGCGGCCATCTCCTGCTGCAGATCTTTAATCGACGCCTCTTGGATCGCCTGGGCTCCCACCAACCTGGTGGCCGTCGCGTTCATGGACTCTAAGAGTTCCACTTTCATCTCCGTGAAAAAACGGAGGAGAGCGGCCTGCTGCTCCTCCGCCCATTTCTTCCACTCCTCCGGTGCACCGCCGGCCGCCATTTTGATTTTCTTCCCCCGCTTTTTTTGGGGAGCTGCTGCCGTTTTTCTTGCCGCTCCGCTCCGGGTACCGACCATAAAATCGGTCTAGTTCTCCTCAGGGGACCTTCCCCCACCGGGATTCGTTTTTTCAGCGCCGTTGGGGCCCTCCAATTGGCCCAAAAACACCTTTGTTGCAGGAGCTTCCAAATGTGCGGCTTAGCTAATCATAGCCGCAACCGGAAGTCATGATAATCTTTTTATTGTCACAAGTATGAAGTTACTGTGAAAAGCCCGAGTCGCCACATTCCGGTGCCTGTTCGGGTAAGCTGGTACGGGAATTGAACCCGCACTTCTGACCTTGTTCTGCATTACAAACCAGCTGTCTAACCCACCGAGCTAAACCGGCCCTAAAATTTATTTATTTTTTCACAACCCCCAAAATGGGAGGGTCCTCAGCCCTCCTTGAAGCTTCCCCCTCCCTCCCCCCACCACCATTCCAGGCACCTCTAGCACGCAAAAAAATGCTAGCTTGGCAGAGTCCCTGACAGTGCCACCTTGGCACCCAGTGGCAGTGTCAGGGTGCTCGGCTGGCAGCGCCAGAGAGCCCAGGTGACACCAGCATACCACGCTGCATACACCTGGGAGACCCCCACGAGTGCCTTTCCATCTGGTCCCTGTTTGCAGAGATCAGTACTGAACGGCACTTGCCTGAGGTCTCGAAGTGGAGTGGAATACTCCATACATAGACCAAGGCAATGAAGTGGAAAACGCTATACGTAGACCAAGGCAATGAAGTGGAATACTCCATATATAGACCAAGGAAATGAAGTGGAAAACGCTATACGTAGACCAAGGCAATGAAGTGGAATACTCCATATATAGACCAAGGAAATGAAGTGGAATACGCCATATACAGACCAAGGAACTGAAGTGGAATACGCCATATACAGACCAAGGCAATGAAGTGGAATACTCCATACATAGACCAAGGCAATGAAGTGGAAAACGCTATACGTAGACCAAGGCAATGAAGTGGAATACTCCATATACAGACCAAGGAACTGAAGTGGAATACGCCATATACAGACCAAAGAAATGAAGTGGAATACGCCATACATAGACCAAGGCAATGAAGTGGAGTAAGCCATGCATAGACCAAGGAAATGAAGTGGAGTACTCCATACATAGAGCAAGGAAATAAAGTGGAGTAATCCATACATAGACCAAGGGTTCCCGCTTTGGACATAACCTCGCACCTGGCCACAAATTTCACCACAAATTGGGCTACTTTTCAAAAGTGTTCTTTTGTTTAAGTTTCACATTTGCATAACCCCAAACAAAAAATCTGTAATGCACCAGAGTAGCCAGTCAATGATTTAGAACTGTGACAAAGTAAGAAATGTTCCTTCATATAATTAAGAGTGGCATCCTATTTCAGTTCAAGTAATACGTGTTGGAATTATTTGAGGAGGTTAGACAAAGGAGAGCCAGTGGACGTGATCCATTTGGATTTCCAAAAGGTCTTCGACAAGGTACCGTAGAGGAGGCTGCTAAATAAGAGAAGAGCCCATGGTGTTAGGGACAAGGTATAGAGGATTGACTGACGTTTTCAGGATGCCAGCCGGTGACTAGTGATGTTCCGCAGGGGTCAATTTTGGGACAAAAACTATTCACGATATACATCAATGATCTGGAAGAAGGAACTGAAGGCATTGTTGCTAGGTTTGAAGATGGTACAAAGATAAATAGAGGGACAAGTAGTGTTGAGCAATCGGGGAGACTGCAAGACTTGGACAGGCTAGGAGAGGGGGAAAAAAAGTGGCAGAAGGAATACAATGTGGAAAAGTGTGACGTTATGCACTTTGATAAGAAGAATAGAGGAAAAGACTGTTTTCTAAATAGGGAAAGGCTTTGGGAATCTGAAGCACAAAGGGACTATTGAGTCCTAGTTCAGGATTCTCTTAATGTTAAGATGCAAGTTCAGTTGGCAGTTAGGAAAACTCTGGTCAGACCCCATATGGAATATTGAGAGTGGTTTTGAGCCCCATATCTAGGGAAGGATGCGCTGACCTTGGAAAGGGTCCAGAGGAGGTTCAAAGAATGATCCCGGTAATTAGGGCTTGTCACAAGGGCAGCACGGCAGCATGGTGGGCAGCACGGTAGCATGGTGGTTACCACAATTGCTTCACAGCTCCAGGGTCCCAGGTTCGATTCCCAGCTGGGTTCACTGTCTGTGTGGAGTCTGCACGTTCTCCCCGTATGTGCGTGGGTTTCCTCCGGGTACTCCGGTTTCCTCCCACAATCCAAAGGTGTGCAGGTTAGTTGGATTGGTCATGTTAAATTGCCTTTAGTGTCCAAAATTGCCCTTACTGTTGGGTCGGGTTTCTGGGATAGGGTGGAGGTGTGGGCTTGGGTAGGGTGCTCTTTCAAAGAGCCAGTGCAGACTCGATGGGCCGAATGGCCTCCTTCTGCACTGTAAATTCTATGACTCTATGACATGAGGAGCGGTTGAGAATTCTGGGACTTTACTCGATGGAGATTAGAAGGATGAAGAGGGGATCTGATTGAAACTTACAGAATACTGAGAGGCCTGGATAGAGTGGACATGGAGAAGATGTTTCCATTATTAAGAGAAACTAGAACCCAGGGACACAGCCTCAGACTGTAGGGACAATACTGTTGCTTCACAGCGCCAGGGTCCCAGGTTTGATTCTCGGCTTGGGTCACTGTCTATTTTGAGTTTGCACGTTCTCCCCGTGTCTGCATGGGTTTCCTCCGGGTGCTCCGTTTTCCTCCCGCAAGTCCCAAAAGACATGCTGTTAGGTAATTTGGACAATCTGAATTCTCTATCAGTATACCCGAACAGGCGCTGTAGTGCGACAACTGGGGGATTTTCACAGTAACTTTATTGCAGTGTTAATGTAAGCCATCATGTGACAATAATAAAGATTAGTATTATTATTAAAACTGAGATGAAGTCGAATTTCTTCAGCCAGAGGGTGGTGAGTCTGTGGAATGTATTGCCGCAGAAGGCTGTGGAGGCCAAGTCACTGAGTGTCTTTCAGACATAGACAGATAGATTCTTGATTAATAGGGGATCAGAGAATACAGGGAGAAGGCTGGAGAATGCGGATGAGAAACATATCAGGCATGAACGAATGGTGGAGCAAACCTGATGGGCCAAATGGCCTAAATCTGTTCCTATATCATAAAAGCCAAATGTTTTAATCAGTGTCTAATCCAGTGACTAACCTGATTCGGAATTATCAAACATGACAAACAATTTAACACAATTACCTAATTAATGGCGTACGCTATTCACAGCTCACACGCTTGAAGACATTGACTAGCCACTGGTAAAGTTTCTAAAATAAAACTCAAAATCTCTCTGAGAGTTACAAAGCAAATCTCCCAGGACATTAATCTACTATATTCCGCATTTCACAATACTACAATCGGACCCCAATGGTCTTAATACTACTAATTTGATCGTTAAAAAGAAAAATATAAATCTATTACATAACTTGCTTAAAAACATTAAGGGGAGATACTCCACGCTCCCTGCAGTTGTGTTTCTCAGCGGCCTATCGTTGGCCGGCAATAGGATCTTCTGGTCCCGCTGCTGTCAGTGGGGTTTTTCATGAATCCATGCCCCCTCACTGGGAAACCCGCGGAATCCAGAAGATCCTGCTGGCAAGGGCGGCTGGAAACCTCACCCCCACATTGCATCACTGCTTCATCATCAATTATGGCTTTAACACTAGTGTATGATATGAAATTGCCAAGGTTTTGGCTGCGATTCTTTACTGGTAGAATTTAAATATATATATATATATTTCTTAAATTCTGACCTTCCGCTGTAATAATTAGTTGCACACCAAAGGGGGTTTTAAAAATATGGGGTATCAAGTCAGCACGACAATCAGGATGGTCCACGGTGTGAGGACTCCATTTGTGGTAAATATTGCAAGGCTTTAGAAATAAGATTTGGAATGGATGGTTGGCAAGCTTTTACCATTAGAAACAGCAGTAGTTAGTGTTAACACATAATATTCAGGCACGAAGCCAACGTGGAAAATAACAACATTGATTTCTGGTGAATGCCAGTGCATCGTGCCAATTCTCTTCAAATCATTTTTGTCGAAGTAAACAAATGTAGATGCTTTTAAGCTTCTGAGACTCAGCTAATGTGGCGGAACACATCTGCCCAAAGTGGAAAATAATAAGCAGGTGCATATGACATCTTGCAAATAAAATATTAAAATCTGTATTACATTCATAATCATCCTAATTTGTACATATAGAGATTATGTGGGTGTGTTATGTCTATTTAAGCATATTCCACCGCACATAAATTTAAAACTTTCCAGTCAAAATTAATTATAGCAATACAGTCAAGATGAAGTCCTGGATAGGCTTAAATATTCAATATAATGGGCCAGATTTTTACTGAAATATTAATAACGCCCAAATGCTGGTCACTCTCAATTTAGTTAGAAAAAAAATCAAAGCTCTCGGGAATTATTCTTCTCCCAAAATGGAAGTGTGATTCAAAGAATGAGGCCAAAAATACAAACTGCAACCTGTCAGCTCTTTGCAGTTACTGTTTAGTACGCCATGTGAAGTAAGTGACCTTGTCAGACACGCCACAGAACTTGATTTCAGATTATCTTTTGCACTACTGCTGTTTTGCAAATCACTGGCTACCAACAGCCAGTACAGACTTGGGTCCTGCTCATACTGGAAGATCCCCCTGGCAAGAATGCCCCCCTGTTGCATCACTGTATTCAGGATTTCATTTGTAATCACACTCGGACACACTGAATGACAAAAACACCATGGTCGTCATGTTCAATTTTACAGGGGGCATGGGAATGCAGCACTTCAGCCAGCCAACAGCCTTCAACATCTTAGCAGCTGCAGTAAGTATCCCCACAGACATCCCTTCAGGGAGGATGGGAGGAAACACCATCCAGATACAGAAAGGCATGAGCTGAAATGGAGGGCAGGAGAAGGTTACAGAGAGATAGGATAAAGCGAGGTGAGAGAAGTTTGCAGATGAAAACAAAAATGTTGAAATGAACACATTGGGGACATGGAAAGTCAATGTTGTTCAACAAATACAAGAATGAATAGTGAATTAAACATAAAATCCATAGAATCCCTACAGTACAGGAGATCATTCAGCCCATCAAGTCTGCACCAACATTCTGAAAGAGCATCCTACCTATCCCCATAACCCCACCTAACCAGCACATCTTTGGATACTATGGGGCAATTTAGCATGGCCAATCACCTAACCTGCACATCTTTGGACAGCGGGGGGAAACCGGATCACCTGGAGGAAATCCACACAGACACGCAGAGAAAGTGCAAACTCCACACAGACAGTCACCCAAGGTTGGAATTGAATCCGGGTCCCTGGCACTGTAAGGCAGCAGCCTATCACTTTGCCACCATGCTGCTGGATAGAATAGGGCTGAATGGAAGTACTGGAATTTGCTTAGATTGAAAGAAGCCAATGGGAAGCCCATTATTCATCTCCATATACTGTGACTGTTTATCCTACATAGACAAACTTATGGGGGAAAGAATTAATTTGAATCGCACATCTGATGGCCATCAGGTGTGCAACAGTGGGGGTGACCAGTGAAAGACGCAGTATAATGTTGTGAAGGGATAAATAAACACTAAGAGTCATTAGCCAAATGTGGAGTGTGAAGCTGTATTCAGTATCAAGGAAGGTCTACACTGCTGATGAATGCTGCATCCGCGAGCCAGCATGTACAATAAGATTAGGAGAGTGCTGAGCTTGACACACACTGGAGCTGACTTTTTGGATATGAGATGAAAACTTTCAGGAGTGATCCACGGACAGACAAAATTGAATTTTCAGAAAGTCAGGTGCTGCTCCAAATCCTCAGCTTTTGTAATACATGCTAGAGTTCTTCATACTATTAATTTACTAAGGGCTAGGGTTTAGAGAACACCAAAGTATACCATGGAGTTCACCTGACCCACAACTTTTAATAGATTTTGGTTATGGAGAGCACAAAGGCCCACTTTACAAGTGTGATGCAACAGAGAACTAAAAGTATTTTTAAACAAACACAGTATTTATTCCATGAATCCAATTAACATTTTATAAACACAGTAAACGGTTTATCAACTACCAACCCTGACAACCCCCCAAAAAGATACAGTACTCTTTGGATAACCCTTAATATCTTCCAAAACAACATCCATAAGTTAAACCCTTTTTAAATAAAGACAGCAGGTTTAAATTCTCTACAGAAACACTGTACTTACTTTGAAATCATCAATGAGCTGAAGACATTCTTTAACTTGTAGAGAAAATGATCAACACACACATCTGCTTGGTTTACATGCAGCTCTCCAACTCTGTAAACAAAGCTAAACACACTGCAGATGCCAGCTCAAAACGAAAGTAAAAGCCAAACAGGCAGCCCAGCTCCACCCACACACTGACATCACTGCAGCTGTTTGATAAACACCCATTTCTTAAAGGTACATCCACCTGATAAAAGAATAGCAGTTAAATAACACCTCAACCACTTTTTGCCTGGTTCTTACTCAGTGCATCTCCATCAGTCATCTGATTCTAGGTCTGGCTGTCGTGATAGTTCAACAATAAAGAAAACTTTACCGTTTGCTATCTAGTGTTGAGATACATGAACATCACCTTGTTAACCCTTTACTCTCCTTAGATTATACATATCATTATATCCCCTTTTTTTGTTAGAAGTTTGTTCAGTACAAACAGGAAAATATAACTAATGATATTACATGATACATTCATATGCATGGCTAAAGTTAACAAAGTGAGTCAAAATTTGTTTAAAGATTTGTTTGTTTTTACAAATAAAGTCTTTCAGGTTTCTTTCGGATTCTTGATGATCTCCTCAAACCAGCCGACTGAGTTGCAGATGTTTCCAATGGCTTCTGGAAGTCACCTTGTTCATCATCAGGTCTAGTAGCAGTATGTAAGAAATTACCATCAAACTTAAGACATGGAAATAAAGTTTGAGAAGACTTGACTTTCAAAAGTGCACTTTGGTTTCTTCTAAGAACAGAACCATCAGTTGCTTTCACAATATACGAGTGAGTTGCTGGTTGGTGTATGACCTTAGATAAGTCAACCATCCTCCAGTAGGAATCTAAATTCTCCCTAGATCATCTGGATCAAGTGGTTCCGTCGATTTTGAATGCTCATTGTAGTATTTCTCCTGAAGATGCTTTTGATGCTTCATTTTCTCTATGACTTGCTAAAGATGAGGATCAGCTAGTTGTAAACATGGAAGAGTTGTACGCAATGATCCATTCATTAACAACTGTGCAGGAGATATACCAGTTGAGAGAGGAGTAGCCCTATAATTCAATAAAGCGAAGAACATATCTGACCCAGAGTCAAGTGCTTTCTTAAAAAGTTGTTTCACAATGTGAATGCCTTTTTCAACCTTGCCATTAGATTGCGGATAAAGAGGACTAGATGTGATATGAGTGAAATTATAGTTACGAGCAAATTCTGTCCAATCATAACTATCAAAGCATGGTCCATTGTCTGTAATAACTCTACAAGGTATCCCATGACGAGCAAATATTTCTTTAGTCGCTTTGATCACGGATTTTGAAGTAGAATCAGACACTTTTGTTACTTCCTGGTAGTTGGAAAAATAGTTAATGATCATGACCATGAAAATGAAAAAGATCAATACCAACTTTCGACCATGGAATTGTCTTGAGATTGTGAGTTGTGAGTTTCACGTTTCTCTGTATTGACTGATTTCACTGGCATGTCTCACATTTTAGCACAAAATTGGCTATCAGTATTTATTCCAGGTTAATATACTGCTTGCTTCGCTCGACGTTTACTCTTTACTATACCTCATGACCTTCATGAACCTTCTGGAGGATCACGTGTCTTAGCATTGCAGGAATGACAAAACAATCGAGACAAAGTAGAAATCCATCTACGACAGTGCGATCAGATCTAATATTTATGAAATTTGAACAGCTTCCTTTCGGCCAACCATTTTTCTCATATGGCTGATTACTCGTTGTAACACTTCACCTTTTTCAGTTTCTGCTCCGATAAGCTGGAGTTTTTCATCAGAGACAAGAAGAGTTTCAGCTAAGTTCCACTTGAGCTTCTACTAGTTGACCTATCTCAGGCTGCTGTTCATCTGTTTCCACAGCACGAGATAATGAGATGACAATTATAAGGTCCTTCCCTGGCGTGTAAACCAGTTGAAAGTTGTACCTTCTGAGTTTCATGATAATTCATTGCAGTCTTGGAGTCATATCATTCAAATCTTTCTTGATTATATGAACTACTGGTCGGTGATCTGTTTCAACTGTGGATATCGGAAATCCATACACGGAATCATGGAATTTCTGTATTCCCGTAAGCAAGCCTAAACACTCTTTGGTGGTCATAGATCTGGATGCATATGCAATGGGTCTCCAAAAGCATCATCATTCTTTTGAAGGAGGACTGTTCCAATCCCATTTTGACTCACATCTGTGGAAATCTTTGTTTTTCGCCCAGGGTCAAAGGAGGAAAGGACAGGTGCAGTAGTCAATGCTGGCTTGAGATCTAACCATTCGTTTGTGTGCTCTGCAGTCCATGAGAAGAATGTGTTCTTCCTTATGAGGTGACGCAAGGCAGTTGTTCATGAAGCAAGGTTGGGGATGAATTTTCCTAAGAAATTCACTACACCAAGGAATCTCAGATCTGCTTTTTTATCCTCTGGGATGGACCAAAATACGAGGAAATAACTAGTGCAATGGCTAATGACGAGATATTCTCCAAACTTCATGCTTCTAGAGGTTTTCAGCAAATGCAACTGGGTGACACAAGCAAAGAATTGTGCACATTCAACACGCCGTATGGCTGTTACTGCTTTAACAGAATGCCATTTGGCGTAATCTCAGCAAATGAGATATTCCACCCTGCCATGGAACAGATGACAGAAGGCATAGTTGGAGTTCGTATGCATGTTGATCACATTTTAATATGGTCATCTACTCGTCAAGAACACTATGCAAGCCTCCTGCAAGTGTTAAAAATATGGATTGAAGCTTATTCGGGCCAAGTGCAACTTTGGTATTTCAACGTTAAAATTTCTGGGTGACCAAATATCAGAACATGGTGGGCACCCAGATAATGATGGTATTGCTGCTACCCAAAGTTTGGATAGTGTTCACGTCTGTTGTTGAAATTCATATCCTTCGGATGAATGCAAATCCTGAGGTCACCATTGGGTTTTTTCACGCACACCATTGAGTTTACCCAATCTGTAGCTTCTGTGATCTTGGAAATAATCCCAGGGTACTGCATTCGTTCCAGATCTTGCTTGAGATGGTCACCTTTCGGAGCAGGAACCCTTCTTGGAGGATGTACCACTGGTTCAGCATTCACTTTTAGTTAAATTTTGTATTGGAAAGGAAGAGTACCCATACCTTCAAACACACGAGGAAACTTTGCTAGTATGCTTTCAATGTCTTCCTACACAGGTGGAAGAGTTTTGTCGGTGCTGTAGATTTGTTTCATAAGGTTTAAGTCTTGGCAGGATTGTGCACCTCACAGTGATGTACGTCTAGCTTCAACAATTTTGAACAGTAAGGATATCACAGTGTCATTGTTTGTCACTAAGAGATAGCATGACCCTAAATAAGTAATCGTGTTACCATTATAGTCACATAACTGGCAGTCAGTTTTCTGAAACTTAGGACGATAAAGTAGTTGGAATAAATCAAGGGTATTGATTAAATTAACCACTGCTCCAGTGTCCAGTTTGAACACAATCCCAGAACCATTAACATGTAATGGAGTGTTCCATTCAGCTTCCGTGTTAATAGATTGTATTGGATGCAGTATCTGTGAAAAGAAAGTGTTCTTCACAGTTGTCTGGTACTTCTCAACAATACCCACAACGAAAGAATCTTCAAGACAATAAGCATCTATATTAACATTAGGGTTATCCATATTTGAGGTATATGCACTTGTATGAACACTCTGAACGTTCATATTTTTCTTTATTGAATTTGGTGCTTTAAAGTTGTCCCTTTTAATGCAGGTCTGCACTGCACAGCAAAGTGATTCATTTTGCCACATTTGGAGCAAACATTTTCATGTGCTGGGCATTTTTTCTGTGGGTGGGCGTGTGCACAACACATGTCATGACGTTGCTTTCATCATGCGTAAATTGGTTGCGCGCATGCACAGAACGGTCTTCATCCAAATTGCGTAGTTTGTTGAAGTGCGCATGTGCAGAACGTCTATGTGCATGCACAATACAGTTGCCACCCGAAACGTGCTCATTTCTCAACTGCGCCACAGATCAAACGCAGTCGGCCCGAGGTGCATTTTTGCGCTCTTTTCTTTAATCAGTATATCGGAATACTGATTCCTTGATATTTCATTCGCTCTACACATTTCAATTGCATCTTACAATTTTCAATCTTTTTGCCTTAATAAACGTTCTCTTAGCTTTTTATCTTTGATGCCAAAAACAATTTGATCCCAAATCATTGAGTCTGAAAGGGTTGTGAAGTTGCAGGTTTATGACTTTAATGCTAACTCAATAATGAAACGGGGAAGCACGGTGGCACAGTGGGTTAGCCCTGCTGGCTCACGGCGCCGAGGTACCAGGTTCGATGCTGGCTCTGGGTCACTGTCCGTGCAGAGTTTGCACATACTCCCTGTGTTTGCATGCGTTTCACCCCCACAATCCAAATGTGCCAGGTAGATGGATTGGCAATGCTAAATTGCCTCTTAATTGGAAAAAATGAATTGGGGACTCGAAATTTATATTAAAAAAAAAGAAAAGAAAAAAAATCACTAATGAAACAATCTACGGATTCTACATCTTTCTGCACTTTTGTTTTAAAGACGAAGCTCTCATAAAATTCATTCATCTGAGATTTGCAGTGATGGCAAATTTTTCAATCACTATACTAAATTCCTTTTTATCATCTTCAGTGGAGAATTGTCTGTGGTCCATCCATTGTTAAAAATAACGCATTTTTTCTGTTATCACTAGCTGGATCTAAACCTCAGGCAGATAGTAAAGTTGAAATTGTTGCTCGAAAATTTTCCAATTGATGCCTTGGGCGCTGATCTCCTTGATTCTTAAGCGAGACAAGGATCCCCTGCAGTGTGGGTCATACAGGCCGATCTCACTCCTGAATGTGGACGCCAAGTTGTTGGCAAAGATCTTAGCCACGAGGATAGAAGATTGTGTGCCGCAGGTTATCCACGAAGATCAAACGGGGTTTTTGAAGGGGAGGCAGCTGAACACTAATATACGGAGGTTCTTGAACGTTATTATGATGCCGGCGGTAGAAGGGGAGGCGGAGATAGTGGTGGCGCTAGATGCGGAGAAGGCCTTTGATAGGGTCGAGTGGGGGTACTTGTGGGAGGTGCTGGAAAGGTTCGGATTTGGGGAGGGGTTTGTCAGTTAGATAGATAGATAGAGAAATAGATAGAGAAATACAGCACAGAACAGGCCCTTCGGCCCACGATGTTGCGCCGAACTTTTGTCCTAGGTTAATCATAGAATTTTGGACAATTTGTCATGGCCAATCCACCCAACCTGCACATCTTTGGACTGTGGGAGGAAACCGGAGTACCCGGAGGAAACCCACGCAGTCACGGGGAGGATGTGCAGACTCCACACAGACAGTGACCCAAGTCGAAATCGAACTTGGGACCCTGGAGCTGTGAAGCAATTGTGCTATCCACAATGCTACCGTGCTGCCCTTAAGAAGTTAACCTACACTCCCTTATTCTACCCTAATCCAAGTACCTATCCAATAGCCGCTTGAAGGTCCATAAATTTTCCGACTCAACTACTACCACAGGCAGTGCATTCCATGCCCCCACTACTCTCTGGGTAAAGAACCTACCTCTGACATCCCCTCTATATCTTCCACCATTTATCTTAAATTTATGTCCCCTTGTAATGGTGTGTTCCACCCGGGGAAAAAGTCTCTGACTGTCTACTCTATCTATTCCCCTGATCATCTTATAAACCTCTATCAAGTCGCCCCTCATCCTTCTCCGTTCCAATGAGAAAAGGCCCAGCACCCTCAATCTTTCCTCCTATGACCTACTCTCCATTCCAGGCAACATCCTGGTAAATCTCCTCTGCACCTTTTCCAAAGCTTCCACATCCTTCCTAAAATGAGGTGACCAGAACTGCACACAGTACTCCAAATGTGGCCTGACCAAGGTTTTGTACAGCTGCATCATCACCTCACGGCTCTTAAATTCAATCCCTCTGCTAATGAACGCTAGCACACCATAGGCCTTCTTCACAGCTCTATCCACTTGAGTGGCAACTTTCAAAGAACAATGAACATAGACCCCAAGATCTCTCTGCTCCTCCACATTGCCAAGAACCCTACCATTAACCCTGTATTCCGCATTCAGATTTGTCCTTCCAAAATGGACAACCTCACACTTGTCAGGGTTAAACTCCATCTGCCACTTCTCAGCCCAGCTCTGCATTCTATCTATGTCTCTTTGAAGCCGACAACAGCCCTCCTCACTATCCACAACTCCACCAATCTTCGTATCATCTGCAAATTTACTGGCCCACCCTTCAACTCCCTCATCCAAGTCGTTAATGAAAATCACAAACAGCAGAGGACCCAGAACTGATCCCTGCGGTACGCCACTGATAACTGGGCTCCAGGCTGAATATTTGCCATCCACCACAACTCTCTGTCTTCTATCGGTTAGCCAGTTTGTTATCCAACTGGCCAAATTTCCCACTATCCCATGCCTCCTTACTTTCTGCATAAGCCTACCATGGGGAACCTTATCAAATGCCTTACTAAAATCCATGTACACTACATCCACTGCTTTACCTTCATCCACATGCTTGGTCACCTCCTCAAAGAATTCAATAAGACTTGTAAGGCAAGACCTACCCCTCACAAATCCGTGCTGACTATCCCTAATCAAGCAATGCCTTTCCAGATGCTCAGAAATCCTATCCCTCAGTACCCTTTCCATTACTTTGCCTACCACCGAAGTAAGACTAACTGGCCTGTAATTCCCAGGGTTATCCCTATTCCCTTTTTTGAACAGGGGCACGACATTCGCCACTCTCCAATCCTCTGGTACCACCCCTGTTGACAGCGAGGACGAAAAGATCATTGCCAACGGCTCTGCAATTTCATTTCTTGCTTCCCATAGAATCCTTGGATATATCCCGTCAGGCCCGGGGGACTTGTCTATCCTCAAGTTTTTCAAGTTGGGTGAGGCTGTTGTATGAGGCCCCGATGGCGAGTGTGGCCACGAATAGGAGGAGGTCGGAGTATTTTCGACTATACCGAGGGATGAGGCAGGGGTGTCCCCTGTCCCCCCTACGTTTTGCACTGGCAATTGAACCCCTGGCTATGGCGCTGAGGGAGTCGGGGGAATGGAGGGGGCAGGTCCGGGGTGGGGAGGAGCACCGAGTGTCGCTCTATGCGGACTACCTATTGTTGTATGTGGCGGACCCGGTGGGGGAATGCCGGTGGTGATGGGGATTCTCCGGGAATTTGGGGATTTCTCAGGGTATAAGCTTAACTTTGGGAAAAGCGAGCTGTTTGTGGTACACCCGGGGGACCAGGAGGGGGGGATTGGGAGGCTCCCACTGAAAAGGGCGGAGAGGAGCTTCAGGTACTTGGGGGTTCAGGTGGCCAGGAGCTGGGGGGCCTTGCATAAGCGAAACCTCATAAGGCTGGTGGAGCAAATGGAGGAGGAGTTTAAGAGGTGGGCCATGCTGCCACTGTCTTTGGCGAGTAGGGTGCAGTCAGTCAAGATGACGGTGCTCCCGAGGTTTCTGTTCCTGTTCCAGTGCCTCCCCATCCTTATCCCGAAGGCCTTTTTCAGGCGGGTTAACAGGAGCATTACGGGGTTTGTGTGGGCACACGGGACTCCAAGGGTGAGACGGGTGTTCTTGGAGCGGGGCAGGGATGGGGGGGCTGGCGTTGCCCAACCTCTGTGGGTATTATTGGGCTGCCAACGCAGCGATGGTGCGTAAGTGGGTAATGGACGGGGAGGGGGCAGCATGGAAGAGGATGGAGATGGCATCCTGTGTGGGCACGAGCCTGGAGGCGCTGGTAACGGCGCCGCTGCCGCTCCCTCCAACGAGGTATACCACGAGCCCGGTGGTGGCAGCTACCCTCAAGATTTGGGGGCAATGGAGGCGGCACAGGGGGGAAGTGAGGGCCTCGATGGGGTCCCCGATACGGGGGAACCACCGGTTTGTTCTGGGGAGAATTGATGGCGGGTTCCTGAGTTGGCACAGGGCAGGTGTCAGGAGGCTGGGGGACCTGTTTGTAGATGGGAAGGTTGCGAGCATAGGTGAGTCAGAGGAGAATTTTGGGCTCCCCCCAGGGAACATTTTTAGGTATATGCAGGTAAGGGCGTTTGCCAGGCGGCAGGTGGTGGGGTTCCCTCTGTTGCCCCCACGTGGGGTCCAGGACAGGGTGCTTGCAGGTGATGCAGGAGGTAGACGAGGTCTCGGTGAAGGAGCTGAAAGATAAATGGGAGGAGGAGCTGGGTGAGAGATTGAGGAGGGGACATGGCGGATGCCTTAAAAAGGGTGAACTCCTCCTCTTCGTGTGAGAGGCTTAGCCTCATATAGTTTAAGGTACTGTATAGGGCTCATATGACCAGGAAAAGGATGAGCCGGTTTTTTGGGGACCGAGGACAGTGTGTATTAGGTACTCAGGGAGCCCAGCAAACCATGTCCACATGTTCTGGCATGCCCAGCTCTGGGGGAATTTTGGAAGGGTGTAGCAAGGACGGTATCGAGGGTGGTAGGATCCAGGGTCAATCCAGGCTGGGGACTCGCAACATTTGGGGTTGCAGTGGAGCCGGGAGTGCAGGAAGCGAAAGAGGCCGGTGTTCTGGCCTTTGCGTCCCTAATAGCCCGGCGGAGGATTCCTCTTCAGTGGAAGGATGCGAGGCCCCCAAGCGTGGAGGCCTGGGTCAACGATATGGCATCCAATCAACATCTATTTTACCAGAAGTCCGGAACTGTTTCAGAGTCTGCAGTTTCTCCACGAGGTCTCGACTTGTTTGGGCGAGTTGATGTAACAGGTCTGGAAGCAGTCTTGCCACCAAAGGTCTGAGCACATGTGTTTTCGGTCTTCTTAGATTCTATCAAATTTTAACTAAATGACTTCAGTAATTACCTGGTACCATGTGATGTTCTTTGTAAAGTTCTCCAAGATAGCTAAAAGTCCTAGTGTTCTCAAAGAACATCAAGCTAATGTATATAAACAAAGCGTGTTTATTTTACACTACTTTAAACGGTTTGCACGCTCGAAGTAAGCCCTAACAAAACAGTATTAAACTTATGCTACAGTAATCTATGTCTTTCTAATACACTCTATCTCAACCTCACAATATCCTTCTCCATAAGCTTCTCCCAGAATGTTCAGAGATGCTGCCTTTTAGAAGACTACTCAATGCTGCCATCTAGTGTTGAGATATATGAACATCATCTTGTAAACCCTTTACTCTCCTTAGATTATACATATCATTACACCAGAGACAGTCTGAATCATGCCTGCCCCACACTTCCTTAATCTAACAGCAAAACCAAATTCCTCTAATACGAAAGTAGCAAGTGGAAGATCAAACTGATAAAATAGGAATTTAAACATGTACAAAGACCAAGACCAAAGACAAAGACCATTATCCTTCCTTATGTTTTCACTCTCAGCACGCAAGTGAATTATTTAAAAACACAGCCTCGAAACTGCGGAACAGATGATGTTAGAGATGTATCTGTGGAAAGCTTGGTTGGTTGCCAAATGGAATAAACAGTTGCTTAAACTTGCAGATATGGGGGCAGCACAGTGGTACAGTGGTTAGCATTGCTGCCTCATGGCGCCAAGGTCCCAGGTTCGATCCTTCTCTGGGTCACTGTCCGTGTGGAGTTTGCACATTCTCCCAATGTTTGTGTGTGTTTCGCCCCCAAACCCAAAGATATGCAGGGTAGGTGGACTGGTGATGCTAAATTGTCCATTTAATTGGAAAAAATTAATTGGGTACTCTAAATTTATGTAAAAAAAATAAATTGCAGATATCAATACAGCGACATAAATTCTAATAAATTCCTAATTTATCCTATTATTTCCATAAGGAAATGAAATTTAAAAGCAATTATTGTCTTGACATTTAGATTGCAGCCTCTTTAGTTGCACTGGAAACTGAACAAATAAAGAATATATTTTAGAAAATAAAAATTCAATGAAGGGAGTCAATCCTTATTTTAAATAAGATTGCTCGTTTGCACAATAGAAATAAATTCATTTACAGTCCAGGATAAAAAGCCATACCATAGTAGAATAATGCTACTGGATAATCATGCTGTGTTATATGTATAATGACCGTTGACATATTTCTTCTCACTTCATCATTTTGTGTTGGATCTGACGTAGTTCTTAAGTTCCATGGGAAAAAAATTTTAAATTACAGCCAGCATTTGGAGCAATCATTGGGTCCATCAGGTTTGTGCTACTCTGGAGGAGCAATATGTTTCACTCTGCCCCGTGGCCTCACACTTTTAACCAGCCTTGTCGTGGCCGACTTGGTGTCGCGACGAGGCCGTTGAACCTCTCGAGATTCGTGATGCTTGAGGCGCTTACGAAATTCGTCCGAACTAGTGAGACATCGTGATCTGTATTTCGCCCGTGCCGACAGGCTCATTCAAATATGCATGCGGCGGATTCTCCCAGTGCCCGGGAACTAAAAGCCTCCCCAACAAGACCTCGACCAGGAACCGTTTAGTACTGAACCACACAAAAGTGGACCGGGCATATTGGCACCTCGGGAGTCTCCCAAGCCATGGGAGACCCCTGGGTGATCGCGGACAGAGCAGGATGACACCCTGGGGGTGCTGAAAGGTGGTGGGGAGGTGGGGTAGGCCTGAGAAGAGTGGGGGCCTCAGCAATCCCATGGCAGGGTGTCCTCACCTAGGGGGGTGTGGGGTAATGTCCATGTTTATAGGTGGTGACATTGTCCGTGGGTGGTAACATTGTTCGTGGGTAGAGAGTGTGGGAGACCTTCAAGCTCACTTAGAGATCCAGGAACCCTTTTCAAAATGGTTTCCCGATCTCTGAGGAGCCAAGTCGTGCCAGCGAGTTCAGCTCTCCAATGCTGAACGCATTTCTAAGTGTCGGTTAGACTAGGGAGAACTCCTCGAGGTCCCCAAAAATGACCCTAAGTGTGGTTGAATAGCGGTGTAGATCGCACCCAAAAAGCCGCCAGGAAGCACCCCGCAAAACCCACCCAAAATGGCACTTAGAAATGTTTTGGTTGATATCTCTATTTATTTAGTCCAGATCCCACATGCTTTGCTCAATACACCCTCAATACATCCTGCGCCTTCAAAGATCTATTCTGCCCAAAAGTAAACAAAGCAGAAGATATTTATCGAATCTACCCTCAGCATGACGGGTCAATGGGTTTAGAAGCTCAGGCACCATCAATGGGTTACTCTCACTAAGTAAGAAATGTCCCTTTGGTCAATTGCAAGGGATTCCTGAATGTTAGCAGCCCTCAATTGCCTTGTTTCCCAACAAAAGTTGAAAGTATTCACTCCATCTGTGCTCTCCCTTCTAATCGTTAAACACATTGCTGAAGTTATTCATCCAACGATTTTACATGCAGAGCATAACTGTGGATTTATTCCACACACACAAACTCAGTGAGGAAAGATATTGCCTTTATTTTTCAACTCTCATTTGAAGCTATTAATATTGCACATGCAGTCCCGCCCTGTACTCCATGAGGAATAAGTAACCTGCCTCACAACCATGTTACCCATTCTCTTTAAAAGTTTGCATTATCTCTAATAATTCTGGTTTCCCTCAGAGAAGCAAACACAGGTAAAAGGGTCACAGATATGGGGCTGGATCTCTCCGATTCTGAGGCTATGTTCCCACGCCGGCATGAGAACGGTGGCGTTTTTACGACTGACAATTTTGTGCAAACGGCCACCAATCCTCCGTTTGGCTGGGGGCTCGCAGCAAGGCAGCATAGAGCAATGGACTCTAGCTGCCGATACACCCCAGAGAATTGGCTGGTCCGTGGCTGCGCATGCGCACAGAGGCGGCCTACAGCGGCCGCGATATGCAACCATGGCGCCGGCCATTCGCGGACCCGGCCTGCAAAATAATGCCCCCCCCCCCTTTGGCCAGTTCGCACAATCCGGACCACCCCCTAACAGTGCCCCCCAGCCCTGACAAAGATCCCCCTGCCCACGGATTGGCCCTCCCCCGACTGTGGTGGCGCTGGACTGAGTCCACAGCAGCCACGCCGAGTTCTCGACAGATGATAGCACATGCGATTGGCGCCGTCGGGACTCGGCCGGTCAGAGCGGAGCATCGGGGGTGGGCCCTCTGGCAACGTCCTGAGGCCATCAGTATGGCGCCCATTTTGGAGGGAGTGGAGCATCACATAAGTGGCGCCACCCTATTGGTCGGAAACAGGAATTCTCCGGCCGATCGCCGAATGCAATTTCAGCTTCGGCGACCGGAGAATACCACCCATGGACTGTGCAGCCCCTATAACAATGTTCTTCAAACACATCCTCCCTCAAAGGATGTACAGATAAAATGGTCAACAAGTTCCGATGGTTGTGAAAACCTTGATCTCTGGAACTGAACATTTGTATCACAGCACAAGGCATGCTTTTCAAAACGTCTGCTTCCAGATTGCTTCGAAGCAGAAATTTTAAAGTACAAGACATGGTGGAATGCATAAGACAGGGAGTGAAATAGTGGAACATAATGAGTGGCAAGGGAAGGGGAGATGGCACAGGGAGCCAGCAGTGGATGGCAGAGGGGAAAAATGGGAAAGGGGAAATGGGGGAGGGGGGGGAAAGAGATAGTTACTGGGTGTAGCACTTTGGTGAGGGTAGACAAAGTATAGAGGTGTCTAAAATTAACTAGAATGTTGTAACTTTTATTACAACAATTTTTTTTACCCTCGATGCCCTGAACCTCCTGAGACATACATGAATCAGCATTGTGCCTCGATTTTGCCTTCAGATGTCAGCTTTCTGAGACAGCTGTATCAGGTTTTATTGAAGCTATTGTCCAGATTTTGTTGTTTTCTAGACTGATATTCATGGCTCTCTCAGGTACACCCTATCAGAAACAAATTTATAAAAGGGCATCTTTCTACAGGAAAACAGAACAATTATTTTCTATCATTGTTTTACCTCCAATTGGTCCACGATCACTCGGAGCTCTGAGGAGAAATGTACTGCTAACAGTTCAGCTGCTTTTGACGGATTGATAGACACCAAGTCCTGAAATTTAATAAAAAGTGAATTTGTTTTTTCCAAAAACAAACCATTAATCGCATGACCGACAGAAAATGATGCCTTAGCAAGTGGCAACAGCATGTCGTTATGACAACGGTATCATTAACATTGTATGTGCTGGGAGACAAAACATGTTGCCAATGACACATATGGCTCTTTGTATACCATGACAAACAGGTTTAAAGTCAACCCCCAAAAAATCAGAACATTAGAGTATTTATTTGATTTGGTTTTGTTGTCACAAGTACCGAAGTACAATGAAAATAATTTTTCTGTGGCCAAGGGAACGTACAGTACGTACATAGTAGACAAAAAAAACTAATCGACAGAGTACATTGACAAATGGTACATCGACAAACAGTAATTGGTTACAGTGCAGAACAAGGGGCCAAACAAAGCAAATACATGAGCAAGAGCAGCACCGGGCGTCATGATTAGTGTTCTTACAGGGAACAGATCAGTCCGGGGGAAGAGTCGTCGAGGAGTCTAGCAGTTGGGGGGGAAGAAGCTGTTCTTATGTCTGGATGTGGGGGTCTTTCAGGCTTCTGTACCTTCTGCCTCATGGAAGGGTCTGAAGAAGGCAAAGCCTGAGTGGGAGAAGTCTCTGATAAGGCTGCCTTCCTTCCTGAGACAGCGGGAGATGTAGACAGAATCAATGTTGTGATGGCAAGCTTGTGTGATCCATAGGGTGAGTTCACCACACACCTGCGGTATCTTGCGATCTTGGGCCGAGAAGTTGCCATACCAAGCTGTGATGCAGCCGGATACGATGCTCTCTATGACACATCTGTAGAAATTTGAGTCGATGCAGACATGCCAAATTTCATAGATTTCATAGAATTTACAGTGCAGAAGGAGGGCCATTCGGCCCATCGAGTCTGCACTGGCTCTTGGAAAGAGCACCCTACCAAGGTCAACACCTCCACCCTATCCCCATAACCCAGTAACCCCACCTAAAACTAAGGGCAATTTGGACCCTGAGGGCAATTTAGCATGGCCAATTCACCTAACCTGCACATCTTTGGACTTGTGGGAGGAAACCGGAGCACCCGGAGGAAACCCACGCACACATGGGAGAACGTGCAGACTCCACACAGACAGTGACCCAAGCCGGGATTCGAACCTGGGACCCTGGAGCTGTGGAAGCATTTGTGCTAACCACTATGCTACTGTGCTGCCCTCCTAATTTCCTTTAACTTCTGTAGGAAGTCGAGAAATTGTTGGGCTTTCTTGACTGTTGCATCAATGAAAGTGGACCAGGACAGACTGTTGGTGATGGTGACCCCCCAGGAACTTAAAGCTACCGACCATCTCCACTTCGGAGCCATTGATGCAGACGTTGGGGGGTCGTACTATGCTCCCTGAAGTCGATGATCAGTTCCTTGGTCTTTCCAACATTTAGGTGAGAGGTGTTTTCAGTACACTATGCAACCAAGTGATTCGTCGTTGTCTGAGATACGACCCACCATAGTCGTATCATCCGCAAACTTTATCATTAATTTAGACAACCTAAAACACACAAACCTCGCTATTATGATGGGATCCAGAAATGGATCTGAGCACTAATAAGGTAACACAATCGCAGTTTGATCAGGCTCACCTTGCAGAATGTTCCCCATAAATTAAAGTCAAATATGCACAATATGAACAAAAACGTGATACTACATTCTACATAAAACAATTCCATCCTTTGACGGGAACAAAATTCGACATTTAACATCCTTTTAACTTTTTCGTTTCATTAGCTCATTCAGATCATTTTAATTGGTTGAGAGAGATACCTTGATGTGTTCCATGGTTTTTATTCCACACAGACTCTTTTTCTTCAGTGCTGTAGCCAGGGATGGATAACATATTGTGGATATAATTGAAAACGTCCTCCTATAGTGATGAGTAAAGGAGAGTTACTAACACATGATACCGCCATAACTTCCTAAAGACAAGCATGACTAGAACTTCTACTTTCTAGGAAGGTTATGATGTACAACATGATATCAAAATGAAAATAGTTTGATATTTGTGATGGGGCCTCACGGTAGCATGGTGGTTAGCATCAATGCTTCACAGCTCCAGGGTCCCAGGTTCGATTCCCGGCTGGGTCACTGTCTGTGTGGAGTCTGCACGTCCTCCCCGTGTGTGCGTGGGTTCCTCCGGGTACTCCGGTTTCCTCCCACAGTCCAAAGATGTGCGGGTTAGGTGGATTGGCCATGCTAAATTGCCCGTAGTGTAAGGTTAATGGGGGATTGTTGGGTTACGGGTATACGGGTTAGTGGGTTTAAGTAGGGTGATCATTGCTCGGCACAACATCGAGGGCCGAAGGGCCTGTTCTGTGCTGTACTGTTCTATGTTCTATGTTTAATTAAAACAGACAAAAAGGGGTTTATATAAAATGATAGACATTTCAATCAGTATTAATTCACTCGCTCTAAGTAACCCCATCTTAAATAATGAAATTCACTTTTTAAAAGCATTGGCCTTTGAGTAAATTAAATTAAAATCACATTTAAAAACTAGCACAACACACTGCGTTGTAGACGGAAGCAAAGATTCCATGAGAGGCCAAGCTGACAGGGTACAGCTCAGTTTATTCCACACTAATCACTCCACTCCCCGCAGGGTCTCCTTCCCCGAACTGCTTCCGGTCGGGGTTTATATTCTGTGGGGAGCTCCTCCAATTAAGAGGGACTTCCGCCTCCTAGTCTCCTGAGTAGAACATGCTCTGAGGTGCAGGGGGAAGAATCTTTCTCTGAGCTCCTGCTGCTTCTGTCGGTAACCCTGCTTCTGGACCTGGTGTGTTATTCTGAATGCTGGCTGCCTTTTTCAGACTTTGAAGTCTGAACTACGGCAAGGGAGAACAGTGCAACGGCCTATTCAATGGAGGGCAAGAGAAGCCTGTTGCTGCCAGCTGCTTGCAGGGGAGAGAGAGGAGAGTGCTTGTCTGCAGTTGCCACACCTTAGGACTCGTACTTGTTACTGGTTCCCTCCTGCTAAAGGGCTGGGAGTGAAGCACGGGGTGGAATTTGGTTGGCCTGCTGCTGGGCTGAACATGGAGGAGCATGGACTCACATTTGCAGTTTTAGATTGGGTGGAGTCTGGAGACTGGATGTTGGATCTGTGAGAGCATCAGGGAGTGGTCCAATTGATTATGTGTACTGCTTGAACTGATGTTGGTTTTGTTTTATTGTTGGGGGATTGTATGGTTATTATTGTATTCTTGTTTCGCGTTTTTGTGTGTTTAGTGGCTGGGTGCTCACCAGTTTGCGGCCCTCCCTTCTGGTACTGGGGGTCCATGAAATTGCCGTCATTACTGGCAAAGTGTCCATGAAATGGAGAGCGGCTATCACCTCCGTGGCTGGGGCAGAAGCAATGGCTTGGTGGGTGGAGGCAGGCAGGCAGCTCAACGCGTCCGCATGTGGGATTCTTGTGCCCGGGCAATGCTTCATAGTGTACTCGTAGGCCGTCAGCAGCAGGGTCCACCATTGAACCCGGCCGGATGCAATTGACGGAATCACTCAATCTTCTTTAAATAACCCCAGCAGGGCTTGTAGTCAGTATGGGGGTGAACAGCCACCCATAAACGTACTGGTGGAATTTCCGCACCGTGAAAACCTCTGCCTCGCCACCTTCTCTATCTGGGCATAGTTTCACTCGGTGCCCACCAGAGTGCAGGATGCAAAAGCTATAGATCACTCTGACCCGTCAGGCATGCGGTGTGCCAGGACTGCCCAGACACCATATGGTGAGTGTCGCAAGTGAAGAGCAGGGCTTGTTGGGCCGGGATGGGTAAGGAATTCCTCCGATTGCTTCATCTCGTGAAATGCCTTTTGATGCGGGAGGGGCCCCAGTTCCACTTCTGTCCCTTTTTCAGCAGTTGGTGGAGCAGACTGAGCAGCGTGGCCATCCTGTGTATAAACTTCCCGTAATAGTTCACCATGGAGAGGAAAGAGCAGAGCTCTATCAGTTCACGAGGGATGGCGGCCTGGTGAATCACCCACACCTTGTCCTCCATTGGATGGAGGCACCTGCTGTCCACCCAGTAGCCGAAATAAGTGACCTCCGGCAGGAGGAAAATGCACATCTCCCTCAGAGGCAGACCCCGGGCCCGAGCAAAACGCTCAAGGACCTCGGTTAGATTCTCTACGTGTTCCTGATGCGAGGTCCCGGTTATGAGAACATCATCCAGGTAGGCGGCCACCTTGTAACCCGCGCTAGATGTTCTCCACAACCTGCTGGAATATCGGCCAAGGCAAGAAGAAACCAAACGACAACCGCGTATATTCATACAATCCCCGATGGGTATTTATCGTCACATACTTCTGGGAACTTGGCTCGATCACCAGCTGCAAGTACGTGTGACTCATGTCAAGCTGAGTGAATGTTTTCCTCAGCTGAGCAGAGTGTAGATAACTTTGATCCAAGTGACCAGGTAACGGTCAAGGCAGGATACCCAGTTCACAGTCATTTTATATAGTCCCCACAGAGCCGCACCGACCCGGCTGCAAACTCGGGCAACCACAAGCGTGGCCCTATCGGCACAGTGGTCAGGTCGAGTAATCCCTAGCACTCCAAACAGTCCAATTCATGGTCTACCTTGGCGTAAAGTGCGTACGGCACAGGGCGGCGCGAAGTACCGTGGCTGTGTGTTTTATTACATATTAACGTGGCCATAACTCCTTTAATGGTCCTGAGGCCTTTGCAAAAACCGAAGGGAACTTGGACAGCACTCCATCTGGTCCACGGGGGTGCATCCAGCAGGCACGTTGCCAATCCAAATGTAGGTGACGCAGCCTAGGTTGGGCCCGGTACCTCGAACTACCATTAATAGTAAGCACGCAGGACTGGTTCCTGTATGCCATGGCACATGGGCAGTGCCTTCGATTTCTAAGGGCACCCCAGTATACGTGGCCAGTCTGGGCCCCCTGTCGCGAATCTCTCGTGGCTGAAGGCCTGTTCGGATGGCGGCAACGTGCGTAGCTATGTATTGGCCTTGTCCAAGGGTCAGGAGGGTCTCCATTAACCGCTTCCACTGGGCTTTCCGGTCCCAAAGTCTGCAAATGTCCCGTAGCGATTCAGCCAGAGCGGCTCCAAACTCACGGCGGGCAGCAAGTCCCCGTAAGCGTACTAAGAATTCCCTTGTGGACTCAGCCACCGTCTGCGTGAGGAATGGAACCAGTACCGTTGGACCATAATCGGTGGCTGTGGATTTAGATGACGGTCTACCCGTTTGATCAATGTGGCGAATGGCACTCGTCCGGCCTGTTCGGGTAAATGAAGTTCCTGAATTGTGCTTTAAGTCAGGTGCAACCAACGACGGTCAGCAAAATGACGGTCTGTCGTTCGTGACTGGTGATGCCGTTCGAGCGGAAAAAAGTATTTCGATGTACTGGGCCCAATCGTCCGAGTTGGTGTCAAACGGCTCGAGCTTACCTATGTATGCTATGCCTGCTGGTCGGAGAGCAGTCTCCCGAAGTGGTTGAGAAAAGATCCAAGGTACCACCACTTGCCTCTCACGGCAGTTGCACTTGATCCTCATCGCCATTGATATAGACGGAGACAAAGCCTCCACAAGAAACCAGGCTGACAGGCTACAACTCGCTTTATTCCACTCGTCACAATAATCACTCCTCTCCAAACTCCACTCCCTGTAGGGTCTCCTTCCCCGAACAGCTGCCCAGGCCGGGGATTATATTCTGTGGGAAGCTCCTCCCATTAGGAGGGAGCTCCACCCGCTAGTCACCTGAGTAGCTCATTCGCAGGTGTGTCGCAGGGGAAGAGGATGTTATACAGCTCTGTCCTGTAGGGGGTCGTAACAGTGCATGGTCAATTCCAGTCCGACTGGACCTGGAGTTTTGCAACACAGGTAAATTAAGATTTTATTTAAAATTGCCCAAGGTCCTTGTTGGGCCCAATAAACACAGTCACTAGCTTTGTAACTTTAACACAAGTAATCTTTTATTATATACTGTATTATAATAAACCGGCTGAGAAATAAATGATTACACACACACAAAATTGAGAGGAAAAGCGTGGGTGGAAATGTAAAGAAATATTAATAAAATGAAAAGATTATGAAGGCAATGGAGACACAACAGAACCACTTATACATCTTTGTTATAATGGCTTCACTCATCCAAGGTAAGTGGGGGAGTTTGCAGAGTACGGCTGTTAGTCTGTGATGCCAACACGACTAATGCAGAAGCAGAAGTTTGGCTAGTGGGTAACTAACTCAAATTAACAGTTCACCTCCCGAACAGGCCCTCCACCTGAAACTCTGGGGAGGTTCAGGGACCAGCAGAGTTTCATTTGAATCAATCTATGCAGAGTCCAATACCAGGTCAGATTAATCATCTGGCCAGTTGATGGGATGTGCCTTTGGTAGCACTCCTATTCCTTCGGGGACTTAGACCAGCTCAGCAGGAACTTCAATAGCACAGAGGACTCTTACCAACAGTGGTGCCTCCATCAGGTGTCAAGAAGGGGAATCTAATAGCTGTGAACTCTCCCAAGCATGAGATGCTAATCTCTCAAAACCAGATCAGTTTGGGAGCACATATCATTTGTATATCTACACTAGACTCCCAAAGTAACTGCTCAACTCAGAATTCACGTGCAGCAGGAGACTACAAGAAGGACAGCAGAAGCGCTTTAAGGATGGCCTTAACGCATTTATAAGAGGTCAAACATCCTTGATGACTCATGGGAGTCCCTGGTTTGTACCCAACCCGAACTGGAGAGGTCCATTCAGGAAGCCGAGCAAGGCCACCTCCACCTGCATAAGGCTAAGCCCGTGCAATTGAAAGTGGTCTCAGAGCACACCTGACAAGAACCCGAATGAGCAGATTCTTCCCGAAGGTGGAGAACAAATGTGAATGGTGCCAGGGAGGCCTGGCCAGCCATGCCCACATGTTCTGGGCATGCCCCAGACTAGTCAGGTTTTGGTTCAAAGCAATGTCCAAGGTGGTGGCCAAAGAGTGACAGCCTTTGGGGTATTGGACCAGCCAGAATTATTCATGGAAAAGAGGACCGACGCCCTTGCCTTTGCTTCCCTAATTGCCCTACAGGGAATCCTGCTCGGCACCACCCACAGTTGCAGACCTACCAGAAACTCTTCACCTGGAGAAGATCAAGTTCACCATCCGAGGGTCAGAGGATGGCTTCCACAAAGCTTGGAGGCAATTTACCAATTTGTTCCAGGACCTGTTCGAAGCCAATAGCCAATAGAGCCAGGGGAGGGGGGAATGCATGGGAGACAATCAGACCACAGGGAATAGACAGGGAAGGGAGGCGGGTGGTGGTGGAGGGGGGCCAGAGAAGAGAGAGGGATAGGCCAGAGAAATCTGAGAGACACAGAGGCCAAGGGGCCTTGAACAAGGCCACAAGAAAATTAACCCCTAATTAAATGCCGAAAACAGGATTATCATAGAATTAACAGTGCAGAAGGAGGCCATTCAGCGCATCGAGTCTGCACCAGCTCTTGGAAAGAGCACCCTACCCAAGGTCAACAACTCCACCCTATCCCCATAACCAGTAACCTCACCAACACTAAGGGCAATTTGGACATTAAGGGCCATTTATCATAGCCAATCCACCTAACCTGCACATCTTGGACTGTGGGCGAAACCGGAGCACCCGGAGGAAACCCTCGCGCACACGGGGAGGATGGGCAGACTCTGCACAGACAGTGACCCAAGCCGGCATCGAACCCTGGGACCCTGGAGCTGTGAGGCAATGTGCTACCCACAATGCTACCGTGCTGCAGGGATAGGGGAGGGGGAGAAGAAAGGAGGGAAGCCAAACGACAAAGAGTGTGGGGAGGGAAGGTGAGGGCATCAATCACATGTAAATACCAGATAACTGCCCATTATACAGCAAGGGACCCATGAAAGGATCTGAAACAATAAATTAAGGTGTGGAGGGAGGGGAAAATCGGCACAGAGGAAAGTGCCAGTACATTGTAACCAACGCATTCATCCTTACTGAATGTGTAGTGTATAAAATGTAAAAACTTCAAGAAACACATTTCACAAAAAAAGAAATAAGAAAAGGACTGCAAAATGCATCCAAGGAACATGGACAGGTTAATAGAATGGACAGAAAGTTGGTAGCTGCAATTTTAAGAACAGAAGGATCATGGAATACAAATAGAAGCATATATTAATGGAAGAGTGTGGATGAACTTAGGGGCTCAAAGACATGAACACAATAATGCTGGTGAAAGTGAAAGAAAGGCCAATTATCAGGATCGGAGCATAAAGCAAAGAGGCATTTATAAAGTTATGATGATATGGTGTTGTATCAGGAGTATACTGATACATTTTTGGACAACGCATGTTGGAAACATTGGAAAGAGTACAATGTAGTCATCAAGATGATGCCAGGAAGGGAAACACAATAATTAAGCAGGCTTGAGATACTGGTCTTATTTCGACTAGAGCAGAAAAGGGCAGGGAGTCAGTGACAAGAAGTCAACTGAAAAGTACCCGAGAGAATAAAAAGTGAGGTGACAGAGAACAGGCATTAAATTATGTTGGACAGTTCTCACAAACAACTTATATGGATACAAGGTGCCAAATGTCCATATTTCTATGCTATACTTTTCCTATAGTCACTGAACCATACCTCAACAGTTCTCAAAGATAACTAGCAGATAAAGTTCATCAATAAAAGTCCAATGATGTTAAATGAAGGCTAAATTTGTTTGTGTCGTGTTAAGCACACGAGATAACATGGGCTGCAACATGATGCAGCTATGACTGAAATAGACTCCAGACCTTGAAGTTAGTTCAATTTGATTTATTGAACCTGTCACACAGTTAGCACAGTTCTCTGTGAGTTCAACTCTCTGCTAACCTAAGTGTGATCTCTCTGTCTGACTGAACAGACTAGCTCTTAGCCACGTGCTGTATGCGTTACGTGATATATGCGCCGGACTCACTCTGTAGATGTCCCTTGTGGAAAGAGGCGGAGTGCGAGTGCCTCGTGTCTTTTATAGTGGGAAACCACCCCCAAGTGCTCTGCCTGCTGATTGGTTATGTCCTGTTCTCTTTGTTCATTAGCTGCCTGTCTGTATCTCACTATGTGCATGTCTGCATATCATGACAGTTTGTTTTATAAGTATAGTATACAACTTTGATTTGAATATTCAATCACAGAATTTTGCATAGTTTTATTCACGTTTCATCATAGAACTTACAGTCAGAAGGAGGCCATTCGGCCCATTGAGTCTGCACCAGCCCTTGGAAAGAGCACCCTACCCAAACCCACACCTCCACACTATCCCCACACCTCCATCCTATCTTGTGTTGATAACCACAGGATATCAACTTTTAATGGCTGCTGTGCATCTCGAATTTCCTAGAATGCCTGTGGCAACATTGCTCATTGAAAGTGCTGGGCAAATGAACATTTCAACCCAGAAAAGCCAAACACAGCTGGGTTTGATAGACACAGAGACAGGTAAAATAAACGGTCTATATTCAAAAAAGCTGGAAGTGTATGAATAATCCCAAATTGAATTTGGCCCAATCATAAACAATGCTTCACATCTGTAATTCCTCCTTCCCAAAGCTACTTTAAAGCCTTTTTTTTCTACAACCATCTTCCCTAATGAGGAAGGTCATTATCACATTAAGTTAAATTGGATGAACAGAAGGTCATAAGGACGCCTTTGCCAATGAACAATAGACAGGAGACGAGAGATGTGAAGCATTATATCTGACAGCTGGCAAGACAAGCATAAAATTACAGGAAATCCATTAGTCATGTACTGACATAAAGAAGTTAAGATTACAAAAATGAAACATGCTCGGCAGCAGACTTTCAGGTAATACGCTGGATGAGTAAATTCAGCAGTGATTATATTACAGCATTTAGAGAGACAACCACACATGAAATGACTGCAGAGTCCTAGCCAAGACAATACTGGGAGGAAAGATGTTAAGCAAACACATTTGGAGGACTTTGCATGACTGGTCACAAACTCATAGGAAGGAGGTTTAGGCATAACATAGCAGACAGAGGCAAACAACATAATGAAACTGGGTCAGTGGAACATGTTATACAAATTAGCACAATATTGGAATGATAAGCATATCAGAAGCAAGGATTTTGAGTGTATTTGTGAAGCATAGCATAACGGTTGTCAGTATCCACAAAGAAATGCTGGCACATAAATAGATTCTATTCAGTTCAAAGGAAATTACCATCTGATCAGTCCTACCTTGCCACTAATCTTTCAAATGGGCTGAAATATTTGCAAGATAGAATAATGGGCTGGAATTTGGTGACTGATTCAAAGGTTCGGTGCTGGGGTCATTTGTGATACGAGTTAGAGATTTCAAAGGGCACTTCCCACTATGTGGCCAATTAGCGTTTGGCTGGAGAAGGGGATGGCTGATAAAGGATTGCGGATGGAACTAGTGCCATCAAGAAGGTTAACAGCACCATTTTTAAAAAGGTCAATCTTGACATTGCCTGAAGAATGTGAAGGCAAAGGAAGGAATATAGAGGTGAACATGTATAAATAGTTGCAGTAAGAGGAAGACTCCATGTTTCAATAATGCTTCCCTGGAGAAAGGGTCTCTTCCTGGAGGATGGGAGGCAGCGGCCCAGCAAACCCTCACAAAGAAGGCCTGGCTGGAGGTAGCCAAGGAAGTGAGCAGTTGCAGGGTGGTCACATGAACATGGGTACAGTGCCAGAAGCCATTTAATTACCTAGTAAGGTTTGACAAGGTGAGGGCAATGCAAGGTGGAGGCACTATATGTCCGATATGATGGCTGTGAGATGTGAGGCAAGGGAGACCCACACACAGGGGCTCACCAAGGACCAATGTGCAATAAACCGTGGAGCAGCCTCAATCAGAGGACCATGGTCACTCAGAGGCACACGTTGCAATGTCAAGCATGAATGACTACTTGCAGAATGCCACTCAGTGGCACCATGATGGTCATTAAAGTGACGCAATCTGACAAGCCTACCTTCTAATCTAATGATGCAAATGGGGACGGAAGCAATGGAGCTTGCAGGGTGGAGCCGGTCAGCCTGTCACGAGAGCGAGGTAGGTCTGATGCCCCGAAAAAATGAGAAAAGCAATGGTCACAGGCACCAAACCTTCTCACTAGGTTTTCCAGTTATGCCTCTGTGGCATTTCATGATGGCAATGGTGGCACAGTGGTTAGCACTGCTGCCTCACAGCGCCAGAGGCCAGGGGTGACTGTGTGGAGTTTGCACTTTCTCCCCGTGTCTGAGTGGGTTTCCTCGGGTGCTCTGGTTTCTTTCCCACAGTCCAAAGGTGTGCACGTTTAGTGGATTGGCCATCATCAATGTGTAGGGTTAAGGGGATAGGGTCAGGGGTGAGTCTTGATATTTTCCTGAGGGTCAGTGCAGGCTCAATGGGCCGAATGGCCTCCTTCTGCACTGTAGGGAGTCTATAGATTAAGCTCTGATAATGGAGAAGCAGGAGGAAGCAGGCAGGCATGGATATCAATAACAAACACTCTTGTCTCTCTCACAGGTGCAGTAGCAATAAAGCACTGGTAAAGGATTGGGGTCACCTGAGATCTCAGAGGAGTCACCATCTGA
This sequence comes from Scyliorhinus canicula, assembly GCF_902713615.1. Classification (NCBI taxonomy): domain Eukaryota; kingdom Metazoa; phylum Chordata; class Chondrichthyes; order Carcharhiniformes; family Scyliorhinidae; genus Scyliorhinus; species Scyliorhinus canicula. Next base: position 160,022,984 of record NC_052147.1, on the reverse strand, counting down.
AGAGACCACCATCCCATCAGTCTAAAGCACCTTCCATCAGTGCAACCACTTTCATGTCAGGGAATGCACAATGAATAGTTTGAGCACGGCATGGCCAGAATAGCTGATGGAAAGAGTGACAGTTTCAGACATTCGCAATTGAAGACTGAGGGTCAATGCTCAGCTTCACACAGATGGCAACGTCACGGTAGCACAGTGGGTAGCACACCGTTGCTTCACAGTTCCAGGGTCCCAGGTTCGATTCCCGGCTTGCGTCACTGTCGGTGTGGACTCTGCACGTTCTTCCTGTGTGTGTGTGGATTTCCTCCGGGTGCCTTTCCTCCCACAAGTCCCGAAAAATGTGTGGTTAGGTGAATTGGATATTCAGAATTCCCCCTCTGTGTACCCGAACAGGCACCGGAATGTGGCGACTAGGGGCTTTTCACAGTAACTTAATTGCAGTGTTAATATAAAGCCTACTTGTGACAATAAAGATTATTATTATTATTATAAAAGCCTCTGGTGGTTGCTGGAACAGCAGCGTGAAACACGTGGACATTCATCAGAATTTCCAGAGCCTGAGTGTTCCTACATGCAGATAATGGTGGAATCCATCTCTGTTACGAACGGCGCTGCGTCTCTGGCATAGGAGATCTGGCAAATGATCTATTCCATCAAGGGGTTGACCTTCATAGAGATACACATGCAGCAAGCCACCCATGGTTGTAGGAGGTGCACCTCAACCGCCACTGCATGGCCTCATGGCAGTGTAGAACAATGGGTTCACTATATGATTCAGAGATGCAGCTGAGCAGCAAGGTCAGCAGGCTCTCCACATCAGCTCCAGTCACTCAGTGGACAAAACAGGAGAACACAGAAGCTGCCATGTAAATGCAACTTGTCGAACATGGGGTTAGAGTGGATACATTATAATTCCTATATACCACTGTGTTGCTTTGTGCACCATAGCATTTGTTGAAATCCATATTTAGATGTGTCATGTTTTCCTTTCTGTCCCAGTACCATGGTCAAATGATCTTGGGGATGGTGCATACGAAATGGTGGCCAGTAAATTTAGGGCTCTGATGAACAAAGCACTTGACTTGGTCTCATCATGGGCCCCTGATATGGTAAAGGAGTATCATCACCAGGCAGACAGACCCCTGTCTCATGCCCAATGGGTTAACAGGGATTCTCAGTTGAATCATGTGCGGATGAAGGAGTCACTTGTTGCCCTTGCAGTGGCCATCATCCTTTCACGTGCATGGCTGTTGCATGTCAAGTCTAGATACACCTCTCCCTCTCATCCCCTTCCTTGGAATGGGCAGCTTGTTTATTATTGTCACTCATTGCCAGTTCTATCATCTCTGCTGTGTCAGGTTATGCAGAGCGCAGCAAACGCCAGAATAAGGTAGACCCTTTGAGAGGGAGTTACTGGGCGGTTGTCTCAGAATAGTCTGACTTTATTTTCAGAGGGCCAAGTGCCCCTTGATTGCCTCTCATAGACTCATGGCAGAAGCGGTTTGCTTCCTCTGGAGTTGGGGTTCCATACTAGCGTGAGCAGCCATGTATTTAGTAGATACCATTTGTCATCCAGGATCCATCCATGAAGGCTTTCAGGTGGTACAAGTCATGATAGTTTCTTGAGAACCTTGCACACACCGGAGGATCTTTTTACACTAATCTGAACGTTGAAGGAGTGGAACCCCTTCCTGTTTCCAAATGTGCCCGAGTGCTCAGAGGGAGACTTGATGGCCACATGTTATAGAGACTTTAGGCACCTCCTGGACCCGAGGGAAACCAGCCATAGTCCCAAAACCAATCAACCTCTCAGCCTGACTTGCGTGATCAGTGCAATACCCATGTATTTCCCTGCCCTCTATAACAAGGTATCATCTGTCATCTGCTTGATCCAGTGGTGGACTGCTGCGAGATCTCACAAATGTATCCGGACAATTCCTGGAAGAACCTTGTAACAAAAGGTTGAGAGCCGCGGTAATCTTCAATGCCACAAGCAATAGGTGTCCACCACATTCCAGAGGTCTCAACTCCACCTCCAGCATTCTGTCAACACCTGTTGTTAAGCAGTCTCCAGAGACACAGGTGCTCATCATTTCTATGAAGCTAAACCGCAGTCTATCATCTTCAATCAACAACATAATAAGGGGATAGTGAACCGACTGTTCACTATTCGTTTCCTCTGTCTGATTCCACTGCCATACAAGTACTCCAGAATTTGCCCTCTGGTGAGGAGACATTGAGCATACTGCTCCGAGGAGATCCTCCACCACTTTCCTGGCACCTTGTCCCCCCCCAATACCCCCAAACCAGAGTTGGGAAAATCCCACCCAATGCCTTAGTTAAAGTAATGGGATATCATACAAAAACTGTGTACAGAGTATTGTCATGTGAGAGTACCTTTAAGAAATGGCTATTAATCAAATAGCTGTAATGGATATACCTTTAAGAAACGGTGTTTTATCAAATAGCTGCAGTGATGTCAGAGTGTGGGTGGAGCTGGGCATATCTGTCTGTTTTATTTTTGCTTTGGACTGTCAGCTACAGGGTGTGTTTGGTTTCGTTTTGCAGATGGGAGTTGCAGCCAGAGAAACAAAGTGTAATTCTGATCTCTCTCCGTATGAAAAGAATGCCTTCAGATCACTTGCTAATTTTAAAAGTGATAACTGCTCTCAGTAGAAAATTTAAACCTGCTGTCTTTCTGTAAACATGTCTTATGGATGTTGTGAAGAAAGATTAAGGGTTACTTAGAGAGTACTGTATTCTTTGGGGCGAGTATTTGAGTTGATAGTTGCCAAGATGTTTACTGCGTGGGTTTAAAAATGTTAACTGGATTCATAGAATAAACATTGTTTTTGTTTTAACATACTTTAGCTCTCTGTTGCACCACACCTGTAAAGTGGGCCCTTGTGCTCCCCCATAAACCAAAATCCATTCAAAGTGATGGGTCAGGTGAACTCCATGATACACTTTGGGTCTCAAACCCTGGCCCGTAACAGTATGGTCTCATTCCAAAAGAGTTTGAAGTGCTGGAAGTGCAAGATAATAAAAAAAATCTCTCCAAATTCACAGAAATGAAATTTCCTTGAAACTGAAGTTAGATTTATGATTAATTGGATGGTAACTGGAGCTTTGAAATTAACATTAGTTTCAACCGAAAAAAAAAACACGATTGTCTGCCTCCCGCAGTCAGAGACAATTTAATGAATTGTCATCCAAGCCACTCTAATACAATCCCTGGAGTAAACTATCTCCTATGCACTGTTTGAAACAAGTAAGGCCAGATTGATCTTGACAAATCTGCTTTTCCTTGCGTATTAATCAAAAATATGAGGCGTAATGCAAAACACAATCAACCAAGTTCGTCATTCCAATACTCAATGGATGCACAGTCCGCTCAGATAATTATTTAAGGCCACTAATCCCATATTAAATTAGCTTAAAAGTGTCCTCAATTGTCTGTTCTTGCTCAAACCATCTGGTCAGTAAAGATAACACCTTATCCAGGTGTAGGGACACATTAATTGAATACATTATTTTCTCAATGCCTCAATTATTTTGTCTCTTAAAAAAATGAAAAGGTTTACTATTTTGGAGGATGTGAAATTACAACATGTGACTAAAAGTGTTCAGTCTATGACGAGAACATCGGCCATGTTGCTCACTTAGAAAGCTGGTACTAATTAAGAAATAAATATAAATCCAGTGAAAGAATGGCAATTTCCAATTATCATCCAGAAAAAAAAGTGATAATGATTTAATCTGTCCTAATGCAACCAGTAGAACCCTGTCATAAACTACAAAAATAAGCGCAAAACAACCTCGAAACTGTAGCCATCTGGGTGGCCACTTCCAGACACAAATGAAAGCTCAACAAGAATGTAGGGAAATGTAGACAGCAAGCAGGCACATGACTGAATGTATATTTGGAAGCAGTTACCAGATGGAATCAAAACTCTGGGTCGATTAGTATATCGATGCTCATCTCCGAGAAACAAATTACTAACACTCAGATAGTTGATACGGCTGCAGAACATCCCGGCGCCAGAAAGACACAAACAAAGCAAGGCAACGGCCACCTAAGACACACCCAGCCATCAGGGCACCCACCCCTTTATTGGTTTAAAATCGATACAATGATCGAGAAGCTGCCCAATTAATTGGGGACCAAGGTTTTAAGGCCATCCTAAAAGCGAGCAAAGTCCCTCCAAGTATAAAAAGGACCCCCACGAGAGATTCCCTCTCTGGCCTTGGCTCTCAGGTGGGGAGACCCATCCACCAGCAAACACCAGAAGCAAGTAAGTTCAAGGTCAACGCACACTACTAGACGGAAGACTTAGCTGTTCTTCTGTTACCTCTCGAACCCAACAGTCTCATATCTGAACAACAGCCATTGTTCCTCTTGACTAAGTGGGCACCCGAAGTTAAGTATAGGCGTTAGCGTTAGAGATAGTTTAGTTTGTAGTACTTTGTGCATGAGTAGATCTTACTGTGTGTTGTAAATAAATAGTATTGCCTTTGAACTAACTAACTGGTTGTATTGGCTCTTTGATCAGTATTCAGGTTTGAACCTTGTGGCGGTATTGAGAGATACCTGGCGACTTCTAGTGTAAACATAATTAGGATTTAAGACAGGCGACCATATGACTGCTATATTTAGAGCAAGTAAACGAGCAACAAACAAAATAATATAAAGATTTGCATACAAGATGAAAATACTTCAACCTCATGGGTTAAATTATTTGAACCCAGGTCCCTAAAAGAAGCCACACTCATTTTAGAGCACTGTCACCATAGTGCTGTAGCCCTAACACCATTTTACAATCCCTTTAATCTCAGTTCCTTTGCAATTTACAAACTACCATATAAAATGTAATGATAAAAAAGTAATATTAAGATTAATGAAGAACATAAGAATCAGTTGGGTGCACACATACTGAAGACACTACATTGTGGCCCAACTTGCAGCTGAATCCAAGTCAGGGGAAGTTGTGATGAAACCGTAACAGTGTTCCGTTTAAAGAAAACCTGATATTGTGCTCACAAATATGAACACCATGTTCATATACCAGGGCACAAGACTGACATTGACATGATGAACGCATGAAGAGGAAAATCATGAAGCTGATCCCACTCTTAGAATTTGCAGTTCTACAGAAAGACCAGAGAGATTTGGCTTTTCAGCCCAGAGGAATCTACCTTGAGAAGTAATCCAAAGATATGTAAAGGGAAATCTAGAATTCATTTCAAAATAAATTGAGAGAAGAACTGATTCAAATTATTAAATTAAATTTGAAACTAATAGTCAAAGGTTTTTCACACAGGATGGCAATCACATCAAATGGACTTCAGATAGATTGTAAGAGATCAACGTCCTTGGACTATTTAAGAGGCAATGGATGCAGTAATGAAAAGCTTGATCAGTGCTTCTGGATTATGTTAACATAGACTTAATGGCCATTCTTATCCCTAATTGTTTTCATTTTTAAAATAATTTAGAGTACCCAATTATTTTTTTTCCCCAATTAAGGGGCAATTTAGTGCGGCCAATCCACCCTAACCGGCCATCTTTGGGTTGTGGGGGTGAAACCCACGCATACATATGGAGAATGTGCAAACTCCACACAGACAGTGACCCAGAACCGGGATCGAACTCGGGTCCTCAGCGCTGTAGGCAGCAGTGCCACTGTGCTGCCTTCTTATCCCTAATTATCTTCTGACAAGAGTGAGCAGTCAGTCCACCTAGATTGCACGGACAGACATTATGGAAAATCTGTTCAGCCTTTCTCAATTCTCCCTTGCCTTGATGCCCATTTGGTCATCCTCTGCCACTTGAGTAAAAAGAGAATCAGTCAGCTTGTGATAATCCTCCAAATCTGTTTCCTTAATGAGCATTGTGAATCTATATCCAGTTCACACGTTTCACTGGTTTCTAACAATTCACCCCAATCTTCCCCATTGCCCAATAAACAATAAGAAACCTTGAAATACCAGCACAAATGGAACCACTGAAGGGTGGCAGATTTGATTCCCGATTAACTGAATTGTTCTCTCAATCTGCTGTGAATGGATGATTTCAACAGGGATATGTTGTATCCACACAGTGCAAGACTGAAACTTGTTCCAGAGACATGACCTTTCAGGTATCATATGGCTTTTCAACCAATCATCCATCGACTTGGGATGCACTATATTGTGGCTGGTCTCAGAATCCTTTTCAACTGTTGTATTCCTCTATAATTTACCAAAATAAATCTATATATATGCTGCGTTCTCTTAAACAAGATAATATTGCAATTCAGCCCCAAATTCAAACATCATTAATGATCCATGCCTATTACATGAAACTTTGATAATGTGTGGATACATCACATGACACTTTGGATAATTTCTATAAATTTATAGCAGTTAATGCTTTGGGATTTGTAGTCCAGATTCAGGCTCAATGGGAGTAATTAAGCAAATATGTCATTTTACACAACAGAATCACTAAACCTCCTCTCTTTTCTTGAAATACATACCCTCCGAACTGGGTCATTCAGGTAACAGGAGATGATCTTATCATAAAGCTGTTTCTTCTCATACATGAATTCACAGACTTGATAGCTGAAAAGAAAGAATTTCATTTTTTTTTAATCTAGAAAAACAACACTTAACAAAACACTTTGCCCTACTCCCCAGCAATGCAGAGGGAGGTTCAGAGTTATGGAGAAAGGGTCAGAGAGTCTCTCGCACAGACCCAGTGAAGAAACTCTCAAGCTAAACTGCTGTGCTAAAACATATTATGGTTCTAAAAATACTCCACTCTTCCTTTTGAATTCTTGCGTCCCTGACCCTCCCTGGTTTCAAATCCATCAATAATCCTACCACACTCTCAAATATATGGTTGCTCCCTTATCATCAGCTCCCCAGTTCCAATTTGATTTGTCGATTTGAACAAGGATTGAATTTTTACCTCTGAAAAGCAATAATTTAAAAGATTCCAGCCATTGCTACTGATTGGTTTGCAACCTCTCCCACTCCAGAACAGATACAGAAACAACAGCCCTGATCCGTGAAGTTACAACAGGTATTTTATAAATGTGGTGCACACAAGAGTGTGTACACAAGAGTGTGCACCCATTTCACACCAAGTATTATAACTGGAAAATACGAGCATAGTTTTTCAGTCCCACCCATCCCGAGACCGGAAACTCCTGCCCGAGGTCAACAGACCTTTCAAAGATCCATCAAATGTTCCCTCCCGCCCGCAGCAGGCGGGACTAGGAAATATCCCCCGATTTATTGTTTGAAATCTCATGATGTTTGCTTTTTTGTTGAAGAAAATGTGGGAGTGTTAAGAAATACGCTAAGTGGCTGTTACTGTGCTGTATTGCCATGGAATTTATTACATTGTGCTCAATCAAGTCATTTGATATTGTAGCAATTCAATAAATTAGCTTCCTCAGTATTCCTCAAGCAGACCCTCTGCATATTGTGGGGTTACTTTCATAATCAGCACTACAAAATACTGCACACCTTTTAATTAAAATAAATAGGATTGGAACACTCATCCTGTCTTGTAAATCTATACATAACTATATATAGATGCTATCAGGCATCCGGTTGACTTACATCAATGCTGAAGCACATTTTAATCTCATCATAACTGCTGCAGTCATTGCTACATCTGCTCTGAGATACAAATTCTGGCAAAGGAGCAAGAGAAAAACAAAATAAACTATATTTGTATAACACTTTGCATGCCGGTCCAGACTTTCTAAAGCACCTTACAACAAATCAACTGCTTTTAAAGTAATGTCATTGCTACACTATAGGCAAACACATCACACCCAATTTGCACACACTGAAAACAGTAATGAGATGAATACAGCGCTTTCAGTATTGACTGAAATGTCAGCCTAGATTAGATGCTCTTGTGCCTTGAATAGAGCACAACCTACAACCTTCTGGCACAAAGAGAAATTACCACCGAGTAAAGGGCTATATAATTTGAAACTGTGGCAACGGTAAATTATCCCTCCTCATCCTTCCTGATCTGTTTCAGCACAGTTCTTCACACCAGCCTCCTCCAATGCCTTTTCACGGTGGAAACTACAATCGCCTTGTTCCAATTGTTAGCTATCTAACCTTAGGCAGAGAACCGTCTACAATGGATTATTTTCCCACCCCCATGTTCTGGCAGCTCAAGGACCTGAACTTTAACTCCCTTCTATTTCTCATCTACAAGCTGCTCCTTCAACATCCTCAGAAAGTATAGTGTTAATCTTCACATGTACGCCGATGACACAGCCAAAACAGAAACAACCAGTTCTAATTCACCACCACCTTTCTCAAACATCCCAGTTTTAAAATTGTCAGAACAGCGACTGATGAGCAGAAATCTCCTCCAATTAAGTATTGAGACTGAAGATATTGGGCGAGATCTTCTGGCTGTTCACGCAGACGGGATCTTCCGGTCCCACGGACGGTGCACTCCCACCATGGGTTCACCGGTAGCACGGGGCGGATTCAATGAGAAATCCCATGGGTAGGACCGGAAGATCCGCTACCGATCATATGCTGAGAAACATGCCGCTGGGAGTACAGACAATCTTGTCCATTGCTTTGATTCCTACACCAAACTCAATTCCCTAGCCACTGATACCAGCCCTCCCCCTGACCGCTGTCTGACGCTGAAGTCACTTGTTTGCAACCTGGGTATTAAACCATACTGGGATGAGCTTCTGATCACATTTCCACTTCTTTAACAATCTCTCAATTCCCCTCAGGTCTCAATTCATTTGCTGCTAAAACCCTCATCCATACTTTATTTGCTCTAAACTTAACTATACCATGCACTCTGGCTGGCCTCCTCATTCTACCTTCTGCAAATTGAGGTAATCTAAAATACAACTACCTGTGATCTAACTTGCACCAAATCCCATTCGCCCATCACTCCTGACCTCACTGACCGATATTGGCTTCCAGTTATGTAACACCTCAACTTTAAAATTCTCATTCCCATTTTAAATCCCCCCATGGTTCACCTCTCCCTATCCTTAATTTCCTCCAGCCAACATTCCTCTGACATAGTGGTACACCTCTAAATCTCGCTTACTGAATATTCATGATTCTAACCAACAGGTGAGGAGATGCATTTGAGACCAGGAAGAGATCAGCCATGATCTGATTGAATGGTACAGCAGGCCTGAAGTGCTGAATGCCTATTTCTGCTTCTAATTCCTATATTCCTATGTAACTGCACCACCATTGGCCATCTCCTAGATCCTAAGCCCTAGAATTCCCTCCTTACATCTCTCTATCCCATTTCCTCATTTTCGCTCTTGAAATCTAACTGCTCCAATATCATATGTGGCTTGGTGTCAAATTGTGCTTGATAACCACTTCTGTGAAGCACCGAGCGCTGTTTTACTTAGTGAAGGTGCTAACTAAATACAAGTTGTTGTTGTCACACAAATATTGTCAAAAAAGAAAATTCTAACCTCTAACCCAGCAATTAAATCATACAATATTGGAAAATAAATATGGCTCGAAATATGTTGGTGCGTAGTTAATATTTTCTCGAATAGAAACAATCACTAACAATTCACCCACAGTGAGGCAGGTCAAACAGTGTTTCTGACTTGCAGTTCTCACAAAAGGTCATCAACCTGAAACATTAATTTGGTTTCTCTCTCCACAGACACTGCCAGACCTTCAGGGTGTTTCCAGTATTTACTGTTTCTATTTCCAATTTCCATATCTGGAGTATTTTGCTTTTGTTTAAATAATGATATCTATATCTTGGTCATGATTCAGCTATCACGTTGCGAGATGAATCCCACAAGAGCCCCAAACCGTGCTTCGGGCCGATCATAAGTCACCCGACTCATTCTGCCTGGCACGATCTCAATCTTGTCTTCGTTGGACGTGGTCCAGATCAGTATATTTAAATGAGCCATTCAGCTAATTGAAATACCTGGATGACATATGCACCCGGCACCTGGGAGTAAACCTGCGCGGCCTCAACCGAGTGCCATTTATCACTGGGTTCCACAAACGTGGACCAGGCATGAAAGCACCTCCAGGGGGGTGGGGTCTCGCAGGCCATTGAGACCCTAAAGGTGGTCGGAGACAGGGCAGGGTGGTACCCTGGCACTCCCCCTGGCACCCGAGAACTTTGGCACTGCCAGTCTGGCACAGCTACCCAGTTTTTAGATGCTAGGCTGACAATGCCCAGGTGCCAGGTTGGCACTGCTAGGGGTCAGGCCTGGGGGGGGGGGGGGGGGAATTTGCCTTTTAGAGGGTGTGTGAGGGTGGAATCCAGGAGCCACTGGAAGGTTGGGGGAGGGGTGAAGTGTGGGTGGGGGGGTGTCCATAAATTGGGAGGGGGAAGATGCAGTCAAAAAGGCTCCCGATCTGCGAAGAGCCATTCCTGCTGGCAAGGTCAGCTTGCCAGTGCAGGAAATTGACAAAAGTGTGGCCTCAGCGGGAAAAACTTCCCAAACCCCAAAAATCTATGAATCTCGGCATTGCAGCCATTGAGTTATTCCCCACCAAACTCCGCTCAAAAGCGGATTTTGCTTCATGTCCACTAATTCGCACCCCTTCTTTCCTGGTCTCATATTTAAAAAGCAGAAGTAGGGGAACAGAACAGGTCAGAACCATGTGTCTTTAAATTCTGTTATTCAAGGGCTTGTCAAACTCTCCTGACAAAATTCAATGGGCTCGATTCTTCGCTCCCCACGCCAGGTGGGAGAATCGCGGGAGGGCCGGGCGACTCATTTCATGCCCCCTTGGCGCCCCTGCGATTCTCCCACCCGCCGCTCGGAAGAATCGCCGCTCGCCGTTTTTCACGGCAACCGCCGATTCTCCCACCCGGATGGGCCGAGCGGCCTGCCGTTCGCGACCGGTTCACGACCGGTTCACGACGGCGGCAACCATACCTGGTCGCTGCCGTCGTAAACATGGGCGCCAAAGGCCCGTTTCTGGCTTGTGGGGGGCGGAGAGGAGAGTGAGCACCACGGCCGTGCTCGGGAGGGGACTGGCCCGCGATCGGTGCCCACCGATCGTCGGGCCGGTGTCTCAACGGGACGCACTCTTTCCCCTCCGCCGCCCCACAAGATCAAGCCGCCACGTCTTGCGGGGCAGCGGAGGGGAAGACGGCCACCGCGCATGCGTGGGTTTGAGCCGTCAGCCGTCGTGACGTCAGCCACGCATGCGCGGGTTGGAGCCGGCCAACCTGCGTATGCGCGGCTGACGTCACATAGCGCCGACGTCGTGTCATTCTTGGCGCGCTGCCTTGACGCAAACGTCAAGGCCCGGCCGCCGAGAATACGGAGCGCCGCTCCTAACCCCCCCGGGTGGGGGTGAATACGGTGAGAGGAGCGGCGTCCGAGGCCGTCGTGAAACTCGGCCGAGTTTTCCCAACTTTTCCCGGAGCGGAGAATTCCGCCCAAAATACATCAATTTCAGGCCAGATTAATTTCAGACTATGGCACAGGAAACCAGAGCTGTCACAATGAGGTGCAGTTTCCAGACAGTTTATAATGTGGACCTCAGAATGATTTTTCAGATCCAAAACAGAGCAGTTCTCCTGGATAATTACAAGAGGAGAAAGGTTCTTTGTGTTTTTTACATAAATGTTTACTTCCAATTATTTCTGGACATCACAAAAATACAAGGCACATTGTTCTGATCGGAGAATAATCTGTTTTTATTCCTGTTGGACAGAAATTAGGGAAAGTCTTCAACACTGACAACATGGATATTTTTTCAAGCATGTCACAAATTTTAGAAAATGTCTTTGGCAATAAGTACTGCATAAATACAATGGTTAAGTGCTGGGTGTTATGCCAACCAACACAATTTCAACTGCATCTTATTTATATACAAGGATGTCCCAAGTGGTTAAGTGGAATTTGCTACATAGCCCTGTATATCCTTTGTCTCCACCACATACCCACTTTTTCTGCCAACTCTCAAGATTTTGTCCTCAGTAGTTACTTAAATTAACAGGTTTGGGATTCCTTTTTTAAGGTTCAGGAAGAGAATTCAGTGTGTTATTATGTGAAAAACAACTTAATTTACTTCATCATGGTATTTTCTTTCTGAAGTTCGAAGACAAGGCTTTAATGCAGTTCCTCAGTAAAATAGGTTCTAGAAATGTAACGTGTTTAGCTTGATATCTGCTCAGCTTTTTTTAGCATGTCATTGAATTACTTTGTTGATGTGGGATTTTGAAACTGGATATAATGCCAGCTAGCTAAACAAAACTACACTAAACAGATATTAGGCGGCACGGTGGCACAGTGTTAGCACTGCTGCCTCACAGCGCCAGGAACCCAAGTTCAATTCCAGCCTTGATTGACTGTGCAGAGTCTGCACGTTCTCCCCGTGCATGCATGCATTTTCTCCGGGTGCTCCGGCTTTCTCCCAAGTCCAAAATGTGCAGGTTAGGTGGATTGGCCACGCTAGTGTCCAAAAAAGAGAAGTGGGGTTGCTGGGTTACGGGGATAGGGCAGCACAGGGATAGGGCAGCACGGTAGCACAGTGGGTGGCATTACTGCTTCACAGCTACAGGGTCCCAAGTTCAATTCCTGCTTGGATCACTGTCTGTGCAGAGTTTGCACTTTCTCCCTGTGTCTGCATGTGTTTCCTCCGAGTGCTCTGGTTTCCTCCCATAAGTCCCAAAAGACGTGCTTTTAGGTAATTTGGATTCTGAATTCTCCCTCTGTGTACACGAACAGGCGCCGGAATGTGGCGACTCGGGTTTTTACACAGTAACTTCATTGCTGTGTTAATGTAAGTCTACTTGTGACAATAAAGATTATAAAATAAATGGTGGTCTTTCAGAGGGTCAGTGCAGACTTGATGGGCCAAATGGCCTCCTTCTGCGATATAGTGATTCTATATTCTTATGTGTAATTGCATCCGTATAAAAAGAATGTGGACCTACCTCACTTATTCGGATAGAGTCAGTTGTAAGGTTGGTTCATGAAATCCATGTCTGAGATCACACGCACGCACGCACACACACACACAAAAGAAATCACAATCCCATTCTCATTTCAGTGCAAGTCCAAAGACATATCATGCAAAAACACAAAAGCTTGCACACGATGCAGAAAGAAAAAGTCACCATGGTCCCTGAGAATCATAGGCTGCTCTCCTTTTTTCACAGACAGCTGACGGTGATTTAACCTGAGGGTCACCAGACCTCAGGCAGGACAATGTTGAGAAGTCAGGGCCTTCATCGAAAAGCTGAGAAATTGGATATTTCAAGTGTCAGCGATGGCTCAGAGGGTAGCATCCTCGTCTTTGGGTCAGCGATGGCTCAGACGGTATCACTCTCACTGTTGGGTCAGCCATGGCTCAGCAGGTATCACTTTCATCTTTGGGTCAGCCATGGCTCAGTGTGTATAACTCTCATCTTTGGGTCAGCCATGGCTCAGCGGGGAGCACTCTCATCTTTGGGTCAGCCATGGCTCAGCGGGGAGCACTCTCATCTTTGGGTCAGCCATGGCTCAGCGGGGAGCACTCTCATCTTTGGGTCAGCCATGGCTCAGCGGGGAGCACTCTCATCTTTGGGTCAGCCATGGCTCAGTGGGTATCACTCTCGTCTTCAGGTCAGATGCTCTTGGGTTCAAGACCCGCTCTAGGACATGAGCATGAAAATCTAGGCCAACACTGCAGTGTAATACTAAGGGACATCTGCACTGCTGGAAGGGTTCTCTTTCTGATCAGGTGTTAAATTAAGACTCCAAAGTCTCTCTCAGCTGGATGTAAAAGGACCATGGCACTATTTAAGGAATAGCAGTGGAGCTCACGCTGGTATCCTGGCTAATATTTATCCTTCAACCAGCATTACGAAGGCCAATTACCTGGTCATTATCACATTGCTCTTTGTGGAATCTTACTGTGTGCAAATTAATGTCCTGAGGTCACGAAGATGCCATATACACAAAAGCTCTTCTCTTAATATAATGGATTGCAAAAACACAAACTGACGGGGATAAACAAAATGAAATGAAAATCGCTTATTGTCACATGTAGGCTTCAATGAAGTTACTGTGAAAAGCCCCTAGTCGCCACATTCCGGCTCCTGTCCGGGGAGGCTGGTACGGGAATCGAACCGTGCTACTGACCTGCTTGGTCTGCTTTAAAAGCCAGCAATTTAGCCGAGTGAGCTAAACCAGCCCAACATAAAAGAATTGACTGAGAAGGAATTATACAATTTAATCCAAATACTTGCCACATTTTGTACTTCTAATCTTGCTCAGTTTTGAAAACAATAAGAACCATAGAATCTCTACAGTGCAGTAGGAGAGCATTTGGCCCATCGAGTCTGCACAGACCCTATGAAAGAGCACCCTACACAGGCCCAATACCCCACCCTATCACTGTAACCCCACATCGCCTTTGGAAACCAACAATACAATCCATCTAAGCTGCACATCTTTTGACTGTGGGAGGAAACCGGAGCACTTGGAGGAAACCCACGCAGGCACGGGGAAAAGTCACAGTCACCCAAGGTCAGAATCAAATCTGGGTTCCTGATGTTGTGAGGCAAGAGTGCTAACCACTGTGCCACCATGCCACTCTATCTCTAAAGTGAAATTGCATTTTATTTAAAACAGTTACTCAGCACAAACACGTGTTTAGATCCTGGGAAAGTGATAAAGAAATCAGATCAGGAAAAGGGAAAGAGCGCCAACTGAGAGTTGGGCCAGCCCAAGACAAAGCACAGAAATCATAAAGATTTACAGTCTGGCTTTTTAATGTTCCTGCCTGCTGACAAGTAGCCAAGGAGCCAAACCTCGTAGGCAACAGCAGTTACAAATGCATATCCAAGAACATTTTAAATATGAAAGAGCGTTTCCGACTCTGTCATCTATTCCTGCAGCGAGTTCCAGATCCCCATCACCCTCTGGGTGGAAGAATTTCTGCACAAAACCTCAATAAACCTCCTACCTCTCACCATATATCTCTGCTCCCAGGTTATAGACTATTCAACTTAGGTGAACAGGACCTTTCAATCCACTTCAACTCGACCGGTCTATTTTTTTCCACTAGTTATGATCCCATTCGGTGTAGTGGGACGGGAAATGGCACGGTAGCACAGAAGTGCACTGTTGCTTCACAGCTCCAGGATCCCAGGTTCAATTCCCGATTTAGGTTTACTGTCTGTGAACTGTTTGCACGTTCTCCCCGTGTGTGCGTGGGTTTCCTCCGGGTGCTCCGGTTTCCTCCCACAGTCCAAAGATGTGCAGGTAAGGTGGATTGGCCATGCTAAATTTCCCTTAGTGCCCAAAAAAGGTTAGGTAGGGTTACGGGGATAGGGTGGAGGTATGGTCTTAGGTGAGATTATCTTTCCAGGGGCCGGTGCAGAATCAATGGGCCGAATGGCCTCCTTCTGCACTGTAAATTCAATGAAGATCCCACAATGGAACCCTGGTTCAAAACACCATAACATTTACTTCTTTTAAATGAAAATTAGAGGATCAGAGTCACAGGATCATTAATTAGTTTTAACAGCAAGGAAAATAAAATTAAACGTGAAAAAAATTGGATTATCATACAATGCTCCAGTAATCCCCCTTTAATTTAATAAATATACACAGATTGTAAGATTAACATGGATTACACAAGATGACTATGGTAAGACATCTATGGGTCCTCTTTGAACCCAGTCAATGTCTGTGAATTTCTCCCCAAACTCCTCTCAGATGATTTCTATACCGACAGCCAGCTTGTCTGACCGAACCTCGGCTTCCACGCGAATGATTTCAAAATTGCATTTTCAAAAGTCACACATTCAAATAAAGGTAAGTATTCCATATGCCTTCTTGGCTGCATTATCCGCTTGTCCATCCACCTTTAGGGATTTGTGGACAGGCACTCAAGGCTCCCTCTGTTCCTCTGCACTGCTCAGTACTCAAATACATATTGCATATTCTCTCATCTTGTTAGCCTTCCACAAATCCATTACTTCATACACCTCTGGATTAAATTCCAGATACCATAACTTTGTTCATCTAACTGGTCCATTGATATTTTCCCACAGTATGCAGCTTTCTTCTTCATAATCAACATATGAAACAACATTAACCTAGATGGTGCACAGTAAGTCTCCTTGCTGCTGAGCACTCATCTGTGATGTGATGGGAGAATGCGCCATCAACCGCAAGGCAATTTTTGTATCACTTAATTGAAAACTTATTGATCATATCCCCCAGATTCAAGTTTCAATCATTGATTTAAGCCACAAAAAGCAAGGACTCAGTACTGAGCCCTGTGGAATCTCACCAGAAATAACGTTCCAGTCACATAACCCTTTGCTTCCAGTTTCTGAGCCAATTTTGGATCCAAATTGCTGTTTTGCCTTGGATCCTATTTGCCTTTGTCACCAGTCTATCATACGAGACCTTATCAAAAGCCTTGCTAAAATCCATACAGATCACAACAAATGCACGACCCTCACCAAACCTTCTTGGTACCGCCTCAAAAAATGCAATCGTGTTATTCAAAATGACATTCCCTGAACAAATCGGTGCTGTTCCTGATTCATCAGGGTGTTTTTAAATAAAGATTTATTCTGCCCCTGAAATTTATTTCCAATAATTTTCCCAGCACAAAGATGAGGCTAACTGGCCTCTAACTACACCCATTTTAAACAACATTAGCTGTGATGCTGTAAATGTAGCAAGCACCAGAACTGCAGCTTTACTTCATCGTTGACTTGTTACTTACAGGGCATACAAGATGTGGAGAAACAAAGTGGGAAAGTATGGTGACTATGTCAGCTGGGTACGAAACAAACTGTATTTTGTTGGAATGTGGTATTACAGTCACAAATTAAATTGAAACATTTATCTTCTAATTTACATTGTTCTGAAGGGGATGTAACAGACATTGCAATCGAGTTTGGAAGTCGAAAAGATTCAGAAGTGTTGCAGGCGAGAATGAGTAATGGTAGCTTTTATCACAGATCAAAAAAAAGCTACATTCTCTGGGGAGATGTCCTGTTTATACAATAAGCATGTGCCTCATTACAGAACCTAAGGCACATTTTAAAAAGACTTCTAAGGAACTGACAATGTAGTTACTTCATATGCAAATGATTTTTTGACTCTCCAATGGGTAAAAATATCAAACCCATTAGCAGTGAAAATACCAATCACAGCCAAAAAATAAATGTTTAAACTTTTCTTACTTAAGAAATAGGACTATAATTCAGTTGAAACCATAACTCACAATGCAGCTTTTTCAGCCATTGTGATCAGTCTGTTCTCATCAAACTGTACAATTCCCCCAGCTTGAAGCAACTCCAGAAGGACCTACAAAGGAACAAAAATAGAAAAGCTTTTATTAGGGAAATAAGTAATAACAGCAGGTTATATCTCTGACACATTCATATGTTCCTCTATTGATCACCTGCTGTCTCTGGCTCTGCACATTTTCAATAAAAGGTTCTATACTGAATGTTCAGCACTCTTCAAAGCTGCACTGCCATACTTTAAGTGTTTAAATCTGGAGCTTTCCAATGAGGTACCCATGGCCCCCTCCTCTCCTTCATCTGCATCCTGCCTCTTTTATCAACTTTATCCAAAGATATGGAGCTACATGTACAATGATGGCACCCAACTCCACCACCATTTTAACCATCCATTGTCTTATTGTTGTCAGACTGCTCGTCATTCTTTCAATCTTGCATAGAAATATCGGACTTGGGAGCAGGAGTAGGCTGCTCAGCCCTTTGCACCTGATCTGCCATTCGATAAATCATAGCTGATCCGATTGTGGTCTCAACTCCAACTTTCCTAAAATTCAACGCTCCAGCCCTATTACGATCCCAGACAGATCCCAACAGTTGCTCGAATGCCGGACAGAAACTCCAATATTTTATTTAATTTGAAAGACTGTGAAGAAAGATACTTCACTCCAGGAGTGATTCCAGGCACAAGTAGGGGTATATCAAAACAAACTTTATTTATTTATTTTTTAATGTATTTTTTTACAAAAATGTATCAAAACAAGTGACAGCAAATAAACAGTCCGAGAAACATACTTCCCAACAATTAACTATACAGTCTGTACAGATTTTTCCCCTTTTTCAGAAGGGGAAATAAACACTCCTCAGAAGGAGCAGTGCTCCGTAAGCTAGTGTTTGAAACAAACCTGTTGGACTTTAACCTGGTGTTGTAAGACTTCTTACTGTGCTCATCCCAGTCCAACGCCGGCATCTCCACATCTCATCCGGAAGCAACAGTCGCTCCAGCAGGATGTATCCCAGCAACCTAAAGAACCCCCTCCAGACCTTTCGCGCAAGTCCCTAACCTCCAGAAACCTAAACTCACTCCCCCTCGGCAGATCTACCCTCTACCCTAGCGCCTCCAGACTGGCGAACCCTTCCTCCAAATACAGGTCTCTCACTTTGACCAGCCCCACTTCCCTCCATATCCTGTATACACGATCTATCCACCCCCCGGCTCAAACCCATAATTCTCACACAACGGCGTTAGCACCAACATCCCTTCCACCCTACAATGCCTCCTCAGCTGATTCCATATCTTCACCATGGACTGCACCACTGGGCTCCCTGAATACCTACTCGGATATATTGACAAAACTGTCGTTACCATAGCCCTCAAACTAGACCCCTTACAAAATTCCTCCTCCATCGTAACCCACTCTACACCTTCGCCTTCCCACCACGGCCGCACCTTGTCCACATTCGCCACCCAATCATAATGAAGGACGTTCGGCAACACCCTGCTGTCTCTGCCTCTGTAGCAGGGCCCTCCACACCCTCAGCGCATTCCCCGCCCATACAAAGTCAGTAATGATCGTGTACACTTTCCGAAAATAAGGCCTTTGGTATAAAGATATTAAACAAACTTTAACGTTTTAAAGAAAATGTATTATAATACCAGTTAAACAATGCATAACAATGACAATTGAACTCTAACTCCTAACTGATACCTTTTATCTCCACTCAAGCAAAATCCACTTTTAAATACAGTTAGCCAACCCAGGAATACTTGAGATGTCTTGGATAAACTGCTTTGAGAGAGAGATCCTTCAGGAACCAGCTTGCAGATCCGTGCCTGTGTCAAACTACTGTTTAGCCTGCCAGCCTTTTCAGAAACTCACAGGTAAAATCTTTTTAACTAAACTGCTTTGAGAGAAATTGCTGGTCTGTTCACAGTCAGATCAAAAACTGAACGCTAAAACTCAACACCTGACTGCTTCAGGCCTTGCCTCTTCCCATTAACTATATTATCTTGCTAAAGCTAAACGTAATGTCTCCAATTATCTACTTCCCAGGAAACCTTCTTTAGATAAACAAAATTCCATTAGCCCAATTGTTACGATACTTCACTTATTCCTTGTAGCCAAAGTGTCTGCTGGCCTTGTAAACCAGGGATTTTAAAACACTATCACCAGCAGTCATACACACACTAACTTCGGCTCTTAACCCATCACTGCACAAAATACATATGATATAATACATCTGAAATTCCTACATTCAAATACAGGAGATAGGCTAAGGCTGAATTAAAGAAGGCAAAGAGGAAGCTTGAGGAAAGAATGGCAGGTTGTGGTAACAAATAGTAAAATGTTCTTCAAATATACTGAAGGATAGTGAAATATAGTGAAGGATAGAGTGGGGGCCATTAGGGACAAGCAGGATAAACTCATCACTGAAGCAGAGGGTTATGGCAGTGGTACTAAATGAGTACTGTGATTCTGTCTTTACCAAATTAGAAGATGGTGACAATGGCCCAGTTGAAAATGTGGGTGTTGCGCAACTAAACAATATAGTGAGAGATAAAAGAGGTGCTAAATTCCAGGTAGCGAAGTCGCTAGGACCGGATGGGATGAATCCTAGATTGCTCAGCGAGGTAAGGGAGCAAATTGCAGAGCCGTTGACAGAAATTTTCCAGGCCTCTCTGAACACAGGATTAGTCCCAGGCAACTGAATGATTACATATAGAACATAGAACATAGAACGATACAGCGCAGTACAGGCCCTTCGGCCCTCGATGTTGCACCGACATGGAAAAAAAAACTAAAGGCCATCTAACCTACACTATGCCCTTATCATCCATATGCTTATCCAATAAATTTTTAAATGCCCTCAATGTTGGCGAGTTCACTACTGTTGCAGGTAGGGCATTCCACGGCCTCACCAATCTTTGCGTAAAAAACCCACCTCTGACCTCTGTCCTATATCTATTACCCCTCAATTTAAGGCTATGTCCCCTCGTGCTAGCCACCTCCATCCGCGGGAGAAGGCTCTCGCTGTCCACCCTATCTAACCCTCTGATCATTTTGTATGCCTCTATTAAGTCACCTCTTAACCTTCTTCTCTCTAACGAAAACAACCTCAAGTCCATCAGCCTTTCCTCATAAGATTTTCCCTCCATACCAGGCAGCATCCTGGTAAATCTCCTCTGCACCCGTTCCAAAGCTTCCACGTCCTTCCTATAATGAGGCGACCAGAACTGTACGCAATACTCCAAATGCGGCCGTACTAGAGTTTTGTTCAACTGCAACATGACCTCATGGCTCCGGAACTCAATCCCTCTACCAATAAAGGCCAACACACCATAGGCCTTCTTCACAACCCTATCAACCTGGGTGGCAACTTTCAGGGATCTATGTACATGGACACCGAGATCCCTCTGCTCATCCACACTACCAAGAATTTTACCATTAGCCAAATATTCCGCATTCCTGTTATTCTTTCCAAAGTGAATCACCTCACACTTCTCCACATTAAACTCCATTTGCCACCTCTCAGCCCAGGTCTGCAGCTTATCTATGTCCCTCTGTAACCTGCAACATCCTTCCGCACTGTCTACAACTCCACCGACTTTAGTGTCGTCTGCAAATTTACTCACCCATCCTTCTGCGCCCTCCTCTAGGTCATTTATAAAAATGACAAACAGCAACGGCCCCAGAACAGATCCTTGTGGTACGCCACTCGTAACTGAACTCCATTCTGAACATTTCCCATCAACTACCACTCTCTGTCTTCTTTCAACTAGCCAATTTCTGATCCACATCTCTAAATCACCCTCAATCCCCAGCCTCCGTATTTTCTGCAATAGCCGACCGTGGGGAACCTTATCAAACGCTTTACTGAAATCCATATACACCACATCAACTGCTCTACCCTCGTCTACCTGTTCAGTCACCTTCTCAAAGAACTCGGTAAGGTTTGTGAGGCATGGCCTACCCTTCACAAAACCATGCTGACTATCCCTAATCATATTATTCCTATCTAGATGATTATAAATCGTATCTTTTATAATCCTCTCCAAGACCTTACCCACCACAGACGTTAGGCTCACCGGCCTATAGTTACCGGGGTTATCTCTACTCCCCTTCTTGAACAAAGGGACCACATTTGCTATCCTCCAGTCCTCTGGCACTATTCCTGTAGCCAATGATGACCTAAAAATCAAAGCCAAAGGCTCAGCAATCTCTTCCCTGGCTTCCCAGAGAATCCTAGGATAAATCCCATCTGGCCCCGGGGACTTATCTATTCTATTTTCACCTTGTCGCCGTTGTTTAAGAAAGTGGCAACGGATAACGCAGGGAACTACGGACCTGTCAGCTTGACATCAATAGTGGGGAAACTGATGGAGGCCATACCCTGGGATGAGATAAATATACATTTAGAGAAAAATAAGTTAAGACCAGAGTCAACATGACTTGGTCAAGGGCAGGTCACATCTGGCAATTTTAATTGAGTTATTTGACGAGGTGACACAGGTAGTGGATGAAGGTAGTGTTATGGATGTTTATATTTGGACTTTCAGAAAGCATTTGATATGGTTCCACATGGCAGGTTGGTTAGCAAATTAAAAATGTTTTGAATTGATGGGTCCTTGGAAGCATAGATTAGAAATTGGCGAAGAGATAGGAAATAGAGGGTATGTATAGATGAGCATTTCTCAGATTGGAGAGGAGTTGAAAGTGGTGTTCCCCAGGGATCAGTGTTGGGGTCCTTGCTTTTTCTCATTTATATAAATGATTTGGGTGTTGAGGGGAAAGTCTCCTTTGCAGATCATACTAAGCTAGTGAGAATAGTGAATTATGAGGATGACGCTGAGTGACTTCAGAGGGGCATTGACAAGTCGACCAAATGTGCAGACAGCTGGCAGATGAACTTCAATGCAGCAAAATATGGGAAAACGCATTTTGGAAGAAGAAAAATGGGGAAACAATATAAGCAATGGTACAACTTTGCGGGGAGTATAGGAGCAGAGGGACCTCATAATTCTCTGAAGGTGGCCAGGCAAGTTAAAACAGTTGTTCAAAAGGCTTTTGGTTTATAAATAAAGGCATAGGGTATAAAAGCAAGGAAGTGATGCTGCACCTCTACTAATCATTGGTCAGACCACATTTGGAGTATTGGATTCAGTTCTGGGTACCGAATTTAAGGAAGGATGTAAAGTCCTGAACAGAGTACAGGGAAAATTTACTAGAACGAGAGTCATCCAGATTCAAAACATTACATCCCTTTTCTCTCCACAGATGCTGTCAGACCTATTATTTAATTCATTTATGGGATGTGGGCATCGCTGGTTAGGCCAGCATTTATTGCCCATCCTAGTTGCCCTTCAGGTGGTGGCGAGTTGCCTTCTTGAACTGCTGCAGTCCTTCAAGTGTAGGTATACCCACCATGCTGTTAGGGAGGGAGTTCCAAGATTTTGTCGCAGCGACAGCGAAGGAACACCGATATATTTCTAAGTTAGGGTAGTGAGTGACTTGGAGGGAACATCCAGATAGGGGGGTTCCCAGGTATCTGCTGCTCTTGCCCTTCTAGATGGTAGTAGTTGTGGGTTTGAAAGGTGCTGTCTATGGAAACTTGGTGAGTTACTGCAGTGCATCTTGTAGATGGTACATAAGGCTGCTACTGTTCGTCGGTGGATGGTGTTGAGCTTCTCGAGTGTTGGTGGAGCTGCATTCATCCAGGCAAATGGAGAGTATTCCATTACACTTCTGACTTGTGCCTTGTAAATGGTTGACAGGCTTCGGGGAGTCAGGAGGTGCATTACATGCAGTAGGATTCCTGGCCTTTGACCTGTCCTGGTGGCCTCAGTATTAATGTGGCTACTCCAGTTCAGTTTGTGATCAATGGTAACCCTCAGGATGTTAATTGTGGGGAAATCAGCGATGGTAATGCTACTCAATGTCAAGGGGCAATAGATAGATGCTCTCTTGTAGAAGATGGTCATTGCCTGACACTTGTGTGGTGCAAATGTAACTTGCCACTTGTCAGGCCAAGCCTGGATATTGTCCAGGTCTTGCTACATTTGGACATGGACTGCTTCATTATCTGAGGAGTTGCGAATGGTACTGAACATTGTGCAGTCATCTGCAAACATCCCCACTTCTGACCTTATGATGGAAGGCAGGTCATTGATGAAGAAGCTGAAGATGGTTGGGCCTAGAACACTACCGAGGAACTCCTGCAATGGTTTAAACCAAGGCTGTAATGAGATTAGGAGCTGAGTGCCCCTGGCGGAACCCAAACTGAGCGTCCACGAGCCTGCTGAGATTGCCCAGTATTCTCTGTTTCTGTTTCAGATTTCAGCATCCACCGTAAGTTGCTTTTATTTAGTAGATTGATGGCAGGAATGAGGAGTTTTAGATCCAAGGAAAGATTGGAGAAACTGAGCCTGTTCTCCTTGAAGCAGAGAAGATTAAGTGGTGACCTTATTCAGGTTTTCAGGATTATTATCAATTTTGACAAGGTCAAGAAGGTATTATGTTTCCACTAATTGGTAAGTCAGTGACTAGGGGTCACAATTTAGAGCTAGGAGTGAGATGAGGAGAAACGTCTTTACTCAGAGTTGTTGGGATTTGGAATGCATTGCCTGGGAGAGTGGTAGAGGTGGATTCCATAGGAGGTTTCAAAAGAGAGCTAGATATATATTTCAAAGTGATGAATTTAGAGGGCTAGGGAGATAAGACTGGAGAATTGGACTAGCTGGGTAGCTCTTTTGGGAGCCAGTGCCAATGCGATGGGCCTCATTCTGTGCTGTAAGTTCTATTCACCACAACCCCCAATGCTTTCTGGGGAGTTAATTTCACAGACTATCCCTCAGAAAAACAAAGTTCTCATCATATCATAAAAGGGAGGCCTCAAATTCTCAAACTGCGCCCCATTGTTCCAGCCTCCCCCACAGGAGGGAACATCCTCCTGACATCCACCCCAACTTTTTATAATCAACACTGGGGGACCAAAGTCATCATATTTAGCACATCCCACTCCTCAGCCACTGTCTTAGATTACATAAACTGTTAGCATTGTCAGCATACTATTCCATCCTGAATTGTGATTCCAACTCTATATGCTCTCGTTCACATAGATCACCTACTTCCACCACCATAACATGAACTGATTCCATCTGCGCTTCAGCCCATCTATTGTGGAAACCCTCATCTATACTTTTCTCACCTCCCAAGTTTTAACTTCTCCAGTGCTCTCCTAGGTAACCACAATGTTTCCGTACTCTAATCTTCAGTTCATCAAAAATTCTGTTGGCCTTACCCTATCTGCGCAGCCACCGGTTCTATCCTTTGTGAGCAACACTGACTATCACCCTCATGCCTCTGATTTAAAAGTCTCACCCTCAAGATCAAATCCTCCATAACTGCATCCTCTTCCTGGATCTGCAACCTCTTCCAACTTTACAATCACGCCATATGCACTCCTCCTCAGATAACCTCCTGCCATTATGAGTAACCCCTTTTCGCATTATGGCATCAATATTAACATAGAATCATAGAATTTAAAGTGCAGAAGAAAGCCATTTGGCCCATCGAGTCTACACCGGCCCTTGAAAGAGCACCCAACTTAAGCCCACGCCTCTTAGCCTTCTTCTGCTTGATTTCACATTTCCCTCAGCATTCCCGAATTTTAAAATTATTTTTTGAGATTAGATAAAGTTTTCCTTGGGAACCCACTTCAGAATTTGGCACAACTGCTCTGGTGCCTATAGTGAATGGCTGGAGTTGTCAGTTCACAGCTGACTATATCTCCACTGAATGGATCTCTGGGAAATCTTGAACCAACATTAGGAGTCAGAAATCAGAACATTGTGTTCTTGCACGTGCACTCAAATCCAATTAAACATCCTCATACATAAACGCTATTTTTACCTGCTGCCGCTCAGCATGTCGAGACTCATCATCAGGACTGCACAGAAATTCAAGAACCTGAATGACACAAAAACATGCATTTTTAGAAGCTGGTAAAACCTGCACTCAATGGAATAGCTGAAAAAATTATTTTAAAACCTTTCTTTTCATCTTCATGAACAGAGCATCACCTCGGTTCAATAAATAAAGTCGAGAGTAATGTTTTGCTTTCACAGCGCCAAATCCCCCCTACCCAATGCCAATCATCCACAACGGGCTTGCAAAGCTGTGGGCTCAGCAATGGAAACTAAAGTGGGAGACACAGAATATTACACATTTACACTTCCCCTTGACAACACAGAATACCAAGCTGACCCAAATGTTGACTACCTTGCAGAAAATACATATTGGTATCTCAGGGTGTTTGACAGGGTAGAAGCTAAGAGGTTGTTTTCCCTTATGGGAAAGTCCACGACCAGAGGGCATGATCTCAGAGTAAGGGGTCCCCCACGTAAGAGAGAGGAGGAGGAATTTCTTCTCTCAGAGGGTAGTGAATCTGTGGAATTATTTACCGCAGAGGGCTGTAGAGGCTGGGTCATTAAGTATGTTCAAGGCTGAGATAGACAGATTTTTAATCAGTAAGGGAATCAAGGATCATGAGGATAAGATGGGAAATGGGAGTTCAGGATTATAATCAGAACAGCCATGATCTCATTGAATGGCGGAGTAGACTCGATGGGCCAGATAGTTTACTTCTGTGCCTACCTCTTATGGTCCTATGGTTTTTTGGCACTCTGGATAGGATAGATAACCCAGGTAAAGAGTTCAGGAGTGCCCGACATTGCAAACAATACTGAATCTCACACATGCTCAGAACAACTTACCTGATCAAAAAGCATCCTGTTGACAAAAAGTGTGTTGTCAGGTTTTGCCAGCTGTCGTGCCAGAAAGGTGAAGAGACACCCGACCTGTGATGGAGTGAAGTCTGAATTCTCCACCATCACCTGCACGAAATAATCAAAAATATAAACCACTTACAACAGAAAGAAATAGCAAATAAAAGAACCATCTGCAGAACTCACAACTGTAATTGAGTCTTCTCACAAAATAACATTCTAGTGGTGACACATCTTATATAAAGGAAAAGAGAGACAAAGGATTGGAGGGTTAAAAAGGCTAAAACAAAGCCTCTAAATATTAGGGGAGAAATGTAGCATCACAACTGTAATATGCACCTTCGCATACAGTTAACTAGTCTCAAAAATTAATTTGAGCGCAAAATATTGCCAAAGAACTTCAGTCTCAATGACAATGAAACTCCAGTCATTGTTATTGTGATTTTAATCTAACTTGACAGGTGTCTTTTGAGTTCTCAGTAAAAGGTTTTGCCAGATATCTTTATGTTGAGCTAAGAAAGCAAACTAGTAGTAGTTTGAAAAAAATGAAAACCTATCTTTTTTCAGTACACGATAATTTCTTCATGAACGTGTTAGCTCAGAGTGAAAAGGTTTTCAAAAATACTCGAAAAAGCACTTTACAGCCTTCTGGTCTTAATATCGAGTTCAACAATTTCAGACCATGAACACTCTCTTCCATTCGGATCATTTGCTTTAAAATAAATTCCCAAACCCCTCCCCCAACAAGGCCAGTCTGTAATTTTCTCTTTTGTTTTGCTTTCAGGGAGCATTGTTCTGCTATTAATACATTCTGCCTTTCGTGCCTTAATGCAATTATTAGCACCTTCTTTCGTCTTTTGCACTACCATGAACACTCACTTTGTCCTATGTCTATAATGTCCTTGTTAAATCTCTCCGAAACTCCCAGGTTCATGCACAACCTCAGCTCGAAGACATTAGATGCTAGCCGAGACTCCTGGCTGTTGGATTGACCTCACAGACTGTTAAATGTAAAACCTGCCTCTCTGACTGTTGGGTGTAAACTGCCACTCTGCTTCTGAAGATGTTGGGAATTATATACCATTTGTCCAGACACCTGCATCTCGTTACTTTTAAAATCACATCTCATTATGTGTTTTGAATGCTGGCTACCTCTGTCGTTAGACTGATTTTTACTTGTTGCTGGGCAGACAAAAAAAAAATTACACTGTACCCAGAGTGCCTGAAACAGATTGAGCGAAAAGCTAGCAAAGAAAATGAGATGTTGGGCAAGATAAACAGGTATTGAGTACAAAAGCTGGAAAGTTCCACTGAACCTTTATAAATGTCTGGTTCGGGCATACATGTTCAGTTCAGATGACTGCCCTTTAAGTAAGATGTGAGATTGCTTGAACAAAGAACAATACAGCACAGGAACAGGCCCTTCGGCCCTCCAAGCCTGCGCCGACCATGGTATCTGCCTAAACTAAAACCTTATGCACAGGGTCCTGCTTGTATATTCCCGTATTTCCCTTTCTTTGATTTTGCTGTTCTTGTGTTGAACCACGGATGATTAATGGACATGTCACTTTAAGGAAAGCAGCTGTGTCTTTAATTCAAGCAGGAGAATCCAGAAGTTATTGGGGAGAGCATCCTGCCAATCTGGACTGGATTAAACAGGAGTGACAGACTTTTAGGTACCAGGGAGAGGGTGCAGAGGAGATTTACCAAGCATGAAGGATAGCAGCAAAGTTAGATTGGAGAGTGGGGTTGCCTTACAATAAAAGAGATTGATGGGAGAAGTGTACAAGGTTATGAGAATTGGGTAAGGTAGAAAAAGAAAAGTTATTCCGAATACCAGAAGCACTGGGCGTCACAAATTTAAGGTTTTGGCGAAGAGGTGGTTGTGAGGAAGAACTTTTTGATTTTACACAGAAAGTGGCAAGAGCTGGAAAATGTTGCTTATGAGAGCGGGTAAAGCTGACATAACAACCCCTAACTTCTTCAAAGTGGATTGTCACACTCAACAGACCTATGCACACTGGGATTTACAAAGCTCCCGTCTCACGCAATCTTCCAGAGTCAGGCTGACAAGACAGGAGCAGGAAAGAGTGCCCCTGGCTGCAGTGGAGTAACTGAGTCACGGAGAGGAGGGATCAGTCCACTGGGGAAAGAGCTCTCTGCAGTGAGAAGATATTTTCTTTCCCCTCTAACTCTTTCAGAGAACTGTCAGAGTAAAACTGGCAGAACCATCCTAAGTTAGTGATTTCAATGGCTAGTGGAGGATGATTCCCAGTCCAGCGCAATTGTCCAGAGGAAGTTGGCGCTTTTGGCCAATTGGCAGGTAAACCCTTATGTAGCAACTTTCAAAAGGGATTCCCCAGTGCATCATTGGGGTACCCCCTAAATGTGACGCTGCGGAACCGAGAAGTCATGTGCCAATGAATCATTTCAAAAGGAAATTGGATGGACACGTGAAGAAAATAAACCTCAAGCATTACAGGTAAACAGCAGGGGAATGAGACGGACTGGATTGCTTAACAGAGAACTGGCATGGACATCATGGTCTGAATAGCCTCCTCCTTTTGTGCTGTAATGACTAATTATCCTGATGCACAGAAGACTTCTGCTGTCTTGACATGCTCACACTGCGACATCCAGAGAATTGCATGCTCACAGCAAAAGGCTGCAAAAGTTATCAACTGCAAACCAAAGTGTTTGCGAGAGGATCACACCTTCAAATAAAATTTTAAGAAAACAATATTCAAGGAGGCAAAAATCATTTATTGCAAAAATATGAACACGCTTATCCTTACTGCAGTAGATATCTTATTTACATGTTAGAAATTTTAGTCAGAGGCAAAAAGGACAGTTTAAAGGTTATGATTGACAGAGAGGGAAACTGATGTGGCGAAGAGGAGATTTTCACAGTAACTTCATTGCAGTGTAAGCCTACTTGCGGCAATAAAGATTATTATTATGAGGCACCGGATCACCTTTCGTCTTTATTTGAAGCTTTTTGTGTAAAATAATTTTGCAGCAATTCCTGTTCCCGTCCACTATTTCCAGAGTGATGAAGTTTAAGATAATTTTATTAATAAATAACCAAATTTTGAGGAAGCTGTGCAGCAATTTTGTCAAAATCTTACCGTGAGCAAGATGTCCACAATCCTCTGCTGATGTTCCACCGCTTGTTTATCATTTCTGAAGTCTTCAAATGTCTTTATAAAACAAGAAACCTCATTTAGCATTCAGACACACATTAAATTTGTGAAGATTCTTGACAGAAGAAATCAGAGAAAAGTAAGCTTTCCTTCATTTTGATTACTCTGCTTCAAGAGTTTATCTTTATGTCTTAATCTTTTTTAGCTTGGTTGTCAATTGTCTGAGTGGCGGACATGCCCAGCTACCAACACTGCTCTATAATTGACAGAACAAAAACCATAAAATTGCAAAGATAGGTTATTCCAGCTTTTCAAATCGAATGAACCAAACCATTATTGCTTCCATATTTGGGGGAAAGTTAAATGGCAACAACTTCACTCTGCTTTCAAATAAAATTGGAAAGCAGTTGATCTGCCCCAGAATAACTTGCATATTTGATTTCAAAGTGAAATCACTATGGGGCCCCTCAAGAATAGCCATTATTTCCAACAATCTGAGCCTCCTGTGTTTTTATTTGCAGGTTAAGTAATTTATTTTTTAATATTAGATCCCAAATGCATATTTGTGCTAATTTGTAAATGTGTAACATGTAGTTGCTTGTGATGCCAATCCAATTCAGATCGTTTGAAGCACATTATCATGCCTTTAACAGAATCAAATGCAAATCGGTACGTCAACAAATGACACTTTGTTGAATTTAACAGCTTCATACTTTGAAAGTTTAGAGAATTGTTTCTTTAATAAAAAGTCTTAACATTTAGAAATAATCCTGAATACGCATCCAAATGTTAACATTACCAGGTTAAAAAATTGTGGTTTATAACACGGTGAATAAAATAAGCCGATGGTTCAATTTGTGACATCATTCAAGTGAAAAGCTTGCTGGAAAAGAGAACACCATCATAATCATGGCTATGTTTCAGGCTATCTAAAAACTAAAGCAGCTTCACATTTCACACTGGCCTCATCTCATTTTAGGATTTTTCTGGGTATCTTTGGAAGTACATCAGATCATGGCACAAACTGAGAAATCAATACAAAAAACATTCAGGAAAGGTGGATAAGGCAAGGTTCGGCTGATATTGGCCAAACAGTGAAAATGACTTAAAGAACTTAGCTAAAAATAATTGGGAGCCTTGTAGTACATCTGTAGGTCATGCTGTCATACGGTTGGATACTGGAGAGCACAGCTGCAAACATCCAAATGCATAAGATGTACAGCATACTTACTGCAGTAACAGCCATCACTGAATCTTAGAAAGTATCCAAGACAGACTGAAAATTTGTAACACTTTATCACAAGCTAAAGGACATCCCAAAGCACCTTACACCGCCAATTCAGATTGTATTCTCATCAGTGGCTGTCAATGCAGACACCAGCTGTCAGTGGATTATATGGTTGGATTCTTGACAACATTTATAAGTTGATTGATAGCTATGTTGGTTTAATTTTTATTAAGAAACAATCAATCACTTTTTGCATACTATTAAGCACGTGGCATAATTTCATGCTTGTATGTTTAATAAAGCAATGGGGCACAAAATAAGTTTCAAACATTTTCAGTCCCTTGTAACATCTTAATTCACTCTATTTTTCTAAATTAGCATTCTGTCATATTAGCATCTACACAACAATATGTGCTTAGGCATAATTACACTGGTACAATTAGCAAGATGTTTGGCATTTAGTCAACAGAGGAGCACTGACTGCAGTCAAAGTGAAACTAATCTCCAGTCTCTGTTTAAAAGCTATACACAACTTCATGCTCCAGTCTTTGCATAAAAATTATGTACTTGGCAACTATTAAGGGAAAGGATTTCTAAACAAAAAGTAAACATAGAAAGCTAAACAATGAATTACAATGAAATTGAGACGTACAAAACTATTGCTTACAAAGCACTGCAAAAAATATTCTGCCTTAAATTGACCCTGCATACAGTACTCTCTGGGGAAGAGTTCCAAATATTCACTGTCATCGGGGGGGGGAACTAAAATGGGAGACCCCTTATTTGTAAACTGTCCCTCGTTCTAGTCTCTCCCAAAGGGGAAGCATCCTTTGAGCATTCACTCTGTCAAGTCCCCTCAGGATCTAGCATGTTGCAATAAGGTCACCTCTAAACCTCAACGGATAATGGGCCCAACCGCCCAACCTTTCCCCATAAGATAACACTCCCAGCAGAGATATTAGTCAGTCAACCTTCTCTGAACTGCTACTGTTTCATTTATATCCATTCTTAAATAAGGAGACCAAAGCTGTACACGGAGCTCCAGTTGGCTAGGTCAGCATTTGTTATCCATCCCTAATTGCCCTTGGGAAGGTGACGGAAACTGTTTTCTTGAGCCCCTGCAGTCCATGTGGTGTGTACCCATTGTGCTGTTAGGGTGGCAGTTCCAGGATTTTGACCCTACAGCAGTAAAGGGACGGTAATATATTTCCAAGTCAGGATGGCAAGTGACTTGAGGAGGGGGGGGGGGGGGGCTGATATCAGTGATTGGAGGGGGGAAGTCTTTACTAGCGAGAAGGAGGGGGTTCTGTAGCACTATTCTGAGATAAGTGGTCACCCCAATCTCGGAGGATCCAGCCTCGCTGACACATTCGAGTCGCACAATCTCATGATCACTGCAAATAAGCTATGGCTCCAAAAAAATGACAGTGTCCGAGATGATCACCATTGAAATAGTGCCGAACAGCTGGTGTGCACCAATTATCGTGCCCAAAATTACACTTGTCAATTTTTGGGAAAATTCCGCTCGTTAATCAAAAAGCTAGATCTTGCCCTTTCAGGAGCGAAACTAGAAAATCTTTCTACACACAAAGAGTGGGAGCAGCTTTGAACGTTCTTCAACAAATGGCAACTGATTTCAGATTATTTAGCAATTTGATTAGGGATTGATTTGCTTTATGTGTGTGTCACAGAGAATCACAGAATCACATAATTTACAGTGCAGAAGGAGGCCATTCGACCCATTGAGTCTGCACCGGCCCTTTGAAAAAGCACCCTACCTAAGCCCACACCTCCACCCTATCCCCACACTTCCACCCTATCCCCATAACCCCACTTTAGCTTACCTTTTTTGGACACTCAGGGCAATTTAGCATAATCAATCCACCTACCCTTGCACATCTTTGGACTGTGGGAGGAAGCCGGAGCTCCCAGAGGAAACCCACGCAGAAACGGGGAGAACGTGCAAACTCCGCACAGACAGTGACCCAAGCCGGGAATTGAATCTGGGACCCTGGCCATGTGAAGTCATTGTGCTAACCACTATGCTACCATGCTGCCCTGTCCATGCTGTTTCAATGTAATACTCAAAAGCTGTATTATTCAGTTTAACTAGGAGGATGCGACGATGGCTCAACAAACAAACTCTTGCAATTCGCTTCTTCAACTCACATCAGACAACCCTTCAGGAACTGCCTGCCTGACAAATCTGCCAGGAAACAAAACCAGTGGCTCCTTTCAATCCTTTCATCACACGTTGACAAGAGACACCAGTGATTGCTCTCTCTTGGGGAACTTAGATATCTCTGTGCTTCCAGACTGGAACGTGAACGAGAGTTTCCTCAATGCTGGAACAACACTAATACTGCAGGTTACTCCCCAAACAATAATCCTCTCTATTAGAAATCCCATAGACCAAACCCTGAAATCTGAAGGGAAAACAGGAGCTCATTTTTATTGAACAAGTGTTTTAACACTGATCTGAATGAGCTCCTCTGATTGGAAACCACTTTCACCAACTGAACAATACATACAATATATAATCTAGAAATAGCAATAAACATTATAAAAATAATGGCTCTATGCAGAGCAAAACGAGTCAAGAAAAGTTGAATCCAGTAATGAGTTAGCTGGGGAGGAATTGAGGGACTGCAACTGGTCTGATTGCAACTGGCTACAGAGAGTTAAAATCAAAAAAGGCGATCACTATTTAGTAGCATGTGGAGAATGTCTGTCCTGTGCTGGGGAGGTCCAGCCACACAACGTTTACTCGCCAGTGTGCACACAACATTGAGTTTGGCTGTATTAGTGTCCATGATTTTAAAAAATCCTCCTGGGCCTTGGGCCTAGGCTCATAAATTTACAAAGGCTTCTCTTACCAAATAATAGTGAATTGCTAATACCCATAAGCAACATAAGCCATGACACATCGAAGGAGAGGACAAAATTGTGGGGGAATAAAATTAGTGTAAACAGCTCATCTTCTTCACATCAATTAATCTGTTATAAACCTCTACAAATCAGTAGTTCAATTTAATTAAGGACACCTCGTATAGAATTCCACAGCCTCGCCCGCTGGTGAGAATTTCCAGTCCCGATGGTGAGATTTTCTAGTCCTGCCAATGTCAATGGACTTCTGAACGCTCGACATATTTTCTGTCCCCATTCCTACCGCGACTGTCGTAACATTCCATCCAATTTTAATTTTTGCACACTTGTCTGTCTAGTGAACTACCCGTGAGGGCAATAAATAATGACTGAGACAGGCAAAAATAAAAACATCTCACCAGTGCCAATACATTGAGGAATTCTCGAGTGTCAAAGTGAAGCAGTGTTCTAATCTGAGGGTACAACTCTTCATCAGAAGCTACTTCGGTGGAGTGCAAGCGGATCAGAAATTCGAAGACCTGTATATTCAAACCAAAATCACAAATGAGGAAACAAACTATCAAAGTTGGTGTAAATTAGCATCATTGTAAAGCTGCACTTTCATGCAGATGCTACACATTCTCAATCAAAGGTTTCAGAACGTTTACTGGATCCTGGGCGAGTACGAGGTCAATTCCAGCCCCACAGGCCCTGGAATCCCAACACAAGCAAATTAACCTATTATGTGTATAAAGTTTATGAGATCTTTGGCCCAATGACTTGCAGCCACCAGATTTGTAATTGAAATATAACAACTGTTGATTTACAACAAAAACAAAGAGAAGACATGCAATACTTCAAATAGAATAACAGTGAGCTCATCTCTTCCCCCCCCCCCCCCCCAACCCCCAGTTTTACTGTCCCACCCTATACCCAAACACACACAAGACAAACACACCCACAAGGAGGGGGAAGAGTAAAAATAATAAGAAATGGAAGATGGGTATCCTGGCTTCCGATGTTGAAGTCATTGCACCGGCAGGCTGTCCTCTCGGGACATAGAGTGATTGGAACCACAGGTTAGATCGCTAACTAAGATCTTCTGGCAGTAGCATTCAGTCAGAACTTCCAGCTATAAGATTCCCTCACAGTCTCAGGCCTGTGTAATTCTTATTTGTGTCCAGCTCCACTAGAATGACTGCCAACCTTTCTGAGATAAGAACAGAGTTAACCACACAAGATTTTAAAAGAGTTTTTAAACTACTCTGCTTTCAGCTGGTGGCTTGCTGGATTTCCCCCTCAAACCCAGTTCTCAGCCTGGGTTTTACTCTTG
Organism: Scyliorhinus canicula; assembly: GCF_902713615.1. Classification (NCBI taxonomy): domain Eukaryota; kingdom Metazoa; phylum Chordata; class Chondrichthyes; order Carcharhiniformes; family Scyliorhinidae; genus Scyliorhinus; species Scyliorhinus canicula. The sequence goes on along the minus strand of NC_052147.1, from coordinate 159,988,376 downwards.
CTTGGTTTCCAGACTCACTGGAATGTCCTCCAGCTTTACCATGGAGAAAAAGAGTCTTCAACCGGGAGTTTGAGAGAGGTTTACTCTTTCAGGGAGAGAGAAAAACACACAAGCACCTCCTTCAGGTCTGAGTTCAATACAACTAAAACTGGAAACAGTCTCACAGAGGAAGGAAGATTCCAAAGAAAAACCTGACCAATCAGCACAATCTGTCGATAAGGCCAGCAATCTGAAAGTCTATTGGCCGCCAGCCAAGTCCATCAAGAAGTGTCATCATTGATATCAAACAAAACAGCATAACCTGCTGGAGGTTCTTCTTTTAAAATTATAGGCGAAGTCCATCTTAAAGGCTCATTAACAGTCGAGGTACAAAAATTGAAATAGCAAAATAAGAGACAGACAAGGACTAACAGGAGGATCCTTACTGAACACAGAATTCCCATCCAAAAATAGAACAGGGCATATTTTACATAAAGCCCAAGCTAATGGCTTATCTATTACCATTCTAGATGAAGTATTGATTACTTAGTAAATTTTGCACCACATTGCCAAACACAGCACCAAAAATAGCTAATTTTCCTGCTCACTATATACAGCCTTAGTTCAGTTTCGGTAGCAGTGGTGAAATTAGGCGATTCTAAATCACCTTGGGTAAAAGGTATGTAACCGCTCTGGCGTGTTGCTAAACAGCTATCACAGTTACTAATTATTATTTGCTAGCATGACCATTTTTGTGCCCTAAAACCTGAAATTATAATCAATTATTTTAGCAGTCAGAAGTTGCACCATTTTGTGTCCACCATTTCTTACAGGAAGGACATTACATTTACTGCCTGTGAGGCCAATCCAATCCCAAAGCAGGATGAAGTGCCCCAGTTAGTAAGCAGTACTCAAATCTCATTCCTGATGCTGGAAACTAATGCATGTTAATTGTATATCAATTGTACTTAATTATATTCAGGTGGAGAGCCTTCATTGTGGTTTCATTTGAGCATATGTAGAGGCATGGTGATGTGGTTGGGTTAGGAGGTGTAATGTTTCACTCAGTAAATACTTGTAAGACTGAGCAAAGATTAGTTCTTGTACAATCTATCACCAACTGGCTTTCCAAGATTAAAATACATGTTCTTTTTATGTCAGCTGACTGATTTCACCCATTACTCTGAAGAAGACACTCAAATAAAATGCGGCATTAAATAGAACGTGAAACCAAGGGATGCCAGAAGATTGAATAGGAAAAATAAGTCCAAGGCTTTTTCTCAAAGTCATATTGCAGTTAATTTTGAAAATACAGACCAGCTAACAAGTATTGTTGCTGAACGAATTTGATTAAAAATCATATCCTTTGAAGCCAAGTATACTACACACAGCTTGAAGCCTTGGAGAGAGATCTTACAAACTAATTATCACAGTAATCCTCGAAAAGCTAAAAAATATGGTTAAATAGGTTGTAACCAACAGCCAGGTTGAAGTCTTAAGAATGGGAGAAAAATAAAGATAACAAAGTGACAAAGAAAACAGACATGTTTCCTGCACAGGGAAGGTTTGACCTTAAAAAGATTTCCCTCGAACAATAATTAAAATAACAATATTATCACGCCATCCCCAGCATATTTATAGAAAAAACAGAACATAGTTGAATATAAACCAGCGTTAACAGAAAAACATCAAAGTTTTTATTGATAAAGTTGAAAATAAAACTCTTCAGTAACATAGGCTCGATTTAATATTCAGCGTGCACCTTCCAAATATGCAAACTGAAGATAAAGGAGCTTCTGATTTCACATTTACAAATCACCCATTGAAGCCAGTGCTGAGAACCTGACTCTAGAAATGCATGTAGAATTATGCAGCCAGCAAATCACTTATTTTCTCGAGTAGTCTTCCAACATTTAATTTTTCCACACTGCGCCCTCTTTGAATAGGTTGAGGCAATCTTTATGAAGTTTGAGCAATATCTGTTGACGCACCCATTTTCTATCCCTGAACGACAGTGAGATTCTATTATTACCATTGCCACAACTGCAAAGCACTGAGAAATGGGAGTCATGAATCAGATTCCTCCATTATACTTCAGCATAATAATTTCAATACATTTCTTCACTGAGCTGCTCCAGGAGACGAGCAACTATATCTTGCCAGGAAGTAATGGTTACCACTGAGAAACAAAAGAATTATTTTTTAAAATTCATTCATGGAAAGTGGCTGTCACTGCCTCGGCCAGTATTTATCGCCCAATCCTAATTGCCCTCGGGCAGCATGGTAGCACAAGTGGATAGCACTGTGGCTTCACAGCTCCAGGGTCCCAGGTTCGATTCCCCACTGGGTCACTGTCTGTGCGGAGTCTGCACGTTCTCCCCATGTCTGCGTGGGTTTCCTCCGGGTGCTCCGGTTTCCTCCCACAGTCCAAAGATGTGCAGGTTAGGTGGATTGCCCATGATAAATTGCCTTTAGTGACCAAAAAGGTTAGGAGGGTTATTGGGTTCTGGGGATAGGGTAGAAGTGAGGGCTTAAGTGGGTCGGTGCAGACTTGATGGGTGGAATGGCCTCCTTCTGCACTGTATGTTCTATGTTCTCTGAGAAGGTAGCGGTGAGCTGCCCTCTTGATCCGCTGTAGTTCATCATAATCATCACAATCCTTTCAGTCAGTCTACCTATTTATTGAGATTGCCAAGAGAAAGGATGTTATCTCCTAACTGTCAGTGTGTTTTGGGGCAATGGCTTTTCCAGAGGCATGTTATGTAAGATACAGATTTCACAGGGACTGCATTGCAACAAGGTTTAAATATTTACAACAACCTTCTGAAGTTCAAAGTCTGTAGCTATTTCAGTCACATGTTGGACAATTACTATTGAGAGTGTACCCCATTTCCTACAAGTATACAGTATAGCTAACAGAGGCAAAATGGGGCAGATGGGATCTTTCTGAGCCGTAGGATTCTATTTGAATGAATGACGCTTCCATAATTGGTGAGCCAGCAAACACCGGGTTTCAGCAACCTCTTCAATTAATGATAAATTTCTGAATGCAAGTGATCAAAAATATCACAGTGGACAGGATTGTCCAATGTAAAGGTTTTTGACAAACCTATTTCTTAGAAGTCATCAGTTAATCAACATGGTGCCAATGAGGGCACCACGGTGGTGCAGTGGGTTAGCCCGGCTGCCTCACGGCGCCGAGGTCCCAGGTTCGATCCCGGCTCTGGGTCACTGTCCGTGTGGAGTTTGCACATTCTCCCCGTGTTTGCATGGGTTTCACCCCCACAACCCAAAAATGAGCAGGCTAGGTCGATTGGCCACACTAAATTGCCCCTTAATGAAAAAAAACATGGTGCCAATTGTAGCCATCTAAAATGGCCACCTGTAAAGGACCCATGGGAAATGTGGAACACAGACTCTCTGTATTGTGCAAAGAAGCCAGACCCGATTGAAACATGTATCCATTAAGAGTCAATCACCATTTCCCCCAGGACAATAGAGTTTGAATCAACGAGATACAACAGTAGCAGACTAACCGGCGCCACTTCCCCTTATTTGGAAAGGCCTACGTGCCTATGACAATGGTGGCTAGGACCCGCCCAGCCACCAAGGTAGCCACCCCCTAATTTGCCAGGATCAATGAGGGTGATTGAAACTCTATTGATCTATTGGATCTGGAGTTAGGACCACCCCAAAGGGGACGGAAGCCCAGGGGGATAAGAAAAACTGCAAAAGGACGGACTCTTTTGGGCCAGCCTGTGTGCGACCAACTGTAGCACATCAACTAGCCAAGTTCAAGGACATGCGATCGCTACCTGAAGGACGAGTCCAGCCGAGACGAACCTGAAGATTTCCAACCGACCCATGTGGACACAGATAAAGGCCTTATCTCGCACAGAGCCGGTTATCCCGAAGTTAAGTAAAGGTCCTCTTAGTTATTAGGTCTAGTTTAGTGCGTAGTCGCGTGCGTTATTGCATATAGTAATAAGTCTTGTGTTATTCATAAACTGCCTTTGAACTAATACACTAGTTGTGTCGTCATTCGGTCAATATAAGAAACAGCTTGTGGTTCACATCAAAATATAGAAATCAACAAAATGCATCTTCCCGAAAATGTAAGAGACACAGCTTTCAAAGGTAAAAAGAAAATGTATGATCCATGATGTGACCAATCGCACTTGTTTGCAATCAGTATTGAGGGGGAAGCCACTTGAACATTTTGAAATGAACTAGGCAAATCCACCCTTTTCTCCCATGCAGCTGGTGGCCAATGTCCATCCCAATACCATTTCTTTACAATCCCAGGAACGTGCTTTCAATAAGCAGCCAAAAGTTTGTCATTGTCTGCCCACACCTCATAATGTGGTCCTGGACAGTATTGTGATCCCGGACCAGATTCCAACAGTGGCTAGGAAACTGGACAAAAACCGGAATATGGTATGTTAACTTTGTAAGACTGAGGTCGCTCAAGGAATGGTGACACAAAGAAATAGGGATATGGTATATTAAAACAAACTTTGTTACTAATACAGTATTAAAATCTTTATTATACCAGAAAACGACTTAAAAAGCCTGTTAAAAAGTACTCAATACAGTGAATACAATATCCTTAATTACTATCTTTATTCCCACTTAAACAACAAAATAAAAAAACCTCAGCTCTCAATCCACTTTAACTACCAATGGCACAGAGGAATACTTGTTTTACAGAGATGTTCTTTGGGAAAGAAAGATCTTTCGCCTGTCAGACCCATACAGAAACTCTGGCTGTATGTCTTTAGAAGCTGTTTCTCAGCTTGTTTCAGCTCCCTCTTGTTCTCAGGCAGACCTGAACTGCTTTCTTAAAACGTCTGATACCATAGCCCCACCCAGCAATGACATCATCCTACCAAGCTCAATACTAATTAACTCCCCAGGGAATCCCCTTAAGCAAAGCAAAATTCCATGAACCCAAGCTTTTTTACAATGCTTTAGTTGCACCACTGGCTTCCAACCCAAGATTCTTTTAAAACAGGACTGCAGCAGTCAAACACACACAAACCCAGGCTTTTAACCCTTACTGCACCAAATATCTCCAATACAATATATTTAAAATTTCTATGTTCATCACAACACTTGCACTTCTGGAGTACGAAGCAATTATTGAAATGTACGACTCTGTATTAACCTGGGAGGCCAGTCCATTGTGGTGGCACAGTGGTTAGTACTGGTGCCTCACAGTTCCAGGGACACAGGTTCTATTCCAGCCTTGCCTGCGTGGAGTTTCCATGTTCTCCCCATATCTGTGAGTTTCCTCCAGGTGCTCCGGCTTCCTCCCACAGTCCAAAGATGTGCATGTCAGGTGGATCGGCCATACTAAATTGCCCCTTGGTGTCCAGGGATATGCAGGTTAGGGAGATTGGCCATTTGTAAGGGTCCTTTTTAGTTTCTTTCCTGTTTATTCCTTTATTTACCCTTCTTGTATTTTTGCTGTTACATTTTTGATCCATGTATGATTTATGGATGTGTGCCTTTAAGGCTGCCTAGATCTTTAATTCAGCAAGAAGGAAGCAGTGGTCTGTGCCTTTAATTCAAACAGAAGATTCCAGAAGGCTGTGCAGTTTTAGGCTGGTGGTCCAGATTGGCCAATATCAGTGATGACTCGATTTGATTCATTTGGCTGGAGGCCAATGAATTGGCTCAAAGTGATGTGCTCTGTCCGGTAACAAGTGATGATTGGATCTAATCCCCCGAGAATGTTTGCATAGTCAAGCGGTTCCAGTTTGGTTTCGGATGGTCTGGATGGAGGATTCTAACTAACTTTCTCCAAAAAGATCCAACTAATCCTCTCCAGAAATCTCCTGTGGGGCTGACTCTCTCTGCAGGAAGTCTGGGTTCATTCCCTTGAGACTGCAACGGCTGGAAGTCAAACAGCGAACTGGAAGCAAGATTTGATATGAAATAAAAGGTTTCTCCAAGAAAGTACAGGCATGAAGGGCCAGTTTCATTGGAACTAAAAAGTGTGTCTCCAGAAAGCCCACTGCCTGTGATTACTGAATGAATGACTCTACAAAGAAGACGACTACCAGCTATAAACCAAAGACTTTAATCAGTGAGTATGCGGTGAAGATAACGTGCTAAACAACCACCATTGGAAGCAAAGTCTCTCATCTTTAGACCTTCATCCTTATTATTTTTACCCCTTTCCACTCACCTGTGTCTGTCTGTCTTGGGTGTATGAGTAGAGGATGGGACAGTTAAAGTAGGTAGTAGTTATTAGCTTGTTGTTATCCAGTTGTATTTACTGCATAAATTATGATAGTTCTTGGTATAAATAAACAGTACTTGTGTTTCAAGTTACAAACCTGGTGACTGTAATTATTGAGCAGCCATATTTAAATTCTTTTAAAATATTTTTATTCTCCTCCTTTTTCACATTTTCTCCCAAATTTTCACCCACCAACAATAAACAATAAGCAGTAACAAACATAATGTCAATCCCCATACCAACAACAACAATCCCATCCTCCCACGAATCCCCAAACAACTGCCCGCATGTTAACATAAACAAATAACAAAAAGGAATCAGGAATCACCCATAGTCACCATTAACACGCACAGTACCCTTACCCCCAACCCTCCCACCCTCCAACCACCCCCCAGCTAATGTTTGATGTTTTCCAATTCTTGAAAGCGCATAATGAATAATGCCCATGAATTGTAGAACACCTCCATCCTTGCACTCAGTTCAAACTTAACCTTCTCAAGAGTCAAGAATTCCACATTGGGAATTTTTAAAAGAATTATTGGTTAATTCACTTGTGTTGGGACTGCGAAGCGCATGGGGCTCGAATTGACCACGCACCTGCCCAGGGTGGTGTAACGCATGCTAAATTGCCATTTTGTGTCCAGGGATGTGCAGATTAGGTTACGCCGATAGGGTGGGTGGGCAGAGGAGTGGGACTCGGTAGAGTGCTCTTTCTGAGGGTCGGTGCAGACTCGATGGGTCGACTGGCCTTCTTTTGCACTGTAGGGTCTCTATGAATTTGTGCATATTCACATCTAGTACTCAGCTGAAAAACTGCCTGGGAAGCACTTTTAAATTTGAATCCCAAGTCTCAATTACATGGAGAAGTTGGGAACAGGGCAGTCACCTTCTCAGAGTAGCAAACAGAAAAAAGAGACAGTAAGAAGTTTTACAACACCAGGTTAAAGTTCAACAGGTTTATTTGGAATCACGAGCTTTCGGAGAGTAGCTGCTTCATCAGGTGAGTGAAGAGATAGGTTACACCATCACAGCATATATAGACAAAACCAATGGTGCAAGATGATATTTTGAAAGCGAGTCTTTGCAGGTAACTAAGTCTTTAGAGGTCCAGACGGTGCGATTGGAGAATCATAGAATCTACAGTGCAGAAGGAGGCCATTTGGCCCATCGAGTCTGCACCGGCCCTTACAAAGAGCACCCCACTCAAGCCCACGTCTCTACCCTATCCCTGTAACCCAATAACCCTCACTTAACCTTTTTTTGGACACTAAGGGCAATTTAGCATGGCCAATCCACCTAACCCACACATCTTTGGACTGTGGGAGGAAAACGGAGCACTCAGAGGAATCCCACGCAGACACAGGGAGAACATGCAGACTCCGCACAGACCGTGACCCAAGTCGAGAATCGAACCTGGGACCTTGGAGCTGTGAAGCACCTTGTGCTAACTACAATGCTACCATGAGAATATGCTACTAGAGAGGGATAATCACAGGTTAAAGAGGTGTGAATTGTCTCAAACCAGGACAGTTGGTAGGATTTCACAAGCCCAGGCCAACGGTGGGGGGGTGAATGTAGTGAGACAGGAATCCAAGGTCCCAGCTGACGACGTACTAACACGTGCGAAACTTGGCTATCAGTTCCTGCTCGGTGATTCGGCGTTGTCCCGAGTACTAAAGGCCATCTTGGAGAAAGTTTACCCGAAGATCGGAGGCTGAATGCCCTTGACTGCTGAAGTGTTCCCTAACTGGGAGGGAACATTCCTGCCTGGTAATTGTCACGTGATGTCCGTTGATCCGTTGTCGCGGAGTCTGCATGGTGTCACCAATGTACCACGCCTCGAGACATCCTTTCCTGCAGCGTATGAGGTAGACAAGGTTGGCTGTGTCACATAAGTATGTACCTCGTGGGTGTTGTTCTCAGGTGTAATAGAGGTATCCTCGTCGATGGCCTGGTACGTTTTGCAGAGGTTTCCATGGCAGGGTTGTGTTGTGTCATGGTCGCTGTTCTCCTGAAGGCTGGGTAGTTTGCTGCAAACAATGGTCTGTTGGAGGTTGAACGGTTGTATGAAGGCAAATAGTGGGGGTGTGGGGATGGCCTTGGCAAGATGCTCATCCATGATGTGTTGAAGACTGCGAAGATGATGTCATAGTTTCTCCGCTCCAGGGAAGTACTGGACTTTTTGTCCTGTGTTTGTCTTGAGGAGGTAGGTGCAGTTTTTTTAGCTGTGGCGCGTTGGAACTGTCGATCGATGAGTCGAACGCCATATCCAGTTCTTATGAGGGTGCCTTTCAGCGTCTATAGATGTCTATCACGTCCCTCCTTGTCTGAGCAGATCCTGTCTATATAAAGGGCTTGTCCATAGGGGATGGCTTCTTTAATGTGTTTAGGGAGGAAGATGGACAAGTGGAGGAAAATGACACTTTGATTCCAAATAAACATGAAGGACTTTAACCTGTTGTTGTAAGACTTCTTACTGTGCCCACCCCAGTCCAACACTAGCACCTCCACATCAGAGAAAGTGCACTTTCAAATCTATCCACGAGCGCATCAGAGAGCAGCAATTTTTCAAACCTCTAAACCGCTGAGGTTATGCAAGGGAGGCAAAACATACAAAAATAAATGATGGGTGGGGGTGTTGGTGGAAAACATGGATTTAATGATGGCAATAATGAAGAACAATGCCTGAAATAATTTGAAGCCTGTGTACATGATCGGGGGTAAAGGATAATCCTTCTGATGTATGACAATGACATCTTGCTGAAAAATGTACTCACTTGATGTTTCACCAATGAGACAAGGTCTTCTGGAATATTACCTAGAGGGTAGGCTCGTCCAGCCAGACAGCAGCTAACAAAGGAAAAGACGACCAATTATTCTAGGACTCATACTGTTTATCAAACTTAGAGACATTTTTTAATGTAGAGCAATTATATGTCACTAGTTAATAGCAACAACTTTACAAATTTCTTAATATTAACAAAAGACCAGATTTATAAAAACCAGCAACTATACATCTACCAGCAAAATCAATGAAACAGAATTAGCTATTCAAAGTCATTCATTACAATTATTTCCTGCTATTTCTGTTGGCCTGGATTCTCAAGGAATTAAATTTTGAATTTCACAGCAAGCATCCCTGGAGGGAATTCATAGCAGCATCAAAGATCACCTTTTTCACGATTTTGTTTCCATTTGCTAATATTGGAGATAGAAAAAATGGCTGTTTGTACAGCATTCAGCCTGTTAGTTAATGGAGAATCTGTCCATATCCCAATTGGCATGGAAAGATGTCAGGCAGTCAATCACAGAGCACGAGGCTGTGAAGGCAGGAGGACAATTGGTGAAATGTCCGGGAATACATTTACCCAGAGTTCTGACCCAAGAAGAGCATTACAACATAACTTTAATGTTTGTTTGCTTCTAATGGGGAGCCTTATCTGTTGGGTTTCTTTAAGCAGGGGATTAAGCAGGGAAAGCTGAGGCTATGAAAACAAGCTTGTTTGGTGACTTGCATGAAATGCCATTTTTGCTCTGAGTGCTGGGAGGTAAGGTAAGAGTGGGAGTTTATGGAAGTGGGGGAGCTGAGATTTAAAGAGAGCGGGAGCTGAGAGTCAGAGGAGAGATTTTAAAAGAGTGGGAGCTGAAAGGGACACCTCTGGGCAGAGGGCGGAGTATGAAAAACAATCGGCATGGTGGCATTGTGGTTTGCACTACTGCCTCACAGCGCCAGGGACCTGGGTTCAATTTCAACCTTGGGTGGCTGTCTGTGTGGAGTTTGCACTTTCTCTCAGTGTCTGCATGAGTTTCCTCCGGATGCTCCGGTTTCCTCCCACTGTCCAAAGATGTGCTAGGTTAGTTAGATTGACCACGATAAAATTGCCCCTTAGTGCATAGGGAAGTCCGGGTTAAGTGGGGTTATGGGGAGTGGGCAGGGGACCTGCATAGCTGGGGTGCTCTTTCAGAGGCTCAGTGCAGACCCGATGGGCAGAATGGCCTCCTTCTGTACTGTAAGGATTCTATAATGCAGGAGTGTAAGGTAAAGTTACCATAGTCTTAGGTGACAGTAGGCTGCTTTCCCCTTTGAGGGCAGAGCTGATTAGTGGTGATTTAACCTGAGGGTCACCACACTTCAGATGAGGAGCAAGGTTGAGAAGTTGGAGCCTTCATGAATAACCTCTTGACATCATGGGTAAACGGTAAATTCATTAGCTGATAAGTAACTGCTAATTTGCATTACTTATTCTAAATTGCTTTCAGATTAAAGGTACAAAGAGACATATTCTACAGATTAAAAGAACTAAAAACCAAATGGAAGTTGAAAATAAAATAAAAACGAATTAATTAAAATAGAGATGCAGGGCCAGGCGATCTGTTGGACCTGCATGATGTGGGAGCTGGTGGACCCCATTATGGTTCCCATGGTGAACACATCTGTAACAAGTTTTGGAACTTCAGCTCAGGGTCGATGAGCTGGAGTCTGAGTTTCGGATGCTGCGACAAATCAGGGAAGGGGAGAGTTACCTGGACGCTGTATTTCAGGAGGCAGTCACACCCCTTAGACTAACTACCTTGAATTCGGCCAGTTGTCAGAGACAGGATGATGTGACTATGAGTGAGACATGGAGAAGGATTCAGGAGGTAGGGTTGCAGGTAGGGTAGCCTCAGCCCTTGTCCTTATCCAACAGGTTTGAGATTCTTGCTCCCTGTGTGGATGAGAGGGGGAATGTGGGGAGGATGAGCAAACTGACCACAGGACTGTGGGACACAGAGCCATAATGCAGTCATTATCGGGGATAGTATAGTTAAGGGCATATACACTGTTCTCAGTGACCAGAATCAAGAATCCCAAGGGTTGCCTGCTTGGTGGTTGGGTTCAGGATATCTCGCCTGGTAATCTCCGGATTACCACCTGAGGCAGAAGCTAATTGGCACAAGGTCAATAAGATAGAAGAGGTAATTGCACGTTTCAAATGTTCGTATGGGAGAAATGGTTTGAATTCATGAGTCATTGGCACCAGTACTGGGGAAGGAGCGAGCTTTTCTGATTGGACGGTCTTCGCCTGAATCATGATGGGACCAGAGTCCTGGCAAATCAAAGTTAAAGGAAAAGGTAATGATGAGGACTCTAAGATAGTTGAAGGGGAGGAGGGGGTCAGGAGAAGTTAGTAAAGTTTCCAGAACAAGTATTGGAACAGACAGTATGGAAAGCGGTAGGAATCTAACTTCAGGCACAGCAGAAAGGAGGACAACTATGAGAAGGTGGGCGGTTAGCACAGGACTGACAGTGTCGCACTTAAATGTGTGTAGTATACAAAACAACGTAAATGAGCTTGTAACGTACATTGAAATTGGTGGGTACGACGTTGTTGGCATCACAGAGACGTAGCTGCAATGGGATCAGTATCCTATCAAAAGGACAAGCAGATGGGCAGAGGGGGTGGATTGCCTTGTTCGTAAGAAATGTAATCACACCGATAGCAAGAAGCGATATAGGGTGGGAAGGTGTAGAATCTGTATGAGTAGAGTTGAGGAATCGCAAAAGAAAAAAAGGCCCATGGGCAGTATCGCGGCGCAGTTGTTAGCACTGCTGCCTCAATGTGCTAAGGTCCCAGGTTCAATCCCGGCTCTGGGTCATTGTCCGTGTGGGGTTTACATATTCGCCCAGTGTTTGCATGAGTCACATGAGGAAGGAGCAGTGCTCCGAAAGCTAGTGATTCGAAACAAACCTGTTGGACTTTAACCTGGTGTTGGAAGACTTTTTACTGTGATCAACCTAGTCCAATGCCGGCATCTCCACATCATCAGATGTAGCGGTATTACAATTTAATAAGGGTAACTACAAAGACATGAGTGAGGAGTTGGCGAAAGTTGATTGGAAAGGGGAGCCTCGCAGGGAAGACAGTTGAACAGCAATGGCAGGAGTTTTTGGGAGTTATTCGGGAGGCACAACAGAAATTCATCCAAAGGAGAAGAAAACATGCTAAGGGGAAAAAAGGCAAATATTGCTGACAAGGAAAGTCAGGGACAGCATAAAAGCAAAAGAAAAAGCATACAATGTGCGAGGATTAGTGGGGAGCCTTTAAAAGCAGGCAGAAGACAACAAAAAAAGCAATTGGGGGGGGGGGGGGGGGGGGGGGGGGGGGGGCGGGGAAGAGAAGATGAAATACCAGTGTAAGCCAGCTGGCAATATAAAATAAGTTTTCAAGAGGTTTTTTTCACTATATAAAAGGTAAGAGAGAGGCAAGAATGGACATTAGACCACTGGAAAACGAGGCTCGAGAAGTGGTACTGGGCAACAAAGAAATGGAAGAGGAACTGAATAGGTATTTTGCATTAGTCTTCACCGTGGAGGGCACCAGTGGCATACCAGAACTTGAAGAGAGTCAGGGGGCAGAGGTGAGTAAAAGTGGTCATCAGCAAGAAGAAGGTGCTTGGAAAGGTCTTAAGGTGAATAAGTCACCTGGACCGATGGACTGTATCCCAGGGTTCTGAAGGAGATAACTGAGAAGATTGTGGAGACATTGACGGTGATCTTTCAGGAATCACTGGAGTCAAAAAAGGTCCCAGAAGACTGTAAAATGGCTCATGTAACATCCCTGTTTAATGTCCTATGTGTTTCATGTATGGAAAGATCTGTCTGGACTGTACGCAGAACAATACTTTTCACTGTACCTCAGTACACGTGACAATAAATCAAATTCAATTCAAATTCAAAAGGGTGGGAGGCAGAAGACAGGGAAATGATAGGCCAGTTAGCTTGACTTCGATCATTGATAAGATTTTAGAATCCATTATTTAGGATGAGATTGTGGAGTACTTGGAAGAGCATGGTAAAATAGGGCTGAGTCAGTACGGCTTCACCAAGGGGAGGTCATGCCTGACAAATCTGTTAGAATTTGTTGAGGAACATAGAACATAGAACAGTACAGCACAGAACAGGCCCTTCGGCCCTCAATGTTGTGCCGAGCCATGATCACCCTACTCAAACCCACGTATCCACACTATACCCGTAACCCAACAACCCCCCCTTAACCTTACTTCTATTAGGACACTACGGGCAATTTAGCATGGCCAATCCACCTAACCCGCACATCTTTGGACTGTGGGAGGAAACCGGAGCACCCGGAGGAAACCCACGCACACAGGGGGAGGACGTGCAGACTCCACACAGACAGTGACCCAGCCGGGAATCGAACCTGGGACCCTGGAGCTGTGAAGCATTTATGCTAACCACCATGCTACCCTGCTGCCCCTAAGTAACAAGGATGTTAGACAAAGGAGAGCCAGTGCACGTGATCTATTTGGGTTTCCAGGAAGTCTTTCACAAAGTTTCACACAGGAGGCTGCTAAATAGGCTAAGAGCCCATGGTTCAGGGGCAAGGTACTGCCATGGATACAGGATTGGCTGACTGACAGAAGCCAGACGGTGGGGATAAAAGGGTCTTTTTCAGGATGGTGACTAGCAGGGGTCAATTTTGGGGACCACAACTATTCATGACATACATGAACAATCTGGAAGAAGGAACTGAGGGCATTGTTGCTAAGATTGCCGATGATACAAAAATATGTAGAGAGACATGCAGTGTTGAGGAAGCAGGGAGGCTGCAGAAGGACTTGGACAGTTCAGGAGAGTGGGGAAAGAAGTGGCAGATGGAATACAATGTGGAAAGGTGTGAGGTTATGCACTTTGATAGGAAGAATAGAGGCAAAGCATATTTTCTAAATGGAGAAAGGCTTCAGAAATCTGAAGTACGGAGGGACTATGGAGTCCTGGTTCAGGATTCTCTTCAGGTTATTATGCAGATTCAGTTCGCAGTTAGGAAGGAAAATGCAGTGTTAGTGTTCATTTCCAGAGGGCTATAATACAAGATCAGGGATGTACTGCTAAAGCTGTATAAGGCTCTGGTCAGATCCCATCTGGAATATTGTGAGCAGTTTTGGCCCCGTATCTAGGGAAGGATGTGCTGGTCCTGGAGAGGGTTCAGAGGAAGTTCACAGGAATGACCCAGGAATTAAGCGTTTGTCGTATGAGGAGCGTTTGAGAACTCTGGGTCTGTACTTGATGGAGTTTGGAAGGATATGGGGGGGTTCTCATTGAAATTTACAGATTACTGTGAGGCCTAGACAGAGTGGACATGAAGAAGATTTTTCCACCATTAGGAGAAACTAGAACCCGAGGCACAGCCTCAGACTGAAGGGACTATTCTTTAAAACTGAGATGAGAAGTACTTTCTTCAGACAGAGGGGAACTCATTTCCGCAGAAGGCTGTGAAGACTGGAACCAATGTCCTAGGGGGTGCTTTTGCTAACACTGTTGGGGAGGTTTTAAACTAATGTGGCAGGGGGATGGGAAACAGATAAGAAAGTTAGAGGTCAGTAAAGAGGCAGCACCTAAAGCCAGTAAGGTACTAGATAATAAACTAATTGTGACTAAGGGGAAGAGTAGACAGGGAAGAGATGAAGAACGCAAAGGGACAGGGGATCTGAGGTGCATTTGTTTTAATGCGAGAAGTGTAGCGGGTAAGGCAGATGAACTTAGGGCTTGGATTAGTACCTGGGAATATGGGTATTAATGAGACTTGGTTGAGGGAAGGGCAAGATTGGTAACCAAATATACCAGGGTATAGATGCTTCAGGAGGGATAGAGAGGGAGGTAAAAGGGGTGGAGGAGTTGCCTTACTGGTCAGAGATGATATCACAGCTGTGATTAAGGAGGGCACTATGGAGGATTCGAGCACTGAAGCAATATGGGTAGAGCTAAGAAATAGGAAGGCTGCAGTAACATTGTTGGGACTTTACTACAGGCCTCCCAAAAGTGAGCGTGAAGTAGAAGTACAAATAGGTAGACAGATTATAGAAAAATGTAGGAGCAATAGGGTGGTCGTGATGGGAGATTTTAACTTCCCCAACATTGAATGGGACTCATGTAGGGTTGGAGGCGTAGATGGAGCAGAATTTCTAAGGAGCATCCAGGAGAGCTTTTTAGAGCAGTATGTAAATAGACCAACTCGGGAAGGGGCCATACCGGACCTGGTATTGGGGAATGATCCCGGCCAGATGGTTGAAGTTTCAGTCGGCGATTACTTTGGGAATACCGATCACAATTTCGTAAGTTTTAGAATACTCATGGACAAAGACGAGAGTGGTCCTAAAGGAAGAGTGCTAAATTGGAGAAAGGCCAAGTGTAACAAGATTCGGCAGGAGCGAGGCAATGTGGATTGGGAGCAGTTGTTTAAGGGTAAATCCACATTTGAAATGTGGGAGTCTTTTAAGGAAAGGTTGATTAGAGTGAAGGACAGACATGTCCCTGTGAAAATGAGGGTTAGAAATGGCAAGATTAGGGAACCATGGATGATGGCTGGAATTGTGAGACTAGCTAAGATGAAAAAGGAAGCATACATAAGATCTAGGCGACTTAAAACTGATGAAGCTTTTGAGGAATATCGGGAAAGTAGGACAAATCTCAAACGCGCAATAAAGAGGGCTAAAAGGGGTCATGAAATATCTTTGGCTAACAGGGTTAAGGAAAATCCGAAAGCCTTTTATTCGTATATAAGGAGCAAGAGGGTAACTAGAGAAAGCATTGGCCCACTCAAAGGCAAAAGAGGGAATTTATGCGTAGAGTCAGAGGAAATGGGTGAGATTCTTAATGAGTACTCGGTATTCACCAGGGAGAGGGACATGACGGATGTTGAGGTTAGGAATGGATTTTTAAATACTCTAGGTCAAGTCGGCATAAGAAAGGGGGGAAGTTTTTGGTATTCTAAAAGGCATTAAGGTGGACAACTCCCCAGGTCCGGATGGGATCTATCCCAGGTAACTGAGGGAAGCAAGGGACGAAATAGCTGGGGCCTTAACAGATATCTTTGCAGCATCCTTGAGCACAGGTGAGGTCCCGGAGGACTGGAGAATTGCTAATGTTGTCCCTTTGTTTAAAAAGGTAGCAAGGATATCCAGGGAATTATAGACCTGTGAGTTTGACGTCAGTGGTCGGCAAACTGTTGGAGAAGATACTGAGGGATAGGATCTATTCACATTTGGAAAAAAATAGACTTATCAGTGATAGGCAGCATGGTTTTGTGTAGGGAAGGTCATGTCTTACAAACCTAATAGAATTATTTGAGGAAGTGACAAAGTTAATTGATGAGGGAAGGGCTGTAGATGTCATATATATGGACTTTAGTAAGGCGTGTTTCCCATGGCAGGTTGATGGAAAAAGTGAAGTCGTATGGTGTTCAGGGTGTACTAGCTAGATGGATAAAGAACTGGCTTGGCAACAGGAGACAGAGAGTAGTGGTGGAAGGGAGTGCCTCAAATGAAGAAGGGTGACTAGTGGTGTTCCACAGGGATCCGTGCTCGGACCACTGTTCTTTGTGATATACATAAATGATCTGGACGATGGTAAAGGTGGTCTGATTAGCAAGTTTGCAGATTATACTAAGATTGGTGGAGTTGCAGATAGCGAGGGGGACTATCAGAGAACACAGCAAAATATAGATGGATTGGAGAGTTGGGCAGAGAAATGGCAGATGGAGTTCAATCCAGGAAAATGCGAGGTGATGCATTTTGGAAGATCCAATTCAAGAGCAGACTGTACGGTCAATGGAAGATTCCTGGGGAAAATTGATGTACAGAGAGATCTGGGAGTTCAGGTCCATTGTACCCTGAAGGTGGCATTGCAGATCGATAGAGTGGTCAAGAAGGCATACAGCATGCTTGCCTTCATCGGATGGGGTATTGAGTACAAGAGTCGGCAGGTCATGTTACAGTTGTATAGGACTTTGGTTAGGCCGCAATTGCGTGCAGTTCCGGTCGCCACATTACCAGAAGGATGTGGATGCTTTAGAGAGGGTGCAGAGGAGGTTCACCAGGATGTTGCCTGGTATGGAGGGTGCTAGCTATGAAGAAAGGTTGAGTAGATTAGGATTGTTTTCCTTGGAAAGACAGAGGTCAAGGGGGGACCTGATGGAGGTCCACAAAATTATGAGGTATGGACAGGGTGGACAGCAACAAGCTTTTTCCAAAGTGGGGGTGTCAATTACAAGAGGTCACGATTTCAAGGTGAGAAGGGGAAAGTTTAAGGGAGATGTGCGTGGAAAGTATTTTACGCAGAGAGTGATGGGTGCCTGGAACGCTTTGCCAGCGGAGGTGGTAGAGGCGGGTACGATAGCATCATTTTAGATGCATCTAGACAGATATATGAACGGGCGGGGAACAGAGGGAAGTAGAACCTTGGAAAATAGGCGACAGGTTTAGATAAAGGATCTGGATCGGCGCTGGCTGGGAGGGCCGAAGGGCCAGTTCCTATGCTGTAATTTTCTTTGTTCTGTACAGAGAGAGATACACAGGTCAAGTCACTCGATGTCTTTAAGACAGTGATAGATAGTTTCTTGATTAATAAGGGGATCGGGGTTCTGGGGAGAAAGCAGGAGAATCAGGATGAGAAACATATCAGCCAGATCCAATGGGCCGAATGGCCTAATTCTGTTCCTAAAATTTATGGTCTTCTGGGACTGCAGCTAAGGGAGTTGGAGCTCCATTTGAAGTATAACGTATTAAGTGAATAATTGTTCACAACTTAAAGAGCACGGTGCCTTACTGAGAGTTCAGAATAACTGCATTTATCTCCCCCCATTTCTTCCTTCAACCTCAATTTGCTTGAGAGGGTTCAAAATGGTTCTTTGCACCAACTGCTTTTGCAATAATTTCACTGCACCAGCTGAAGAGGAGGTGATACTCAGAATTGCTCATTTAAATAAATATATCTGAATATGTTCATTCTTATTCAATTTTTAATATATTACTCAGCTATAATTAAGATATAATTTTTTTTAACAAACAAATTCATTGAGGTATTTTAGGCATATAGAAAAAGTGACAATGTACAGTACAAAAAAAAAGTCAAGACACAAATTACAAATTAAACATAATGCAAACCAAGGCTCTGTTCACGCACGGAGCTGCCTCAATATCCCCCTACTCTACTCTACCCTAGCCCCGCCCCCCACCCCACCCACTGACGCTTACTCCTCTGAAAAGAAGTCAATAAATGGCTGCCACCTTCGGGCAAACCCTAGTAGCAAACCTCTCAAGGCGAACTTGACTTTCTCTAGGCCAAGAAAGCCCGCCTTGTCCGATAGCCATACCTCAGCCCTCAGGGGCTTTGAGTCCCTCCATGCTAACAGTATTAGTCGCCGGGCTGCCAGGGAAGCAAAGGCCAGAACGGCAGCCTCTCTCTCTTCCTGGACTCCCGGGTCCTCCGAAACCCCAAAGATTGCCACCTCCGGGCTCATTACCACCCCAGTTTTCAATACCCGGCACATGACATCTGCAAATCCCTGCCAATACCCCCTGAGTTTAGGGCACGATCAGAACATGTGTACATGGTTAGCCGGTCCTCTGGCGCATCTAGCACACTTGTCCTCCAGCCCGAAGAATCTTCTCATCTGGGCCACCGTCATGTGGGCCCAGTGCACGACCTTAAACTGGATCAGGCTGAGCCTGGCGCATGTTACGGTCGTGTTTACTCTACTCAGGGCTTCTGCCCAAATACCGTCCTCCAGCTCCCCCCCGAGCTAGTCCTCCCACTTAAGCTTCAGGTCCTCGGTCTGCGTATCCTCAGCTCTCATTAGCTCCTTGTAGACATCTGAAACTCTACCCTCTCCCATCTCTCCAATAGAAACTACCCTGACCTGCCTCCCCTTCAGCGGGACACATGGGAAGGACGGCACCAGTCTGCGTACAAAATCCCTCACCTGCAAGTATCTAAAGTCGTTCCCTCTCGCCAGCCCAAACTTCTCCCCTAGCTCCCTCATGCTCAGAAAGCTCCCTTCGAAGAACAGATCCTCCATCCTCACAATCCCCGCCCTCCTCCACAGTCGACACCCCCCGTCCATGTTCCCCGGGGCAAATCGGTGGTTGCCGCAGATTGGGGTCCACACCGATGCTCTTACCTCCCCTACATGCCTCCTCCACTGGCCCCAGATCCGAAGAGACGCCACCACTATCGGGCAGGTGGAGTACCGTGCCGGCGGAAGCGGCAGAGGTACTGTGACCAGGGCTGCTAAGCTAGTGCCCCTGCACGAAGCAGCCTTCAACTAAGATATAATTTTAACAATTGCGTCCTCAGAGGCAGCCATTACACCAAGGTTGTGGAAGCCAAAGATTAAACAAAACACCTTCATGAATTAAAGAACACAGCTTCAGAGATTATTGTACAACGAGATTTGAATTCATTACTACAGATGGAATGTAAGTTACTTTCATTGCCTCGAGATGTCTAATGGTTTTAGATCATTGCCGGGGGGGGGAACAAAATGAATAAATAAAGCGCCCGTCACAAATTATTTCCTAGACCGAGATCTCTGACCATACTCTCCAGTCCATTGATACTAAATCCAACCATTCTGACAGCATAACTGTGACCAGGGACAGGAAGAAACGGGAAACTTTGCTTTTCAATATCAGGACAAGAAGATATACACATTATTGATGATCAGTTACCTTTCAAAAAAGGTACTCGGATTTGAAATGGAACAATCTTATTCTGCATTATCCCTTGGATGGTCTAATCTGTAAATCAGAACTTACCTGATATATACGAGTAATTTATTTCCCATGACCACTTGCTCATCTGTAAACAACAAAACATGATTTAATCCCTTAATGCGTACAAGACAGACCCATTTTGTTTTTAACTTTAGTGTACCCAATTCATTTCTTCCAATTAAGGGGCAATTTAGCGTGGCCAATCCACCTAGCCTGCACATCTTGGGTTTTGGGGGCGAAACCCACACAAACACAGGGAGAATGAGCAAACTCCACACCGACATTGCAACTGGAAAGACCTATATACTGGCAGATGTAAAATCCTGGGTCACAGGTGCTGGTAAATAATATGTTGGCACCACTTACTGGGCTTAATGTATACAAAATGACCACTTGGTGGAAACAAGAGTTAGTCCTGGAGAAGAGGAAAAAGTTGAGTATAGAGAGAAATACACTTATTTATGATCTAGAAATAAGCAAATTTATCAAATTAATTTTGTGATGAAGAAGGACACAACTGGCTCACAAAACATAGTTCACTTCATCAGTTAAGAGTTAGAACAGTGACAGTGATTAAATGCAGGTTTGCTCCATTAAATGCAAAGTCTGAATGATGACAAAGTATTCTCAGTACAAATCTACCAGGACTGCTCAGGAGTACCTCCAGGCATGGAATGTGGAGCCTGGGAGATGGCCCCTGACTAACAGGCTGCAGGAATGTTGCAGCAGTAAAATGTACAAGAAATAAATAAGTAGTCATCATCCAGATTTGGCACATTTATTACAATCGCACATGAACCCAAGGTTCATTGCTCGTTTAGATTGGGACCTGAATATTGAAGATGATGCAACATTTAGAAAGAACAGGTGGATGGTATTAGCATATTAGAAAAGGATGACCCAAGTTCAGGAAACCAGGATGTAGAAGCAGTTTGGGTTGAGATGAGAAACGATAAAGGAAAGAAATCACTTGGGGAGCGGTGTACAGATGCCCTAATTGTCATTACAAGGGAGGACCGAATATAAAGAAGAGATAACGGGAGTTTGTCAGAAAGGTACGGAAATAATGATGGGTATGTTAACCTACAGATAGATTGGAAAAATTATACAAGTAAACATAGAGTAGATGAGGATTCCTATGAAATAAAAATTGCTTATTGTCACAAGTAGACTTCAAATGAAGTTACTGTGAAAAGCCCCTAGTCGCCACATTCCGGTGCCTGTTCGGGGAAGCTGGTCCAGGAATTGAACCGTGCTGCTGGCCTGCCTTGGTCTGCTTACAAAGTCAGCAACTTTAGCCATGTGCTAAACCAGTCCCTAGAATGCTTTTAGAATAGTTTCTTAGAACACCACATTCTGGAGCCAACCAGAGAGCAGGCAATATCAGACCTGGTATTGTCCAACGAAATAGGATTAATGAATAACCTCACAGTGAAGGAATCTCTAGGTAACAGCGATCATAATATGATGGAATTTTACATTCAATTTGAGGGAGAGAAGAGTGCATCTAAGACTAGTACTTTAAACTTATATATGGACAAATATCAGGAAATGGAGCTCGCTAAAGTGAACTGGTAAATAATACATTTAAGGGACAAATCAATAGAGGGTCAGTGGCAGACGATTGAAGGGATATTTCAGATTACTCAGACTATACACATTCCAATGAGAAAGTAAGGGAAGGGTCCATGAATCTGTGGTTAACTGAAAAAGTTAAAGACAGAATTAAACTTAAAGAAAAAGCATATATTTGCAAGACGAGTGGCAGGTTAGAAGATTGGGAAGAATATAAAGATCAAAGAATGACAAAAGGATTGACAAGGAGGAAAAAAAACAAGAGAATGAGGGAAAAAACAAGAGTAATATAAAGACAGACAGAGTTTGTAAGACCAGAAGACATAAGAACAGAAGTGGGCCATTCGGTCTGCCATTCAATGAGATCATGACTTAGCCGATATGATAATCCTCAATTTTATGTTCCTGCTCTTTCGATTTTTTCTTGTCTTTTCCTCATCCAAAAGGGGAAGTATTTCAGTGGCAGTGGAAGGTTTTACTCCTCTGGTGTGGTTGGATCCACGAAATAGGAGTGGGGCTAAAAGAAAAGAGCTGCTGGAACAGGAGCGTCTTGGAAGTGCACCACAGGATAAGATGGCAAAAGGCAAGGGAGCTTCCCTGTCAGTGGTCAACGAAGCAGCTAACAGAATTCTGAAATGGAAAGTTCTGTCAGCAAACAAAGGAGACCCTGGAAGACATGGCCAAGGTGCTGCAGCCGATTTATTCGGGGATCGAGAGAATAGAACAGAGGCTGGAGTCCCAGGGCCGAGAAATCTAAAAAGTAGAGGCAGTGGGGGAGCTCGAGGAGCAGTTGGCCTCGTTGGTGGCCGTGGTTGGGGTGATGTGGGAGATCCAGAAGAGGCTGAAGGAGAAGATGGAGGATTTGGAGAATCGCTCCAGAAGACAAAATCTGAAGATCATAGAATTTACAGTGCAGAAGGAGGCCACTTGGCCCATCGAGTCGGCACTGGCCCTTGGAAAGAGCACCCTACACCTAAGCTCACACCTTCACCCTGTCCCCATAACCCAGTAACCCCCCCCCCCCCCCAACCTTTTTCTGGACACTAAGGGCAATTTAGCATGGCCAGTCCACCGAACCTGCACATCTCTGGACATGTGGGAGGAAACCAAAGCACCCAGAGGAAACCCGCGTGGGCACGGGGAGAACGTGTGACTCCGCACAGACAGTGACCCATGCTGTGAATATCGTGGGGATACCCGAAGGCGCAGAGGCTGGCACGTATGTGGCTAAAATATTGGAATAGCTGATGAGGGAGGGGGCCTTTCACCAGCCCCTGGAGGTCGACCAAGCGTACAGGGCGCTGATGAGGAGGCTGCAGCCTCTTTCTGGATAAGAAGATGATCCTCTGATGGGCGAGGCAGACTACGAACTGCACCTGGGAAGGGAAAGAGCTGCAGGTGCACCAGGCCCTTGGAGCAGAACAGGTAAAGAGGGCGGCGGGTTTAGCCGGGCCAAGGCTGCCCTCTTTAAAGAGGGGGTGAAATTCAGAGTAAAATACCCAGCCCGCCGTTGGGTGACTTTCCAGAAGCACGAGTAATATTATGGCACACCAGAAGATGCGATGGAGTTCTGGAGGGACAATGGACTGGGATGAGAGTGAGGACATTGAACTTTGGAAGTATTTGTGCGTGTGTTTGTTTTTGGAAAAGTTTTTCTTTGAAGAGTTTTTGATGGCGGGGTTTATGGAGGGCAGGCATTTCATGGGGGAACATCGAGGGCGAGAGGGTGAGTACTTTTTGCAGTTTCTTCGGGGGGGGGGGGGGGCAGGGGGAATGGGGGTGGCAGTGAAGTTGGAGACCATGATAGCTGGGCAGGCTAGTTAACGGGAGTGAAGGGGGGGGGGGTTCAGGAGGTAGGCGCAGCAGGGGGGATGGAGCTGATGTTTTGTTTAAGGGTAGAGGAGAGGGGGAGGGAGGGTTGCTGACAAGGGTGTGGTTGATGTGGCGCAGTTGGAAAAGCACCGATGACAGCGGATATCCGAAGGTGGGCCTGGGGAGTCGTGTGACGCGGGCCGGGGGCTGGCCCAATAAGGGATATGGCTGATCGGCAGGGTAGGGGGTCGTGGAACTTGAGGGGGCTGAATGGGCTGGTCAAATGATCATGTGTGAGCAGATGGAGGCAGCCTCTTGTCAAGACACCCTTTTGGGGCACTGTAGGTGCCACCTTTGCCGTTCCCGCCGGCCAGATACTCCACAAGCCTGGTGGTGGTGGCGGCCCCGAGGGGACAGTGGCGGCAGCACCTAACACTGGAGGGGGCCTCGGTTTGGACACCAATCTGTGGGAATTGCCAGTTTGTTCCAGGGAGGCTGAATGCAGGGCCTGGTTTAGCTCAGTGGGCTACACAGCTGGCTTGTGATGCAGAACAAGACCAGCAGCACAGGTTCAATTCCCGTACCAGTTGAGAATTCTGAATTCTACCTCTGTGTACCCAAACATGCACTGGAATGTGGCGACTAGGGGCTCCTCACAGTAACTTCATTACAGTGTTCATGTAAGTCAACTTGTGACAATAAAAAGATTATTATTATTATTATGGGGGGTTGGGGGTGGCAACAGGTGGGAATTGAGCGATTTGGGGATCTATTCGTTGAGGGCAACTTTCCAAGCTTGGAGAGGTTGGTGGAGGAGTTTGAGTTGTCTGCTGGGAATGGGTTCCGGTATTTGCAGGCGAGGGATTTTGTCCGGAAGCAAGTACCATCCTTTCCTCACCTGCTGCCCCAGGGGCTACAGGACAAGGTGGTGTGAAGAACAGGGGTAGGAGAGGCTAAAGTGTCAGAAATTTACAAGGAGTTGATGGATTGGGAGGGAGCCCTGATAGGGGTAGTGAAGCTCAAGTGGGAGGAAGAGTCGGGTAGAGAGTTGGAGGCTGGGTTGTGGAAGGAGGCTCTGCGGAGGTTGGATGCACCCTCATCGTACGCTAGGCTTAGCCTTCTTCAGTTTAAGGTGGTCCACAGGGCACACATGACAATGGCCAGGATGAGCAAGTTTTTTGAAGGGATAGAAGATAGATATGGGCGGTGTGCGGGTGGGCCAGAAAATCATGTCCATATGTTTGGGCTTGTCCGAAGCTTGGGGGATTCTGGTAGGGGTTTGCCGACGTTATGTCAGAGGTCCTGAATGTGAAGGTTGTCCAGAGTCTGGAAGTGGCGATCTTAGGTGTGGCAGAAAATCCAGGAGTCCAGGGGGAAAGAGAGGTTAATGTATTGGCCTTTGCCTCCCTGGTAACCCAGAGACGGATATCATTAGAATGGAGGGATTTCGGGCCCCCGAAACCAAAGGTGTGGGTGAATGACCTAACAGAGTTTCTCAGGCTAGAAAAGATCAAATTCGCCTCGAGGGTCTGTGGAGGGGTTTGTCTGGAGATGGCAGCTCTTCATTGTCGTCTTTTAGAATAGTTAAGATGTCAGCAGTGGGGAAACCCTGGCTCAACCAAATAGTTCACACCCTGCTGAAGTCCCTGCCGACCCTGACCTATATAAGAAATCCAGGTATGACATAGGAAAGCCATCAGGGACGCCAAAAGACAATACAGCATCAAACTAGAGTCCCAGGCCAATGACACAAACCCACAACGTCTATGGCAGGGCTCATACAACATCACAGGCTACAAAGCAAAGCCAGGCGGAATATCTGGGTCTGGAGCATCCCTCCCCAAAGATCTGAACATGTTCTATGTCAATACATCAGTGCCACTCGCCCCAACAGCCCTGGACACACCCATACCCACTATTACAGCCTCAGAGGTAAGAGCTGCCTTCTTGAAAGTGAACCTGTGGAAAGCGATGGGCCCCGACGGTATATTCGCAGACATCTTCAACACCTCACTCCTCCGCTCTGAGGTCCCCACCTCCTTCAAGAAGACCACCATAATACTAGTACCAAAGAAGAACAAGGTTGCCTGTCTCAATGACTACCGACCAGTGGCCCTGGCGTCTGTTATTATGAAATGCTTTGAGCGGCTAGTCATGAGACGGATCAATACCAACCTCCCAGAAGGTCTCGATCCATTGCAGTTCACCTATCACCGCAACCGGTCCACAGCAGATGCTATCTCCCTGGCTCCACAATCAACACTTGAACACCTCAACAACAAGGACACCTACGTGAGACTCCGCCTTCAACACTCTTATCCTGACAAGACTAATAACCAAACTCTACAATCTTGGACTTGACCCCTTCCTGTGCAGCTGGATCCTTGACTTCCTCACCAACAGACTGCAATCTGTCAGGATAGGCAACAGGGATTGATAATGTAAACGTAGACCAAATGTTCGCCCTTGTGGGGCAACCTAGAACGAGGTGTCACAGATGTAGGATGAGAGGTGGCAGATTTAGACCTGAGATGAGGAGGAACTACTTCTCACAGAGGGTGGTGAATTTGTGGAACTTGCTGCCTATAGTGCAGTGGAATCGGAGACATCAAATGGTTTCAAGATTTTTTTTAAATGGGTTAAAGGGATATGGGGAACAGATGGGAAGGTGGATTTGAGACCAGGAAGAATCAGCCATGATCTGATTGAATGATGGAGCAGGCTCGAAAGGCTGAATGTCCTACTTCTGCTCCTAATTCCAATGTTTCTATAATCTGATATGGGCTGCCTGCCAAAAATGTTTTCAGGAGCGACTGGTGCATCATTTCCTTGTGTCAACTAACCTCTGCGAATCGCCGCTTCATCTGTTCTGGAACTGTCAATCAAAGGAGTTCAATGAGGTCCCCCAACACCTGGGCTCCTGAGATTAACAAAGGCCAACCCCACATTTTGATTTGAGTGCTGATACCAATGTGAAGGGTTACAGATGCTCAGGGTGCATGGAATTCCACATGAACGGGAATCAACACTAAACGGTCAGGTGCCTGAAAGAACAACTAAGGAGTGAGCTGCTACTCTTTAACCTCATCATAAAGAGGTTCAGCCACGGCATCACGTGGAGGGGATCCCCAAAGATCAACCCCTATTCAAAAACCCAATAAAAACATTTATAAAAAAAATGATCAACCCGTTGCCACCAGCAGAAGTCCCACTACCCCCAGGACACGAGAAAAAGCATCCTCTGCACTGCGCAATACAGTAACAAAGGGCACTTACCTCCTTACTTTGATTCCCCCGGGAGTCTATGGCGCCGGGTCCCCGCTTTTGACAACTTGCACCAAATCACACCCATGTGGCACCCAACTGGGAATGGCAGGAGCTTCCCAGGAGGGAGATTAATCGGACCTCCTACTTGATAACGATATGGAAATTGTACATGTCCACATGTACAACTGGCACATGATTCAACATTTACTGCACAATAAACTTCACCAAATGGAAAAGATGATTTTCCCCTCTCACTTTCAACTACTAAAGCAAAGTCGTTTGTGAATAGCAGTAAGCTCATACCTGAGAGTGATTTGCCAGCTCGGAGAGGAGGACCAATAACCTGGAACAATTTCTGAAAGTATTGAGAGAAGTATATGTATTCATTGAAACTCTGAGATTACATATACTGTCAAGTAGAAATATTTTGTTCAAGTATAAACTGGTTATTTAATGAATTAGTGCCTTGCACACTTCAGAGTAGAGAATATCTCTTGAGCACCAGAAATCACTAGACAAATTAACAGAGCAGTTGGGGAAATAAAAAATTACATCCAAGTAACTTTAAAAGCATTAAGACATCTATTTCAATTTTATTTAGATCAGTCCTATCCACAGTCAGCTCATTATCAATAAAGTAGCCAGCTGTAGGAGCCCATACCCATTAGCAGACATTCTCTGTGTTTATGTAACAAGATGTAGCAGATGCAGTACTCGATGGCCAATTAGATTGTAAGCTACAGTATCAAGCGAGGTTTATTTACCCACAACATTTACATCTTTAAGTGCAGCGATGATCAAGACAGCAATAGAGATGATTTGCCAGCGTACAACTTCTCAACTCCCCACAACTGAACTACTCCCCTTCTTTTTATCCTAACAAACTGTGAATCATTTCTGATTTAAGGAAGCTACTTTTTTAAAGCTATACTACCTTCCCTTGGTCTTTCTATCATTTTATATACAGTCTTAAGATTGTGGATAGAGTTCTCAAAATATTGTACTTTCATGGGATGTGGGTGATACCCTAGATTGTGAGGATTTTCTGCTCCGACAAGTGTGTCCGCAGGTTGGGGGTAAGCAATTTTTGAATGCTTCCAATGACATTAACTCACACAATCCCTCGGAGGTGGGTGGGACTCTTAAGGATCTTACTCATCAGTCAAATACGATTTGTTTCAGCCGTTAGAATGAGATAGGTTTGTCTGGGCTTTTTATGCGCCTCCTGGAATTGCTGCCGATATGCCTCAGGGACTAACTGATTGACACTAAGGATGGCAGCCTTAGTCTGCCCATAATTATGGACATATCAGGGGGTAGCATGCAGCAGGTCTCTTGGGCTCTTCCTGACAGCTGCCGCTGAAGTAAAAAGCTCCAAATAGCTGATGACCATTTTGGCTGCCCTACTACTTTCTCAGAAGTGGCGAAAAAATGTCCCCACATCAGTCTCTTCAAATGAGGGAATGAATCTCGCGTACATAAGGACCTCAGAGAGTGGATTGCGGATTGGGAGGTAAAAGGCGCAACTCGGTAGAGAGGGGTTTTCCCTCGCAGATTCCAGCGAGAGTCTCTCTCTCCATTTGTGCTACTGCTCCATTTCCAATTCTTAGAGCTGACATTCACTTTCCCTTTACTATTGCCTTGATCTCTTGCAGATGGCACGGTGACTCATTGGTTAGCACTGCTGCCTCACAGCGCCAGGGACCCGGGTCTGATTCCGACTTTGGGTGACTGTCTGTGTGGAGTTTGTATATTCTCCGTATCCGCATAGATTTCCTCTGGGTGCTCCGGTTTACTCCCACATCTAACGTTGTGCAGGCTACGTGGATTGGCCATGCTAAATTGCCCCTTAGGATAGACTTGTAGAAATAGGGTGGGGGGTTGGGCCTAGGTAGGGTGGTCTTTCAAAGGAATGGTGCAGATTCGATGGGCTGAATAGCCTCCTTCTGCACTATAGGGATTCTATGATTCTCTCTCTTTCCTCTCGTTCCCTCTTTGCACTGTGTTCACTCTTGGCCTCATAATTTTGGACACCAAAGAAAATGCTGCCTCATGTCTTAAACTGAGACCAAGAGGATGTTAAAGTCTTCACTGCGGATTTTGTGATACTGCTGTATGGGACCGTGCCCAGGAATGAGAAGGCTGCCGCAACTGACTGATATTCTGATTACACAGAATGCCAGCGAGCTACAGCATAACACAGAATATGCAAGGTGCACTTTCAAGCCTTTTGCCCCAGTTTATTAGTGCAAGTTCAGAATGATTACGTATTTTGGAAATCAAAATGAATTTCCATCTCACTGATACAGTTCTAGTTTCTTACCTCCATTGGCGTGATATAATCATTCATTCCTTTGTTGTACACATAGATCATGGCATCATATAGACCATGTTCCCAGCACATATGGACTACCTATGACAAAGGCAGATAGAAACCATTTGGGCACAAGATCCAAAAATATTGTTGCAGGAGTGACTTCATATTAACCATACATTAAAAACCAAAACTCAGAACATCATATTTAACATGTTTGAGGACGGAAGACATTTCCCCATGTGGGAGAATCTAGAACTAGGGGATCACTGTTTAAAAATAAGGGATTGGCCATTTAACAAAGATGAGGAAATTTATTTTCTCTCAGAGGGCTGTGAGCCTCTGGAACTCTCTTCCTCAAAAGGTTGCAGAGGCAGAGTCTTTGAATATTTGTACGGTACTGGTAGATTCTTGATTAACTTGAGGTTATCCGGGGTAGGAGGGAATGTGGAGTTGAGGTTACAACCAGATTAGCCATGATCCTATTGAATGGTGGAGTAGCCTCAAGGAGCCGAGTGGTCTACTCCCAATCCTAATGTTCGTATGTCAGAGAAAGCATTCAAACGAATGCATAATTTTAAAGTTGCAAACTGTTTTTGGATTACTAATATTAATTGTTTGGGAATTCCATTTGCAATTTTCACCTAATCAAAGAATTGCTGACACTATGCTGTGTGAAAGGAACATATTTCATGAGTCCTAATATTGTCTCATTTCTCTCGTGCTCAGGAGACAATTCCCAATCCACCAACCCAGTGCAAACCAGCAGATGGATGGTTAAAAACTAGCCAGTTACTTATTTGCTCAGATTGCGACCATTTCTGAAAATTTGTGATTATTACTCAAAAGGATTTTTTAGGAGGATGGCGCGCTGCCTAAAGCAAATGGGAGCCTCATAATCTATAACAATTGGGGTTCTATTACATTATCAGGACATCTATGCAACTGTATCAATGCACTCACAATTGGTCTGGAATATCTTCTCGACTTTGAATGGGGAAATGGCTTGGTTCCAAATATTATTATTCCGAGATGCAGCCAGGTCAGAATTATTAATCAACATTAAAAATTTGCATTTACATAATGCCTGTCATATCCCAAAGTGCTTAATAGCCCTTGAACTGCAGTCACATGTCAGCAAAGGCAGCCCCCAGTTCATGTACAACAAAATTAGTTAACGATCAGCTCATCTGTTTTTAGCAGTACTGGTTTACGGAGTATTATATCCATTCTATGATTCTGATTCTCAGCCTCCCCTGATCTTTGAACAGTGCCACAGGATCTATTACATTACCTGATCGGGCAGATAGGACCTGCGTTTACTATTACTGGAGACAATACAGTACTCACTCCTTGATTTGTGCAGTACTATCTATAACAGGGCACTATTTTTGAATCAAAGCAACATATACGAAAATCCAAACAATCCAGTGAAATCAGGGGCAAACTCTGTTGAAAGAGTTCAGTTTGTAGAACATATCAAATTGATTGTAACTGTTAGAACTAGCTTTAGTAATCTGAAAAGATTTTGAAAAAGAGAACACGACATAAACATAAAGGCTTTAAGTAAAAGTACTTAATTTTAGACTGCAACTTTGTTATTTTTACAAAAGATATATGCCAAACAACAGGCTTTGGCTCAAGCTGTCCATGCCCGTGTTTATGCTCTACCTTCCCTCATTTAAATCTATCATAACACTCTATTCCCTTCTCCCTCATTTGTTCTCTAAATGTATCTTTACTATTCATCTCAACCACTCCCTGTGGGATTGATTTCCAGATTATGCCCAATCGCTGGGTAAAAAGGTTACTTCCGAAGTCCCGATTGAGTTTCTTAATGTCTATCTTACGTTAACGGCCTATCATTCTGCTCTTCCCCACACGAGGAAACATTCTCTCTGTGTCCACTCCATTAAAAATTTTCAGAATTTTAAAGATTTCTATTCAATCACTCCTCAAATTTCTTTTCTCAAAAGAAATGAGACACAATCTGTTCCTGAAATAAGTAGACAAGCATTCCTTGTCAATCTTCTCTACACCCTCTCCAGTGCCTCTATATTCTTTTTACAAAATGGTGACCAGAACTTCACACAGGTGTGATCTAACACAGATGTGATACAGATTTGGGATAACTTCCCTACTTTTCAATTCTATCACTTCAGAAATAAAATCAAGTGCTTGGTTTGCTTTTTTACAGCCGTGTTAACTTCTGGAGCAACTTTCAGTGATTGATGTACTCAGAGATCCCTTTATTCCTCTATCCTACCTGGACTTGCAACTCCCAAGTAATAAGTGACCTCCTTGTTCTTCCTACCAACATGTACAACCTCACATTTATCGGTGTTGAACATTATTTGCCGATTACTTTTCCATTCTGCAAGTTCATTAATCTCCTGTAATTTGTTACAGTCCTCCCCAGTTTTGACTGTCCAATCCCGAGCCCCGGACCCCAAAAGACAAATTTAGAAATTGTGCTTTTGATTCCAAAGTCCAAATGGTTAATGTAAATTGTGAACAGTAGCCCAGCGCTGATCTTTGTACTCCCATCTTCCGCCACTCTGAGTAACTCATTCTCTGCTTTCTGTTTTGAAGCAAGCTAGCAAGCCAATCTGACCTTATTAATTAGTATATCATGAGGCAAATTATCGAAGGTCTTTTGAAAATCCAGACAAATTTCATTCACTGCAATGCCATTGTCAAATCTCTCTGTTAGCTCCTCAAAAAATTCCAAAATGTTGATCAATTCAGATTTTTCCTTTTGAAATCCATGCTGACTATGGAAGAGCTTAAGGCTAGGATAGAAACTCATGGAGCTATTAAGAGTTGGGGCTTCCCGTAAGAGTTATCTCATATGCAAGGGACAAAATATCCTAGAAAGGCAAGAAAAATGCCTAAAAATCGAACACTGAGTATTGCTCACCTGTTGAATGTCCAGACTGGTGATGTCCATATGTACTATGCATGCTTCAATGTTCTCCATCATGTCCCGATCCTGAAGGTGGATGAGCAGATCCTTCATTACCTGTGGTGTGATGCTCGGCAGCTTGTCATTCAAAATATATGGTTCCAGGCATTCAAGAAATACTCCCTTTGCCACCGAGATCTCACTCAGTTTACTGTAGATCTGGCCAAAAAGAAGATCTCTAACAAAAGGAAGAAGGGCATTTTATTACAAAAACTGTGTTTTCTTTTCAATTTCTGTAACAAACAGAAGTCAGAAGGAGTTTTAGAAGCAGTCACATTTCTGGAATGAGACAAAACTTCATTGCAAACAAAATAATTGAATCAAAAAATATTGACAAGAAACATTAAAAACGGTTAGGTGGGATAATTGGGTTACGGGGATAGGGTGGAGACATGGGCTCAAGTGGGGAGCTGTTTCCAAAGGCCGGTGCAGACTCGATGGGTCAAGTGGCCTCTTCAGCATTGTAAATTCTATGATTACTGCGGAAAATAAGATGCAGCATTTCAAACTTGGATGGCTTTATTTTAAGGTGGAATTGATAGGCAGAGCGATTAACGTAATAATAATGATCTTTATTGTCACAAGTAGGCTTACATTAACACAGCAATGAAGTTACTTTGAAAAGCCCCTAGTCGCCACACTCCGGCGCCTGTTCGGGGACACAGAGGGAGAATTCAGAATGTCCAAATTACCTAACAGCACGTCTTTCGGCACTTGTGGGAGGAAACCAGAGCACCAGGAGGAAACCCACGCAGACACAGGAAGAACGCGCAGACGCCGCACAATGACCCAAACCTGGGATCCTGGCGCTGTGAAGCAACAGTGCTGACCAATGTGCTACCATGCTGCCCTGTAGTGCCCACTTTAAGCCAACAATTAGTTGTTAAACTGTGCATGAGTAGCAAACCCTTATACACTGGAAAGCACTTAACATAAAAAGAAGTTGAGTCTAAATTGGTCGGATAAAAAAGTGTGCAACGCATTGTCCAGAGTTTAGCTCAAGGATAATAAATGCAACTTCTATTCTGTAGACAGTTAACATTTCAAGAAAAAATACGACACCCAGTGACCAACTGAAAGAAATATGCCAGAAGGTTTTAATGCTGTTAAACAAAAACAAAGAAAGTCCTGCTAACTTAATGCAATACTTTGTTAAGACATGGAGTACCAATCCAGTTCCCTTTTTATTTCTGAATTCCACCCAAGAATCATAGAATCGAATCATAGAATCCCTGCAGTGCAAGAGGCCATTCGGCCCACCGAGTCTACACTGAACCTCTGAAAGAGCACCATATCTAGGCCCACTCCCCCGCTCTATCGGGGCAGCACGACAACACAGTGGTTAGTACTGCTGCCTCACAGCTCCAGGGAATCTGGTTCAACTCCAGCCTTGGGTGACTGTATGGAGTTTGTTCTTTCTCCCCGTGTCTGTGTGGATTTCCTCTGGGTGCTCTGGTGTCCTCACACAGTCCAAAGATGTGCAGGTTAGGCGGATTGACCATGCCCCTAAATTTCCCCTTAGTGTCCAAAAGGTTAGGTTGGGTTATTGAGTTTACGTGGATAGGGTGGAGTTCTGGACTTAAGTCGGGTGCTCTTTCCAAGAGCTGGTGCAGACTCATTGGGCCAAATGGCCTCCTTCTGCACTGTACACTCTATGGTTCCATGATCCCCATATCCTCACCTAACCTTTGGACATTAAGTGGCAATTTAGCATGGCCAATCCATCGAACGTGAACATCTTTGGACTGAGTTCCTTTAGAAATTGTGAGCTCTTGATGTTCATTCACTCCTTTTGAAATTCAAACCAAACATGTCACAACTCTCAGATGACTTTAATTTCTCCTGTGTTTCAGCTCCTGTGAGATACAAAAGTGCACAGGGACCCCTCCATTAGCTTTTAGCTAAACGACTGCCTAACTTTCCTTTAAAACCTCACAACTATGGGCTTCTCAACAGGAGCTTAGCGCCTCATTGCATTCTTGTTTTGAAACCCCCTGGGTGAATAATAATCCTCTACTCCTGGTTCCACAGTTGCTGTACAGTTTCTGATTGATCTTCTCTTGCTGCCTTATCCAAACTAATTGCTTGTTTTCTGTGAGCAAATACACAGATAAATGCAAAAACACAAAAGAGGACCTCCTGTATAGTCCATCTGCATAGCAACACAGCATACGTGGGATGTTCCCAACAGAAACGTCAATTAATTATATTTTACCTTCAAAACAATCCTTTCAGTCTGGGAACCACAAGAATAATTTATATCGAAAATGGAGTTAACAACCTTTGTTTCCCCAGACTTTCTGATTCCACCAAGAAACACTCTTGTTTCAATGAAGCTTTTAGTTTCCTTGATCCTGAAACTACACAAATAATCCAAATCCCTCACTTAAATAACAGTAGACCTCCAGGAAAGACAGTGGTGCAGTACCAATGTCATTGGACTAGTAATCCAGAGGCCCCGGCTCAAGTTCTAGGGACTTTGGTTCGATGGAGCAAGAAATTCTTTGTGCGCCACAGGTGAAGATGGCGGAGGTAAAAGGTCAGCCCTGCCTGCCCAGTGGGCAATAGAGCAACTGATAGACTTCTTAACTGAGAAGTTCAGCTAGCAGAGGGGGGAAGCCCAGGAAGACCTAGCCAAGGCAGTGGGACCACTAAAAGCAGGAACTTATCGGATGTAACAGAGACTGAAGACCCAGGGCTAGGTCATTCATAAGGTGGAGGAGGCAGTGGGGGAGCACAAGGAACAGCTTACCTCATTGGAGGCTGAGATCGGAATGATGCGGGAGACCCAGAAGAGCCTAAAAGAGATGGTGGAGGATCAGGAGAACCGCTCTCAGCGACAGAACTTAAGAATTATGGACTTGCCTGAAGGTATCAAGGGAGCAGGCGCTGGCTCGTGCCAAGATGTTAGGAAGCTGATGGGGGAGGGCGCCTTGGATTGGCCCCTGGAGGCTGATGAGGAAGCCTCAGACGAATGAGCCATCGAGGACGTTAGTGGTGTGGCCCTACTGATTCCTCGATAAGGAGAAGATGTTGCAGAGGGCAAAGCGGACGAGGTGGAGAATCTGGGAAGACAATGAGCTCCGAGTGAAGCAGGACCCGGGCATGGACCTGGCGAAGAGGAGAGCGGGTTTAACCGAGTGTGAAGGCTGCTCTCTTTAAGAAGGGAATCACGTTTGGGATGCTGTACCCGGCCCGCCTCTGGGTGACTCACAAAGGCCGTGAACACTAGCTTGGGACACTAGAGGACGCAATAGAGTTGTCAAAGAGACAATGGACTAGCAGCAGAAGGTGGACATTGAACTGTGGAGGAGGAGATGTTGGTTTTCTCAGACTTTTTCATTTTACCAGGTTGGGCATATGAAATGTGAGGGGGCTGAATGGACCAGTTAAATGGTCGCGTGTGTTCGCACTATCTGAGGAGCTTGAAGGCGAACGTGGCCTTTTTGCAAGAAACACACTTGAAGATTGGAGATCAAACTAGACTAAGGAAAGGGTGGGTAGGGCAAGTCTTTCGTTCAGAATTAGAGGTGAAGATGCGAGGGGTGGCAATACTAATAAACATACGGGTGGCGTTTGTGGCGTTTGAGGTGGGGAATATTGTGGAAGATTCGGGAGGGAGGTTTGTGATGGTGAGTGGGAGCTGGAGAGGATTGGAGTTCAGAAGGATGAGAGGGAACCTTATTGAAACTTACAAGATACTGCGAGGCCTGGATAGAGTGATCATGGAGAGGCTGTTTCCACTTGTAGGAAAAACTAGAACCAGAGGACAGAGGACACCATCTCAGACTAAAGGGACGATCCTTTAAAACAGAGATGAGGAGGAATTTCTTCAGCCAGAGGGTGGTGAATCTGTGGAACCCTTTGCCACAGAAGGCATTGGAGGCCGATTCACTGAGTGCCTTTAAGACAGAGATAGATAGATTCATGGTTGATAAGAGGATCAGGGGTTATGGGGAGAAGGCAGGAGAATGGGGATGAGAAAATATCAGCCATGATTGAAAGGCGGAGCAGACTCGATGGGCCGAGTGACCTAATTCTGCTCCTATGTCTTATGATCCTATGAGATGGCAGTGGTTTTGGTAAATGTCTATGTCCCAAACTGGGATGATGTGGAGTTAATGAGGTAGGTGCTGGGGAAGATCCCAGACCTGGACTCGCACCAGTTGATCTTAGGAAGGGATTTTAATACGGTCATTGAACCAGGTTTCGACCAGTCGAGTCAGGTTTGGACCAGTACAATCGGGGAAGGTGTCGGCGGTTGCGAAGGTGCTGAAAGGGTTCATGGAGCGCTTGAGGGGGGTGGAACAATGGAGGTTTCGGAAGCCAAGGGTGAAGGAGTTCTTGTACTTCTCCCCAATAAGTGGGATTGTTGAAGGAGAGGCAGAAGCTTCAGGTGGAGTTTGGGTTGGTGTCCACGGGGAAGGCAGTAGGGCAGTTGTAGAAGGCCAGAGGGGCAGTGTACGAGTACGAGGAGAAGGCGAGTGGGATATTGGCCCATCAACTCAGGAAGCAGGAGACCGCGAGGGAGATCGGAAAGGTGAAGGATGGGAGGGGAAGAGTGGTACTGGACCTGGTTGGGGTGAACGGGGTATTCGAGGAGTTTTATAGCAGGCTCTATGAATCGGAGCCTCGGCCGGGAATGGGTGATTACCAGACCGGTTGGAAGTCCCCCACGTGAAGGAGGACCTCGTGGAGAGCAGAGGGGCCCCCATTGGACTGGTGGGGACGATGCAGGCAGGCCCAAAGGGTTAGCCCCAATGGGTTACCTGTAGAATATTATAAGGAGTTTGCTGAAGACCTGGAGATCCTGCTGGTGAGGGCATATAAGGCGAGGGAAAATGGGGAGCTCCCCCTACATTATCGCACACGTCCATATCCCTAATATTAAAGAAGGATAAAGATCCCGAGCAGATTGGGTCCTATCGCCCGATATTGTTGCTAAATTTGGACTCTGAATTGTTGGCAAAGATCTTGGCCTCATGAATTGAGGACTGTGATCCGGGGGGATGGGGGAGACCAGACGGGGTTGGTAAAGCGGAGGCAACTGTCGGCGAATGTCAGGAGGTTACTGAATGCGATAATGATGCCCCCGGAGGGAAAGGATGTGGATGTGGTAGTTGCAATAGATGCAGAGAAGGCATTCGATCTGGTGGAATGGGAATACTTGTGGGAAGTGTGGCACGGATCGAGTTCGGGCAGGGGTTTGTAGGCTGGGTCCAGCTGCTGCACAAGGCGCCGGTAGCAAGTGTACAGACGAATCGGGTCAGCTCGGGGTATTTCGGGCTACACCATGGGACAAGGCAGGGGTGCCACTCTCCCCGTTGCTTTTTGCCTTGGCAATAGAGCAATTGGCAATGGCGCTTAGAGCGTCAAGGAGTTGGAAAGGGATTGTGCCGGGGGGGGGGGGGGGGGGGGGGGGGGGGGTTGAGCACAGGGTCTCAGTATATGCGGACAATCTGTTGCTTTATATCTCAAACCCACTGGGAGGCATCGGAGGAATTATGAGTATTTCTGAGCGTTTGACCGGTTTTCCAGATATAAGCCAATCATGGGGAAAGAATGAGGTCTTCCCGATTGAGGCCAGGGCGCAGGAGAGGAGGTTGGGCGAGCTGCTGTTTAAGGTAGTGGGGGTAAGCTTCAGACATTTGGGCATCCAGGTGGCGCAGGGATGGGTGCAGCTGCACAAATTGAATCTGGCGCGGTTGGTGGAACAGATATGGGGGGATTTCAAGAGGTGGGATGTGTTGCCGCTATCCCTGGCAGGGCGGGTACAGACAGTGAAAATGACGGTGCTGCAGAGGCTTTCATTTGTTTTTCAGACCTCTTGATCTTTGACCCAAAATCATTCTTTCAAGGAAGTGGGTAGTGGGGTA
Source organism: Scyliorhinus canicula (assembly GCF_902713615.1). NCBI lineage: Eukaryota > Metazoa > Chordata > Chondrichthyes > Carcharhiniformes > Scyliorhinidae > Scyliorhinus > Scyliorhinus canicula. The sequence continues at coordinate 159,950,790 of NC_052147.1, read as the reverse complement.
GGGATCAGCATGGGAGCGGATGGAGGCGGCCTCTTGCAGGGGTACGGGTTTAGGGGCATTGTCGATGGCGCCTCTGCCATTCTCGCCGGCCAAGTACTCAACGAGCCCGGTGGTGGTGGCAGCCCTGCGCGTTTGGGTTCACTGGCGGCAGCTTTGAGGTTGGAAGGTGTCTTGGTAAATCCCCAGAATATCAATCCAGCCTTATAGTTGACACAAGTCTCTCTCTCCCTCAGAGAAAGACAAAGAGAGAGAAGGGGAAGGGGTAGATAAAAGGAGAGGGAGAAGGGTGGAGGGAGAGAGCGAGAGAGAGAGAGAGAGAGAGAGGGTTAAAATATTATAATAATAATAACTTATTGTCACAAGTAGGATTTAATGAAGTTACTGTGAAAAGCCCCTAGTCACCATATTCCAACGCCTGTTCGGGGAGGCCGGTATGGGAATTGAACCCACGCTTCTGGCATTGTTCTGCATTACAAGCCAGCTGTTTAGCCCAATGTGTTAAACCAGCCCCTAAAATGGGGAAGGCAGTGAGCGAGGAGGGGAAAGGCAGGGGGTTTGGGTAGTTATTTATTTATTGTGAGGTTCCTGTTTGTTCTTACTCGTGTTGGTTCGTGTTTCATGTTCATACAAATGCCTTAATAAAAGTATTTTTCTTAAAAAGGTGATGTTTTTGGAGCCTCCCCTTCTGATGAGGTATTTCCTAATCATTCATGACTTTCTGTGGTAGGACTGCAGAACTTTGATCTGAACCCTCTATTTATAGCATGCTGTTTCCACTGTTGCATCTGCTCCTGTGTTGTAACTTCATCCGCTTTGCATTCTCTCCTGGTTTGATGGTAATGGCAGGTTGAGGATATGCCAGGCCATGATGTTATAGATTGTGATTGGACATATTTTTGCTGCTGCTCTTGGCCCACAGTGCCTCAGTTTTGGGCTGCTAGATCTGTTCTGAATCTATCCCATTTTGTACAGAGGTTGTCTCACACAATATAATGGAGGGGGTCCTCAGTGTGAAGATAAGATTTTGCCTCCCCAAGCAGTGCGCAGCCATCACTCCTGCCAGTGCTTCCAAAGATAGATGCATCTGTGTCAGGTAGATTGATGAGAACGAGGACAAGTCGACTTTTCCCTCTTGCTGATTCCCTCACCATCTCCCCAAGACACAATCTGGTGGATACGTCCTCCATGACTCAGACATCTTCAGCAGTAAAGCAACAATTGAGTCACTCTTAGTGACAGATTGCAACTAATGTTTATATTGTACCTTTCATTAAAGGTGCTTCACAGGATTATAAAATAGAGTATGACACTGAGCAATGTACGGTGAAATTAGATCAGATAACCAAAAGAGGTAAGGGACTATTCTATGTTCTATGTCTAAGGAGTGTCTTAAAGGAGGAAAGCGAGGTAGAGAGACAGAGAGATGTAAAGAGTATTCCAGAACTTAAGGCTCTCGCAGCTGAAGGCACAGCCACCAATGGTGGAGCAATTACAATTGGGGTTTCTCACGAGGCCAGAACCAGAGTATTGCTCTCAGAGAGGGTTGTGACATTGGAGGTGATTACAGAGCTCGGAAGGGACCATGGAGGGATTTGAAAGAAGGATGAGTATTTTAAAGTCAAGATGTTATTTGAATGGGGCTTGGTGCGAGTTAAGACATAGGTAGCAGAACATTGCTCGCTTTAAGTCTATAGAGTGCAGGCTGCAAGAGTCCAGCCAGGAGCACTTTGGGGTAGTCAAGTATTGAGGTAACAAGGCATCAATGAGGGTTTCAGCAGTATAGGTCTCCCCGGGATTCCCAACGGCTGTTACACCTCATGGGATCTAACAAATCTCACGAGACATCACGATCTGGATTCCGCCATCAATGGGTTTAAGAACCCACTTAGCCACATTTGCGCTGGATCTAATAGCCACCCGGCATCTATTGGCCTCGCGAAGGAGACCCCAACCAGGCACCGTTCAGTGGGGAGGGGAGGGGCAAAAAATCGGAACAGCATTTAAAATGAGTGTCCCAATCTCATCCTGTGGAGCGCCTCGGCGCAGGAATTGACACTAACTGCGACCACCGGGCTAAACTAAAGTTAGGCGCTTGTCCCACCCAGGGTTAACTTTTCAAATTTTCTGTCAAATGTCAACTGTTTGTTGGAGGAATGCAGGCATTAGAGCGTTGAGAGAGGTCAGAGATTACTTTCTTTTCAAATATATTGAACAGTATAAAATCTCTTCATTATAACAGAACATGGCTCTAATAGTCTTGTATCAGTTTCAAGATCCGATTCAATATATTACTCGGAGTAGATTAGTTTACCTTTCCCAGATCAACAGCAGAGGGTTTAAAATGCCCTCAGTCCTGCTCAGGAGTAAATTCCTCTGTCATTTCCTGGCTGTTAAGCAAATAAATGTTTCCTTTTTCTCCTTGTACAGGTTGTATCAAGCCATCCACTTTCCACAGTAAAGAGGAACTGAGGGAGATTCTATATTCAGACAGGTCAAGGTAGCTCTGTTCTTGCTGCCTAAGGGAATGAGAAAGTGCTCTCTTTCTCTGCTATTTTTTCCCCTCAAAGATATCCACTTTACATTCATCATCTCTCCCAGGCAGCTAAATTCATGAAGGCAAAAGGGGAGCAAAAATCATACCTTGAGTCATGGGGGCAGCAGCTAAGTGTCGCAACCACAAACTATTTAATATTCTTATGCTTTTAGCTTTGTGTTCACTTATCAATGAATACACAGTGCTAAAGGAACAATGAATGCACAGTGCTAAAAGAACAATGAATGCACAGTGCTAAAAGAACAATGAGTGCACAGTGCTAAAAGAACAATGAGTGCACAGTACCAAAATAAAGAGATTTAAAGCTGTACAAAAGAGCTGATTTGAAATTGAATTCCTGCAAAGTACATCCACTGACAATTGTTTTATGTCATTGTGTTGCATTGTGAATGCCCTTTTGCTGTAGGTGGTCTCCAGGTCTTTAGATATAGGGTATGTCTTCAAAAATGTTGTCTTGGGCTTTGTCAACAAAGAACAGCAGCCACTTTTTCTCTTGGGTTTAGGTGGTATGTCACTACAGAAAAATGTTACTGTGAGAGATTGCAGCTTCCACAGCCATCGCAGTTTTCACTTCAAGATGAGAGGGCATAAGAACAGAAGAAATGAGTGGAGTAAGTCATTCGGCCCTTTGCCTACTCTGCCATTCAATACCGCTATATCTTAACTTCACTTTCCCACACTATCCCCATATCCCTTACTTCCATAAAACCCAAAAAGCCTATTGATCTCTGCCTTGAACACATCCACGGGCCACAAGAAAGCAGCAACATGTTCAAGGGATGAGGTTTTGACCTATACAGGTAGCAGTTGTGCCAGAATAGTGAACAGAAACCTGAAAGGCAACCTGCAACAATAGTTATAAAGAAAATCCTCCCGACCAAAGACGAGGTGAGTAAAATAATGACAAGCTGTGGTTGGAATTTTCACAAAAAATGGCAAAGTGTAAATGTTCAGCGAGAAAATCCCAAAATTCTTGATGGTGAAATCTGGATCAGAAGTTTCAGGCACTTTGAAAAAATGTTTCTTCCCCCCCCCATGTGAAAAACAGTACGCCCGAGGCGTGAAGCATCTGATTCACCCGTCCCGGGGGGCATCTGAGCATTTCAATGAAGGGATGCTACATTTAAACAGCTCCAAAGCGCTTGTTCTCATTCAAGCAGGACGATGGTAGCGAGGAAACCAGCTCCTAGATATACGGAGGGGACCCTCAGCTGTCAGCTGGATGACGTGGAGTAGAGGCAGGCTACAATATACCCTCAGGCTGGCATGAGGCTCTCCATCAAGGTGATGAATCCAGCCTGGGAGACAATGGCAACACTGGTCAATACCAGCAGCCTGACCAGGATGACGGGTGTGTGTAATGTGGGAAAAAGTTGAATGATCTACTACGATCAGAAAGGGTGCGTGCTCCCTGTCTCTACACTCCACCTTTCCATCCCCCCCCCGGAAAGTCACCTGACTCCCACCTATAGGGGCCCACCCCAAAATCCCCCAGCACTCCTCATCAGAACCTCTCCCTGCTTAGGCACAGTGCCCACACATGCCAGGTGTTAGCGACCTTTGACCCACCAGGCTTCCAGCTCACCGGATAGCGGGAGAAAACCGGTGGTGCGCTGCCAGACCTGAGGATCCTGACTGTATGAGGAGAAAGCCATGGAGCTCGCAGGAGAGGAGGAGAAGGCCTGTCTGGGAGTGAAGTTGGCCTACGACAACAAAATAAGGAGCCACTGCACTTTTATCCAGATGGCCAGTCTCAAGTGAGCTTTTTGCAGTCAAAACCCTTGACCAGGCCATATACTAAAAACATGTGCTTTTTCTTGCAGTAATATCAACCGAAGAGCTTAGACCGTCTGCATGCAGTGACCCAATGCCTACCCTCAAAAGCAACTTGGAGGAGATCTCAGAGGTTGACACAGAGAAGCGGTACAGCTTTCACCCGCATAATCCACCATCGCAGAGACACACACCTCGGTTGGCGAACGTAACAGGCAGGCGCCTGGGTCACTTTCTGGTGAGAAGCACATTGTTTCTGATGAACATCAGATGTAGAGAGGAGCATCCCAGAGATAAGACAGTTGGCCATCCGCTGGATCCCAGGATCTCAGTTGTTGCCGCAGGCAGGTGCCATGCCTCTGGACATGTTCATCACTGAGCTGCTGGAGATGCAGTGGCAGAGCCAATAATACAAGGGTGGCATCTGAAGTGGAAAGTTTGGGGCAAGAGGTAAGAGATCCATGACTGCTGAACTCCGAAGCATGGTTCAGTTCCTGAGGACCATGGCTGAAGGGTTGAACACCATAATGCAGACAATGGCGGGCCTCCAGGACTGACAGTGCTAAATTACATTGAGGTTACTGGAGCTCACTCAGGATGCCCCTCCAAGGAGGATCCGCTGAGGAAAAAACTAGGCTCTTCCACCCAGGAGACCGTGGGAGTGACCAGCCCATCTGAATCTTCCCTTCCCGATACCATAAAACCTCAGCAGCAGCAGGAAGAACAGGGTGATGTGGCAACACCAGTACCACCATAGCCGGGGCCCACAAAGAGAATCTCAGCAACACGGTATGGAAGATAGCAGGCTGCCTCCATTTCTAATGTGCATTCTGGGAATACACCTAGATGTAGTGGAAGGGTACGCAAGTGTAAAGAATTGAGGTGACACAGCGTGGGTACGAAAAAAGTTAGGTACAGATAGTTGGGGTCTTTATCACTTGTAACATATGCCATGTCACTATAGTAAATTCTATTGATCTTCACGACCTTAAGGCCTCACTTTCGTTAACCCTCCTCCCGGTGTATAGCACTTCTCCCCATTTGGACAAAGATCGTCTCACAGACCCTCAATGTCAGGCAGATGATGAGGCATCCTCTTGGCAAATGTTTCATTAATTGTGAAAGGACTCAGGCATGAATCAGCGAAATCTAGCCCATTGCCTCTAATATTCATCTAGTACTAAAGGGCAAAGGAGTCTACAGCCGAACATCACCTGTTCATGAGACAAGGGGTCAGTAAGTTGGCAGCAGACAGATAGGAGTCAGATATAAACAATAACTGAGGAGCATCACAGACCATTCCTTGTCAGTCGTCATCATCCTCCTACATTGATTGTCAGCAGGCACTTAAGGACTCCCTAGCCTCAGCACCCTGATGACTAAGGTTTCCGCAACCCTCATCCTATGGTTGCGAGAGATCATAATTGCCGGCTTGTTGAGCTGGTCCTACTGCATGAAGTTGGAAGTGATGAGGACATCCCTAGCCCTCCTGTTCATGAGATCCCTTGCCCCCGCTTGGCAGTCATCACCCGGCTCATCAGCCTCTTCTTCTACTCCCTCCAGGACATCTCCTCATCCGAGGACCTTTGACGCTCCTCCAGGTCATCATCAGTCAGGTCATCCTCCCCGCTGCTGAGCCAAATTATATAGGGCCCAGCAGACCACCATGATATGGCAGATCCCCTCGGGATTGTACCATATCCTGTTGAGGCATCGGAAGTGCATCTTAAGGAACCCGATGCCCCGCTCAATCACAGACCTTGTGGCACTGTAAGCCTCATTGGAGAGTGCCTTTGCTCAGTCTCGGGCCTCCACACTGGCGTCATCAGCCAAGACCTCAGGAGATATCCCTTGTCCCCTAAAAGCCATCACTGCAGCCTGGGCTGATGCTGGAAAATTCCATGGATTTACGATTGCACGAGGATGTAGCTGTCTTGCTTGCTCCCTGGAAAATGCGCTCACACGTCCATGAAACTCATCTGGTGGTCACACACCAGCTGGAAATTAAGCGAGTGAATTTATTTCCTGATATTGAATGGGACTATCTGATGCCATGGGACACTTGGAGCAACATGAGTGCACTCGATCACCACTTGCACCTGTGGACTGCAGAAGGAAAAGAAAATCAAGCCCTGAAGATCCCAGAGCAGGTCTTGGGTTGAGATGGTTTTGGCATGTTAAGTGGAGGGGAGATGGTTAAAGTGAGAGAGTGGGTAGGAAGGAAGGGGATTCAACCCAAGGTGGAGGGGACCTCCTGAAGAGCAACCCCTATCTTTAAACATTATGGGCGCGATTCTCCGCCCCCCACGACGGGTCGGAGAATAGCGGGAGGGCCTTCGCGACATTTTTCCCGACCTCCCGCTGTTCTCCTCTTCCCCCCCCCCTCCATGGCCGCCCCACGACACGAATCGCTGCTCGCCATTTTTTACGGCGAGCAGCGATTCTCCCCTAGCCGATGGGCCGATTTCCCAGGCCTTTACAGCCGTTTTCATGAACTCCAACACACCTGCTCTCACCGTTCGTGAAAACGGTCGCAAAGTGCCGTTCTGGAGAACCATGCCACCGATTGGCACGGCCGCACCACGGCCGTGCCAAGGGTGGCATGGGCCCACGATCGGTGACCACCGATCGCGGGCAGCGGGTCCGAACCCCGCGCACTCTTTGTTCCTCCGCCGCCCCGCTGGATCAGTCCGCGGGGCGGCTGAGGGGCATAACGGCCCGCGCATGCACGGGTTTCACGCATATGCGTGATGACGTCATCCGCGTATGCGCGGATTGGAGCCGTCCAATCCGCGCATGCGCGGCTGACGTCATCGTTTGCGTCAGCCGCCGTTAACCTTGCCGCGCGGGCTTAGCGAAGTTCGCTAAGCCTGCGATGCCGAGCTTCACGGGGCCCCGCTGCTAGCCCCGACCGGGGAGCTGAATCGGGTCCCGGGAGGGGGCGCGGAGGCTGCCGTGAAACACGGCTAGTTTCACGGCAGCCTTCACTACACTCCGCATTTGCGGAGAATCGCGCCCTATAGTTTTAAAACAGGTTTCCTACTCCATTCCTGCTGCCCGCACAAAACATTTTATGGCATAGGCATTATATTATTAGAGACAACAGACTTGACAACAGATATGATTGACCCTTAATTATTCATTTATTTATGGCGGGCAGATTGCCATTTCAGCATCGCCTGTTGTCGAAGGCTTACTGCCATAGTTTGTAGATGGCTGAGCTGGCAGTGGTCATACAGTGTTGGACCTCCTTTTAATGATGACCTTTTGAGGGAGGTGACTGCCAAATTATGGGAAGTTCTCAACATGGTCTCTCCTTTAACATTTATGAGAGGTAGAATATTTGGCTACCAGCTGTGGGTTGATATATGAGTTTTGTTTTGGCAGCATTCAGGGACAGGTCGAGTGTCTTGCATGCAGAAGTGAAGAGATTGAGAGTGGCTAGTAAACCTGCTGTTGAGTGGGAAACAACACTGTGGTCATCCACAAAGTGTAGATCATGCATATATATGGTGGTCAGTTTAGTATTGCCATGATTACTCTCAAGATTATTCACAAGTGTTCGAAAACCCCAAGTTGCAAATTTTAAATCTTCCTTTCATTGACCATGGAGATGGGTGATCCCGCAGGGTGTGGTCCCAGCCAGTAGAATGCGGGACAGTCTATTCTGGAGCACCTTTCTCGCCCCCTCCCCATTTGACATGAGCAGAGGGTATTGGAGGATGGCGGCTTAGTCACAGATGCTGTTGCTCAAAGACACCGTTGTCTCAACATAGATGCCCAATGACATTCATGCATATGGACTCCAGGTTTCATCGCCCTGTCCCTGTCATCAATTCTCCATCGCCACAATATCTTACTAATGGACCCAAGTAGAAGCCAGCATATTACTTTGTTTAATATGAGCACCTAGGGATGCTGTCATTGTGCACAGGATCATGATGGATTTGTGGTCAGATTTCAGTGGCATGTCGGATTACTCTCCTGCTCAAGGGATTGGCAGGGCACACAAGCCTCTCCACCATGTCACGGTAGCATGGATGTTTGTTATGTGACACAAAGTAAAACCCGCTGATGGTGAATGCATTATGATTGCTGTTCTGAAGATGAACAAGTATAGAAGGCAAGAGTAAAAGGTTTTCTAAAATCATCATTACAGTAAGATCCATTTCACATAAAGCTTTAGTGTTCTGTTAGTAAATTATCTTGATACTGAAACATGAAACTGCTTCATTTTTTGCTGCACAATCTACACTCCTACTTTGTCTAATGGAACCCACAAAATGTCACACATTATAAAGCTTCCATATGTTAAAAACCTGAAATTAGATAAGAAACTGTTGGAAGTACACATCAGGATCATCAATATCTATATAGGAAAAATGCAGGTTAAAGATAACATCAAGCATCCTCCAACAAAGTCCAAATAAACCTGCCGATGTATCCCATTCATGGCCACAAATCAAGTCTGTTTTTACACATGTAATATAAACTAGTGTCAAAGGGATTTGGGTGCATTTATTTGGATGTATTTCATGGGGGGCACAATGAAAGACTGTATAAGCCAGCTGATATGACAATGTCTTTTCTGAATTATTAATAAGTTTAAGGGAACCAAATCACAAACAGGAGACAAAAATGGCCAGTCAATTAAAAGAAAATCCAGGCAGATGATTATCAATGTAAGCTAGGGGCAGCACGGTGTCGCAGAGGGTTAGCCCTGCTGCCTCACGGCGCTGAGGTCCCAGGTTCGATCCCGGCTCTGGGTCACTGTCCGTGTGGAGTTTGCACATTCTCCCCGTGTTTGCGTGGGTTTCGCCCCCACAACCCAAAGATGTGGAGGGTAGGTGGATTGGCCATACTAAATTGCCCCTTAATTGGACAAAATTAATTAGATACTCTAAACTTAAAAAGAAAAAAAAAATCAATGTGAGCTAGGACATACTGGACTAATTCTGATCAATTCCCAGATCAAGCCCTGCTCCAAACCCGCTCTCAAGTTGCAGTTAGCCTTTCATTTAACTTGTGGCATGGCAACTATTGCAGGATCGATCTGACAGCTATATCTTTATATTCTGCATCCCTCTACAATCTATAAAGTGAACACAAAAATAGCAATTAGTTAAAACTTAATCTCCTCATTTGTGCGTGGCACTAATAACGATGCTGGCCCACACATCAAAGCCAATTATCGAAGAAAATGCTCAACGAACCATTTGTAGAATCAAAATAAAGCTGTGTCAAATGTATCCTAAACCCTAGGATAATATAGTAAATCCCCAGAATATCAATCCAGCTTTATAGTCAACACATGTTTCTCTCTCTAGAGAGAGAGAGAGAGAGAGGAGGAGGGGGCAGGTTAGAGAGAAGGAGAGAGCGAAGGGTGGAGAGAGAGAGAGAGAAGCCATGTCTCCAGCGGCTCAGGAGGTGTCAAGCTGCGAAGCCATCCAAAATAATGTAACAACAGCTTTAAAGTGGTTATCAGCATAACATCGCCTGTTTCCACTAAAAGAGGCAAGCTAACCCCAAAAGCAGGAAATCGAAAAATGTGAGCTTTTCATTACTTAATGAGTAATGGGAACTCATTAATCAGAATTGGATACAGAATACTAGGGAGGTCTGAGAGCAATGTGTTATCTGGAGCAACAATGTGTATGGGTAAAAAAGGAAAATAATTATCAAAACCAGCAAAAGAAATGGAGATAGTTACAGGCAGAAGTTTATCCAAAAACTAAAATGTAGAAGATGAAGAGATACAAAGGGAATAAGTACAGTTATATTAATACACACACTTTCCCGAGAGAGAGAAGGTATCAACTGGACTGCTTTCCCACATCCCTTAGTGGCCAGTTCACCAGAGACATGGCTAAATCACAGCCACAGGTTACAGAATAGAGCTCGGTACAAGACAGAAATTAGTTGAGACACAATGAAAAGCAGCAGTAGCTCGCAGTGCTTCATTGCCACTATTTAAAATGCACAAAATGCATTAATAAAACAGTTTAACTGTTGAAGCAGATGTTAAAAAATTGACAAGGGAGAACAGCTTGTTCCAAAACCAGTCAGCAAAAACCCACGACTAATTCATCAGCAGACATAGGTTATGCAGCAATAACTGTTGTGATTCTTGTAATTATTATCTGATGTTGTTTTGTGAAAAAGATAGTGAAGCAAGAGGAAATAATCAAGTTCAACAAAAGCAGACACACCAGATCACCGCTAAATATACCGAACATTTAATATTGAATCTGAGACTCACAGCGACACTTTGTTGTATCTTTCAACACTGACTTGTGGCCTTTGCAACAGAATGTGACATTGAAACATGTCTCCAGGTTTAATATCTGCTAGAACAGCAAAGATTGCTCCAACTGGGAGGGAAATTATCCCTCGAAATCCTGGGGTTAGAGGTTTTCAAATGATTTCACCTAATGTCATATAGAGAAAGAGTTGTACAAATTCATTCTGAAATATTTATTATTCCACGATTTTCAAGTGGGATAAGTACTCACCATTGTAAGACACATGTGGTGTCTGGCCCCTTTAAGGGGAGTTCACTCGATAGCGTCACATAACACAGAAAAATCAATCCGGAGACTAGGGTGTTCATCCTATCAAGCGGTGACCTTTGCCTCAGATTGATTCTGGAAGCTGACTGGCAGGCACAAAGCTGCAAGAGTCTGCAAGAAAGTGGGCGCAATTCTCCAGCCTCATTGCGTTTGAGCACAAGACCGGTAGCGGGAGAGGCCAATTTCCAGAACCCCACCAGGCGCCAAACCGTTTACGATGCAACCGGCCCTCTCCTGTAGGCGAAATCGGGATCCTGCCTTTGCATAGCGAGAAACCAATTATCACTACTTAAGCCCTATTTCCATTCAATTAACGGGAGCCACCCCATATCCAACGGCCTCCCGTGATCCAGAGGTGAGCAGCCATCTTCATTCACAGGCAATGGGCCCGGGGGCACTAGGTATGCTGCCCCTGTGCTCAGAGGCGGTGGAGGGGACAACCAATGGGTGCAACCCAGGTTGGGGGTGGGCCACCATGGGGCGCTGTTGGAGGGGGGGTGTTGGACGTACGCGGGTCTGCCATGCCAACCCCTGGACTGTGTGTTCCCATTCCGGGGCCAACCCGACCTCCTGTCTGTCCCACCAACCACCCATAACAACCACTGACCACGGAGGCCTCTAGCCTTGCAGTTGAAGGCCGTTGCTAATAAGGAATTGATAATTGTGGTTAAATGCACACGTCACACATCCCAAGTGGATCCTCGTGAGTGGGCCTGTCATGTAGCATGTGGGAGTTATTGCCTAGCATCCCAATCACACCTTGATGCATGGACACGGTGCGTGACCACTGCGGGAGGCAGTACCACAGACGCAGCGGCCAACCTTCGATCACCCATGGAAGAGCCAGAGGTGTCATACTGATTGTGATGAGAGTATTTTCATGTTCCTCGTACACGGACATACCACTGTCCCACTCTTTGAATGATGCCGCCCCACGATCCCTACCCTTCTTCTCTCTCCCCAAACCCCCAAAGGCCCTCAACGCCCTCTCCCTCATCCCCAATGCACACTCCACACCTTACCCCACACCTATTCCTGCCCCCCCCCCCCCCCCAATGCCCTCAGTGATCCTCAATCCACTACATCCAGGATGTATCTCCAGAATGCACATCAGATGTGAGGCAGCCTGCTGCTTACCATGTACCGTGGCCTTCGAAACCCCTGGCAGGCATCCTCTGATGGCTCTTGGGCTGGAGAGCTCTGGCACACTTGTCGGAAGCACATGCACAGCCGTGCTGCTCTTTTCCGGGTGCTGGCGCATAGACGTGGCTTTGTCAGAGGGGTGGAACTCAGGGGAGCAGGTTGGCCCTGTCGCCATTCCATAGAATGGGTCCGGATTGCCACCCAGCGACCCCTCCTCCCGGTCCGTGCCCACAGGGCCCTGGGGTTCCCCTCGGGATGGTGGGGCAGCTGGATTGAGCCCCGACTTCCCCTGCGTCATCTGGCTCTGCCAGCCCTAGCAGCTCCCCAATGTCTGCACCATGGTGTCAACGCCCTCGATGATGCTCCTCAGTGAGTGGGATATGCTCTGCAGTGAATCAGCAATGCCCACCTGCGACTAGAAAAAGCTCCGTAGCGTCTCAGCCATTCACATCTGAGACTGGGATATGTCCCACAGTGCCTGAGCAAGGTAACCCTGGGACTGGGTCACATCCCACATTGCGTTCAACAGTCTATCAAGGACCTCAGCCATGGCCGTCACCGACTGCGCAACACCTTGGACACCTTCACTCATGCTGCACCAGACTCTCCACTGTGGTCACCGCCCAAGCAATGTTGGCCTCAGTGCCAGGCATTGCCGGTGACATCTCCTGCGCCTGTAGCCTCTGCGAGCGCCAGGAAACGCGCGGCTAAACGCGCTTGCTACAGGGCTCTATTCCCATTTGGTTAAATGATGTCCATGGACTATTTTCTAAACGGGGAAGGTTTCGGCAATCTGAAGCATAAAGGGACCTAGGAGTCCTAGTTCAGGATTCTCTTAAGGTACACATGCAGGTTAGGAAGGCAAATGAAATGTTAGCATTTATTTTGAGAGGGCGAGAATACAAGAGCAGGGATATCGAAACATAGGAACAGGAGTAAGCCATTCAGTCCCTCAAGCCTGTCATAATGAGATCATGGCTGATCTACGGCCTAACTCCATATACCTGTCATAGTATCAAGAATTTATAGTGCAGAAGGAGGCCATTCGGCCCATTCAGTTTGCACCTGTCCTTGGAAAGAGCATCCCACTTTTATTTTTACACCCGTCTGTTCCCCTCTGTGTTTCTTTGTCTACCTTGTGTGTGTGTTTGGGGGGGGTTTAGGAATGTGATAATAGTTAACCTGTTGTATTTGCTGCATAGTTAATATAGTTGTTGTCATTAATAAAAACAATGATGTTTAAATTTACAAACCTGGTGACTATAGTTATTGATCAGCCAAAGACCAAAGACTTTGGGTGTTTTTCTAAGAAATATTTATTAATTTCAATTGTGTTGTGACTCCGGGTCAAGTGGCGCTGGAATTGACCCCGCACTAGCCCAGGGGGTTGCAACATAATTTTGGGACTCAGGTCCGTGATCTTTGGAACGGTATACGTTTGGGTTGCAGTATAAATTAAAAAGAGACACCAGGTTTGTAGTGGTGCAACAGGATGTCTCTGGAGGCTGCTAAAGTTTTTCTTCAGGGATGTAGTGTTAAGGCTGTATAAAGCTCTGGTTGGTCAGATCCCATTTGGAATATTGCGAGCGGTTTTTGGCCCATTATTTAAGGAAGGATAGATAGAGATAGAGAAATACAGCACAGAACAGGCCCTTCGGCCCACGATGTTGCGCCGAACGTTTGTCCTAGGTTAATCAAAGCATTTTGGACAATTTTTCATGGCCAACCCACCCAACCTGCACATCTTTGAACTGTGGGAGGAAACCGGACTACCCGGAGGAAACCCACGCAGTCACGGGGAGGATGTGCAGACTCCACACAGACAGTGACCCAAGTCGAAATCGAACTTGGGACCCTGGAGCTGTGAAGCAATTGTGCTATCCACAATGCTACCGTGCTGCCCTTAAGAAGAAGTTAATCTACACTCCATTATTCTACCCTAATCCATGTACCTATCCAATAGCCGCTTGAAGGTCCCTAACGTTTCCGACTCAACTACTTCCACAGGCAGTACATTCCATGCCCCCACTACTCTCTGGGTAAAGAACCGACCTCTGACATCCCCTCTATATCTTCCACCATTTATCTTAAATTTATGTCCCCTTGTAATGGTGTGTTCCACCCGGGGAAAAGTCTCTGACTGTCTACTCTATCTATTCCCCTAATCATCTTATAACCTCTATCAAGTCGTCCCTCATCCTTCTCCGTTCCAATGAGAAAAGGCCTAGCACCCTCAAACTTTCCTCGTATGACCTACTCTCCATTCCAGGCAACATCCTGGTAAATCTCCTTTGCACCTTTTCCAAAGCTTCCACATCCTTCCTAAAATGAGGCGACCAGAACTGCACACAGTACTCCAAATGTGGCCTGACCAAGGTTTTGTACAGCTGCATCATCACCTCACGGCTCTTAAATTCAATCCCTCTGCTAATGAACGCTAGCACACCATAGGCCTTCTTCACAGCTCTATCCACTTGAGTGGCAACTTTCAAAGAACAATGAACATAGACCCCAAGATCTCTTTGCTCCTCCACATTGCCAAGAACCCTACCGTTAACCCTGTATTCCGCATTCATATTTGTCCTTCCAAAATGGACAACCTCACACTTGTCAGGGTTAAACTCCATCTGCCACTTCTCAGCCCAGCTCTGCATTCTATCTATGTCTCTTTGAAGCCGACAACAGCCCTCCTCACTATCCACAACTCCACCAATCTTCGTATCATATTTACTGACCCACCCTCAACTCCCTCATCCAAGTCGTTAATGAAAATCACAAACAGCAGAGGACCCAGAACTGATCCCTGCGGTACACCACTGATAACTGGGCTCCAGGTTGAATATTTGCCATCCGCCACCACTCTCTGTCTTCTATCGGTTAGCCAGTTTGTTATCCAACTGGCCAAATTTCCCACTATCCCATGCCTCCTTACTTTCTGCACAAGCCTACAATGGGGAACCTTATCAAATGCCTTACTAAAATCCATGTACACTACATCCACTGCTTTACCATCATCCACATGCTTGGTCACCTCCTCAAAGAATTCAATAAGACTTGTAAGGCAAGACCTACCCCTCACAAATCCGTGCTGACTATCCCTAATCAAGCAGTTCCTTTCCAGATGCTCAGAAATCCTATCCCTCAGTACCCTTTCCATTACTTTGCCTACCACCGAAGTAAGACTAACTGGCCTGTAATTCCCAGGGTTATCCCTATTCCCTTTTTTAAACAGGGGCACGACATTCGCCACTCTCCAATCCTCTGGTACCACCCCTGTTGACAGCGAGGACGAAAAGATCATTGCCAACGGCTCTGCAATTTCATTTCTTGCTTCCCATAGAATCCTTGGATATATCCCGTCAGGCCCGAGGGACTTGTCTATCCTCAAGTTTTTCAAAACGCGCAACACATCTTCCTTCCTGACAAGTATCTCCTCGAGCTTATCAGTCTGTTTCACACTGTCCTCTCCAACAATATGGCCCCTCTCGTTTGTAATACTGAAGAAAAGTACTCGTTCAAGACCTCTCCTATCTCTTCAGACTCAATACACAATCTCCCGCTACTGTCCTTGATCGGACCTACCCTCGCTCTAGTCATTCTCATATTTCTCACAGTGTGTAGAAGGCCTTGGGGTTTTCCTTATCCTACCTGCCAAAGATTTTTCATGCCCTCTCTTAGCTCTCCTAATCCCTTTCTTCAGTTCCCTCCTGGCTATCTTGTATCCCTCCAGCGCCATGTCTGAGCCTTGTTTCTTCAGCCTTACATAAGTCTCCTTCTTCCTCTTAACAAGACATGCAACCTCTCTTGTCAACCATGGTTCCCTCACTCGACCATCTCTTCCCTGCCTGACAGGGACATACATATCAAAGACACGCAGTACCTGTTCCTTGAAGAAGTTCCACATTTCACTTGTGTCCTTCCCTGACAGCCTATGTTCCCAACTTCTACACTTCAATTCTTGTCTGACAGCATTGTATTTACCCTTCCCCCAATTATAAACCTTGCCCTGTTGCACGCACCATTCCCTCTCCATAACTAAAGTGAAAGTCACAGAATTGTGGTCACTACCTCCAAAATGCTCCCCCACTAACAAATCTATCACCTGCCCTGGTTCATTTGCAGCACGGTAGCATGGTGGTTAGCATAAATGCTTCACAGCTCCAGGGTCCCAGGTTCGGTTCCCGGCTGGGTCACTGTCTGTGCGGAGTCTGCACGTCCTCCCCGTGTGTGCGTGGGTTTCCTCCGGGTGCTCCGGTTTCCTCCCACAGTCCAAAGATGTGCGGGTTAGGTGGATTGGCCATGCTAAAATTGCCCGTAGTGTCCTAAAAAGTAAGGTTGGTGGGGTTGTTGGGTTACGGGTATAGGGTGGATACATGGGTTTGAGTAGGGTGATCATTGCTTGGCACAACATCGAGGGCCGAAGGGCCTGTTCTGTGCTGTACTGTTCTATGACCAAGTACTAAATCCAATATGGCCTCCCCTCTGGTCGGACAATCTACATACTGTGTTAGAAAAGCTTCCTGGACACACTGCACAAACACTACCCCATCCAAACTATGTGATCTAAAGAGTTTCCACTCAATGTTTGGGAAGTTGAAGTCACCCATGACTACTACCCTGTGACTTCTGCACCTTTCCAAAATCTGTTTCCCAATCTGTTCCTCCACATCTCTGCTGCTATTGGGGGGCCTATAGAAAACTCCCAAGAAGGTGACTGCTCCTTTCCTATTTCTGACTTCAACCCATATTACCTCAGTAGGCAGATCCCCCTCGGACTGCCTTTCTGCAGCTGTTATACTATCTCTAATTAACAATGTCACCCCCCCCCCCCCCCCACCTCTTTTATCATCCTCCCTAATCTTGTTGAAACATCTATAACCAGGGACCTCCAACAACCATTTCTGCCCCTCTTCTATCCAGGTTTCTGTGATGGCCACCACATCGTAGTCCTAAGTACCGATCCATGCCTTAAGTTCACCCACCTTATTCCTGATGCTTCTTGCATTAAAGTATACACACTTCAACCCATCTCCTTGCCTGCAAGTACTCTCCTTTGTCAGTATTACCTTCCCCACTGCATCACTACGTGCTTTGGCGTCCTGAATATCGGCTTCCTTAGTTGCTGGACTACAAATCCAGTTCCCATTCCCCTGCCAAATTAGTTTAAACCCTCCTGAAGAGCACTAGAAAACCTCCCCCCAGGATATTGGTGCCCCTCTGGTTCAGATGCAACCCGTCCTGCTTGTACAGGTCCCACCTTCCCCAGAATGCGCTCCAATTATCCAAATACCTGAAGCCCTCCTTCCTACACCATTCCTGCAGCCACATGTTCAACTGCACTCTCTCCCTATTCCTAGCCTCGCTATCACATGGCACCGGCAACAAACCAGAGATGACAACTCTGTCTGTCCTGGCCTTTAACTTCCAGCCTAACTCCCTAAACTTGTTTATTACCTCCACACCCTTTTTCCTAACTACGTCGTTGGTACCAATGTGCACCACGACTTCTGGCTGCTCACCCTCCCCCTTCAGGATCCTGAAGACACGATCCGAGACATCACTGGCCCTGGCACCCGGGAGGCAACATACCTTTCAGGAGTCTCGCTCGCGACCACAGAATCTCCTATCTATTCCCCTAACCATTGAATCTCCTATTACTATTGCTGTTCTATGCTCCCCCCTTCCCTTCTGAGCCCCAGAGCCAGACTCAGTGCCAGAGACCTGGCCGCTGGGGCCTTCCCCCGGTAGGTCATCCCCCCCAACAGCATCCAAAACGGTATACTTGTTTTGAAGGGGAACGGCCACGAGGGATCCCTGCACTGTCTGCCTGTTAGTTTTCTTTCCTTTGGTGTGGCTACCTCCCTGTAACTCTTCTCGATAACCCCCTCTGCCTCCCGGATGATCCGAAGTTCATCCAGCTCCAGCTCCAGTACCTTAACACGGTCTCTGAGGAGCTGGAGCTGGGTGCACTTCCCGCAAGTATAGTCAGCGGGGACACCAGTGGTTTCCCTCACCACCCACATCCTGCAGGAGGAGCATGCAACTGCCCTAGCCTCCATCCCCTCTTACTTTACAGAATTAGCTGCCCTGTAGACCAACTGGACCTCTGCCCTCTGACTCTGCTTCCAGTCAGCTGTACTCTAAACTCGTGGCTCCCTTCACGCTCTTTGATAAATATAGGAAATTAAATGTCAGGAGCAGGTCCAGAGAAGGTTCACAAGAATGATCTCCAGAATAAAGACCTTGTCATATGAGGAGCGGTTGAGGACTCTGGGTCTGTACTCGATGGAGTTTAGAAGGATGAGGAGGTATCTCATTAAAACTTACAGAATTCTGAGAGGCCTAGATGGAGTGGACATAGAGAAGATGTTTCCACTAGCAGGAGAGACTAGAACCCGAAGGCACAGCCTCAGACTGAAGGTATGATCCTTTAAAACTGAGATGAGGAGGAATTTCTTGGTGAATCTGTGGAACTCATTATCACATAAGGCTGTGGAGGCCAAATCACAGTGTTTTTAAGAC
This sequence comes from Scyliorhinus canicula, assembly GCF_902713615.1. Lineage (NCBI taxonomy): Eukaryota > Metazoa > Chordata > Chondrichthyes > Carcharhiniformes > Scyliorhinidae > Scyliorhinus > Scyliorhinus canicula. The sequence goes on along the minus strand of NC_052147.1, from coordinate 159,932,229 downwards.
AGAGATACATAGGTTCTTGATTAATAAGGGGATCAGGGGTTACAGGGAGAAAGTAGGAGACTGGGGATGAGAAACATATCAGCCATGATCAAATGGCAGAGCAGACTCAATGGGCTGAATGGCCTAATTCTGCTCCTACATCTTATGGTCTTATGGTCTAATGGCCGTGCCTGGGAGACCCCTCCAGGACACTATTTAGTACTGGTTTCCACAAACGTGGACCAGTCGAAATGACACGTAGGTGGGTCTCCCAGGCCATTAGAGACCTTTGGGTGGTCGAGGACAGTGGAGGGTAGGACTCTGGTAGTTTGTCTGGCACCTGTGCACTGCCAGGCTGGTGATGGCACCACCAGAGTGCCAGGTTGTCACTGTTAGGGGTCAGGTCCGGGTGGCCTCTCCAGGTTTTGGGGGGATGCAGGGACTGAATAGGGGAGGGGGAGAAAGATCAAGTCAGCCAGACAAATTGATTCCCCGATCTGCGAGGAGCCTTTCCTGCAAGTGCAATCTCAGCAGAGAGAAACTCCGAGGCCCAAAAAACAGCAGTGTGCTGTTGAATAGTGTGGTGTTTCTAGGTGCTGCAGCCACCGAGAAACACTACAATAAACATGCCCAAAACCAGACATAGATTTTTTTTTCTGTTGAAACATCCCCAGTATGTTGTAAATAAATATTAGTTATTTCATACCTAGCTGGTGGGCCAAAGTTATCACAACATGGGAAATCGGAGAAGTCTCAGAGAGAGACACACACAGATTGTCAACTTCCACATGCCCACTGCCCACCCACATATCCACAGTCATCAACTCAAGTCCACTTTCCTGTCTCAATTCCTTCAATGCACAAATTCACCAAAAACATCTGTCAAAATATTGGAGAATTCACTGAGTAAAATGGATAAGTATAAAATTTCTCTAGAAAACATTGGTTGATAAAAGCGAAACCTGACAAACAAGATTTCATCCGAGAACGAAGATGGGTTTTCTAAAACATTGATGGTGCCAGCTGGAACATGTACGAGCAAGGTTTACTCATGTTTCTTACACTTTATAGGTTTTTTTAAATTGCTGTCACCTCATTAAGCCAAATAAATGCTCAAAGATTTTAAGCTTTCTGTTGAGAGAATCCATCTTCTTCTGTACCAGAAGATGCCCAATTTGCTCTGAAACAAAACTGTCAAAACACCAATAAGGGTATTAACATCTTGCAACAGCCGTCCATTCCCTGAGCTTTGATACAAATCTGAATTATAGATACGTCCCTGCAATTTCAAAAAATCAAATGTTAATTATTTCATAATGATAATGTTTTTTTCTTATGGCAAGTTTGCAACTAAAACAAATGAAACAAAAGGAAGAAAGTCAAAATATTGGAGCTGTGAAATTAAAGCAATATCCCTCAAGAGAAAATATATGGTAACATTGCAGATTTACCCCCTTCCATCAGCCAAATGTTGTTGATGCCTGAAGGATTCAGCTATTTTCTTTAATACTTTCCTGACCTAATGGATCTGTTACACAATTGAAACATTTTCTATTTTTATTAAAAATGTGAGGCTTGAGCAATTCACTTCTTAGATAAGGCATGGAGCACACAAACTGCACAGTCACCTGGATAATAGGAACTTAGAAATTGCAAAATGAAAAAAGACCAGGGTGCATCTAGGTCACTGGCAAGACGGAAGTCAATGGGAATTGGAGAAAATTCCCCACTTGTTGGAATCAAATCTAGCAAGAAGGATGGTTGTTGGGAGGCCCCAGGCCATTGCTGCAGGAGTTTATGCTGAGATTTACTTAGCTGTACTTAGATTTCCAGAAAGCATTTGACAAGATGCCACATCAAAGTTTATTAGATAAATAAGAGCTCATGGTGTAGAGGGTAACATGTTAGCCTGGATAAAGGATTGGTAAGCTGACAGGGAACAGAGAGTAGGCATAATTGGGTAATTTTCAGGTAGGCAATATGCAATGAGCGGAATGTCACAGGCTGGGGTCTCAACTTTTTATAATTATATCAATGACTTAGGTGAAGGGACGGAATGTATAGTTGTTAAATTTGCCGTTGGCACAAATATAGATGGAAAAGGAAGTTGTGAGGAGGATACAAATATTCTGCAAAGGGATAGGTTTAATGAGTGGCCAAAAATTTGGCAGGTAAGAGTAAAATGTGGGAAAATGTGAATTGTCCATTTTGGCAGGAAGTACAGAACAGCAGCATATTATTTAAATAGAGAGACTGCAGAACTTGAGGTACAGAGCGGCCCGAGTGTCCTGGCACATGAACCACAAAATGTTGGTGTGGTAGAGCGTGCCAAGCAGCGGTTAGAACATGAGTCCAAACTCACGGAGCAGCAGTTGACTCTTGGAGGGGCGGATGGAGCGCAAGTCCAAACTCATGGAAAAGCAGCGGCCAGTCACGCGAAGAGAGTCGAGGAGTAGGATGGCATTCATTGCCATCCTTTGTATATAGTTAAACTTCAATAAACAAATGAGTTAACTTTTGCCAAGCAGTTGTTGATCCTCAAAGCTATTACATTGGCGATGAGGTAAATTGGGACTGCAGTCGCCAGCTTCTGGAATTGGGGGCAGGGGGTAAGGGGTGGGCGGGGACAGAGTTTTGCCTTCGAAGTTTTTTTAAATAATTTTTTTCAGAACAGTAAGGAAAAAAAATTGACCCTTTTTGGGAAAAACGATCCTTTTGACCCAGAGACTGAACACTGGGTTCAGTATATTGAAAGACTTCACCATTTCTTCGCCGCTAATGAAATCACAAGAGATGATAAGCAAAATATCATACTGCTTACAGTATGTGGACCCCAACTCTCATCAGAAATTTTAAATCCCCAGAAGCTCCATATACCAAGTCTTTTGACCTTGTAACATTGGTAAAGGCTCATTTCAACCACAGACTGTCTATCATCATTCAGTCTTTTAAATTTAACGTGACGATAAGGGACCCAGGGTTGATGTCTGCAATTTAGACGAAGAAAACTGGCAGAGCCATGCAAATTTAGATTATTGCTGAAGGACATGCTGCGAGACAGATTCGTTTGCGGCATGAATAACATAAACATACACAAAATGCTGGTAGCAGAGAGTAAGAAAGCCATGTAAATAGCTCAAGACGATACAGAGTCCGGAGAAAGACACTCAAGTTACAGTATGTGCAGACAGGTGAGGTGAATCAGCTGTGGTGCAAAACATTTGCATGTTGGGAGGGCAAAGTTGAGTTCACACAAGAGATGGAGCACAAACCCAATGAGCAAGGCAGGAAAGTGAAAAAAAAATGGGTCAACAACCCTATAATTCTCAAGAATCCTACAGGTGCAGGGGCGATCAGTCCCAGGAAAGATGCAAATTCCAGGATTCTATCTGCTTTGGATGCAATCGAAGAATGCACTTGGCTTGAACAAATAAAAAACCTGGACTCCAGTGCATAATTTAGAACATGATTCAGAGGAGGAATCCAAGATATATCAATTGAACAATGTCAAGATGAATAAATTGGCTCCCATCATAATAACACCCCTGGTAAATGGGCGGGCATTAAGCATTGAAGTGGGTACTGTATCAGTGTTTCTGCATTCATTGTGCGGGGAGCAAGGCGAAGTTCAACCCCTAAAGTTAAGTAATACAACAGCAAAATAGGCTACATATAAAGGGAAACCCTAAAAACTTTGGGAACTACATCCAAGCAGTGACTTATCAGACCAATCTGCTCAACTGCCAATAGTCGTAGCAAAAGGCCACGGGTCTAGTTCCATGGGACGAGATTAGTTGTGTCAAATAAAACGAAATTGGCTGGGGATCTTCAGTGCAGCTGATGGCAGATTACAAGAAGTTTTAAAGAAATACCCTAAGGTCTTTCAAAATGAATTAGGCAGAATTTAGAACATCAAGACTAAAATCTACATAAATTCAGATGCTACCGCTCGATTTATGCGGACAACCTGCTCCTGTATATTTCTGACCCGTTAGGGGATTTGGAGAGATTATGCGAATCCTTGGGGAATCCGGTCGGTTTTCGGGATATAAATTGAATATGGGGAAAAGTGAGATGTTTGCGGGGGCAGGAGAGGAGTCTGCGAGAGCTGCCGTTTTAGAGTGGTGGGAAGGAGCTTTCACTATCTGGGAATCCAGGTTGCATGGGAATGGGAGAGTCCCGGCTTGTGGAGCAAATGAGGGAGGACTTTAGGAGATGGGACATGCTCCCGCTGACACTGGCGGGGAGGATACAGACCGTGAAAATGACAATCCTTCCCAGATTTCAGTTCATTTTTCAGTGCCTCCCTATCTTTATTCTAAGGGCCTTTTTTTTTAAACGGGTAAATAGGGTGAATTTGGGCTTTGCGTGGGCGGGTAAAACCCCGCGAGTGAAGAAAGTGTTTCATAGCCGGAGGGAGGGTGGGTTGGCACTGCCGAACCTTTGTAACTACTACTGGGTAGCAAATAGAGCCATAATCAGGAAGTGGGTAGTGTGTGCGTGTGTGTGTGTGTGTGTGTGTGTGGAGGGGGGGGCGGGCTTGTAGAGGCAATATCATGAAAGGACACAAGTCTGGGGGCACTGATAACGGCGCTTCTGCCATTCTCGCCGGCCCGGTACTCCACAAGCCCAGTGGTGGTGGCGGCCCTGAGAGTCTGGGGGCAATGGAGGAAATATGGAAGAGTGGAGGGAGCATCGGTTGGGCCCTGATTTACAATAACCATCGGTTTGTACCGGGCAGGCTGGAAGGAGGGTTTCTGAAATGGTAGAGAGCAGGGATCAAGAGGATGGGAGATTTATTTATAGATGGGAGCTTCCCCTGTTTGAAGGATTTGGCAGAGAAATTTGAACTGCCAGCAGGAAATGGGTTTAGGTATTTGCAGGTACGGGATTTTCTGAGAAGGCAGGCGCCGACCTTTCCGCTCCAGCCACCACTGGGGATACAGGACAGGGTAGTTTCCAGAACATGGGCGGAAGAGGGGAAGGTATCGGGTGTCTACAAAGAGCTTATGGAGTCGGAGGAAACTCCGATAGAGGAGCTAAAGGGCAAGTGGGACGATGAGCTAGGAGGCGAGATAGAGGCGGATCTGTGGGCGGATGCCTTAGGCAGAGTTAACACATCCTCATCATGTGCCAGGCTCAGCTTGGTAAAATTTAAGGTAGTCCACCAGGCACACATAGAACATAGAACATAGAACAGTACAGCACAGAACAGGCCCTTCGGCCCTCGATGTTGTGCCGAGCAATGATCACCCTACTTAAACCCACGTAACCCGTATACCCGTAACCCAACAATCCCCCCATTAACCTTACACTACAGGCAATTTAGCATGGCCAATCCACCTAACCCGCACATCTTTGGACTGTGGGAGGAAACCGGAGCACCCAGAGGAAACCCACGCACACACGGGGAGGACGTGCAGACTCCACACAGACAGTGACCCAGCCGGGAATCGAACCTGGGACCCTGGAGCTGTGAAGCATTGATGCTAACCACCATGCTACCGTGAGGCCACACATGGTGGTGGCCCGGATGAGCAAGTTTTTTGGGATAGAGGACAGGTGTGCGAGGTGCGCGAGAGGGCCAGCAAATCATGTCCACATGTTTTGGGCATGCCCGAAACTTAGAGGATTTTGGCAAGGTTTTGCTGATGTCATGTCCACGGTACTTAAAACAAGGGAGGTGCCGAATCCAGAGGTGGCGATCTTTGGAGAGGCGGAAGAGCCGGGAGTCCAGGGGACGAGAGAGGCTGACGTTTTGGCCTTTGCCTCCTTGGAAGCCAGAAGGTTAATGTATGTGGAGGGACTCAAAGCTCTCAAAATCAAAGACTTGGGATCGTGACATGGCTGGGTTTCACAGTCTTGAGAAAATAAAGTTCGCCCCAAGAGGGTTAATGTTCAGGTACATCCGGTGGTGGCAGCAGTTCGTCGACTTTTTCAGGGAAAATTAAATGTCAGCAGAGGCAAAATCTTTGGGGGGGGTTTCGGCTATTGTTTCTTTGTTGACGGCGTAAGGAACGTGTCAGGGATGGAAATGTCTTATAGAACATAGAACAGTACAGCACAGAACAGGCCCTTCGGCCCTCGATGTTGTGCCGAGCAATGATCACCCTACTCAAACCCACGTATCCACCCTATACCCGTAACCCAACAACTCCCCCCCTTAACCTTACTATTAGGACACTACGGGCAATTTAGCATGGCCAATCCACCTAACCCGCACATCTTTGGACTGTGGGAGGAAACCGGAGCACCCGGAGGAAACCCACGCACACACGGGGAGGACGTGCAGACTCCACACAGACAGTGACCCAGCCGGGAATCGAACCTGGGACCCTGGAGCTGTGAAGCATTTATGCTAACCACCATGCTACCGTGCTGCCCCTATGTTCATGTTCATATTATATACTATGTTCATGTTGTTGTTATTGTTATTATTCTAAAAACTATACATAACCTAATAAAACATTTTTTTTTTTTAAATTCAGATGCTGCCCCACAATTTCATAGAGCTTGCCCAGTGACATATGCCTTACATCAAAAAGTCGAGTCAGAATTTAAATGTTTTGAAGAATTGGGAATCGTGGAGCCAGGGCAGTTTTCTGAATGAGCTGTACCCTTACAAAATCGGACAGAACTGTCCGCATTTGTGGGGATTACAAATTGACCAATCAACCAAACTGGATAGGTATCTGACTCCAAAGACTGAGGATCGTTATGTGAAGCTAGTGGGAGGCCTAACTTATATAAAACCAGACACGAGTCTTGCGTATCAACAACTGGAATTGGATGAAGATTCAAGAAAATTTGTAGCAATTAACACTCACAAGGAATCATACCACCACTCCCCAGTACCACAAGAAATAGTGTTAGCCCTCAACCTCTTGGATGCACTACCGGTATCATCGACGCAAATTCAGAATTGGACTCATTCTCCATCTTTGGCACTTTAACAAGTCAGACCAATTCAAGCCATCCCAGCTCCACAAAGACAAACTGAGCTGTGAGGTGGAATGTTACTGTGGGGATCTAGAATGGCGGTTCCATGCCTTGCAAGAGGAACGTTGCTACACGGGTGTTACACAATGCTCACCCAGGTCAGGCCAAAATGAAAATGCTCGCCAGAAATTACATTTGATGGCCAGGTATTGATTAGGATGTGGAGTTGGGATTAATACCAAACACAACAAACTCTGCCCCCTTCGGCTCACATGTACCCATGGGAGTGGCCTGACCAATCTTGGGCACGTCCTTTCATGGGTACTTTGTTCTAAATTATTGTTAATGCCAATTCCAAGTGGCTTGATATTTATGAAATGAGAACAACATCACCTGCAATAATCAAAAAACTTTGACAAACCTTTGCCAAGCCTGGCCTGCCAGACGTTTTAGTCCCCGATAACGGCACTGCCTTTACAGGGGCAGAGTTTCCGTATTTTAGACAAAATAACTGGCTTGGAGGGCAGAAGATCCTGTTGCTTTGCTGTACTTTTCTTTGTTCTTTGAAACATGTATGCATGGCACTCCATCATCCAGCCTCAAATGGCTTAGCAGTAAGAGCTGTCCAGACATTCCAGTCAGCGATGAAAAAACAGCCGGCAATACTCTTACGATTGAAGTTTGCTAGATTCTTGCTGACTTACAGAATGACACTGCGTGTCACTCGGAGTAACGCCCGCAGAGCTACTAATGGGGAGGAGCCTCTGGACCAGACTTGAACTAGCATTTCCCAATTTAGCCGGGAAGGTGGAGGTGAAACAAGGTACACAAAAGTGATATCAAGATTCTGTTAAAAGTGACAGGACCTTAAGGTGAATGACTTAGTATTCACCTGGAACTTTAAAAGGTGGCCCATTCTGGATGCCCTGGAAGATCATAACGAAAACAGGCCCCATATCCTATCTGGGTGACCGTCAAAGAACAAAAAAAGGAAACAACTAGACAACATAAGGAAGAGGAGAAACTAACACAATGCAAGCAGAGCAGGCTGATCCAGCAGCACCGACCAGCGTTTCTCCAATAGTGCCGAGTTCAGAGGACCTGGTTACTCCAGAGGAAAGGTCCGATGTTGTTTCAATGAGAACTGAATCAGATGTCTGCACTAATGCACCTCCTAAACTACAAACTATCCGACTGCTGCTAAAGACATCACTACCTCAACCGAGACAGAATCAGACAGAGAGCTGAGGCGTTCTCAGCAAAGTCTCCTGATAGACTGAAATTCTGAGTTACTATAATGTGTTACCCCACCATTTTTTTAAATTGTCCTTTCTTGTACATAGTTGTTTGTTCATAAACAGGATAGTAAAGAATTTCAAGGGGGAATGGGGATGTGGTCGTGCAGCAGAGCACACAGAGTGGCAGTTGGAGTGCAAGTCCAAACTCGCACAGCGTGGTGGGTCTACCTACACCACCTAGACTGCAGCAGTTCAAGAAGGTGGTTCACCATCGCCTTCTCAAGGGCTATTAGGGTGGGCAACAAATGCTGACCAAACCATGATGTTCACATCCCTTGAAGGTACAAAAAAAACATAATTTGGTCTCACATATGTGCAAGTTACACTCATTAATTGATGACAACATTCAACATCAAAAGCAGGCTAATGTTGTCAAATGTTGAAATGTCTTTTAGTAAATGTATTAATCGTGTTAAATGCTGCTAAAAAGCTACACTTATTATGTTCCTCACATCTCAAAGTGTTTCACATACAATTAATATTACACTGCTGTTATGCAAGCAACAGAGTGAGAAAGTTGACAGTTTTACCTTATGAAATCTCAAAAAAACTTGTATCCAAATGATGCACCAGATGGGCATAAATGATTGATGATCATTTACAAAGGAGAGGGGAAAAGCTCAAGTGTCAGATTTGTTTCCCTTGCATCATAAGACTGACCTCGAATAGAAAGCATGTACTAGTACCAGCTTGCGAATTTAAACCACTGCATTAATTCTTACAGGATTGCACCACTAATAGATTCAGCTTGTGCTCTTTAAAATTCCTCCTCAAGTTAACATAGATATTATATTTGCCTTGAACAGGCAGTGTCTTTCAGGGTGACGCAAGCAGAATCAATAGAACTGCAAAGGAATAAAAGGTTACAATGAGCAGGCGGCTAAGTGGAGCTGAGTCCACAAAAAGATTAGCCATGATCTTATTGAATGGCAGAGTGTGCCCGAGGGGCCAGATGGCTTACCTCTGCTCCTCACAGAATTTACAGTGCAGGAGGCGGCCATTCGGCCCATCGAGTCTGCACTGGCTCTTGGAAAGAGCACCCTACCCAAGCCCACACCCCCACCCTATCCCCATAACCCAGTAATCCCACCCAACACTAAGGGCAATTTCGTTCACTAAGGGCAATTTTAGTATGGCCAATCCACCTAACCTGCACATCTTTGGACTGTGGGAGGAAACCGGAGCGACCGGAGGACACCCACACACACATGGGGAGAATGTGCAGACTCCGCACAGACAGTGACCCAAGCTGGGAATCGAACCTTGAACCATGGAGCTGTGAAGCAATTGTGCTAACCACTATGGTACTGTGCTGTCCCAGTGCTTATGTTATTATGTTAATAGTTTTAAAAAGGGAATTGGATAAATATTTAAAGTTGAAAAATCTGCAGGGCTATCAGACTAAGTGCCGAGTTCTTTTCAAAGAGGCTGCACAGGCACACTGGTCCAAATCAACTCCTTCTAAGATATACCATTCCCTGGCATTCCTCAAAGCGAAGTTGTGCATGATATGCAAAGTAGCCAAATACAATTTGTACAGGAAATGTTCATCATTACCTAGACAAATGAATATGAGCACATTCATCTTCAGTATATCTTGCTGCAATCATATCGTCTTCCTTGCTACTGTGGTCACATGGCTTATCCTTTGCACAAACTCAAACAGTCAGCACGGATTCAAACAGCTAACACAGAGGTACATGCGAGTAATTGTGTCATGGAGTCATAGTCAAAGTGTTACCACAGCACAGGAGGTGGCCATTCAGCACAAGGAACATATGCCAACTCTTCGTAGAGCAATCTAGTCAATCATATTCCCCCAATTCTATCTTCCAGCTAATAGGACCAGCTTTTTTTTCTCCATTCCAACTGTGTACAACAATCTAATCAATCCATTCCCCAATATTATCCTCTAGTTCTTGTACTGATAGGAATGTTTACCTTATCTTATGCACTTCTAAAAAATGTCCCTTCAATCTCCTTTGCTTCATGGAGAACCACCCCAGCTTCTCCAATTTAACGATGTAGCTAAAATCCCTCATCCCATTCTAATATGCAACCATAAACCCTCTCAAGGACCCGAATATCCTTCTGAAGTGTGGTGACCAGAACTGGACAAAATACATCTACTTTCCCTAAATATTGTTTCCTAAAACCTGACATCACTAATGTTAAACTGCTATTGGATTTGATCTGTTTCACGCTTTAACCTGGCACGCATCATTCACCCTCTTTTTTTTGTTTCATCATGTTCTCGATCTCCCTCAAGTACCATGGCTTTGATTAACCTATCTTTGCCCCTGGTGGTTAGTATCTAGCTTGTACCCGAAACATTTCCCCCTTAAAGATTACCCATTATTCCATTAGCCTTTGATTCTGTTTTATCCAGTCTAGATTCCTTGTCATCCCAGTGCAGTTAACCCTCTTCCGATTTAGAAGTTCCTCTTGGAGAAGTTGTTCTTCTTCAATATTAATCTAAATATTTTGATACCGTGGTCACTTTTACCTAAGTGTTGCCCAACAGATACTTGGGCCACTTGGTGCAACACATTCCCGTGGACCAGATCCAGCAACGTCGGTTCTTAGTTGGACTAGAAACAGATTGTTCAAGAAAGTTCTCCGAAACAATTCTTTCTCCACCTGTCTTTATTCCAAATCAATATTTGGATAAATAAAGTCCTCCAATATCACCACTCTATAATTCTTGCACATGTCTGTGTTTCCTTGCAAATTTGCTCATATATCTTTCTCTTACTGTTTGGAGGCCTGTAGAATACCTGCAGTAACATGATTATTGCTTCTCAACTCTAACTCAAAGGGTAAACTTCTCCCCAATATCAGCGAAGGCCAATAGCGGGCAAAGAAAGTGGTGTTGAAGCTTCTAGCACCAACAGAGACTTTCTCTGTCATATCTTTCAGGTGATAGTAAAGAAAAATGGCAAGGACGAGTGTACAGTTTTACATTGGAGGGGCGGAGTCTGACAGCAACTTCGGATTTTGACGGTTGGGGTGTCATTTTTAAAGGCTAGTCTAATGCACAAAAGTTCACTTGTAAACCCCTCCCCAACATGCACCACTCCTCCACACAATTCCCCCATGCAAACTACTCCCACCTCCCCAGCACCACCATGACACAGGGGGTAGTCCTTGCGCAGTGGCAGAGAGTGTTGCTGGTGGCAGTGCCCAGGAATGACCCTCTCCCCCACAAAGTGATGCACTGCCCTGAGCCCCTCGGCGAGGTCTGCTCGCCAGGTGCTCACCTTGGGAGGCCAGTTGTGATTCATACTTGTCTTCCATCACGGCGACATGAATGGACTTTCTTACAGTGGTGGGCAGGGGATCAATCTTGTCACACTTTTACATCAGTGTGAAACTTTGCCTGGTTCTCATTTTAGAAACCTGTTGTAAACCTCACTGACGTGATGAGAAGATCCCAACGTTGGGGTACATTGGGCAAGGGAGCAGTTTACCAAGGCCACAGGAGGGGGAGGTGGGGACAATAGGTTCGCGAGATCTTGCTGGCAGAATTTGCGTGTTTTGGGTTTCACCATATTTTGTGCTCATGTCGCTGTTTTCGCTCGCTGTAAACACAGATGCAAATCATGACCTTTGCATCCTTGAATATTAAAACGTTACAAGTCAAACACTGGCTGAATGACGAGCTTTAATCCATCCTATACTTGCTTCATATATTCACAAATACCAGTACTCACTGGTGCACTATAAGCACTGCAGCAATGTTGTTTCATAACACAAAAGCAGCAGATTTAGTTGACTGATTACTTCTTCCTTACTTGAATGGTCAGATACAGGACCTGATCAAAAAAACTACTTCAAATATAATAGACAGTATGCTACCAGCACATGCCAAATACACAACTTAAGTACCAACTGTGCACAGAGGACACATCAATAGGACTATGCATCAGCTGTCACCACTAGAAATCCTATTTTTTAGGAGACTTTTCACCAGGTAGGGAACTAATGGCATAAAACAGCTTAAAGCAAAATGTTTGTACCACTACATATTATTGACTGGAGGAACACTTAGCCATTCGCGGAGAAGGTCAAGATCAGGTTTGTGGATGGACTGCACTAATCTATTTGAGTTATTAAAAAAACTATGATGCACTGAACTTCTCAAATACCAGTCAAAGGATTTACACTGGTAAATCTGCTGAAAAACCTGCTTCTTAACGCACCAGCATGCCACTCAGTTGAAGGTTTAAGAAGTTAGGTTTAACAGGATCTATTTACTCTCATAGAAAGTATATAAAATCTTACCATCATCAACAGTAATATTAACTTTATTTTAGAGGGCAAAACACATCTTGCAAACTACAATGAAACCAGAATTGGGGGGGGAAATAAAAATACAGACATTTGCAAATAAAAATCTTTCTAAAACCAACAGCAAAAAAAATGACCATTTTCAACTAAATACAGGTATAAACAGATTAAAATTCATGGAGAAAATCCTATCCAAGACTTACGTGCGCTCAAGCAGAAGACAATAATCAACCATGACGGGTACCATGTCCTACAGAAGAAATCAGAATAAAATAAAGTCAGTATCCTTAAAACATTAGAAGTCTGATCATGACAACGTGATAGGATCACTGGGATTTCTTTAACAGCGGTCTGAGCGTGCAATTCCATCTCAAATAATTCTCCAAGTAAAATACAAAATAATCACCTCAGAATTTTGGCAACATGCTTCAGTTGGCAACACATGTCGCTGGGTCAGAAGGCTGTGGATGAAAGTTGAACACCACAATCTCAGCATAAAATCTAAGCTATCTGATGAAGTACGAAAAGACTTGGACTTTTTGGACGTGCTGGCCCCGGACGGAAGTTATGTCAAATTTGGATAAATCACTAGGTCGGCCTCAGCTGCGTCTAGTTCTGGACAAAGCACTTTAGGAAGGAAGTGAAAGCATTGGATAGAAAATATTCTCAAAAATAGCTGCAGGGATGAAAAACTTGGGTAGTAAAGATAAGATTGCAGAGGTTAGGGCTGTGTTCCTTGGAGAAAAGAAGGTTGAGAGGATATTTGATGGAGGAATTCAAAATCATTCGGGGTCTGAACAGAATGGATACGGAGAAATTGTTCCCACTTGTGAAAGGATCGAAAATGAGGGGACACAAATTTAATTAGTAAAAGAAGCAAAAGTGATATGGGAAGAATACGTTTTAGGCAGCGAGTGGTTAGGGTTGGAAATCTCTGCCCGAGAGTGTGGTGGAGGCAGGTTTAATTGAAGCATTCAAAAGGAAATTATACTGCTAACTGAAAGGGAATGTGCAGGGTTATGGGGAGAAGGTGGGGACGTGGAACGTGAATTGCTCATTCAGAGAGCCAGTGAGGACACGATGGGCAAAGTGGCCTCCCCTTCTGCGCCATAACAATTCCATGATTCTCTCTGAAATTAAAGATTCCCTGGCAATATTCAAACAGTAAGTTTCTTCGCCAGCAATTCTTAACCAAGCATTAAAAAAAATCTGATTCTCTGCTTATTTATTTTGTTGAGCTTTGCAAGAATTTGGCAGTGCTGATTGAACAATTACTGCTCTTCAAAAGTATTTCATTTTGTTAAACACAAATGTTATAGCTGGATGTAGCCTCTGTTGCAAGACTATTTTTTCGAGTGCAGTTACAGCTCAATAATTTGATATCTGTGGCATAAATGTCACAAGAGTTCTACCTATTTAAATTATTTAACATTTAAATATACAAATGGAAAAGCATGAGACAAATGAACTGCTCCTTTGAGACAGTACCAGCAAAATCATGTGCTGTATCCATATTTGTTATGACTGATCAGTAAGATAGTAAACATTATCGTGGAATTATAGAATGGCACAGTTTAGAAAAGGCCATTTAGCCCTTTGTTTCTGCACCAGCATTTTCAAAGAGCGATCCAGTTAGTCAAACTGCATTCATTCCCCATATTCCTAAAATTATTTTTCCTTCACATATCTATCCAGAGCTCTTTTGAAAGCAGCAACAGAATCTTTATCCAACGCCCTATCAGCTAGCACATTCCTATTCCTCATCACTTGGTGCATAAGAACGCTTTCCCTCAGATTGCCTCTGGTTAATTATGGAATTCCTACAGTGCAGAAGGAGGCCATTCAGCCTATTGGGTCTGCATTGACTCTGAAGGAGGACTCCACCCAGCCCATCCCCTCAACCTTGTAACCCAACCTACACATTTTTGGACACTAAGGGGCAATTTAGCATAGCTATTCCACCTAAACTGTACATCTTTGGATTGCGGGAAGAAATCGGAGCATCCAGAGGGAACCCACGCAGACATGAGGAGAATGAGAAAACTCCACACAGACAGTCAGCCGAGGACAGAATTGAACCCAGGTCCCTAGCGCTGTGAGGCAGCAGGGCTAACCACTGTGCCATCGTGCTGCCCAATCTTTGCCAATCACCATAAATCTGGGTATTATCTCTTCAGCCACTGGTAAAAAGCTTTTCTTGATTGACTTGATCTAAACCCATGATCATTTTAAACGCCTACACTCAAATCTCCCGTGGCCGTCTCGGTTCCAAGCTAAACAACCCCAGCTTCTCCTGTCTTTTTACATAATTAATCTCTGGAATAACTCTATAAATCTCTTCTGTACGCTCTGTGAAGTTTTCACATTTCTCCTCATCTGTAATGCCCAGAATTGGACACTATGCTCCAGCTAGGACCAAACTAATACTTTATATAGGTTTTGCATAATCTATTGCCTTTTATACTCTCGGGTGGGATTTTCTGGCTTTGCCGAAGGCGATGCCTCCACCCACCCCGTGGCAGGATGGGCGAGCCACGCAAAATGCTGTAGACAGCAGCAGGACTGGAAGATAAGTGACCAATGGCGAGCCACTTCTGCCGGATTGCGAAATCCCACCCACAGCCGTGATTTGAAAATCTCAGGATACCACATGCTTTGTCAGCCTGTCCTATCACCTTCAGAAATTTGTGCAAATCACTCAGGTCTCTGTTCTTGCACACCTTTGAAAATCTCACCACTTTGTTCACATCATCTTTCCTCATTCTTCCTACTAAAAGGGGCTGCAAGGTAGCACAGCGATTAGCACTGTTGCCTCACAGCACCAGGGACCCGGGTCCGATTCCTGGCTTGGGACACTGTCTGTGTGGAGCCTGCACCTTTTCCCCATGTCTTCGTGGGTTTCCTCCGGGTGCTCCGGTTTCCTCCCACAAGTCCAGAAGACATGCTGTTAGGTGAATTGGACATTCTGAATTCTCCCTCTGTGCACCCGAACAGGCACCGTACTGTGGCAACGAGGGGATTTTCACAGTAACTTCGTTGCAGTGTTAATGTAAGCCTACTTGTGACACTAATAAAGATTATAAAGTATATCAACTCACACTTTACAGCATTAGAATTTATCTGCTCTGCCCACCCATTCCACCAGCATGCCTCTTGAAGTCTGTTACTATCTCCACACTGTTCACTACACTTGCAAGTTTTGCGTCATCTGCAAATCTCTAAATTGTGCCCTGTATCCCCAAGTCCAAATCTAAAATATCTCAAAAACAGCAGTGGTCTCTTGGATGACACCACTGTGTGACTCCCTCAGGTCCCTCAAAACACAAATTCATCACATCTACCTCTTTCTTATCCATTAGCCAACTTTCTTTGTATGTTGCTGCTGCCCTTTTAATCCCATGGGTTTCAATTTTACTAAGAAGGCTAAGACATAAGCAAACACCTTTTGAAAAAAATCCATATCCACATCAAACACACTGTCCTCGTCCATTCTCTGTTATTTCATCAATAAAGTAAATCAACTTAGTCAAACACTATTTACCCTTAACAAATCCATGCTGACTCTCTTTTGATAGTTCATACTTGTCCAAGAGGTTGATAATTTTCTTCCAGATTAGTAGTCCTAAAAGATGCCCCACCAGTGATGTGAAGCTGACTGGCTTGTTATTCCGAGGTTTATCCTACGCCCCTTTTAATAGCAAGAGTGCAACATTTGCAATTGTCCAGTTCATCCAAGAGTCCCAACAGTCAGAGTTAAGAATCACAAATATAGGTTTCCACTTATGACTGGCAGCGTGATCAACATTCAATTTGTCCGGTATGATGGGGTCATGGCTGGTGGAAGCAGACCCAGGGCGGCGGTGCTACCAGTGGATGTGGTGCACATGCACAAGGGAGCCGAGGTTGATCGTTGCCAGGATGTTGACTCAGTCTGTGACAGGACATGGGACGAGCCTATGTGAATCGGAGCTAGGGTCATTTGGTTTGTGCGGATGGCGCAGGGTGGCTTGGTTCCTGCAGCGAGAAGGGAGGACTGCAGTCTCAACAGCTCGGCAAATACAGTACCAAGGGAGCACGTTTTGTTTTTGATCTCCACTGTCTCTTCATCCCAATGATTCTCGATGTTCTTGAGTACTTGCAATTTAATATTCTTTGTGGAATTCTTTGTGGATTAGTGCATCACCCAGACAGCAAATAAAGTGCAGCAAAGGACATCGGAAAAGGCAGAGCATTTAAACACAACGTGAAATGCATGGCCATGTGGCCAGTGACATGGAGTGCAACATAAATGGGTCCAGTGACCAGATCCACTGCAGGAGGAGGAGGTCAAGAGACAAATTTATGGAGCAATTTTATAAGACGACTAAGAATATTGAACTCGGGAGAACAGTTGAGAAGGATCCGGAAAAGAGCAGTTTCTGGTGAGAATTGTGATCATAGAATCAGATGGAGCAAAGCTGATGAGCTTGATTTAGGTCTGAGGAAATTGAGAGTTTGAAGGATTGTGTGGCTGGAATCAGTGCCATACGCTCACCGGACTGCCTGGTAAATCCGTGTGATTTGCTGTATTTTCTATTTAAATGCAATTTAAAGTTTTTATAAACTGCAATTGCCTGTTGGTTCATGTTCAATTTAAGTTGATTTGGGTTTAATTGTTGAGATAAAAAGTGAAATCTTGTCAGTTGATTTTCTCGTAGGAATCATTGAGTAAGTTTTGTTCTTTTAGTTTTTTGGTCTCCACCAGGTTCTTACCAACAGGACTGAGGTAAACTCAGAAAACAACATTCTACCAATCATTAATTATATTTTCCTACGTTTTTAATTTGTAAATTTCACATAGAAATAACTGGACATGTTTCTGCACTCTGCAGTACTTCATGCTAACTTTTAACATGCTCACACAACTGCGCAAATAATAACATTTTTTGTGCAATTCTCCAGAAAAATTTTTGAAATGCGGTAGCGAGTGGGAATTGCCAGAGGCTTCCCGGCGCCCGGCACAGGGAGATCGGTAATGCAATTCAAGGTTAATTGGTCTACTTAACTAGGCTTCATGGGCTTCTCATTGCAAATGGAGACTCGCCAGCTGGGCTGGGATCGTGCCCCCCACCCCCCCCCGATGATTCAGAGATGCTGACCTGGGGAGGGTGCTGGATGCCATTAGGCCAGGAGGGATGTCCTGGCGAGTCAGCCACAAGGCAGCCAGTGCTGCCCGAGATGAGGTGGCGGCAGCTGTCAGCTCAGCGAGCATGACCAGGAGAATTGTCCTTCAGTGCCAAAAAAAGGTCAACGACCTACACCGGGCAACATCAGTGAGTAGACACCAATTCCACCCCACTCCAACCCCCAAGGAAGCATTCACCCCCAACTCTGCATGCAACCCCCAGCCTTTCCGGCCACCTCATTCCCACCACTGTGAATCACGCATGTGACTAACGATGCCCTCTTCGTCCCCCGTCAGGAAAAGCTCTCCCATAACCGTCGGGAGAGGGCCCAGACTGCCGGACATAGGAATTATCACCTCCTTCGAGGGACGTGCCTTGGAGGTGACCTGTGTGGCTGAGGACAGATCGGTCACCCACACGGACGCTGGTGGACATCATAGTAGTGAGCAACCCACCTGGGGGACCTGTCAAACCTGAGTAATTATTGCCTTACTGACTGACCCATCCCTCCCACTGACCGCATGCCAATTCACCCACAGGTCCCTCAGCCGATGGCGCTGTCCCATCCCGGGTGGCCCCTTCTCCTGACTCCGAGGAGAACACCTCAGATGGGAGCTCCGAGGATGCAACCGTAATTGTGGCACAGCCGTTATACCCACACCCCCACCAGTGCAGATACACGCACTTCGGTGGGACATGTAGAGCACCACACAGCTGATCATGCATATTAGATGCAGACAGCAACCCCAGGTGAGACAGCAGTCGGAGGGCTGCTGGATCCCAGGACGCAGCTGGGTCAGAGCCTGATGCTGAGTCTGTGGTACAGAGGTACCCGGAGCTGATGGAGATGATAGAGAGCAACCTGGACATTCAGAGGCAGGTGCCAGTGGCACTCCAGCAGATTCATAGCAGCATAAAGGGTCCCAGAGGTTAGGGGAGCAGGAGATAGTGCCGGCAATGAGTGGCACCAAGGCCAACATTGCAAGGGTAGCAACCGCAGTGGATAACCTGGTCATGACGTCGGCATCTTGAGTGAAGGTGTCCAAGGCGTCGCGTAGTCGGTGAAGGCCTTGGCCAAGGGTTTCAGCAAAATGTCCGACTCGCTGGGGGATGTCACCCAGTACCAAGTCGACCTTGATGAGATTGTACGGGACATGTCACTCTCTGAGATGGGAATGGCCGAGGAGCTGCGAAGCCTGCCCCAGTCACAGGTGGGCAAGGCTGAGGAGCTGCAGAGCATGTCCCAGTCACTGAGGAGCATCGCTGAGGGCGTCAACACTGTGGTGTAGACCATGGGGAACTGCCAGGGTTGGTAGAGCCAGATGATGCAGGGGCATCTGGGGCTCCAACCAGCTGCCCCTCCACCCCAGGGTGAACCCCTGGGCCCTATGGTCACCGATCGGGAGGAGGGTGCACTGGGTGACAAGCCAGGCCCGTCCCATGGATTGGGTGGTCACCAGCTCCCCAAAATTCCACCCCTCTGATGCAGTCACATCTCGCAGCCAGCACACGGGTCAGGGCAGCAGGGTTATGCATGTGCCGCCGAGTGAGTCGGGGCTCTCTAACCCCAGAGGACACCCGCCAGCGACATTGAAGGCCACAAGACGAGGTAAGCAGCTGGCAGCCTCCACCTCAGATGTGCATCCTGCGGAAAACCCCAGGATAGACTGCGGGCGCGATTCTCCGCTCCCACGCCGGGTGGGAGAATCGCGGGAGGGCCGCTCTGGCACCCCCCGTGATTCTCCCACCCCCCACCAAAATGGCGTGTCGTGTTTTTCACGGCGGCCCGCGATACTCCGACCCGGATGGGCCGAGCGGCCTGCCGTTCCGGCCGGTTCATGCCGGCGGCAGCCACACCTGGTCGCTGCCGGCGTGAACATGGCGCCGACAGCTGTTTTGTGGCTTGTGGGGGGCGGAGAGGGGAATGAGCACCACAACCATGCTTGGGAGGGGACTGGCCCGCGATCGGTGCCCACCGATCGTCGGGCCGGCGTCTCAAAGGGACGCACTCTTTCCCCTCCGCTGCCCCGCAAGATCAAGCCGCCACGTCTTGCGGGGTGGTGGAGAGGAAGGCAGAAACCGCGCACGCGCGGGTTTGAGCCATCATCCATCGTGCCATCAGCCACGCATGCGCGGGTTGGAGCCGGCCAACCTGCGCATGCGCGGCTGACGTCAATAGGCGCGCCGGCCGCGTCATTCTCGGCACGCCGGGCCTTGATGCCAGCAACGAGGCCCGGCTTCCGAGATTTACGGCACGGCTCTCCCAGCCCCCCCTGGGGCTAGGAGCGGCCTCCGACGCCGTCGTCGGGAACCTCTCCGGGTTTCACGACGGCGTCGGGCCTTGCGGAGAATTCCGCCCTAGGAGTGCCAAGCACATTGAGGATCACTGAGGGCACCGGGGGAGGGGGTGGGAGGAGTGGCGACACCACCGGGAGTGGGGTTTGCACAACACATTAAGCACCTTTTTGCACCACCTTATGATACCTATGTCACTCTTCCACAATGCAGCCTGACCCCCGTCCCTATGCTCATCTCTCCAGGCAACCCCCCCAACATGTCCCCGGAGCTGTGTCTCATTCCCTGGATGTTCGGATGTTGCGTGTGTGGTGTTGCCTCCCGCAATGTTCAAACAGTGTAGAGCCATAAGAGTGTGACTGGGATGCTAGGCAATGACTACCACATGCGGCATGGCCTGCCCAACCACAGGAATTCAATTGGCATGAATGAAGTGCTCACTTAACCACGATTGCCAATTCCTTATTAGCAATATCCATCAGTCACGCAGTCACAGGCCTCAACAGCGCTGAGGGTTATGGGTGGTCGTTGGGGCAGATGGGTACGGACAGGCATTGCCCCCAGAATGGGTACACATGATCCAGGGATTTGCATGGTGTTGCCGCAAGCAGTTTCCCCCCGGTTGCCCACCCAGCGCACCCACACCCCCACATCTCCATGGCGGCCCACCTCTGTGGAGGGTCCCACAACCCCAGCCAATTGTCCCCCACCCCCCACCGAGCACTGACGTGGCAAGCCCAGCATCCCCAGGTGTGAGCAAAGATGGCTACTCAACTCCTTGGCTCCCCACAGAACGCCAGGTTCACGTTTTTCAAAAGGAATATTAATCAGCACCAGTTTGAGCACTTGCTAGGGAGGCCACTGAATGACAGGAGGCCGTTGGATATGGATGGCTCGCATTAATTGTATGGAAATTGGGCTTAAGTGGTGATAATTAGTTTCTCGCCATCCCGATTTCGCCTACGGGAGCGGGCTGGTTGCATTGCAAACTGTTTGGCACCTGGCGCGGATCTGGTTTTTGGCACCGGCCTCGTTACGCTTGAGTGAGAGTGCCACGAGGCCGGAGAATCGCGTCCGGGGATAGGGTGGAGGTGTTGACCTTGGGTAGTGTGCTCTTTCCAAGAGCCGGTGCAGACTCGATGGGCCGAGTGGCCTCTTTCTGCACTGTAAATTCTATGAAATTCTATACCGACAAATCTAACAACCATAGCACAAGATTGTATATGGCCTCCAAGAACACATCAATCATACAAGGTAAAGATGGTACAATTAATCATGCTTTCCTGGGCTGACTGAGCATATCACAGGTGGTAGCAAAGGTCTGGGTCATTCTGAACTTTGTGTCATTGCAACTGACAAAATAGGCACAATATTACACCTAACCCAGCAGAGGGAACAGCAGATAAATGTTCCAGCATCTATCAATGTGAATGTCCCTATCTTCATCACTGTCAGAGACGCTATCAATAAAGCTAGCAAAAAGGATCAATATTTTATCCTGAAGAGTCATTCTTCAAAATTGTCCATCATGCAATTTCTTCTGGTCGAACAATGCCCTTGCAATCTGAATGACTACTGCCTCAAACAATTGCCAGCTTTGAAGTAAACGTGCAAGGACCACAGACACCAGATTTGGTCTCCATCAATTTTCCACAGCTACCCACAATGTCAAAATTTTAACTAAATGTTCGTGAGTCGCAGTCAAGCTTAGAGCTTACCTTAGAGGACGAGAGATCATATTAATCCCTTGCTGTCATATACTCCAGCCACAGAATGTTTCTATACCTATTAATCTATGGTTGAACTCCTCTTTTAGCCCAAAAAAATATTCTTCACCCTGGGTAGATTACTATGGAGGGTCTACTGCTGAAGTTCTTGAGTACAGCAAATCAATGATTCA
The DNA here is from genome assembly GCF_902713615.1 of Scyliorhinus canicula. Taxonomy (NCBI): domain Eukaryota; kingdom Metazoa; phylum Chordata; class Chondrichthyes; order Carcharhiniformes; family Scyliorhinidae; genus Scyliorhinus; species Scyliorhinus canicula. Next base: position 159,910,363 of record NC_052147.1, on the reverse strand, counting down.
GAGAATTCATAATTTCACCAACTGGAGTTCTCAAAGCAGTTAGCTAATATATGTGTGGCTTCCCCAATGTAGCCGCGGCCATTTTCCTGGTGCGTGGAGCCATCTTTACTGTGGGTAGCCATTGCCCCCAAGTAGTAAATTTCCCTCGAGTCTTTCAGATATCCACCTCCACCGCTTCCTTGGGCAGGTCATGCTACACATTCCCTCTGCATAACATAGTCAAGTGTAACGAAAGGGAAAATGCTGGAAAATCTCAGCAAGTCTGGCAGCATCTGTAGGGAGAGAAAAGAGCTAACCTTTCAAGTCCGATGACTCTTTGTCAAAGCTGACACCCATCCAACCCGATACTCAAGTGTAAACTGTCTGTGCATCTGGGAGTTCAGAATAGGAGCCAAATGTCACATTCTCATATCAGTAACAAAATACTCCCTGCCATCCCCTCATACTCCACTTCCACTGACTACCTTTGTTTCTTGGAGGCACTGAGATTTATTGAGGTAGAGTTCTCTGGCCATTGAGCAATCTCAAGGAGTTCGCCCAACAAGTTGCTTTTCATTTACATGTCAAGGCGTGAGCATCAGCTGGCTACCTGGTTCATAAGGCGGCATTACAGCCAAGCCAGATTCTGTTGGCGTACAAATAGTCCAAGTGCACGCTTTCAAAGAGAGGACACCGATAGAGGTCAGTAGCACAACATCTGGCTCAGTTCATTTTCTTGTTCCCTTTGGCCACTGAGAAAGGATGTGCTAGCACTAGAGGGGGTGCAGAGGAGGTTCACTAGGCTGATTCCGGAGTTGAGGGGGTTATCGTATGAGAGGCTGAGTAGATTGTGATTATATTCACTGGAATTCAGAAGGTTGAGGGGGGATCTAATAGAAACATATAACATTTTGAAGGGAATGGATAAGATAGAAGTAGAAAGGATGTTTCCGCTGGTAGGTGAAAGTAGGACAAGAGGGCATAGCCTCAAGATTAGGGGGAGCAGATTTAGGACTGAATCAAGGAGGGACTTCTTCACTCAGAGGGTGGTTAAAGTATGGAATTCCCGACCAAAAGGAGTAGTAGACGCTACTTCATTGAATATATCTAAAGATAGGGTAGATGTTTTTTTTGAAAAATAAAGGAATTACGGGATATGGCGAGAATGCGGGTAAGTGGTTCTGAGACCACGAAAAGATCAGCCATGATCTTATAGAATGGCGGAGCAGGCTCGAAGGGCCAGATGGTCTACTTCTGCTCCTAGTTCTTATGTTCTTATGAAACTGAAAACTCACAAGTAGATACCATGTGAGCACTGGAGATTAGTGCTCATTATTACTATACTTGGGAAAGAGAAACTCATCATTGCAATAAGTGCAAAAGCACATTCACTGTCCCATCAGACATGCAAGGTACAGAACTATAGCATCTGACATAACACTGCATACACGAAAATGTAAACCCACAATAAGGTCTGAACTCATGACCTGTTGCCATTTTATCATGTGCAATAATTGCAAACCTTTTTTTTTAACCAAAGTTGTCACTTGCCTCAAAATGTTGCTCCATAACCTGAAGCTTGCCTTGTTCAGGACACTTCTTCAGAGCTCGATCAGCATACTGAAGCAGGATTTCTGCCATCTAAAAGAGAAATTTTAACATAAATCAGTCTTATTGCAACCTCCCTCCCACAAACATCTGCTGCAGTTCCCTGTGGCTTGATCACAACACCCATCTCGGGAATGGACAAATATGAGCTTGAAATGTTAGCTCCCTGCAGAAATAGGGAGGTAATTCTATGTTTTATTCAGAACACATAAAGGCAGGGCACAAGTCGCAGAATGGATAACAAGCTGGCTACACAGCAGAAATGAAAATAGGGGTTAAAGGTAGTTAATCAGACTGACAAAAGATGCGAAATGCTGCTCCGCTGCACAGACAAGTAGGGCTCGGGAATCACAGATACAATTTCAACGTTTATGGATATTGAATTGGGAGGTGTAACTAATACAGAAGAGGACTGCAACCTACAGAGAAATAAGTGAATAAATTTGCAGCATGGTACATGATTGGCAAATTAACGTCGATATAGATCATTGTGAACTGTTACATTTTGGTTGGTAGAATAAGGAAGTCACATACTTGGAAAACCAGTCTTCTAAATGGGGCAGAGATATCTGGAAGCTATAGATACATAAAAGACAATGTACTAACACAGGATAATAAAGCCATAGGGAAAAACAAACCAAGAACTGTGATTTATTCTTGAGTGACAAAACCAAAAAGCAAAGAAATTCAGATCAACTTGTGTAGAACCTTGGTTAGATCACATTTGCAGAGAATTGCGGGTAGTTCTGGTCACAATATTGTAGAAAGAATAGAAAGGAATAGAAGGTGTCAAAAAAGATTGACGAAAATGATAACAGAATTAAGATACTGTATCAGTGAAGATCAAACGAGCTGGAGCTATCTCTTCATAAAATACTACGGGTGACCTGATAGAGATCCTTAAAATAAGAAAGGGTTGAATACGTTAGACGTGGAGAAGATACTTTCACTTTCAAGGAAGACTAGAACTAGTGGTCATAAGTACAAGATAGTCACTAATAAAAGATGTGGAGATGCCGACGTTGGACTGGGGTGAGCACAGCAAGAAGTCTTAATGAAATGAAATGAATGAATGAAATGAAATGAAATGAAGGTTGGTAGAAGGTTATCCTGTTATTTCCTTATATGTTCATCTTTTCTGTTTTTTATTAATAAATAGTTTGTTAATGTTTTACTTATAAATCTGGGGCGCGTTTCTCCGCACGACACGCCGGGTGGGAGAATCGCGGGAGGGCCGGGCGACTCACGACACGCCACCCTGGCACCCCCTGCGATTCTCCCACCCCCCGCTCGCCGTTTTTCACGGCGACCAGCGATTCTCCGGCCCGGATGGGCCGAGCGACCTGACGTTCCCGGCCTGTTCACGCCAGCGGCAACCGCACCTGGTCGCTGCCATCGTGAACAAGGCGTCAAAGCTTTGTTTGTGGCTTGTGGGGGGCGGAGAGGGGAGTGAGCACCACGGCCGTGCTCGGGAGGGGACTGCCCCGTGATCGGTGCCCACCGATCGTCGGACCTGCGTCTCCAAGGGACGCACTCTTTCCCCTCCGCCGCCTCGCATGATCAAGCCGCCACATCTTGCGGGGCAGCGGAGGGAAGACAGCAACCGTGCATGCGTGGCGTTGGAGCCAGCCAACCTGTGCATGCGCGGCTGACGTCACTTAGGCACCGCCGTCGCGTCATCCTCGGTGCGCCGCCTTGACGCAAGCATCAAGGCCCGGCGGCCGAGATTTACGGAACGCCGCTCCTAGCCCCCTGGCGCAGGGTGAATAGGGTGCGAGGAACGGCCTTCCCGATGCCGCGCGGGAGCAGAGAATTCCGCCCGGCGTGTCGCATTTTTCGACAGGCCGCTCAGAGAATCGCCATTCGCCGTTTCTCACGGCGGCCGCTGATTCTCCGGCCCGGATGGGCCGAGCGGCCTGCCAAACCCGACCGGTTCACGCCGGCACCAACCAGACCTGGTCGCTGTCGGCGTGAACAGCGCGCGACCGCTGAGTGTGGGGCCTGTGGGGGACGGAGGGAGGATCGAGCACCACGGGCGTGCTCAGCAGATGTCTGGCCCGCGATCGGTGCCCACCGATCGTCGGGCCGGCGTCTGTAAACGACGCACTCTTTTCCTTCCGCCGCGCCGCAAGATCAAGCCGCCATGTCTTGCGGGGCAGTGGAGGGGAAGACGGAAACCGCACATGCGCGGGTTGGAGACGGCCAACCTGCGCATGCGCGGCTGACGTCACTTCGGCGCCACCGGCCGCGTCATTCCCAGCGCACAGCTTTGACGCAAGCGTCAACGCCGCACGCTCAGAATTCAGGCGCCGCAGCTCCTAGCCCCCGGGGGGAGGAGAATAGGGGGTGAGGTGCGGCCTCCGACGCCGGAGTGAAACCCGGAGTGTTTCACTCCGGGGTCGGCACTTAGTCTCCCGTTGGGAGAATCGCGCCCCTGGTGTCTGTAAAACACATGGGTGCAGTCAAGGGTTAAAGATCTTTGGAAAATCCGAATTGTTGGTTAATTCACTTGTATTGGGACTCCGGGGTCTGTGGGGCTGGAATTGACCGTGTACTCGCTCAGAGTGTCGGAACACTCCTCATCTGCTGGGAAAGATTAACATAACAAAAACAGAAGTATGAGACACAAATTCATGAGTCCTTCAACTGTGCAGTCAATGCCAAAAGCTCACAGTTTAATGAACTGAGGTCCTGTGTATTTAATTAGCTGTTCAACAGCACATTCATTTATTTCAGAGCGATCAACAAAACAAGATGAAGCGCATTAATAAGCAATACTTCACCCGATCAGCCACGACACCCTTCCGCTTGCTCTGATCTCCAAACAAACCTGAGAATAAAAAGAAAAAGTTAATTAAATAATCCAGACTTCAAACAACTCTATATCAGTGCTATGAATAATCAATGGAGAAATGTACAATTTAGAATCTGGGAATGAGGAACCAGGCGGTAATGTTAGAATATTATCCTTTCAGCCCGAAGATCCCAAAACTTAGTGAAACAAGCTCTCGAACTCGAGTTTCCAGTTCTATAGGTTCCCGAGGCAACAGTGCCAAAGTAATTCAACACTAAACTGTCAACGTTCCTGAGAGGCCATCAGGGTGGCTGATGCTGCATGTGGATAATCACATGAAAAATCATTTAATAACATTTATGCAATGTTGAGCTTGACACTGGGTGGGATTTTCTGGCTTTTCGCACTGGCAGGATCTTACTGTCCCACCGATGCCGTACCCCCCCACAATGGGTTTTGTGGTGGCAAGGGGTGTGTTCAACAGGAAACCCCGTTGACAACAGGGGGACCAGAAGAATTCACCGCCGGCCACTGGCGAGCCACCTCCCGCCGTTGCAGAACATACCATGGAGGGGGTGGAAAAACCTGCCATTAACACAGGCACGTGCCAAAAGAATATCAGCATTTGTTTTAGTTCTAAAATTTCTCTGGTTGATAATATTTCCATTTCTTTCAATTCTACGTTGTGTGATTTCCCAGGGAATAGAATTCATTATAAACTAAACGGACAAAGACACCAATTTAACCTTCTTCTGTGGAGCACACCAGCCATTTTTCAGCATTCTCTGTGGTGAATGGCTACCATGTTGAGAATCTGAGCTGTAATGAGTTAAGTTCACAGAGATACCTTGGTGGAAAACTGTGGCTGTTGGAGCATTCCAGATCCTGACAACTCTGAATAAAATCTCTTGTCTGCTCTGTAGATCTTTTGTCATTTTTAATCATTCTTTCATGGGATGTGGGTGTTGATGGCTGGGCCAGCATTCGTCATCCAGCCCTAACTCCTTTTGAAAGGAGAGGCTTGCTCGTCCATTTCAGAGCGCAGTTTAGGGTCAACCACATTGCTATGATTCTAGAGTCACCAGACCAGGTCAGGACCAGGAAAGGGCAGCAGATTTCATTCCCTAAAGGATATTGGTGAGCCAGATGAGATTTTAACAACAATCAATAATAGTTTCAGGGTCACCATTCCAGATTTATGATTGAATTAAAATTTCCCCAGCTGCTGTGGTGGGATTTGAGCCCGGGTCCACAGAGCATTAGCCTGAGCCCCAGGATAACTAGTCCCGTGGCAATGGGCAAAATTCTCCGACCCCCAGCAGGGTCGGAGAATCGCCTGGGGCCGCCGAAAATCCCGCCCCCGCAGTGGCAGAGATTCTCCGCCACCCGGGAATTGGCGGGGGCGGGAATCACGCCACTCCGATCGGTGAGGCCCCTGCGGCGATTCTCCGGCCCGCGATGGGCCGAAGTCCCGCCGCTGGGAGGCCTCTCCCGCCGCCGCGGTTTGAACCACCTCTGGTGGCGGCGGGATTGGCGGCGCAACCGGCCCCCGGGGTCCTGGGGGGGCGCAGGGCGATTGGACCCCGGAGGGTGCCCCCACGGTGGCCAGGCCCGCGATCGGGGCCCCCTGCTCAGACTCCGGGCCAGTGCCCTGGGTGCACTCTTTCTCCTCCGCCACCGCCACGGCCTCCGCCATGGCGGAAGTGGAAGAGAAACCCACATCGCGCATGCGCCGACCGAAGCCTTTCGGCCAGCCCCGCTGCCGGGCGGCGGGCCTGAAAGGCCGCTGGCGCCGGTTTTTTGCGCCAGTCTTCTGGTGCCAACCGCTCCGGCGCAGGGCTAGCCCCCAAAGGTGCGGAGAATTCCCCACCTTTGGGGATCCCGACCCCGGAGTGGTTGGCGCCACTCCCTTACGCCGGGACCCCCCCCCCGTCACACCGGGTAGGGGAGAATCCCGCCCAATATCACTACACCACCATCTCCCTGAATGATATTGAATCCATATCTGTTTACTGATTCATTCATCAGAGTGAACAATTATTATCTTTCTCATAGCCTCTCAATGCTTTAGTAACAGCTATCACGTCACCTCTTAACCGTCCGTCTCTGTTCCAAAGAGAACAGTCCTACCGTTTTCAATCTCTCATCTCAGCCCTGCTAACATCCTGGTAAACCTCCTCTGCATTATTTCAAAAGCCTAATAATGACCAGAAAATCTTTTTTTGAGATTTAGTTCTGGGGGTTACCATTGCCGGAAACTGAACTGGACTAGCCATATAAACACTGTGCTAGAAGAGCAGTCCAGGGACAAGGAGGGCAATTTCAGCCCATATTCAGCATCAGAGAGTACAGCAATGCAGGCAGAAAATGCGGAGGTTCTCTGTCCGGAGAGATTGTGTTTCCAGATTTTTCCCGTCCTTGCCGACAACATCATAAGGTTCACCCCTCATAGGACGAGAACCTGATATAAATGCATTATAGGATGTAAATTAACGGAAAAATTCCTAAGTGTCACTTCAAGCAGGTTTAGCTGGGAGTTCCTCCCCGGGTCTGTCGGCGAGTTCCCCACCGTTATAGAATTCATAGAATTTACAGTGCAGAAGGAGGCCATTCAGCCCATCGAGTCTGCACCGGCTCTTGGAAAGAGCACCCTAACCAAGGTCAACACCTCCACCCTATCCCCATATCCCAGTAAGCCCACCCAACACTAAGGGCAATTTTGGACACTAAGGGCAATTGATCATGGCCAATCCACCTAACCTGCACATCTTTGGACTGTGGGAGGAAACCGGAGCACCCGGAATCGAACCTGGGACCCTGGAGCTGTGAAGCGATTGTGCTATCCACAATGCTACCGTGCTGCCCTAAAAGGCCATTCGGCCCATCGAGTCTACACCAACCACCCAACCACTTAAGCCCTCACTTCCACCCTAACCCCGTAACCCAATAACCTCTCCTAACCTTTTTGGAAACTAAGGGCAATTTAGCATGGTCAATCCACCTAACCTACACTGTTGGACTGTGGGAGGAAACCAGAGCACCCGGAAGCAACCCACACAGACACGGGGAGAATGTGCAGACTCCACTTGGACAGTGACCCAGCAGGGAATCAAACCTGGGACCCTGGCACTGTGAAGCCACAGTGTTAGCCACTTGTGCTACAATACTGCTATCTAACCACACTTAAGTCACTTTTTCGGGTCCTGAGGGTTTCTCTCCGGGCCAGACCACATTCAGAATTATTTTCATCACTGGGGAGTTGAGTGCGCTGGCCAGACCGGCTCCTCAGAGATCGGCCATCATTTTGAAAGGGTGCCCCGATCTCTAAGTGAGCTTGAGAGTCCCCACACCCTTCACCCATCGGCAATGTCACTCCCCACACACAAGGGCATTACCCCACACCACCCCGAGTGAGGACACCCCACATGGGGGCACTGATGGACCCCCTTTCCAGGTCTTCCAATGCCTCCTTTCAGCCCCCTCCCTTTCAAGATATCCCCCCCAGCCTTCCCGAGGCCCCATCATACCCACCCTTCATAGCCCCTCATCCCTCCTTTCATGGGCAAGACCTGCCTCAGGCCCTGATCCTTCGCAGTGCCACCTTGGCACCGTCACTCTGGCAGTGCTCATACCAGCCCCACAGTACCATGTAGACACCTTGGCAATGTCAGGGAAGCAGGGGAGAGCAAGGGTGCCACCCTATCCTGTCTTTGACCATCCAGGGGTCTCCAATGGCTTGGGAGACACCCAGGTGCCGTTCTGCCTGGTTTTGTGTGGACCAGTACTTATGGGTAGCCAGCTAGGATCTCATTGGGGAGGCCGATTGTTGCCGGGAGCCAGTTAGATCCGGTATCAACAGGATTAAGTGGGTTCATAATTGTGGGCAGGTCCCAGATCGTAACGTCTCACAAAATCAGGTTATATCTCGCGAGGCGTTACGGCCATTGGGGATCCCGGGGGAACCCTCTCCTGGCATTTATCGCCGCTTCCTGGCTCCGATTCCTGCGGGTCATGGATGGTAGATCACACCCATAACAAATTTTAATAGTTTCAACAAGTTCCCCCGCCACATGATCCTCCCTCACCGAACATTCATACCTCACCAGCCTTGCAGAGGATTCAACATGCCCATGGCAATGCCAGCCAGGGAGCCTCATGGTGGGGCAGGTGTTTCTATTAATGTGTGGTGAGGGGCAGGGGAGACTGGGCTGTGAGGGTGGAACTTGCAGGCAGCGGGGAGTGGACACTGAGGATACCGGCAATACTTCCGAGGTAGTTGGGGCCGGGGCCGAGCTGTTTCAATTCTGATTGGGGCGCCCTTTACAGATAGCGCCCTGATCTCTGTGGAGCCGAATGCCGGTAATACTAGAGCCACCCTGCCAGGGCGACGCTGTAAACCCTGCCCACTCAATTTTCTTCTATAAAGAGGCTCAACATCTGGAGTAAAAACTGGTCTGTGCAAATGGAGAGTTACATGTCAGTCCGAACCAGACACTATGAAAAATTATGGTACGGTTCCACACTAGGAATCCGGAATTCTGCAGTGAGTAACCCACCTCCTGACTCCTCAAAGCCTGTCCATCATCCACAAAGTAGCAAAAGTCCGGAATGAGATGGAAGACTCTCCACTTGCCTGGATGAGGGCAGCACGGTAGCGCATGTGGATAGCACTGTGGCTCCACAGTGCCAGGGTCCCAAGTTCGATTCCCTGCTGGGTCACTGTCTGCGCGGAGTCTGCACATTCTTCCCCTGTCTGCGTGGGTTTCCTCTGGGTGCTCCGGTTTCTTCCCACAGTCCAAAGACGTGCAGGTTTAGGTGGATTGGCCATGATAAATTGCCCTTGGTAACTAAAAAGTTTAGGAGGGGTTATTGGGTTAGGGGAATAGGGTGGACGTGAGGGCTTAAGGTGGGTCGGTGCAGACTCAATGGGCCGAATGGCCTCCTTCTGCACTGTATGTTCTATGTTCTATGAGTACAGCTCCAACAACACCATCCAGGAAAAAGCAGCCCACTTGATTTGCACCCCATCCACCACCTTAAACATTCACTCCCACCACCACACAGTGGCAGCAGTGTGTAGCATCTACACTGTGCACTACAGCGACTCACCAAGGCTTCTTAGGCAGCATCTTCCAAACCGATGACTGCCACCATCTAGAACGTCAGCAGATACATGAGAACATCATCACCTGGAAGTTACCCTCTAAGTCACTCACCATCCTGACTTGGAAATATATTTCCGTTCCTTCTCTGTCACTAGGTCAAAATCCTGGAACTCCCTCCCTAACAGCACTGTGGGTGCACCTCCAGCACACAGTGGTTTAGAAAAGCAGCTCACCACCACTTTCACAAGGGGAATTCACGATGAGTAACAAATGCTGGTCTAGCCACAGAAGCCCACAACTCTTGAAGGAATAGAAAAAAAATGATAGATTCATTTTGATCAGATTAATTTTGGGCAGCACAGTAGCATGGTGGTTAGCACAATTGCTTCACAGCTCCAGGGTCCCAGGTTCAATCCCGGCTTGGTTCACTGTCTGTGCGGAGTCTGCACGTTCTCCCCATGTCTGTGTGGGTTTCCCCCAGTGCTCCGGTTTCCTCCCACAGTCCAAAGATGTGCGGGTAAGGTGGATTGGTCATGCTAAATTGTCCTTAGTGTTCAAAATTGCCCTTAGTGTTGGGTCGGGTTACTGGGTTATGAGGATGGGGTGGGGGTGCGGGCTTGAGTAGGGTGCTCTTTCAAAGAGCCAGTGCGGACTCAATAGACCGAATGGCCTCCTTCTGCACTGTAAATTCTATGAGAATATTCAGCTCGAAGGGCCGAATAGCCTCCTCCTGCTCCTATTTTTTCTGTGTTTCTCTAGGTTTCTCTGCTGTTCATCAAATACAGTACCATGGGATCTTTTGAGTCCACCTGAGAGAGCAGATGAAAGCCCAGTTTAACATTCTATACGAAAGATGGCTCCTCAGTCGGTACAGCACTCAATATTGCACTGGAGTGTCAGCCTTAAATTCTGTGTTTACATCCTGGAGTGTAACATGAAAACATAGCTTTCTGACTCATGTGTGTGATGCACTGACCTGGACAATATCTAGGCTTCGGCTGATAAGTGGCAAATATCACACAAGTGCCAGGCAACAACCATCCCCAACAAGAGTGAATTAAACCATTTCCCCATGACATTCAATGACATTTCCATCACTGAGTCCCCCACTTTCAACATCCTGGAGGGTATATTGACCAGAAACACTCAAGGAGCTCAACATCACCCAGGAAAAAGTAGACCACCCACCACCTTAAATATTCACTCTCCCCACCAACAACACAGTGGCAGCAGTGCGTACTATTAACAAGATGCACTGCAGCAACTCACCAAGGCTCCTGAGACAGCACCTTCTAAATCCACGACTGCTACCACCTAGAAGGAAATTGACAGCTGATGCATGGGGGCAAAAATCAAAAGCTCTAGCAGGAGTCACCCAACGTGCGACCTACACCTACATGTCGCCACTGGAAGCCCCCAAGTTACTTGTCTTTAATCAATTATTGCAATTGGGGATTTTTATTTTCTTCCATTCGTTAACTATAACAAAAAGATCAATATGACTAGAAAGCAGTGAAACAACTTTTTCACTATTTTCAGAAACTGCTTGCCTTTCTCTTTTGATAGAAGTAATTAGGAAGCAAATTGAAACTGGGGAGAATGATTTAGTACAATAAAAGGAAAAAGAAACATCATAAAACAGAAAAACTATAGATTTAAAATCATTGTGGCAAATAGGGAAAATTGGATCTTGTATGCTATTTGAGAAAAAAAAAATTCAATTTAAATTAAAATTGACTTCACTCAGCTATATCTTTGGACGGTTTGCCAAGGATCTCACTGTTTTGTTGTAAAGTTGTTTTGTACAGGTCAACACTTGACTGACTGCACGCAATCAGACCAACCAATTTTATTTAATGGCACAGTCTGGGATGTCTTTGGCTCAATGCATGTTTATTTATATCTTATTAAAAATCTTATATCACCACACATCCCCACTATTTCACTTGATTTCCTGTTGTGATGTTTCTCTCATTTTTTCGGTCGACCTTTCCCCCTGCTTTTATTCATATTGTTGTTATCCTTGGTAATTGCACAACTTGACCATTGGACGGATTTGAGACAAATTTTTGGATTCTTTCCATCAGTCCAGACACTGTGACCTCATAGCTAGGCTGATGGGGGCGGTGAATCCTGGGAGTCAGGAGACTCTGGCTAAAGCCCAGAAATGTATATTTAAATTAATTGAAATACTAATTTTAATATGAGTTTGGTTCATGCCCAGTGAGGACGTGAACCAGATTGCATTCGTTAGGCACCCGCCGCAAACCCAGCTTAGGGGCTCTCTCACTATTCTCCGGGTGGGAATTGCGCCCAACATCTGTAATCATGAGCGTCTTTAATCTACAAATAGGTTGGAACCGTAGAGGAGGAATTCCTAGAGCGCATAAGGGATGGTTATCTGGATCAATACGTTGAGGAACCAACTAGAGAAGGGGCCATCCTAGACTGGGTATTGCGTAATGAGAGTGGAACCATTGGCAATAATGTTGTTCAAGACCCCTTGGGGATGAGCAACCAGAATATGACAGAATTCTTCATCAATGATGGAGGGTGATGTGGTTGATTCTGAGACAATGGTCCAGAATCTAAATAAAGGAAACTACAATGGCATGAAGCGCAAGTTTGCTATAATGGATTGGGGAATGACACTCAAAGGGATGAAGCTGGATAGGCAATGGCAAACATTCAAAAAGCTTATGGCTGAACCACAACAATTGCATACTCCTGTCTGGGAAAGATGGCAAAACCATGGCTTACAAGGGGAATTAGAGATAGTATTAGATCTATAGAAGAGGCCTACAAATTGCTGCAGACCAGAGGACTGGGAGCAGTTGAGAGTTCTGCAAAGGAGTACATAGGAAAGATTAAGATGGGGGATAAGTATAAGTGTGTGAAAACTCACCGGGAAGATATAAACTGACTTTAAAAGCTTATATAGGTATGTGAAGAGCAAACAATTGGTGAAGACAAAAGTCAGAAACAGGGGAATTTATAATGGGGAAGAAATGGCTGACCAACTAAATACATATTTTGGTTCTGTCTTCACAAAGGAGGACACAAATAACATACCAAAAATCAAAGGGAACACAGTGTTTAGTTAAAGGGAGGAACTGAAGGAAATCAGCATGAGTGTGGAAATGGTGCTGGGGAAATTGATTGTATTAAAGGCCGATACATTCCCAGGGCCTGATAATCTACATCCCAGAGTACTTAAGGAAGTTGCTCCAGAAAAAGTGGATGCATTGGTGATCATTGGGGGGTTGACTATATTGTTTTGTTCTTGTTGAAACCTGATGTTTAAAATTATAAATGCCTTAATAAAATATTTTCTGAAAAAAATAATTAGTAAACAGAAAGACTCAGACTACAACACTTAGCCAATGAGGAAGAGGAAAATCGACAAGCGCTCACAACACTGCTGTCATGACATTCTCGCGATCCTAAACTTTTTCATAATAGTTGAGAAATATTCGAGACTACTGAGTCATTTCCCCCAAGGTTTTCTCTCATGTCTGTCTGAAATCCCAAATCGTTTTACAAAATTATCCTCAATATATTATGTAGAATGTACAGCACAGAAACTGGTTATTCAGCCCGACCAATTCTCGTTGATACCCACAACCCTTGCATGTTTTTTTAATCCAACCCACTCTTTCGTAAGAGTGCAGAACTGTGGAGCTCTTCACCTCACAACTTTACATCCTCTGATAAACTTTGAGCATTTAAAAGTCTACCATACTATCACTTAATCACAACTTCTCAAATTCATTTCTTCGACTGTGGCAGAATTCATCACAAAGAGCTTGACTTTTTTCCTAGGTTTGTCATTGAAGGAAAATTGTATATCATAATGTACTAAAATGTACAGGCAATCAACACACACATTCACAGCCCCTGCAAGCAGACAAGCAGAAGCCTTTATAAAAGAACAAAAGAGGTGTTTATTAAGGCAATAATTTTTCTCCTATCTAACAAATTGGTCAATTACCAGCTGTCACAGATATTAAATCATTGGCGAAAGTTTTAGAGAGGTGAGAATTATTTTTCACTTAGAGAATTGTTGGGACTATGAACGTTCAGCATGAAAAGGTGGTGGAAGCTGATTCCACGAATAATATTAAAAGGGAATTAGACTGAAGCTCAAGGATGAGGAATTTACAGTGAGGGTTATTAATAAAAAGTGAGATAGTGGGACTAAGCGAGACTACTCTTTTAAGTACCAGGCACAGCAGGCCAAATGAGTAAAAACATTTTGAAAATCTTAAAGGCGGTTTAATGAATTGACCAATCCATTCTGTAAACATGAAAGCTCGTTACTCACCAACCACTGCTTTAGCTTTTCCTTCATGAAAGGACCATGCCAGAGATAGTGCCTCAATGAATCGCTCCTGCTTCAACAGGTAATCCACCCTCTGCAGACAGAGCATTATGAGAGAAAAGTACATTAAAGTTCATGCTGCTAAACTCTAGGATACACAGGAAGTACCTATTTCCTTGCAGCACGGGCAAACTAATCACACGTCATCAGCAGTTAAACTGTCAAGGTTGATGTGTTTACCCGATTCCACAGTATAGCTGTGGCTAAAATACCAATACACTTCAAACAGTATCTCAGTTTGCTCTAAACTTCAAACACGGTTGATGGAAAATGTAATTGACATTTCCTAGGGATAAGCGGCAAGTTTTATCCACCGTAACAGTTAAATAGGGGTTCTTTAGGTGAAGTCAATATCGTGCATAGTGCTGAAAAAAATCTATTTCCCTTTTTTTTTTAAACACAATCCTTGCAAAAATGCATGAATACAATGATCCTAATTTAATTTTCAAATCACTAAACTTCGGGAAGATATCAATTTCTCTCCTCCCTTAAGTAAAATGGTCTACTTTTGAAATATACAATAATTCAATGATTGAGAAAAATGAAGCAACTTTCAACTCTGAGAAGGTCTATTGTTAGGAAAACAAAGGTAGTTGTAAGGGATTATATTTGTATTGTAAACAGTAGAAATTAAGTATAGTTTTAAGTGGGTTTAGTTTAATGAGCGCGACCCAATGACCATGCTGCTTTTCCGGTGAAAAACAACTTTCTGCGGCACAGCGTGGCCACTGAAAGCCAGGAGACTCCGTTCTGGCGAGCGGAGATCCCCACTGTACAAAACAGGGCTATGTGCGACCTTGGCTACACTTTCCCCTTCAGGGCCCTTATTCAACGCGAGTCACGTTGCCTAGCCATGTGTTTCTCAGCACTGCGAGTGCCAGGAAACAAGCGGCTAAACGCGCTCACTAGGGGACTTTGTTCCTTTTCGGGAGAATCACACCAAATGCATCTGTGCCTGCAAGGGTAAAGATTATAGTTGGTTCATGCTGGACATAGATACTTGCATGTGGAGGGGTTGGTTAAGTCCCAACTGCAATCCTATTGTGCTTAGAGAGGATTGCAGCGTGAAGAGTAAATAAGAGCCTAGAAAAGGATATTGCGTTGTTTAGTAGCTGGAGGCCCTTGAATGGACATAAAAGCTTTCAAGTTTTAGTTGGATATATTACATCCAATATATAGTTGGAGACATCACCTGAGGGAGTGAACATATATAACAGACCCATTGGGGGATTGCAGAAATTATGGGAATACTGGAGGAATTTGGCCGGTTCTCAGGCTCGAAGCTAAACATTAGCAAGAGCGAGGTCTTCACGATCCAGGCAAGGGGGCTGGGGAGGAGACTGAGGGAGATGCCATTCAAAATGGTGGGAAGGAGTTTTAAGTATCTGGGGATTCCGGTGGAAAGGGACTGGGGTCAGCTTCATAAACTAAATTTGGGAAGGGTCATTTAGCAAATGAAAGGGAACTTCCACAGGTGGGACGTGCTCCCGCTGTCACTGGCGGGGAGGTACAGACGGTGAAAATGACAGTCCTCCTGAGATTTCTGTTCGTGTTTCAGTGTCTCCCAATCTTTATCCCCAAGGCATTTTTTAGGAAAATGAACGCGACTATCTCGGGTTTTATATGGGCTGGGAAAGTCCTGAGGGTGAAGAAGGTCCTTCTTGAGCGGGGGCATGGGGAGGGAGGCTTGGCCCTTCCAAACTTTATTAATTTCTACTGGGCGGCTAATATTTCGATGGTTATGAAGTGGGTAGTGGGGGAGGGGGTTGGAAGTTGGGCTACGGGAAAAGGTTCTGAAAAGAATCAATGCATCCTCGTCGTGTGCCTGGCTTAGCCTGATCCAGTTCAAAGTGGTCCACAGGGCTCACATGACTGTGGCCCGGATGAGTAGGTTTTTTGAAGAGGTGGAGGACAGGTGTGACCGGTGCGGGTGAAGTCCGGCATATCATTTACGTATGTTTTGGGCGTGTCCGAAGCGGAGGGGATTTTGGCAGGGATTCGCAGATATCATGTTTGAGGTCCTGCAAGGGAGGGTGACTCCAGAGGTGGCAATATTTGGAGTGTCGGAAGATCCAGGGGCCCAGGGGGGAGAAAGGCTGACGTTTTGGCCTTTGCCTCCCTGGTGGCCCGGAGACAGATTTTGCTGGGATGGAGGGACTCGGAGCCTCAAAAGTCAGGGATTTGGGTCAGTGACATGGGAGGGTTTCCCAGGCTAGAGAGGATCAAGTTCACCTTAAGAGGTTCAATACAGGGGTTCGCTCGGAGGTGGCAGCCTTTCATCGACTTCTTTAAGGAAAACTGGCCGTCAGCAGAAGTGGGGGGGGGGGGGGGGGGGGGGGGGTTGGAGGAAGGGGAGGCATGGAAGTGGAGAATAAGGGCAGGGAATCTAATATATGGGTAGCTAGGAGTTAGGGCCGGGGGAGGCCTTTGGGCATGTTACTGTGGGGTTTTTGCCTGTGTCGCACCACTCTGTTATTTAGAATGTTCATAGGTTAAAATTTTACAATTCTAAATGCCTCAATAAAATGTTTCCTTAAAAACAAACTTTGCCAGGAGAAAGCTGGACAGGGCCAGAACTGCAAAGAGACATTTCCTGTCCAGATAATCAGTGAATTGGGTCTTAAGACGACTGAAGTTCAGAGAACAAAGGCCAAGGTATTGTTCCAAAGAATTTAAGGAAAAGTAAACAAGAGGCTGGATTCTCCGAGCCCTGGGCCGGGCCAGAGAATCTTCGCAACCAGGGCATGCCAACCCGACGCTGGCACGCGATTCTCTGCAGAGCGGAGAATCAGCAGCGGTGTGTTTGGCACGGCGGCAGTCGCGGGCTCTAAGCGTCCGGTCCACCAATTCTCGGCCCGGGATAGGCCGAGCGGCTACAGTTAAAACGCTGAGACCCACCGGCGCCGTCCACACCAGCTCGCAGTCGGCGGGAACTCTGCGTGCTAGGGTCAAGTGGCGGCCTGTGGGGGTGGGGGCCTCCGATGCGGCCTGGCACCGAGATAGGGGCCCACCAATCAGTGAGCCAGCCTCTCTGTCCCCGGCCTCTTTTCCTACGCACCGACCCTGTAGTCCTGCACCATGTTGCGTCAGGGCCGGCGCATTGAAGGAGGCCATCACTCATGCATGCGTTGGCGCCGGTGCCACTGCGCATATGCGCGTTGGCGCTGGCGCCACTGCGCATGCGTGGATCCCGCGACGCCCAGTTCATGCCGTGATCGGCAGCTGGAGCAGCATGAACCACTCCAGCACCCTGCTGGCTCCCTGTAGGGACTAGAATTACCCCTGGCAGCAGCCCGTTCACGCCGTTGTAAAACGTGACGGCATTTACGCCGGTGTGGACACTCTGCCGCAGGATGGGAGAATCCTGCCCCAGGTTTTTGGAATTAAGAGACAATTGCAGTAACCAGATTTAAAATGGGACAGCAGACTTCAGAGGTAAATCAAACACCTGATGTGATTTTAATAAGAGTCTGGGTATCAAAAGTTAAAGCAATTGTGAACAGTTTATACAGCAGTCAAGACAAACAAATCCTAAAGAGGAATAGGTAAAGTCCTGGACTGGATTCGCTGATAAACGTTGAGGGAAACGTTACCACAGCTATTTTTAGACACAAAAGGCAATTTTAGCATGGTCAATCACCTAACCTGCACTTCTTTCGACTGTGGGAAGAAACCGGAGAACCTGGAGGGAGCCCACGCATGCACAGGGGAACGGACAAATCAACATAGAGGCTAGAATTGCACCTAAGTCCTTGGTGTTCTGAGGCAGCAGGGCTAACTCCTGTGCCACTGTACCACCCAAAATGGGTGCTTAGTTTCTGAGCCATTGCACTTGCAGCTCAAGGCATGGCAATGGGTTTGGGAGAAATATTGTAATTTTGTCTACAATTTTGGGTGAAAATTTAGAGACTATTTTACAAATCGTGCAAATTATTAATTAGTACTAATGGTTTATTTTTTAAATATAATTAATACCCTTGAACGGGAATTGGGCTGATGTTTGCAGCAATAGTTTGATTGCAAATTGTGAAAGCTGTCATTCTCAGTTATACAACACTTCATTTATTGAATTGTTTTATGAAATGATTATTTTGCTGGCTGATCACAGGATTACAATCATTCTTCTTGTGAGGAAACATGATAAACAAGTATACAAATGGACTGATAAGTATGAGCATAAGGACATCATGGAGGATTATATTTTCCAGGATTTAGATGGAAGCGATATATTGAATGCATTGAAACGCTTTTATTCTAGGTGGTATCTAACTTCCTTTATTAAAGTGGTGTCCCAAACACAAAAAACAAAAAAAATGTCGAGCGGAAGCTTCGTTTAAAATTGTCATTTGTAAAACCTGGGCTGAATTTTGAAATGAAAAACGCTAAGGTAAAGCATTATTAGGAAAGATTTCAAAGCTTGTTTTTTGGCAGTGAAGTTTGGAAACTCTCATATGATCATCATCTGGGGGGATTCGGAGGAGAAAAGCACAGACACGAACTTGAATTCAGAGCGGAGTGTATGTATTTGACCACAGCCAATCTGTGTGATTAAAAGGGATTGTGTGTTAATGAGACTATTGTAGTTTAAGATATGTTTTATAATCCGGATTCATTTTATAATCTGTGTGCATTTGTTAAACTAAGGAAGAAGTAAAGGAGTATTGGATAATAATCCAATTTTACATGTTCAGTAAATGTTTTTTTTCTTCTTCTTAAAATTAATTAGCAGTCCTGTGACTCTCTCCACATTTTATAAAATATATTAAAAGTTATGGTCTTTTGAGTCAGGGTTCCATTCAGGGATCTTCCCATCCAGTTATAAAGACAGCTCGGATTGTAACAACCACATAATACCAAAGATGAAAGGCATTGTCAAGCAGCACTTCGCTAGTATGCTACTGAAATATAAATCAATGATTTTGTACCTGTTTCACCAAACAGGCACATTGATTTTTCCAAAGCAAGTTAAAAGCCGTAAACTACTGCGTCATATAGATTTTTTAAAAGCTAAACACTAACTGCACAAACAGCTAGCATAAGTACACAAACAGAAGTATTGAACAGAAGGTCTGGCGGCATCTGCAGGGAGAGAAAAGAGCTTACGTTTCAAGTCCAGATGACCCTTTGTTTGAGACAAGAGAGTAGGGAGTTGTTTCTCTGCAAAGCTTTTTTCAGGAATTCAGGTGGGCGTGGGGGTGGGGGGGGGGGGGGGGGGGGGACGACTTATAAGTGTCTCGTCCTAGGGGTGGGGTTGGTGGCTGTCTTGGGTGGGTTCTGGTCCAGTCAGAGGCAGCGGCCTTTGTCTTTTATCTTCAGGAATTGGTCCCAGTCAGTGGGTTGGGGGGGTGGGGGGGGTCCAGTGTTGGCATTTTTTTGTTCTGGTCAAAAGGTTTGTAAATGGTATTTCATTTGTATGGATTTGTTTATTTTGTGTTTTATAAAATGAAAACTTTAATAAAAATATTTATTTTAAGACTTCCGGTGGTGGCATCTAGAGGGGAAGTCGCATGTTGGGCGGTTCCCGCTTGAGACGTGTTTGTTGGAGTTTTTTAAAGTCCGGTCCCGAGGGCAATTTGCGAATGAATGAATGAAGGAATATACAAGGAAGGCAAAGGATGCCAAAAGGATTAAGAAAAAGAGCAGGGAAGAAGGGAGGGAGTGAGTGTTCACCGTTGAGTGAGAGGACCAGCCAGGGAGCTGGCAAGATGGCAGAGGCTGGGCAGCCAGGTGGGGCCGCACTGTTCACAGCAGAGAGGATGACTGAGGTGATGTCTTTGGAGCTGGAGAAGCAGTTTGCAAAGCACATGGAGACATTGAGGAAGGAGATGGCGGTGGTTTTGAAGACGTTGGTCAGAGTAGCTGTGGCGAAGACATCGGCCGAGGTGAGGGAGCAGAGCGAGAAGATGAAGGGAGTGGAGGCCATGTCGCAGCATAGTGATCAGTTCACCGCAAAGGGGAATGAGCTGCGGAGGGTGAAGGAGGCCAATAAGGACAAAGCTGGAGGACCTGGAGAACCGCGCGAGGTGGCAAAATTTGAAAATTGTAGGCTTGCCCGAAGGGGTAGAGGGCCAAAGGCCGACGGAGTACTCCGCCAAGGTGTTCGCGGAATTGATGGCGCCAGGGAAGGAGCCCTCCCGGTATGAACTGGACTGAGCCCATCGGTCGCTAAGGCCGAAGCTAAAGTTAAATGACCCGCAAAGGGCAGTGATCATCTGCTTCCACAAGTACCACATGAAGAAGAAGGTGTTGAACTGGGCGAAGCAGAAGCGGGAGGTGCAGTGGGCTGGTGCTGGAGTTAGCATATACGAGGACTTGACAGTGGAGCTGGCAAGGAGGCGAGCGGCTTTCGGCCGAGTTAAGGCAGCATTATACAACAGTCGGTTGCGATTTGGTGTGGTGTATCCAGCGAAGCTGAGGGTGACCTACAACGCCAGAGATTTCTACTTCGAGACGGTGGAGGCTGCAGAGGCGCTCGTGAAGGCAGAAGGCCTGGGACTGAAGTGAAGACTGAAACTGAAGAGGGGTTGTGGACTGCGAATGGAGAGTTGGGAGAGTGTATAAATGTTTTAAAGGGTTTTTTTTTGATCTACATTGTTCTTTATTTACTTCACGCTGTTATAGAGTTAATGATTTCTGATTGTCATTCTTTGTTGCTACGGTTTTATGTTATTCTATTGAGATGCTTGGGTTTCCTGGACGGGGAGGGGGCCCCGCACTAGCTAATTTAAGTCAGCCAGTGAACGGAGGTGAGGTGGGGGGAGGCGCTGCGGACGCTGGAGCCTGCGAGCAGGTTTCGATGGGCCTAAGAGGTGTGAAGGGGGGGATCCATAATGGGTGAGGGTTTTTCAAGAGGAAGTGCAGGGGGGATTCTGGGAGGGGTTCGATGTTGACAATGGATGGGGCGGGTCAGGGCCCGATGTTACGGTGGATAAGAAGGCATGGGGGGGGGGGGGGGGGGGGTGAGGTAGTTAGGATAGTTACATGGAACGTGAGGGGGCTGGGTGGCCCAGTCAAGAAATCAAGGGTGCTGGGATATCTGAAAGCTTTGAAGGCCGATGTGGCGATGTTGCAGGAGACTCACTCGAGGATGAAGGACCAGGTGAGGCTTAGTAGGGGTTGGGTCAGCCAGGTGTTTCATTCATGATTTGATGGTGGGGCTCGAGGGGTAGCGATCCTGGTAAGCAAAAGTGTACGGTTCCAGATGAGATATTGGAGGTTATACGGAAGATGGGGATCCAGCGAAGTTGGAAAAGAGGAAGGAGTTACAGGCGAGTTTTGACCACAAGGAAGGCGGTGCGCCAATTGAGGCAGGCAAGGGGAGCGGTTTACGAACATGGAGAGAAGGCATGTTGGCAGGCCAGCTTTGGAGGGAGGCAGCGGCAAGTGAAATTGTTCAGGTGCGGGATAGGGCAGGGAGGTTGGTGGTGGCTCCAAATCAGATTAATAGGGTGTTTGAGGAGTTTGATGAGAGAATTGTACAGGTCGGAGCCACCTTTTGGGGGGGGGGGGGGGGGGGGAGGATCGGGAGCTGCAGGAATTCCTGGATGGTTTGGAATACCCAAGGTTGGGGGAGGGGGATAGGGACGTATTGAATGGGGCAATAGCGGAACAGGAGGTTAAAGATGCGATTGGGAGGATGCAATCGGGGAAGGTAGCAGGGCCAGATGGGCTTCCGGTGGAGTATTACAAGAAATTTAAAGATAAGTTGGTGCCGCTGATGGTGGGGATGTTTGAGGAGGTGATAGGGAGGGAGGTGTTGCCACAGACTTTGGGGCAGGCATCGATCTACCTGTTGCTCAATAAGGATAAGGATCCGACAGAGTGTGGGTCGTATAGGCACAAATCACTTTTGAATGTGGACGCTAAGGTGTTGGCGAAGGTATTGGCGGGTAGGTTGGAGGAGTGCCTTCCGAAGGTGATAGGCGATGATCAGACGGGAATTGTGAAGAGGAGGCAGCTCTTTTCGAACACTAGGAGGTTTTTGAATATGGTTATGGCACCGGCGGAGGGGAAGGAGTCAGAGGTGGTTGTGGCATTGGACGGCGAGGAGGTGTTCCACCGAGTAGAGTGGGGGTATTTGATGGCAGTTGTGGAGCAGTTTGGGATTGGGACGAGTGTCCGTACGAATAACATGAAATCGGGATATTTCGCTCTGCATCGTAGGACCAGGCAGGGATGTCCTATGTCCCCGCTGTTGTTTGCGCTTGCGCTTGAGCCATTGCATTGAGGAGTTTGGAGGTGTGGAAAAGGATGGTGCGGGTGGTAGAGCATAGGATATCTATGTATGCAGACGACTTGCTGTTGTATGTAGCGAAACCGAGTGGGTCGATGGGGGGCATATTGGAGTTACTGCAAGTATTTGGGTCTTTTTTGGGATATAAACTTAATTTTGAGAAAAGTGAATATTTTGTGATTACTCGGCCAGGGGTGGGGGCAGGGATGAAGGGGCTCCCATTCCGTAAGGTGGGGACTCACTTTAGATATCTGGGAGGGGCTCCGTAAGTATAATATTCCTGGTGGGGCGGGTGAAAGCAGATCTGACAAGGTGGGATGGTCTCCCTCTGTCGCTGGCAGGTCGGGTACAGGCGGTTAAAATGAATGATTTTTGTTTATTTTTCAGTGCCTGCCGCTCTTCCTGCCAAAGGCATTTTTCAAGGAGGTTGAAAAGATGATTACTTCATTTATATGGGGGGGGGGGGGGGGGGGGAAGGTGGTTAGGATTAGGAAGGAGCAAGGGCAGCACAGTCGCACAGCGGTTAGTGCTGCTGCCTCACGGCGCTGAGCTCCCAGGTTCGATCCCGGCTCTGGGTCACTGTCCGTGTGGAGTTTGCACATTTTCCCCGTGTTTGCGTGGGTTACACCCCACAACCTAAAAGATGTGCAGGGTGGGTGAATTGGCATGTTAAATTGCCCCTTAATTGGAAAAAATTAATTGGATACTCTAAATTTTAAAAAAAGGATTAGGAAGGTGCAGCGAGGACAGCAGTCAGGGGGATTGGCTCTTCCGAATTTACTATATTATTACCGGGCAGCGAATGCGGAGAAGGTGAGGAGCTGGGTTAGAAGGGGGAACTCACAGTGGGTTAGAATGGAGGAGAGTCTGTGTAGGGGGTTGGGGCTGAGGGCGTTGGCAACAGCGCCACTCCCAATGGCCCTGGGGAAATACTCAGGGAGTCCGAGAGTAGTAGCAACATTGAAAATCTGGAGGTAGTTGCGCCAGCACTTTAGGCTGGGGGCAGGGTCAAGCGAAATGCCGATTCAGGGGAATCACAAACATGAGCCAGGGAAGTGGGATGGGAGTTTTCGGAGACGGGAGGAGAAGGGAGTTGGTGCACTAAAGGATTTGTTTCTGGGGGCCAGTTTGCGGGATTGGAGGAGCTGGGAGCGAAATATGGGTTGGGACAGGGGGAAATGTTAAGGTATATGCAGATCCGAGATTTCGCTAAGAAGGCAGTACAGAGCTTTCCGGTGGCGCTGGCCTCCATACTGTTGGAGGAGATGCTGATGACAGGGGGAATGGAGGAGGGGGTGGTGTCGGCGATTTATGGGGCGATTCTGGAAGAGAAGGCATCGCTGAAGGGGATAAAAACCAAGTGGGAGGAGGAATTGGGAGAGGGCATGGAGGAGGGGTTGTGGTGTTACTGGAGGGTGAATCCCTCAACTTTGTGCGCAAGGTTGGGGCTGATACAGCTGAAGGTGGTGTACAGGGCGTACCTCACAAAGGCGAGGATGAGTCGACTCTTTGAGGGGGATAGAGGAGGTTTGTGACTGTTGGGGGGGTGGGGGGCGGAAACTACGTTCATATGCTTTGGTCCTGTCCAAAGCTGGAACACAGTAAGAAGTCTTACAACTCCAGGTTAAAGTCCAACAGGTTTGTTTCGAATCACTAGCTTTCGGAGCGCAGCTCCTTCCTCACATGAATGAAGAGGGGGGTCCCAGAAACACATATATAGACAAAGTCAATGATGCAAGATGATATTTTGAATACATTAAGTACAATAACCCTAATGTAGCCATGCAAAAAAATGAAAGGCATCACACGCAACTACATTTTAATGGAACATTACTGGAAAACAGGTAATGTTATTATCACATAGAAAAAGGAAGATTGAACAAGTCCAGGGAACTTTAGGGGAGTGAGGTTCATATTAGTGGTCGGAAAAATAATGGAATCTTGAAAACAATATCCAGAAACTGAAAATAGAATAAATTAAAGTAAGCATGCATTTCAAAAAGGGAGATCATGTGTAGAGTGGTACAGCACAGAAGACAACCATTTACTCCATCGTGTTTGCACTGACTCTTTTGGAGAGTGATCCAGTGAGTCCCAATCTTTACCCATATCCCTGCAATTTTCTTCTCCTTCAAGTATTTGTCCAATTCCCTTCTGAAGGGTAGTTTTGAATCTGTATCCACCACTCTATTAAACAGTACATTCCATTCCTAGCTACTTGCTATGAGGGATTATTTTTCCTCATGTTACCTCTGGTTCTATGCTAATCACCATAAATCTGTATTATCAACCCTTCAGCCATTAGAAACATTAGTTTCTCTTTATATCTGTTTAAATCCTCCACAATTTTGAACACTGTCAAAATAAGGCAATATTACAGGTCAGAAAGATCAATTATTTCAACCAAAGATTAATAGAATAGTGCAATGTGTTATCAGGGAACCAAGAGATGAATTGCTGAAAAAATCTATCACCTGTGTTTCTCAAGAGAAAAAGGATTTAGGAATATGAGAAACTGGAGCTGATCTATTGAAAAGGGACCTGTTAAGCTTAATGACCTTATGTTTCTAATAGCTCTTATAAAACAAGAAATTGGGAGGCAATTACCAGCTTTGTGCTGTTTTAGCAATTATAAAACCCAATGAGAGGCATAATCTTGCTTCATTGGGGCTTCAATTAGCAGTTCTACACTTAAGCTGCAGTCTTTGTTAATATTGCTCCAAAATAAAGTTAGACTTGTTTATTACGGAATTCTGCAAGTATAATGTTGGAGTTTTTTTACCTTATTTCATGCGAGCATAATGCAGGAAGGTACTGAAAACAGTATGTGCTTTCAAGCCTCCCTGAAATTGTACTTTTCCAACACGGACCTAGCAATTCTTCTGTTACCGTTAAATTATAATTTTTTAAAAAACCGATGGATGTCATTTTCGCATAAAGATCATTTGCTTGCCTACACGTGGTGAGTTCCATTTTCAATTGGGCAATGCACCATAAATTTTGTCATTTGGTTATATTTTGCCTGCACTGGAGTCTGCCTTTGGACTGCAGTAGCATGTGAAAGTTGGAGTTTGGTGACTGAGGGAGTTCGGTGAGGAAGGATCCAGGTGATTCCTTCTTTTTCTAGCTTTCCTCAGAAAGAAGAGCAGTAGCCTCAGTGAGTAGGGCATATTTCTACTGTCCTTAATATACCATAAACTAGAGGAAGTAAAAGTAAAGGGAGGTAATTTTAGGGTAAGTCATGGAAGGGCAGATCGGCCTTGTGGAAGGTGTCTCTTGGGGAAGGTGTCTCCCTGGAGGGGCTGGTTTAGCACACTGGGCTAAATCGCTGGCTTTTAAAGCAGACCAAGGCAGGCCAGCAGCACGGTTCAATTCCTGGACCAGCCTCCCTGAACAGGCGCCGGAATGTGGCGACTAGGGGCATTTCACAGTAACTTCATTTGAAGCCTACTTGTGACAATAAGCGATTTTCATTTCATTTCATTTTCATTTTTTGTGTGATGTGGGAAGTCAGGAACACTTCCAGTGTTCAGGGTGACCATGTGTGCAGGAACTGTCTCCAGCTGCAGCAACTCAAAATCCGTGTTTTGGAGCTAGCGCTATGACTGGAGTCACTGTGGAACATCCAAGGATGAGATTTTCGTGGATAGCACATACAGTGAGGTGGTCACACTGCAGCTAACGATTGCAGAGGCAGAAAGGGCATGGATGACTTCCACACAGAGCAAGAGTACGAGGCAAGTAATGGAGGAATCCATCTCCCTCTCCAACAGGTTTGCCATTTTCGATTCTGTTGGGTGATGTAGTTTCTCAGGGGAGTTCAACCCGAGCTAAATCCATGACACCACGAGTGGCTCAGCTGCACAGGGTCAGGGTATAAAAAAATGGGAGAGCAATGGTGATAGG
Organism: Scyliorhinus canicula; assembly: GCF_902713615.1. Classification (NCBI taxonomy): domain Eukaryota; kingdom Metazoa; phylum Chordata; class Chondrichthyes; order Carcharhiniformes; family Scyliorhinidae; genus Scyliorhinus; species Scyliorhinus canicula. The sequence goes on along the minus strand of NC_052147.1, from coordinate 159,884,357 downwards.
AGATTCTATCGTTAAAGGGAACAGTTAGACATTTCTGAGCCTGCAGACATGACTCTAGGATGGTGCGCTGCCTCCCTGGTGTCTGGGTCAAGGATATCACTGAGCGGCTGCAGAGCATTGTGAAGAGGGCAGGTGAACAGCAAGAAGGTGAACAGCATGTTGGTACGACATAAGTATGAAGAGGGATGAGGTCCTGCAAACAGAATCTAGGGATCTAGGAAATAAATCAAAAGGCAGGATCTCAAAAATTTCAGTTACTCCCAGTGCCATGTGCTAGCGAGAGCAGGAATATCAGAATATACCAGATGAATGTGTGTGTGGTAACCAGGTATGACGTAGGTTTAGGCCCGATTACATTGTATATTTTAAATTAAAGAATTGGGCACTTTAAATTAAATAGAGTCAAACCCTCAGGCAGGCTGATGAAAATTCAGACTTGACCAAAAGTCAAATACACAATACCCAGACAAACTGCCAGAACTTGGCTGGACGTGCCCTGTCACTCTCCCATCAGGAGATCACCGTTTCGATTGTTATGCACCAACTTTGCTTTGGGTAGCCCAGATCGAGCCAGACTCTCAGCACTTAAGAGTTCCCGCCATTGCCTTATATGGCAACAAGGTACATGCAAACTACACCTCCTGAGATAGACACCTGGGATGGGGTCCTGGTGTTCTGTCAAGTGGTCGTCACCGAATTAATCGGGTGTTGGGACCCCCTTCCCGAGGCCTCATTGGCAGAAAGCCAGAGAAGCTTCCAGAAAGGCATGAAGAGGGGGATAAAGGTCAACGCCCAAGACCCCTCAGGAGCGAAGACTCGGTGTGGGAGGTGACCTTAACCATCCAGAAGACTGAGCAGAGAAAGAAGGAAAGAAGCTGCCAGCAAGACTCGCCTTCATGACGACGGACCAGACAGACTTGGGAATCGGACACACTGTTTGACCAAGCCATCTTTACGGGTAGTATAAACAAATTTTGGGTATCTCTTATATTTTTATGTGGGTTAATTTACGAGTTAAATGTTCTGTTTGTTCAATAAAATTGGTTGTATTTTATTTCTGCGTGGTCCTTTTCTCTCCTCGCTCTTAAAGACATCTGGATAAAATCTTTGATTAACAGGCAGGTCGAAGTATCTGAATTGGGCAGTTACAACGTGTGGCTGGAGATGTTGGAGGAGGGAAGGAATCGAATTTGAGGCATTGGGATTCTGTGGGAGATGGGACCTGCCCAAGCTGGATGAGCTGCACCCCAGCAGCTTTGACAAAAAGTCAGCCAGACTGGAAACATGAGCTCCGTTCTCTCCCCACAGAAGCTGTCTTTTTCAGGGTGGCAGGCAGTGAGTGACTAGTGAGGTCCCGCAGGAATCAGTGCTTGGAGACCAGCTATTCACAATATTTAGCAATTATTTGGATGAGGGAACCAAATGTCATATTTCCAAGGTTGCTAACGACACAAAATTTGGTGGAAAGTTGAGTGATGAGGAGGATGCAAAGAGGTTTCAAGGCAATTTAGACAAGTTGAGTGAGTGGGCAAATACATGGCAGATTCAGTATAATGTGGATAAATGTGAAGTTGGGAAGGAGATACAGAATGATAGAGTATTATCTAAATGGTGATAGATTAGGATGCTGATGTACAAAGGGACCTGGGTGTCCTTGTACACCAATCACTCTAGGCAATCATGCAAGTACAGTAAGTGGTGAGGAAGACAAATGGTACATTGACATTCATTGCAAGAGGACTTGAGTACAGGAGAAAGATGTTGTGCACAGCTGTACAGGACCTTGGTGAGACCCGAATTATTTTGTGCAGCTTCGGTCTTCATATTCCAGAGGGATATACTTGCCATCAGGGGAGTGCAATGAAGGTTCACCAGTTTACTGGGATTACAGGTGTCGTATGAAGAGATTGAGTAGACTAGGCCTGTATTCACTGGAGTTTATAAGGGTGAGAGGGGATCTAATTGAAATGTACAAAATGACAGGGCTGGATTGTTTCCTCTGCCGGGAGCTTGTGTGTGTGTGTGTGTGTGTGTGTGTGTGTGGGGGGGGGGGCATCTAGAGCAAAGGATCACCGTCTCAGGATACGGGGAATGCCATTTAGGAATGAGATGAGGAACAACCTCCTCAGTCAGAGAGAGGTGAACTTGTGGAATTCTCTACCACAGAAGGCTGTGGAAGCCAAGTCACTGAATATATTTAAGAAGGTAATAGATGGATTTCGAGACTCTAAAGGCGGCAGTGGTGTGGGAAGAGTGCAGGACCTTGGTGCTGAAATTGAGGATTAGCCATGGTCATGTTGAATGGTGCAGCCGAATGGCCCACTCCTGCTCCTATTTTCTACATTTCTATCTTAAGGTACAAAGCCAGGTTGAGAGAGGAGCAAACAGGGATGGGTTAATTATGTCAGTGGGAAGGGAAAATATAATGGGTTTGTGCATCATCACAGAACAATAACATATTGCAACATGAATGATGAATATGACGGGAGGGGCACATATTGAGCATCAACTCCAGCATAGACCAGTTGGCCAAATGGCCCGTTTTTGGGTTTATAGCAGTCCCGCAGCACTGTGCTGGAACCTCAGTTTAGATTATCTGCTCAATTCTCTGGATTGGGGCTTGAACATGCAACTTTATGACTCAGAAGACAGAGGGCAACTAAGCCAAGGCTGACACCTAATATGAATTGTTACTCGTGGGTAAATGTTGCGAAACATTAAACAGGTACAATATGATTTGTGAAAGAGTGAATTGTAACTGCTTTGTGGAAGAAAATGGCTCTTTATTCCTTAAGGAAGTGCTGAAGATTTTGGCATAGGTTAATATCATGACCAGTACAGGTCTGTTCCTATGCTGTATTGATCTTTGTTCTTCAATAGCCCAAACGACATATTCCTACCCCATTTGTTTTTTACATATTCCTATGAAAACAAAGAATTAAAAAGCAAAGAATGTGATTAAACAGAACCATGTGATTTAAAGATATCCGCTCACTGGTATACTGACAAATGTCGGTATGAATGACAGGGATAAGGGCAGCACGGTGGTGCAGTGGATTAGCCCTGTTGCCTCACAGCACTGAGATTCCAGGTTCGATCCCGGCTCTGGTTCATTGTCCATGTGGAGTTTGCACATTCTCCCCGTGTTTGCCAAGAGTTTCGCCCCCACAACCCAAAGATGTGCAGGGACAGTGGATTGGCCACGCTAAATTGCCCCTTAAATTGGAAACAATGAATTGGGTACTCTAAATTTATTTTATATTTTAAAAAAGAAAAAAACATGAATGACAGGGGTGGGAAATAGTCCACCGGGCAGGTAGATGCTGCTACCTGAATGCCAATTGAGATGGAAGAAGTTCAAGTCAGGGTATCACTTGACAGGAATGTATTTTTTTTTAGGACTGTACTAAATCCAAGAGAAAGAGTATACGGTTATGTGTCAAGTCAAGCTGCTCAAATGCGTCACGGCACAGGTTTTTTGTTTAAACTTAACAAGATTTATGCAGGTGCCTCCCACAAAATGCCAGTGAACAATTTTCACTTACCTCCCTCCAACTCCTCAGGGTAATCACATGCACTGACTGCAAGGGAAGAGAGAAAAGAAAATGATTATATTTGGTAAGTAACAGGCTAGTTTTCCCTTGCATTCAGCAAAAAGAGGCACTACCAAATTGATTCATAAATAAAATATGAGGTTTTGTAATTTCAAAGTCTTGCACCTTAACAAGGGAATCAAGAGGTTTTATCTCACAAGGTTTGTGAGAACAGAAGTAAAGAGGGTGTGTGAGATCCCAAAGAACTGGATCGTAGAACCCCAAGAGGCTGCTCGGTCTCTGGAGTAATGTGGATTGCAGAGTCTGGCAGCTGTAATTACTTCCCTCCATTCCTCTTGTCCAAGTTTGGGAGGGAAGCTTACTGTTTTCTGTTTAATAGGAGGGTTACAGGAACCTCAGTTCACCTTGAGAGGGTCACTGTTAGGGTTCGCCCGGAGGTGGCAACCGTTCGTCGACTTCTTCGTGGAAAATTAATCGTCAGCAGAAGTGGGGGATGTTTATTGTGTTGTTGTTATCATACCAAAAAATACCTCAATAAAATGTTTATTAAAAAAAAACATTACTATAATAAAGCTACTGTTGGTCTTAAGTAGCCTCATTATTGTAACATATTTCAGTACTATACTGAGGTTTGAAAATAAACAAACCCAGGAAAATAACAATTTGCCAGTGCCTCCCAGCAGCCTATGAAGAAAATTAAGTGTGCGGAATGAATAGCCCAGGGCGAGATTACTAAATGACTTAACAGCAGATACAGTGGGATGTCTGAAAATGTTTGAATTTGCCTCGATCGTTGAGGCACAAGAATGGATTGAGGCACTTTCCTCCTCGCAATCAGAGTCCACACAGTGCAGTGAACAGCAAAATTTCGAGTTGTGATTCAGTTGTGAAAATCTATTTCCTCGACTGCATATTCCAGCAGAGCACGGATGACAATTCTCCCATTATCAGCCTCATCTGGAGAGATGCACAACACAGCTTCCAGGTGACTGACAGTGGGGGTCCTACTTTCTCGGGTTGGGGAAAGTAAATGAAGTGTTCCAACATATTTAATCCTTTCCCAGAAATCATCCACATCCTTTGATGAATATAATAATCAAATAGACTGGCACTCATCCATGAACATTCAAAAGCCTATCTTCTGTTCTAATGTTTAAACCATAATCAAAAACAAAATCTGAATAGTGAAGAAGATGCAGTATAATTTACCTTGGTTCCCAGATAGATAATTTGCCCTCCGTAAGCGCTGACCGACTGGTAACATGCCTTTTCCGCAACTAGAGCCTTTAGGAAATAAAAAATAGTTTCATTTAAAGTATTTTTTAAAAGAACTCAGCCACAGAACAAATAATATTTCAATCTGTCTCAGAAACCAATAAATCACTGGAAATGGTCAACGAAGAGAAAAATATTAAGCTGCACCAAAATATATTTTAGCCTCTTCAATTGATTTGCTGGGCAGGAGGAACCGGCCCACACCGGGCACGTCGGACCTAGCAGGACAGACTAGGCAGGTCATAGCAGCCCACACCGCGCAGGATGGGCCTGGCAGGACGGACCAGCCCACACAGTGCAGCACGGACCAGATGGCGCTGGGCAGGACGGACTGGCTGACGCCGGGTTGGACGGACCGGCCGACGCCAGGCAGGATGGACCAGCCGACACCGGGCAGGACGGGCTGGGCAGGACGGACTTGTAGGACGGACCAGCCGACGCCAGGCAGGATGGACCGGCCGACGCCAGGCAGGATGGACCGGCCGACGCCAGGCAGGATGGACCGGCCGACGCCAGGCAGGATGGACCGGCCGACGCCAGGCAGGATGGACCGGCCGACGCCAGGCAGGATGGACCGGCCGACGCCAGGCAGGATGGACCGGCCGACGCCAGGCAGGATGGACCGGCCGACGCCAGGCAGGATGGACCGGCCGACGCCAGGCAGGATGGACCGGCCGACGCCAGGCAGGATGGACCGGCCAACGCCAGGCAGGATGGACCGGCCAACGCCAGGCCGGATGGACCGGCCGACGCCAGGCAGGACGGACCAGCCGACGCCGGGCAGGACAGTCTGGGCAGGACGGGCTTGCTGACGCAGGGCAGGACGGACCGGCCGACATCAGACAGGACGGACCGGCTGACACCAGACAGGATGGGCCGACCGACACCAGACAGGATGGGCTGACCGACACCAGGCAGGATGGACCTGCTGACGCCGGGTAGGACTGGCTGTGCATGACGGACCGCCAACGCCGGGCAGGTTGGACCAGCCAGCACGGGGCTTGGCGTACTAACCGACACCAGGCAATATGGACCGCCTGGGCAGGTAAACAGACCTCACGGCTTGATGTTGAGCCATAGAGGTAAAAGTATCCTGGGGATAATCCATGGTCTGTACTGAATTGGCTGATCACAACCAGAATTGGAGCAGAGACGCTAATCGGCCTTAGGAGAGTGGGAGTTTTCATTTAAACCCTCCTGTTAATTCATGCATATGGCTATCCGGTGAAAGTAGAATCATTATTTCTTTCCAATTGAGGGGCAATTAGCATGGCCAATCTACATAGCCTGCACATCTTTGGGTCGTGGGGTGAGACCCAAGCAGACTCCAGGAGAATGTGCAAACTCACACGGACAGTGACCCAGGGCCGGGATCTAACCCAGGTCCTAGGTGCTGTAGGCAATAGTGCTAACCACTATGCCAACATGCTGCCACTTGCTGCAAGTTTATATGCAAGGAGAAAAGTTTTGGATGGCCTCAAAAGTTGTGTTATAACAGCTAAAAAGAGGTTTATAATAAAGGGCAGGATACTCTGTTTGGAAGACTATTTTCACCTCAGGAGATGAATCAACTCTGATTTGCACTCACGCAGGAAGCGGGAATCCAGAGGCGATTCACTATCCCTCAACATGCAAAGTTATGCATGGTGGGAATTGCGAGGATTACACTTGCGAATGCTGCTATCGGACCTCCATTTTGATCGGGCAGCCCAATAGCGAGATTCGACGGCTGTACAATAGACCCCTGACCCCCCCACCAGAAACCCCCATAAAAGAGACGCCCACCGGAGACCACTCCACAAGACAGATCTCCACCATAGACTCCCCCCCCCCCCCCCCCCCCCGGCATTAGAGACCCCTGCCTGTGAGTTTGAGAACAGTCCAGACAGAGACAGTGGGAAAAAAAATCACAGCTTTAAAGTTCACCTGTGTCCTACACTTGCTTGGTCAGGCAGAGGATACAATAGTTGCAAACTCCTCAAAAATAAAAACCACATTAGCTGGATTTAAACCCCTCGGATCTTTGATTAGCAAAGCTTTCATCCTCATCAATGGGAAATTGGATTTACTAGGCTGTGATTGGCAGCTTCCACACATATACACCCAGCTCTCTGGATTGTTTAATCTTATTTCCCTTCACATTTGAGTGGATCTCAAGTAGCCTGCTGTGAAACTAACTAGAACATTTATAAACATCTAGCTATGATTGACCACTCTTGGACTACATCATCAAAATCAGGAAAGTGCATTCTACAGAGAAAAAGAGGTCTCTCTTATTGGGGGGAGGGGGGGGCTCTGGTGGGGGTCTCTCTTATGCAGCATCATTGGTGGGGTTTCTGTAATGGGGTCTCTGTAATGAGGGGGGGTTCCTCTTATGGGCAGTCTCTGGTGGGGGGGGCTCTCTTATGGAGGACCTTTTGGGGTGGGGTGGACAGGACATGCACTGTGGGAAGGGGACCCTCATATGGACTTTTTGGGCAACTTCCTTAAAGGAGTTACCCCGTGGCCCACCGCGACGTCAACCGCGCCAGGGCCACGCTGGCAAACCCCAGCACCAATTCTTGTCCATGTGAATCCCGCCCAGAGGACCGGAGAATCGCAGGCTTGGAGAATCCGGTGCCCACCTGTGATAGGATGCAAATGGGTCAATTTGACCTATTTGCAACCTCCCGCTATCGCGGGGCGCACATCTCAATACTGCCACAAGCAGTGGACCGTTTTTTGGCGGTGCCGGTAGCGGAGTTCCCTATGCATGGGAGAATCCAACCTAAAAAGTAATAAATGTCTCATCCATCACTTGTGAGTACCCTATTTCAAATAACTAAAAGTGACTTTCAAACTATACAAAGCCATTTACTAATTACACTGGGATGCAGTAGTCAGTAACATTGTAAATTTTTTTTTTTTTTAAATAGTTTTTAAAGTGCCTATTAGTGTCCTTGTGCCAGAAGGAAACCGGTGCAATTAGTGAAATCGCGTTATGGCAATTAATTCATTCGGGCATGGCCAAGATTGAGCTATCCAATTAGTCTCACTGCTTGTTCTTCTCCTATAATTCTGTTTTTTTCTCCTTTTCAAATGTATATCCAAAGGTCTTTTTGGAATGAATTCTCGCAATCTCAAAGGCAATATATTCTGGAACAGGGCAAAAAAAGTTATCACCCCTCTGGCTCTTCTGCTAAACATCTTAAATCTTGACTCTCCTGCCAATGGAAATAGATTCTCTTTATTTGCCCCTCATAATTTTGTATACCTATTAAATCATTAATAAATAATGTTACTTTCACAGGGCTTGGTGCTGTAGTATTGCAGTTTTATACATTGGTACTACTGAAGTTTGTTAGGTCAATGAAATCTTGAGAATGAAATCTTCTCTGGTCTATTCTAAGGAAATCAATCCCAGCTTCTCTTATCTCTCCACACAACTGAAATCCCTCATCTACGATATGTTCTTGCAAATCTCCTTGCACCCCAAGAGCTTGACATCCTTTCTAAGGTTTGGTGCCCTAGAAATGTACGCAACACTAACTGTAGTCTAACCAATGTCTTATAAAGGGTTACCATACCTCCCTTGCTTTCGGTCGTACAGAACATGAATAATGCTGAAAAGAGATACATGCTGTTGGAGCTTTATGTCTTGCATTCATCAGAACACAACAAGAATTCCACATTTCAAACATTCACAACAATTTATACTGCAGGAGAAAAGGTGCTGATCAGTTGCTAACTTGAGACTGATTGGCTAAGGCAGTACCATGGAGGAAGCAATAAAGAACTATAGGCTCCCCAAGCTCCCGGTTAATTTTCAGTAATATGCAAGTTCCTTGCTTTTGTCAACATGACTCTATTTATAAAGCTAGGGATCCCATGAGAATGGCACAGGAATAAAATGCACTCACTCAGTTAATCTGGGCACAATTTGGGAGCTGTTGCAAACCAGGATGGTTAAAATGGATTAGTCGGCAATTGTCTTAACCACTCAGCCACCTTGTCTCACTGTACATGGTTCATTGCCATTTGTCAACAACATCGATTCCCCGGTTTGTAATGTGGAATTAGCAGATCTTGTGGTACAGTGGTACCTCTGGGCTGAAAGCTCCGTGTTCAAGTCCCACACAGAACTTGTTAGCCACAGAAGGGTGTTCATGACATGGTTCAACGGGCTGAAAAGAAAAATGGGGTTTATGTTCCTGACCAGTGCGCAAAACTTTACTTCCTTCCCTCCTTAAAAGAGAAAACAGGACAGTAGAAAGCTGAGCACCAGAGAACACAAATTAAATTGGTAACGAGTTGCCACAGAATATTTATTCTTTAAAACATAATGTCCATGACAGCTTCACTAAAACACAGATGCGTACACGGCCCTGCAGACCATACCCACATGCTCTTGCCCAAAGCTGGCTGGCTTTTGATCATCATCTTTGATACTATTTCCAAAATTCTAGATATTGACCTACAGCCTTGACAGCGGTCAATGGAGTCTCATCTGCACTGTCAGATTCACTAAGATTGAAGTAGACGTCATTGCATTTGTTTCATTAATAGGCCCTAGATGGAATTTTATTAACCTGGAAGTCCCCCAAGCCACCCACTGCTTCATCCTGGTTGGAAGACTTTGGGCACGATCTAACCAAAGTAAAACAGGAATACGTTCTGGATGGGATTATAGTGCTTATGGTGCCAGGCACGATCCCACTATCTACCGCACTCTGTCTTGTTTTCAAGCCCCGCCAGGGAATTATGCACTTAGCATAGTTTCCTGCTCTGCTCGTCGGAGTTGCTCAGTGCAGAAATAAATCAGGACTCCATTTTTAAACAATGCTCCGATCTCTTAAACCCCCAGCGCAATCTCCAGATCCCCCAACACCCCCACTCATTTTTTTGGGGGGTCGGGCCTTGGGGTCCCCCCCACATCCCACCTCACAGGCAAGACACCAACGGGCCGATTCCCAGTGTGGGCACAATGCCAGCCTAGCTCCCTGGCAGTGCCCCTGCCAGTTTGGCAGTGCCACCTGGGTAGCCTGGAGTGCCAGGATGGCAATACCAAGGCGCCCGGCTGGCACTAGCAATGCCAGAGTGCCACCTTGCCTGGAGGCCAACCATCCGGAGGCCACCAATCACTCTTCCTCCTCCCCCCCCCCCCCCCCCAAGGTACAATTCTGCCTGATCCCTGCTTGTGGGGACCAGTACTGAACAGAGCCCGGTTGGGGACACCTCGGTGAGGCCGATAGATGCTGGGCGGCCAATCGATCTGGCGTCAGCACAACAAAGTGGATTCTTAAGCCACCCATTGTGGGCAGGACTCCAATCGCAGCGACTCGTGAGATCGGGTTAGACCTCGCGAGGCATAACAGCCTCGGAATCACAGCGGAGGGCTCTCCTGGATCTACCAGCTGTAATGTCTTTCCCATAGTTGGAGAAGATTAAGTATGCCATAAGGAGATCTAATGAGAAATGTTTTTGTATATGGCACCCATTTGTCTCTTTCTTTAGAGTTCTTTGCTGTCGACTGTTAATTTTACTGTGTTTCTCTGTGTAGTTTTTGTTTGTTTGCCTGTTTATGGGGGGGAAAAGAGAGTTACATTATGGTCCTGTATTGTACCGTGTTTATCTGCTCCTTTCCTCTTTTAGAAATCAATAAACAGAATTTACAACTAAAATCAATGATGAGTATGATGCCCAACACTTGCAACAGATTTGTGCTCTTTAACAAACTTCACAGATGTGTTTGATGACAGTATAAACAAGATAACACCCAAATACCTCAGCATGAAACAATTCAAACATTCTTTGAGGAAAATAATTGTAAAGTAGGAAGAGTTTTGGAGCATAGGGCAGCACGGTAGCACAGTGGTTAGCACAGTTGCCTCACAGCTCCAGAGTCCATAGGCGCGATTCTCCGCTCCCACGCCGGGTGGGAGAATCGCGGGAGGGCCGCTCTGGCACCCCCCCCGATTCTCCCACCCCCCCCAAAATGCGTGTCATGTTTTGCGACACGCCGCTCGGAGAATCGCGGGCCGCCGTTTTTCACGGCAACCCGCGATTCTCCGTCCCGGATGGGCCGAGTGGCCTGCCGTTCCCGACCGGTTCACGCCAGCGGCAACCACACCTGGTCGCTGCCGGCGTGAAAATGGCGCCAAAAGCTGTTTTGTGGCTTGTGGGGGGTGGAGGGGGGAGTGAGCACCATGACCGTGGTCGGGAGGGGACTGGCCCGCGATCGGTGCCCACCGATCGTCGGGCTGGCGTCTCAAAGGGACGCACTCTTTCCCCTCTGCCGCCCCGCAAGATCAAGCCACCACGTCTTGCGGGGCAGCGGAGGGGAAGACAGCAACCGCGGATGCGCGGGTTTGAGCCGTCAGCCGTCGTGACCTCAGCTGCGCATGGGCGGGTTGGAGCTGGCCAACCTGCGCATGTGCGGCTGACGCCATTAGGCGCGCCGGCCGCGTCATTCTCGGCGCGACGGGCCTTGACGCCAGCGACAAGGCCCCACGGCAGAGATTTACGTCACGGCCCTCCTAGCCCCGGGGGGGGGGGGGGGGGGGGGGGGGGGGGGGGGATAGGGGGCAAGGAGCGGCTTCCGGCGCCGTCGTGAACCTTTCTGGGTTTCACGACGGAGACGGGCCTTGTGGAGAATTCCACCCCCAGGTTCAATTCCTGGCTTGGGTCACTGTCTGTGCGGAGTCTGCACGTTCTCCCTGTGTCTGCGTGGGTTTCCTCCGGGTGCTCCAGTTTCCTCCCACAGTCCAAAGATGTGCAGGTTAGGTGGATTTGCCATGCTAAATTGCCCTTCGTGTCCAAAATGGTGGGGTGGGGCTACTGGGTTACAGGGATAGGGTGAAGTTGTGGGCTTGGGTAGGGTGCTCTTTCCCTAGGGCCGGTGCAGACTCGATGGGCCGAATGGCCTCCTTCTGCACTGTAAATTCTATGATTCATAGGCAGCATTGTTAACCATAACTGGAATCATAGGATCCTACAGTGCAGGAGACCATTCAACCCATCGAGTCTGCACCGACCCTCCGAAAGAGCACCCCACCCATGTCCACTCCCCATCCCTGTAACCCTACCTAAAATTTTGGACACAAGGGTAATTTATCATGGCCAATCCACCTAACCTGCACATCTTTGGACTGTGGGAGGAAACCGGAGCACCTGGAGGAAACCCACAAAGGCACAGGGAGAAAATGCAAACACCACACAGTCACCCAAGGTTGAAATTGAACCCGAGTCCCTGGTGCTGTAAGGCAGCAGCGCTAACCACTGTGCCACTGCGGAACACTCAACTGCCCTACATGGACCGTTTGGTCAGATTTATGACTGATTCAATGCACTCTGTTTTACAATATTTATCAAATAGCAGCATACCAAAAAAGGTATTTGATGTTGCCGGTAGCTTAATGATTTCACATGATGCACCATTATAATCTAGGATTACAAGAAAGGTGACTTCTGAACAACATGACATGGTTGCTTTGGCCAGCAAAAATTTAAATCACTTTCCATTGATCAATATAAACTCTTGAGGAGCTCTGCATATTATCGTATAAACTATAGCTGCATTGTGTAGGATGTTAAATTAAACTCAAATTAGTAATGGAAAACTTCACTTATTCGTTTAATACCACTTTTGTTTCAAGTGGAACAGCATTTTATATTCTCACTGATCTCTATCTAAAATTAGCAGTGGCAAAAATGTTGCCTCCATATGGTACATCAAAAAATACATAGCTCATTATTGTCTCAATCAACTTGCCCTGCACTCATTGAGACATGTTTACATTATATCTAACTAACAGAGCTCTGACATCTTCGCATTAGATATTAAACAGTCAATCTTTAAAACACGCTTTTTGCGTATCATTAAAACCAATGTCTTTCAAGAAAGACTGATAACAGAAGCAAAAGAGTCCCCAGTTTGCTTTCAATAAATATCCCACTGAATGCTTAGAATTCTGTCCATACAAATGACTGGAATCTTGTAAATCTTTCAGCTGCAGGGATTAAGAGTGTCCCAGAATCTGAAGGAAACATTCAGCTAAATTACCCCAGAATAGAGGGCATTACAGCGCATCACAGTTAGGCAGAGGTCAAATTCTGCTCTTGCCACAAGACAGCCTGAATTCCCAAATGGAATAGAAAGGTGAATGGAAATGGACACTCTTATGGTATTCCAATGACTTCAGTTCCTGATGTGCAGGTCTCACACATGACTACACTGACAAATGTAACCTTTCCAACTTTGAAATGACTCACTTTCTAATGTGCCTGCCAGTTTCCAATGGAGCTGCAATCACCCCCACTGGATTACTAAATGCAGTTAGTTTAGTGTGTCTGTGGACTTATGTTGTGATAAAACTACAATATGATGTGAGCACAAATGCTGCACAATTGTCAGTACTCAGACCTGTGCTGGTGTTTGCTGTTAAAATTAAATAATTGTTTCCTTCTCTTTTGGCGTAAGTTCATCAGAGGGCAATCAGAAAATGGGGATCCTGTCAATGCACAGAATACCAGGTCTACTCTTTCTCAGTCTCCAATGGTTTTTTTAAGCAAAAGATAATCTGAAAATTGAAGAGTCACTCATGGAGGTTAGTTTGATGTTGCGTTTCCATGACCAAAATATGACCAATTAAAGGACAAGTCCAGGCAATTTTCCAGATATGATCTTGGAGAGAGCGATAATTAATTTCTTATGGGAACTAAAACACCAGGGGCGGGCTTCTATGTTTCTGAGACTAAGTGTTGACTCTGGGGTAGAATTCCTGGACTTTCACATCAGAAGAACTGACGTCGAACTTGGATCAATTCAGCAACTGTGGAGGGGCAAAATGAAAAACGGTGCGGGATTCACCAGTTCCGTGATTGACACTCAGGAGGTTGGTAAGCTACAGCTGCATATATACATTAGAATCCCCACACACACTTGTCCCAGAAAACAAGGTGGCACGGTGGCACAGTGGTTCGCACTGCTGCCTCATAGTTCCAGGTTCCAAGGTGCAATTCCAGCCTCGGGTGACTGTGTGTGTGGAGTTTGCACTTTCTCCCCGTGTCTGCATGAGTTTCCTCTGGGTGCTCCGGTTTCCTCTCACAGTCCAAAGATGTGCAGGTTAGGTGGATTGGCCATGCTAAATTGCCCCTTACTATCCAAACGGTTAGGTGAGGTAACTGGGTTACAGGAACAGGGTGGAGGCGTGCGCTTAATTAGGGTGCTCGTTCCAAGGGCCAGTGCTGACTCAATGGACTGAATGGCCTCCTTCTGCACTGTAAATTAAATTCTATAAACAGTTATTTGTACTCTAATCCAACCTACTTAGCCCCACTTTCCTCCTGTACCCATTTAACTTGCACCTCCGACAAACTCAGTCAAATCCTTAACAAAAGTTTGAAGATTAACTACTTTGTCTGAGTACTGCTTTGAAAATTCGTATAAGGGTTGAGATATCTTGGGCATTCGCTTACTTCCAGCAAGGTTTTCTTCTCAACTTTCCTCCAGCCATCCTCTAGTTGTTAGGCAGAGTTCAACAAAGTTGTCTCTAGAGTCTTAAGGTTAGTTACCTTAGGTCAGAACACGGTTGGTTTTAATATTCTTTAACTCTGAAGTTGTGATTCTAAAAGGCTCTCTCTCATCTTGGCTATACCAGAAGTTCAACTCACTGTTAGGGAGTCCTTCCGTTAACAAGAATTTTACTCTCTTTTAACCAACACATAAAATGTCAACTGAATTTGAGAGAGATGTTCTTCAGCTACCAGCTTGGTGTAAAACACAAAACCAAACTGCTTGAATGCACAACCACTGTCAGGAAGCTATTTACCCTGTATATAACTTGTTGAGTCCTTCTCCCTATTATTAATCTCCCAAGCAACTTCATCACATGATCAGTTACCAGAACCCAGGTGTTTTACTATAAATTGGATCCACAAGATACTTAGTTCTTGAAGGGACCTTTACCCCACGGTAAAATGTAGTCTTTTCTCCAAAATTACATGGGCCATCACAATCCTTAGCCTTTTATTTCTGCAGAAAAGCAGATTCTGTAAGTGACAAGTCACCCATGATCCAGAATCCCTTGACAGGAACGTTTTGCACAGAAAATAACAATCACAAATGGAAATTCATTGGCCTCCAAAGAACCAAATCTAGCCAAAATCCATTGGTTCATTGGAACTGTAATTCTTATCGAAGTTATAAGTGGACTAACATAGCACAACACTAATAATTTATTTTTATTTATGGTGTAACGTACCAGTGACTGTGTGAAATGCCCATGTGTAACATCCTGAAAGGCAGTAATGCCACAACACCAAGTTTTTTTAATTGTGAACTAAAAACTATGGGCAAGATCACCACAGTCACAGATGAAGAAAAGACACAGCAAGAAATTATCAGGGCCACACTTGACTTACACAATAAAAGTTTGAAACAATCAGACTTCTTGTGGTCTTTTCAGTCGCTATCAGCTGATGCTCTTAAGGTTGTTACAAAGAGAATTGTGCACAGAATCACCCACATTACCCCTGTCATACTACAGCAGTGTAAAGCAGAGGCGTTGACATTGCAGAGTTACTCTCCAGCCGTGCGTTGCCTTTGTTTTGACATCAATGCAAGGTAACCTGATGATAAAACTTTCTTTACACATGACCAGACAATCAAAATAATTCCCATAAACAATAGTCTCCTATCCAGTGATCTATTTCTTTTGAAATCATTCCTACATCTGATGGGTGTGAGCTAGAACCTACAAATGAAAATATATTCTAGCTAACCTCTAACACCCTCTACCCCCAAAACAAGTTCCTGGTTAACATACAGCATAAAGTGCATGGCCACAACTTGCAGGCAGCTCCAATCTTCACACTGTACTTAATTCATGCAACACAACTCCCATTTTAATTTATTTTTAAAACATATTATTCTTGTGTGTGTGGCACAAATGAATTCAAAATATTCCCTTTTTGATGCAGAATAAAAGCTAATTTTGTCACAGTGGCTCCAAACGTATGTGTGCAGGAAAATACCACTGTAAAATCGATTTGTGTAGGAAAAATACCCTGACTGTCAGGCCAAGGTCAATTCTTTCACTAATTACAACCACTCAGCCCCCTACATGATCGCGAAGGATGCATAAACATTCGCTTTGCAGGGAAAGCGGAAAACCATCCAACGGAAGGACGTGGATAATGCAGTTGATGCCACTGATGAATTTGCATTTGTGGAAGGAACTTTGGATTGAAATGGAGCCGAACTTCACTAGAGGCCAAATTAACTGTAAATGACGAACTGTGTTCAGAGATTCTTAGTATATAAGTGTATTTACATTTTTGTATAATTTGTAAAAAAAAAAGGTACCTGTTGTGAGTAATTGATTTCAGGTTTTCATGTTTGCTGATTAAATGACTACATTCAAAAAAAAAAACAAGGGGCAGCAGGGTAGCATGGTGGTTAGCATAAATGCTTCACAGCTCCAGGGTCCCAGGTTCGATTCCCGGCTGGGTCACTGTCTGTGTGGAGTCTGCACGTCCTCCCCCTGTGTGCGTGGGTTTCCTCTGGGTGCTCCGGTTTCCTCCCACAGTCCAAAGATGTGCGGGTTAGGTGGATTGGCCATGCTAAATTGCCCGTAGTGTCCTAATAAAAGTAAGGTTAAGGGGGGGGGGGTTGTTGGGTTACGGGTATAGGGTGGATACGTGAGTTTAAGTAGGGTGATCATGGCTCGGCACAACATTGAGGGCCGAAGGGCCTGTTCTGTGCTGTACTGTTCTATGTTCTATGTTCTACATAATCACGAAGGATGACTTTCAACTGGGGGTAAAACCTAGTTCAATTACATTTTCCCAGTACAAGCAGATGCATTCACGTTTGAAACATGCAAGGCTATTTCCTAAGATCGGTGAGGAGCAAGAAGCACACACAGATAATGAAAACAGCCCTTACTGCCAGCAGACAAGTATAATCACTTAATGTGCTTCACAGAAGTGCAGCATGTTATCCAATGAGTAATACTGATGGTCACAATGCTGCTCTGACCCAACCAGGGAAAGCAGCATTCAGCTGATCACCAACGAAATAACAGAAAACAATTAACTTAGAAAGCAGATTGGGACAAATCAATGTTTTGTGAGTTCTTACCAAAGCCTGGCTAACATTTCCACCAGTCGCTAGAGATTTGAAGTGGCTGCTGTTGTAAACCAGCTGAACTTCAGCAATGTCCACCATCTCCAGTTCTTCTTGACTATGGCGGTCCACCACATGCAGCTTCTCTGCACTGTCCAGTAGAGCCAATGTCCGAGAATTGATCCACTGTGGGCACAGAAAGGATAATCTGATGATAAAATCTCGTTTTGTCATTCAAAAAAAATGTGAAGCGCACCCAAACTAAGGAACCAAGAGAAATTGCATCATTTCAATTGATTAGTTGATTACTTTGTCTTGTCTGAATATTATTGCTAACCTTTATTCCCTTTTTCATTTTATGATTTTGCTGTGCTTTGTATTAATTATTGATGAGAGAATGGATAGTGCCAAAGGCTTTGGCCACTGCCCATCTTGTTCTGTATTTTAGTTCACCTACACTGCCACACACAAGTGTCCATCAGGATATACTAACCCCTTTCTCCCTCTCTGCAAGAACTTTCAAACTTCCACAGCGAGGAAGTTCTAATAGGAAGCTCGACAGCTTGTGGAGTAAATCACAGGTGTAGATGCACAAATGGCACACTTGCCATCCAATCACAATTTAATAAATAATTACTAGCCACTGGCCAACTTCGCCATACTTGTAATCCAAGAGGCTGGGAAGAAACACACTGCAGGCGAATGCATTCTTAAAGGGACACTTCCACGACAACACAGACAGTTACCCAAGGCTGAAATTGAACCCGGGTCCATGGAGCTGCCGCCTTATCTGTCATCGTACCCATCGCATCGGTTTTGGCCTCTCCTGCGATCGAACAACCTCATCGTGCTCTCGTTTAAGCACAGTGCGGCTCTTTAATGTTTCAAGTCCAATTGTTCCGAACAGAAAAAAGGAAGCATTACTAATAACCAACCCATCTCCATGTAAGAGTTAATTTCTCCCTCTGCACTTTAATCCAGTGTTTTGGTTACCATGTTTGTATTAAGTTGCAGTCAGTACTATTTTAACACAGACATTAAGCCAAATATTTTAAGTGAAACTCTGTCAATTTGATTTTAAAATGTAATGCAAGGTGTCTCACTGTGAAAAGTAAATAGCGCACTTAGGTCTGGAGTTTTCCCAGTTGTACTGTTCACCCAGAATTAAGAAGTAAAAGTAAGAAACTACAGAGAGTCGTCAACATCGCCCAGTCCATCACCCGAACCCACCCCACATCCATTGACTCGGTCTACACCCCCCGCTGCCTAGGGAAAGCAGGCAGCCTAATCAAACACACCTCCCACCTGGGATATTCTCTTTTCCATCGGGCAGAAGATAAAAAAGTCTGAGAACACGCACCAACAAATTCAAAAACAGCTTCTTCCCCATTGCTACCAGACTCCTGAATGGCCTTCTTATAGATTGAACCGATCTCTCGACGCATCTTCTCTACAGTTGTAGCACTATATTCCATATGCTTCACCAAATATCTATTTATTTACATAGTGTATTTATCGTATGCCCTATGTTTTAATGTATGGAGCAATCTACCTGGACTGTATGCAGAACAATACTTTGCACTGTTCCTTGGTACACGTGACAGTAAATCTAAATTACCCTAACCAGCGGAAAAGGTTGAAGAATTTCAAGTGTGAGTTACATCCAGTGGAAATTTAGTTTCTGCAGTCTTCTGCATTGGCTTAAAAGAACTCCCCAGATTGAATTAATCTCTATTACGAGTTTCCGCTCATGGTGCCAGTCTGTGGGCCTTCGAGGAAATGGTTCTTTTGCGGCAAGGAGTAACCCTGTAAAAGCCTTTGAATACCATTTTTCCAAAAATGTATTCAGAAACTGATTACTGTACACTCATGTAACTAACATATGCTTTTCTGGAGTAATTTTCAAGAATTAAAATTGAGTTAGTCAGAACGTGAACTCGACTCTAATTAAAAATGCTGGGGGGTTTAGCAACACACCCTTTATCCAACTGTACTAATCAAACTGCACCAGATTACCAACAACATTCCCAGTGGAGCACGTGGCCAACTTGTTCAAGTGCATGACTCCCTCAAATTGATTTTTCACGGTCGCACATGTACTGTAATTTAGAAGTGCACAACTGAGCACCTTAGAGGGAACATTGATTACCATCCATAAATATCTCAAGGAAGGTTAGGTGGGGTTAGAAGGATAGGGAAGGGGAGTGGGCCTAGGTACGGTGCTCTCTTCGAGGGTCGGTGCCAACTCAATGAGCCGATTGGCCTCCTTCTGCGCTGTAGAGATTCTATGGTTCTGTGGAATGGTTTGAAACGTAATTTTAAAATTTGTTTCTAAAACACTGACCAACTATGCTCAATCATGGAAGATTTTATGTTTGTTAAAAATGCAAGTTTGCTTCAGCAGAAACGTGAGCCAGAAAAATAGACACTTCCCAAAACTGGTGCAATTCTGGGCACAACTTGCATCCAGATTGTTGACTGCACCTAAAGTAGAAGCTACTCCACAAGGGAACAATTGCAGACAAGTTTAAGGAACGCATTAAAACTGAGCAATTAGGCATTTTATTTACTTTTCATTCTGGATGCACCAAAATTAGGGTTGCCAACCATCCCAGGCTTCCCCTAGCTTCTCCAAGAATGGAAGATTAATTTCCTGGGCACTGCTGGAGTAAATCTGGGAGAAAAATGATCGGAGCTATAAAAATTACATTAAGCTTGTTCAAAGCAATTTCTTTGAACATTTTAGTTTTCTCGTTATAAAAGTATTGGAGCAAGAGAGGAAAAGTTGTTTACTGGGTGGGGCAGTTAGCAACTGGAGGTCAGGTGGTGAGATTTCCAGGAATACTTCCAGCCAAAGTTGGCAATGCCAGTAAAGATCACCAGGTCTCTGACAATATCCAGCAATGTGCTATTGATGTTCAGATCGCTGATTCCAGTCAAAGATACAGTTCAGATCCAAGTCTAGAAGCTGAATGTACTAATTTCTATTTAGTCATAGTCTGTATAGTTATGCATATTGAGTATCTCATTCTGACCACGTAGCTGGCCATCTATGTCACAACATCCATTTAGTCAATTTTCTTCTGCCTGGCAGGCTACGTTTAGGCCTCTTTACCTCCTCACTAACTCTCTATTTTGCCACCTCTGGTTCTAAATAATCATATTACACAGGATCACACTCCAGCAAACAAAATAAGTCATTCCAGTTAAACATTTATCACTGGATAAAAGCAAATTACTGCAGTGCTGGACTTTGGCAAAAAGTCAACTGGACTGTTTTTAGTTTAATCACTGTTTTAATCTTTATTATTGTCACAAGTAGGCTTACATTAGCACTGCAATGAAGCCCCGCCGACCCCCCCCCCCTTCCCCTTCCCCCCCCCCCCCCCCCTTCCCCTCCCCTTCTCCCCCTCCACCCACCATGGATGCTTCCTTGAATATTTAAGCATTTAAAAGGGAGGCAATCATTGAATCAGCAGGTTCCAATTTGCAATGCTGCGGGGTTTTTCCAGTTGTGTTTAATCGCATGATGGAGATTACCAGCACAGGCACAATCATGAAAGCCCCCAAGACAGCTGAGAAACAACTCTGCAAAAGCCCTACTGCATTAATTTATAGCACAAGGAGAAATGTCAGACCAAACAAAATCAAATACACAATCACCTGAAAGCAGCTTCATCCAATCTAATTTTTGCTGTAAAACAAAACATAATTAAAACTCATTGATTTCTCACTGAAGATAGGTATTATAAATAGAACACAACCTGACCAGCATTATAGAACTCAGAAGGCCAACTACAACTTATTGTGGGCAATTCTGTGACCAAACAGGTGTTAGACATTTAGCTGCCGTTGTATAAAAAGTCAAAGGTTCTGCTCCTTTTCCACAAACATCTTCAATTTACTTCAACACTCTGCACAAAACTCTATCTTCACATCACCTGACACAAATGCTCCTGAAGCCCCTTTACATATCAGTGTCAATTATTGGATATTTAACATAAATGAGACAACTAATTGGAATGTCTCTTAACCCGTTACTTAATAGACTCCCCTTCCTTGGGGAAATAAATAATTAGGTGAAAACAAAATTACAAGAAACTCAAACACACGCAATTTCCCCCCTTCTTTTTTTTGTCTCATTTTTGGAAGAAAAAAAGTCACAGAAACAATATCCAAATGTTTATGTGAGCTAGCCCCTCTTTTTGTAAAACAGTCTCTCTGACAATTGATAGCTGTCGACCCATTTAATTTTTGCTATTCCCCCTCTGTCCAACATCTGCTTCAAATTTGCAATGTCTATACTTAATCTTTTTTCATTGACACTTTTTATAGCGTGCACTTTTTCCCACAGGGATTTATTGTCAATGTGACATTCAATAGGTATATTACCCAAATCCCCTGATCCCAAAATTTCTGTCAATATCTGGGATATACTAAAAGCCATATCTACCGCCTATACAAGGCTTAACGTCTCAGCAGCCAAAGTGCTTTTGACCACTCTCCTTATTTTCTTTGTTTCCAACACAAGAGGGCAACATTTACCATTGTTCCCCAAAAGGAAAATTATAAAACCTCCTGCGCTTGAAACCCCATCACATAAATTTGCATAGGACGCATCACTATAAACTATGGGTTTCAAGTGCCCACGGTCACCTAAAACAGGGAACCTCAAAACACACTCCTGCATTTTTAGTTTGATCAATGCTTTATTTGCTCTTATTAGGTCTTCCACTTTGGGATCATTCATTTTTGTACTCAACTCTAAGACATCAAAACTCACGTGCGGTCTAGTCTGTCTACCTAACCAATTCAGTTGCCCAATTAAACTTCGCAGTTGGTCTTTTTCCATCTTGGAAACCATTGCGTCTCTCTGTGAAACCCAACCACAGCTAATTGCTATTGGGCTTTCCAAATAAGATTGCTGACGTAAAGTTGCCCCTAACTTAATCTGTCCGATTTCCAGTCCAATATACTTAAATACACCGGAAGCCTGACTTTCATCCCTGAATTCTTTCCTCAAACCAGAGATTACAATAGCTTCGAAATCACTAGTCCCACCCCACAAAAATTCATCGACATGCATCATAAAGATGCCAGAAAGATTTCCTTTATAGTGCCAGTAAAACATTGCAGGGTCTGCTTTCAACTGGCAACAGCTTAACTTTAACAAAACTGACCTTACCGAAAAATACCAGACTCTAGATGCATCAATTAAACCATTTACACATCTGTACAACTTCCAGAGTACCCCTTCTGTGTTAGCTGCCTCTTTAGGAGGACGGAGAAAAATGTCTCTCCGGAGCTGATGCCCCTGCAAGAAGTCAGCTTTTACATCTATATCTATAGATTTGCATTCCCATGCCTTTGTGGCTAATAGAGCCAAGAAGATCTTTAAAATAACCTTTCCTGCCATAGGTGACTCGATCCTTAAATCCTGATCTTAAGTTTTCTTCAAATCCCCTCACCACCCGCCACCAGCCTGGCCTTTGCCTTACACGTTCCATCCGGAACAACCTTTTCAGTGCAAATCCATCTGTGGGATAGAGCTCTTTGTCCCCATCCGGTACTTCCGTGTATACCCCAAATTCACTCCAACTGTGCAGTTCTTGCTGTTTGGCATCTTTGATAACTTTTCATCTAACTTATTGAAAGCCACCAAAACCTCATGTGCATGTGGGCTTCTACGCCTATTAGCATTCATAGTCTTACTCATATTCCAAGACCTTGATAAACTACGTCCCCTCTCCCGCCTGGTATCTTGTTCTGTACTGCTACTGCTTGATCTTTCCCTTCTGCTGAGGGATGTCCTTTCAATAGTTCTCGACCTTTTCCTGCGGACCTGTTCACTATCCGATGTACTATCTGAACTGGCACTGCATTTCTGTGCCCTCCATTTTTGAACTTTGTGTTCCCAATCCATTGTCTAGACTCCCTCCCTTGAATGCTGTTCAACCAATGTTTATACTTTCCAGTGGCCTTCTCTGCTCTACAAATAACAGTTGAATCCTGCCATTGACTAGTCCCTTCAGGCAAGTATGTCACTTTTGTACCAACTTTTGGCAGTTGTCCTTTCGGAAAAATGGCCTGCTCTAAATCATCAGAAGTGTTGTGCTCCTCTACAGAAACCCTGTCTATATCAGTTAACTGGTCCTCATAGTTCTGTAACACGTGCATTCCAGATGGTTCCTCGTCATGTCTGTCTGCTCTGTCTAAATTTGAAAATTTGTAACTGATACCCATTATCCTTGATGAATGTACCCTAACAGTTTGATTATCATGTTGCAAAATAATTGTTTTGCCATCTATGACTATGATCTTCCCTGGGCCTTTCCATTCATTAGAATTCTCTCTCTTATAGTATACTATGTCTCCTTGCTGAAAAACTGTATTTGATGGCCGTACATTATGCCTTAAAGCTCTGCAAATTCTTTCAGAGACTTCTGCTTCCAAAAAAGCTTTTCTACTGTGATGTAATGCATTTAAATGCTCAGCAAAGGCAGAGCAAATTGTAGTCCCTTCCCAAACTGGAGGCTGGTCATCCAAAATGGACGGAATTTTAGGATTTGTCATAGAATTTACAGTGCAGAAGGCGGCCATTCGGCCCATCGAGTCTGCACTGACCCACTTAAGCCCTCACTTCCACCCTATCCCCATAACCCAATAACCCCTCCTAACCGTTTTGGACACTAAGGGCAAATCAGTATGGCTAGTCCACCTAACCTGCACATCTTTGGACTGTGGGAGGAAACCGGAGCACCCGGAGGAAACCCACGCAGACACAGGGAGAATGTACAGACTCCGCACAGACAGTGACCCAGCAGGGAATCGAACCTGAGACCCTGGCGCTGTGAAGCCATGTGTGCTATCACGCTGCCCATATTTCTATTCAACACTAATTGATAGGGACTAGAGCCCCAACCATCTGCAATGAATTATTTGCATGTACCGCCCATGCTAAAGCTACATTTAGCTTGCAGTTTGGTCTATCTGCCTAAATTCTCCGGAGCATGTCATCTATTACCGCATGGTTTGTTTCACACACACCATTACTAAATGGGCTTTCTGCAGCCGTATTCAGAACTGCGATATTCACGTTTTCACACATATCCCGAAACTCATCATTAGCAAATTGTCCTCCATTGTCTGTAAGGAATTTTGCCGGTGGGCCCATTCCTGTCCCTATCCATTTTTCCTCGATTTGATCCAGAATTACTCTAATTTCTTTACTTCGTACAATCGTTGATTGAATAAATCTGGTTGCTCAATCTACAAAATGCAAAATAAATATGTTATTGGCTTTATCCCAGATCTTAAGGTCCATGGCCACAATGTCGTTAAAATCCCATGTTCACACAAACAAATGACAAAAAGGAATGAGGGATCACCCATAGTCGCCATTAACACACAGGCCCCCTCCCCCCCAACCCTCCCCAACTAATGTTCGATGTTATCCAGTTCTTGAAAGTGCACAATGAATAATGCCCATGAATTGTAGAACCCCTCAATTCTTCCCCCCAGTTCAAACTTAACCTTCTCAAGAGTCAAGAATTCCAACAGGTCCCCCCGCCACGCCAGGGCACAGGGTGGAGAGGTTGCTCTCCAACCTATCAGGATCCGTCTTCAGGCGATCAACAAGGCGAAGGCTAAATCTGCCTTTGCATCCGTTTCCAACCCTGGCTGGTCCGACACCGCGAATATGGCCTCCCGGGGGCTCGGGTCCGGTTTCACGTGCACCACTTTAGAAATTGCCCTAAAAACCTCCTTCCAGTAATGCTCTCACTTTGGACAAGACCAAAACATATGAACGTGATTAGCGGGACCCCCCACTCCCCGCAACGTTGACACACATCTCTTACTCCTTCAAAGAATCGGCTCATCCTCACCCTCGTGAGGTGTGCTCTGTATACCACCTTCAGCTGTATCAGCCCCAACCTCACGCACAAAGTGGAGGCATTTACTCTCCGGAGCACATCACATCAGAACCCGTCGTCCATATCCTCTCCCAACTCTTCCTCCGACTTTGCTTTGATCGCTACCAGTGGTGCCTTCTCCTCTTCCAAAATAGCTCTGTAAACCGCTGACGCTACCCCCTTCTCCAGTCCCCCTGCCGTCAGCACCTCCTCCAGCAATGTGGAGGCCAGCTCCACCAGGAAGCTCTGTATCTCCTTTCTGGCAAAATCTCGAACCTGCATGTATCGAAACATTTCCCCCTGCTCCAGCCCATACTTCGCTTCCAGTTCCTTCAATCCTGCAAACCGACCCCATAGAAACAAATCTGTTAGTGTCTTAATCCCCTTCTCCTCCCATTTCCTATTGTAGGTTCTAACTGGGTTTCTGTCTTCATAATTTCAGAGTCCCATTCTCCTTCTATAGTCTTGGAACCTGTTCGTAGCCGTACGATTTTGCCATCCTGTTAGTAGTGTATCTTCCATATTCTACTTTATTGCAGGCTGACCTATTTGGGTCATCAGAGCCATCGGAATCAAATGTTTCCCCAGAAACTTTTTTAAAGCTTCTATCATTTAATCAAATAAGGTATCCTTATTCGCAAACTGAACTCCTGTCAAAACCAGGAGCCTATCCATGTTGCTCACTCTAGCACAGTCAAGTAATTTAAAGGCCATCATAGACTGCGGAAATTCCAGGTTGTGTTTCTGCAGCCTTTTATATAATCTGCCAAATTCCATTATATAGTCTTCAATGGAGAAATCTTCTATTTTCCGGAACCTATCAAAATCCTTCATACGCACCTAACAAGTCATCCATCTTATAAATCTTATCCATATAACATAATAGAGTCTGCAGACCTTGTTCTGAGTCTAACTCTTCCAATTCTAGTTCAGAAAACACTTTGCTCCAGATTTTACTTTCATAAGGTGGAGAAAGAGCCAATGCCATACCTCGTTTTCTCTTTCCCAACCTCGCCGCCCTGTGCCCTGGCGTGGCGGGGGTACCCGTTAGTCCACATAACTACTGCACTTCTCCAATGGTCGTATGATCCCCTTTCAGAAAATAAGTGTGGGTAGTCATATCCGGCCATCTTTATCCTAGGTTCAGCCATATATCTTTGGGTTTTTTTTTCTTCTCACTCACTCCTTGGTTTGGTTTGGAAAAGTTGCATCTTTCAACCCTTCACATTTGCACAGCAAACGTCCTCTGCTACCATTTGTTAGACGTTTAGCTGCTGTTGTAGAAAGAGTCAAAGGTTCTGCTCCTTTTCCACAAACACCTTTAATTTACTCCAACAGACTCTGCACAAAACTCTATCTTCACATCACCTGACACAAAGGCCACCTGAAGCCCCTTTACATATCAGTGTCAATTATTGGATACTTAACATAAATGAGACAATAATTGGAATGTCTCTTCACCCATGACTTAACAACAGGTGCCAACAACAACTAGTATTTATACAGCATCTTTGTCTCCTCGCCCCCAGTTAGCTGATATTGTTAACAACACCTTTATTGGTGCTGTTCCTTCTCTTTCAAAATTGTCGTTATCACCCCTCTTGCCTGGATTCCTATCGTGCTAATTATAGCCACAGAAGCATCCGCAATGCCTTTTTTTCTCGCTCTCATGCCATTCCCTCTGGTTTTCTCCAAGAATCTATCCTTGGCCTTCTTCTTTCATTTCTCATCTGCTGCCTTTCCGGAACATCACCTTGGACGCAACCTTGGTGTTGTATGTGACACTAAGATGAGGTTGAAAATCACATTTCTATCCCTGCCATCATCCAGAATGCCGTTTACCACCTGTGGGACATAGTCTGGCTCCACCCGGCACAGCTTTTCCGCAGCTGAAACCCTCATCCCGGCATGACTATTCCAATGTGTTCCCAGCCGGCCTTCCACAATCTTCCCACTGGACATTTGAGCTCCTCCAAAATTTTGCCATGTGTCCTAACTCGCATCAACTCCCAATCAACCATCACCTCTGTGCTCAGCGACCTGCACTGGTTCCTAATTAAGGTGTACCTCAATTCTAAAATGTTCACCCCTGTTTTCAAATCCCTTCATAGAATTATAGAACTGTTATAATGCAGAAGGAGAACATTCGGCCCATTGAGTCTACACCCACCCTCTGAAAGAGCACCCTAAATAAGGTCCCGCCATATCCCTGCAACCTATAACCCCACCTAACCCGCACATCCCTGGACACTAAGAGGCTATTTATCATGGTCAATCCACCTAACCTGCACATCTTTGGATTGTGGGAGGAAAACCGAGCAGCCGGTGAAAATCCACAGACACGGGGAGAATATGCAAACTTCACAGTCACCCAAGGCTGGAATTGAACCGAGGTCCCTAGCACTGTGATGCAGCAGTGCTAACCACTGTGCTACCATGCCACCCCATGGCGGCATCCATGGTCTCATCACAATCTCTGTAATCTCCTCCAGCCCCACAACCCTCAGATCTCACCTAATTCTGGTCTCTTGAGCACCCCAATTTTAATCGCTGGTGGCTTTACGTTCAGCTGCCTGAGGCCCTAAGCTCAGGAATGTTTTCCCTAATCCCCTCTCCTCAAGTTCTTCCATTAAGGCGGTATTTAAAACTGACCTCTCTGACCAAGGTTTGGCCATCTGCCGGAGTATCTCCTTGGTAACTTGATGTCAAACTTTGCTTATAAGACCCTGTGAAGTGCCTCAAGACATTTTATTATACCAAAGGCGCTATTATAAACACAAGTTGTACTAAACATCCAAAAGCACATCATAGCAGTCTTGGGCAGAAGACAGTCAAGATTTGAAAAGCACTACACCATCCCTGCCAGGACTTCTTTTGAATGTGAGAATTGATGTTCCTTTAAATTTTAGAAAATAATACTGCATTAAAATCATACCCTTCAGAAAGCATGTGTTCTAAAAATGGAATAAAGGTATTAAAAATTAAGAAGTAGCAAGAGACTTTCTATGCCAGGTCACGGCAAATTAAGCTAACGTGATGAGATGGAAGAGACTTGACCTTCAGACTGTAATTTCAATCCATCAGTGAGCCTTCCAACAGTCACAGCAAGATGACTCAAGAAGAGCAATAATAGGTGCGCAGACACTTAAGTTATGGAGTTGGGAGGAGCAGAGCAGATTGTTTCTCAATAGATTCAGTTTATAAAGCTACTCAAAAATCTTCAGAAACATTATCTGAAATAATGCATTTTGTATGTTCTCTCATACCACATTAAACACAATAGGGAGGCTGACCTTCAGACACATTGCAGTCATCCAGTGTGGCTGGGACAAAACATGCAGAACCAATTAGCGCTGATACTGTGGACACAGACTCCATCTGGTGGCCAGCTGTGGAAACATCTAAACTGTCAAATTCAAACTTGTTTCTAAACAAGATACAGCTCAACGGTCTAGGTTATACGGTCAACCACCAAGAATGTTTTCAGCGGGAACTGGGGGGTGGAGGGAGGGATCATGTAAACACGAGGGGTGGCAAGACCACCACGTTCACACCCCAAGCTGCCCCTCATAACACCATGGGTGGGCAGGTGCCATAATTGCGACTCACCTGCTATTTTAAAATAAATAATTAACGGTCAGTTGAGCTTGTTGCCAAGCTGACAGACCCAGACAATATGCTGTCCAGGCGACAATATGTCATTTCATTGCTTCCCAACCTTTTGATTTAGTGCCGGATCAAGTACGAGATTGGGTGCTAGTTTATTGGGTGCCTGTTCTTGTCTGCTAGTTTATCTCTCTTGTAGAAACCATGAATTGGATTTAATTTGAATCTGAATTGGTTTTTGGAGCAATGGATTAAGAGTTTGCCCTGTCTGCGCACTAGCTTTGTAATTCTGAGAAAGGAATAATACAATTAGCATGGGAAGGCACGTGGGAATGGTCAGAACGCTTCTTTGAGCAGATTACTTGAAAGGCAGTAAGGGGAGGGGATTTGTCCTTTGGGGCTGCCCCCTGTGCATCAGAGGCAAGCCCCCCCCCCCCCCCCCCCAAAAAAAGATTACTTCCTTTTGTTTCTCTCCACTTGGCCTCCAAAGCCTGCCCCCTTGCCCTCCAATTTTCCCCCATCCTAAACTCCAGGCTTACCTCTTTTCAGTGGCCAAGCCCTCTTCATTTCTAGCCTAATTGCAGTCCTGGCATTACTGGGATTGCTAAAGGTCCAGACAATCAGATTGGCCAAAGCTCAAGGGTGGGACTTCCTCCCACTGAGGTGCGGAGATCCCACTTACACCTTGTTCATGCCACCTGCAGCGTAATATTACTGCAGGGTGGCCTAGTTTAATGTGGGTCGACTGGCTTCCAACATTGCTTCTGGGGAGCAACATACATTCCTCCCACCGCTCCCCCAAACCACCACCCCCAAAACCACCCGCCGTAAAAAACATCCCAGAGTCAGTCAAGGACAAGTGTACAGAGCGATAAGCACAACAGCTCTCTCCTTTACTGATTTTGTATGTAATGTTACAAACTGGGAAATGTGACAAAATAACTTCCAACAATTAAGATTGACAGCACTGCACCAAGTGTAGTTTACGTGCATTCCTGTTTTTTTCAGGGACAAGTGTGATAGATTATTATGTGGACTAGGAACAGTTACAGCACTTCCACAATTCATAAAGATATATATAGGTGATTGGATATGTGTTCAGCTTCAATCAGCAAACACAAAACAGATTCCAGTTGTGGTGAATTATAAACACTGGAAAGGAATGGTGTCATTTAGAGATCAAGGACAGAGTCTACTTGGTTAGAATTCAGGAACACTGCTGGGTGTATCCTGTAGCACCAAATATTGGGAAAATAGAGGAGCAAAATTACAGGTAAATTACAGAAAGATGTTAGAACTACCGTAGATGCCCGTGTATAAGTCGACCTTTGAAGCGTTGAAAAATCCCTCCAAAGATTGTGCAGGAGGTGTGGGTCAAGTATAAAAGTGAACCATCAGTGTGGAGGGGGGGGTCACCATTTTAAAATGTCATCAACATCTGATGCAAAGTGTGGGCATGTCTTAAACTCCTACACACCTTCACAGCACAGTCACATCAGCTGCTACATCCCCCGTGTCCAGTTATAAGGTAACCAGTAAATAAAATATGCATCTGTGGAGTTAAAAATAGAGTCTGACTACGAATAAGAATGCAGTCTGTCATGGCTGAAAAGGCAGGTTGATGTATATGCTGAGTATATGCAAAAACATTATTTTAGGTGTTGGAGAGCTGGGGTTACCTTATATATCGGGTTGACTTTTCTGCTGTAATTTACAATATAGAGGAGAGATCATGGAGATTTCAATTCTCTTCATGTGTGCTGGAATAGTAACGAAGAAGGGGGAAGGGGGGGTGGGAGAGGGGATAAATTCCTGAAATTTGTACAAGAGAAGTTCAATAGTCAATGTGCTTTGAGCCTAACATGCAGCAGTGCTGGATCTAGTTCTACGGAATGACATGGAATAGTGGGAATGTTTCACTGGGAAAGCATTTGGGGAACAGTGATCGTATCATTTCACAGAATTTAGATCATAGAATTTACAGTGTATTTGGTAGATATGAAAAGGTCAAGTTATAATCACATATAAAAATACTTAATTGGAAGAGTGCTAACTTCAGTGAGTTAAAAAGGGATTTTGCCTAAGTGGATTGGAATTAAGACATGGGTCTGGATTCTCCGATCCCCAACGCTAAAATCTCGTTCGGCAAAGGGGCGGAGAATCCCCGATTACGATGAAATCGGGAGGGGGGGACCACCGGTTTCGCGAAGCTCCGCCTCCTGAAAAGCAGCAAACTCTAGCAGTATGCCGCACGCGGTATCCACAGCCTCAGGCCATTGACTGAGGCCCGCCCCACAATACTCTGTCCCCAACTGGCCTAGTTCCCAACGGCGTGGGACTCTCATGGTCTCATCTGTCGGGAACTGAACGTGGCGGCTGCGAGCAGGGGGGGCATTATTCGGGGCCGGGGGCATGATGGGGGGTGGTTAGTAATTGTTTTACAGACTGAAGAGAATTGAACAATGGTGTTCCCAAGGGGTCAGTATTAGAATCACTGATCTTTTTGATATACACAGGTCATAATTTCAAAGTTTGCAGATGATTTGGAAATTGGGCATGTAGTGAACAATGGGGAGGACAGCGACAAACTACAGGAGGATTTATACAGGCTAGTGAAATGGGCAGACACAATTTGTTGCTGAGAAGCGTGAAGTAAAGCATTGTGGTAGGAAGAATGAACATGGAACATAGAATAGTGCAGCACAGTACAGGCCCTTCAGCCCACGATGTTGGGCCGACCATTTACCCTCATCTAAGATCAACCTTACCTACACCCCTTCAATTTACTGCTGTCCATGCGCCTGTCTAAGAGTCGCTTAAATGTCCCTAATGACTCTGACTCCACCATCTCTGCTGAATATGAACCAAATAGGCTGGCTTTAAAGGGGATGCAGAAACCAAGACATATGGGGATATCTGTACACAAATCTTTTAAGGTGACAGGACAAGTTGAGCAGGCTGTTAAAAAAGCACATGGGATCCTTGTCCTCAAGAGGAACTGAGGACAAGAGCAAGGAGGATATACTGAACTTCTACATAACACACTGATAAATCTCAGCTAGGGTATTAGTTTGAATCTGCAGCACCACGTTTTAAAATGTCAAGGGTACAGAAGAGATTTACTAGAACGGTACCAGGAATGAGGGACTTTAGCTGCATGGAGAGAATAGAGAAGCTGGGGTGAAGATTGAGAAGGGGTTTGATAGGTGTTCAAAATTCTGAATAGTTTTGATAAGAGTCAATAAAGAGAAGTTGTTTCCAGAGGCGGAAGGATTGGAACCAGAGGACATTGATTTAACGTGATTGATAAAAAGCACCAGAGGTGACATACAGAGGCCTTTTTTTTTTTAAACTGCAAGTCATTCTGGTCAGGAGTGCACTGCCTGAAAGGGTGGTGGAAACAGATTCAATAACTTTCAAAAGGAAATTGGGTAAACGCTTGAAAAATAAAACGTGTGCAAGACTATGGGGAAACGGCAGAGGAGTGGGATTAATTGGATAGCCCACCGCAGGGATGATAGGCTGAATAGCCTCCTTCGGTGCCAGGTTATTCTATTTCTCTATACAAAGATCTGCAATATTCCTTCTAAGTGCCAACTCCCTTCCCCAGATCCACACACTGTTCAAGTTTAGTAGGGTGGATCAGTAAATCCAGGACACCCATCCTTTCCACAAATCCTGCTTCTCCTGGGAAACAGATACATTTGAATGTTGACCAGCATGGTTTTAGTGAAAGAAAGACCCTAGATCCCATTGGCCATAAGAATAGCAAGTGTCAGCAACACAATACTTAAATAATCTAAAACACATCCGAGGAACAAACATTTTGAATAAGGTGGTGGGAAAAAGATTGCCGAATGATCTTTCTGAGTAAGTTACCTTTTCCATTTGCCCCACCATTCCACAGATAGATTGGTCAAAGACTTTACTTTTCTAATGAAGCTGGGGAAAAGACTTTTGCATCTTCCATCACACCAACAACAGGAATCATAGCAGACGAGGATACCTCAATTTGATGCGATACCAAAATTCTGACATTGGGATGAACTGTCAGAACTTTGTTCTTGGACTTTCAAGGCAGGTCAAGCTTCCTAACAATCTTGGGAAGACCTCTTGCATGCATTAGCATCTCATGCATGCTCATTGAAAGTCATCTCGCCGGAATTAAGTTCCCCGCCGGCGAGATTTTAGAAGATTCAGTTTTATTCATAGCCACACTCATATTGGGTGTCAGTAGCAAGGTTGGAGGCAGGACTCGCAGGGAACGATGGGGCGAAGGCTGGGTTGAGGGGTGGAGGACCAGCAGGGAAGAGTGGGAGGTCATCCTGAGAAAGAAGACAGACTATCCACGGAATGTTTAGAAGTGTTTCCAGGGAAGAAAGCCAGAATAATGCTCCTGGCTTGCACAGTAAACAGCTGTCTGAGTGCCCCTTAAATATGGCGCTCGGACCTTTGATCCCATGAGGTAACAGCGGGGAGGGGGAGGTTCCGGATTCCTCCTCTTATGCGCGGATACATATTTAATTAGCTTAACAGCGCAAGACGGTGTGCGGTCAGCTGTCTCCTCCCCCAGCCGCAACCACTTCCAATCCGGCGCATACCACAAAACTTGGGCTTCAGGATGGAAGATTGCACCATTTGTCTGTCCCCTACTTGTATCACAACAGCACGTTTAATGACTACGTATGGTCAAAGACAGGAGGTTATTGAAGACTATCTGTAGTAGTATTTGCCTGGCTGTCTGAGGCAAATACTACTACAACTGATAATTAATTCACAAGTATCAAGAGTGATCCATGGAAGCAGACACGTGAGAGTATGTACACCATGCCGATCTATGTACACCCACATACATCCATGTGCACCCATGCCCATCCGTGTCCATCCATGCAAAGTAAAGTCGCCATAGTCTCAGGTGACCATCGCTGCTTTCCCCTTTGAGGGGGAGAGCTGACTGGTGGTGATTTAACCTGAGGACCACCACACCTTAGGAAAGGGGCAAGGTTGAGATGATGGACCTTCATGAATAACCTCACAGGAATTGAACCCACACTGTTGGACAAATCCCCAGGGCCAGATGGCATCTATCCCAGATTACTGAGGGAGACAAGAGATGAAATCGCTGGGCCTCTGACAGAAATCTTTGTGTCCTCATTGGCCACAGGTGAGATCCCATAGGATTGGAGGATAGCCAATGTTGTACCATTATTTAAGAAGGGTTGCAAGGATAATCCGGGTAATTATAGGCCAGTGAGCTTGACGTCAGTGATAATGATATTGTTGGTAAAGATTCTCAGAGAGGGGATATATGCACATTTGGAAATGAATATTAGCGACAGACAGCATGCTTTTGTACGAAGGAGGTCATGTCTCACTAATTAAATAGAATTTTTTGAGGAGGTTACAAAAATGATTGACGACGGAAGGGCTGTGGATGTTGTCTCCATGGACTTTTTGGTAAGCTGGTGCAAAAGATTAGATCACTTGGGGTCAGGGGTGAACTCGCTGGATGGATCCAGAACTGGCTTGGCCATAGAAGAAAGAAGGTAGCAGTGGAAGGGTGCTTTTCCAAATGGAAGTCTATAACTAGTGGTGTTTTACAGATGGAATTTAAACCGGACAAATGCGAGGTGATGCATTTTGGTAGAACCAATTCAGGTGGGAGCTATAAATTAAACGGCAGAACCATCAGGAGCATAGAGACACAGAGAGATCTGGGCGTGCAGGTCCACAGATCCTTAAAAGTGGTTACACAGGTGAAAATGGTGGTAAAGAAAGCATATGGCATGCTTACCTTCATAGGACGGGTATCAAGTATAAAAGCTCAAAAATTATGTTACCGTTATATAGAACATTGGTTCGGCTACATTTGGAATATTGTGTCCAATTCTGGTTACCGCACTACCAGAAGGATGTGGAGGCTTTGGAGTGAGTACAGAAAAGGTTTACCAGGATGTTGCCTGGTATGGAGGGTATTAGCTATGAGGAGAGATTGAATAAACTGGGACTGTACTCCCTAGAGAGACAGAGGCTGAGGGGCGACCTAATAAAAGTTTATAAAATTATTGGGGGTATAGATAAGGAGAACAGTTGTAGAGGCTCCCCCCCCCCCCCCCCCCCCCCAAGGTGGAAATGACAATTACAAGGTAACACAAGTTCAAGGTGAAGGGGGATAGGTTCACTGGAGATGTGCGAGGGAAGTTTTTTTTACACAGAGAGTGGTGGTGGCCTGGAATGCACTGCCAAGTGAGGTGGTTGAGGCACATATGTGAGCAACCTTTAAGACTTATCTGGATAGGCACATGAACAGACAGGGTATAGAAGGATACAGGCGGTTGGTCTAGATAAGACATGTGATCGGCGCAGGCTTGGAGGGCCGAAGGATCTGTTCCTGTGCTGTATTGTTCTTTGTTCTGTATCACAAACCAACTGTCCAGCCAACTGAGCTAAACCGGCCCTGACTGAGCTAAACCAGCCCCATCCATATACAACCACGCACACCCATATATAGCCATGCCCATCCATGTACACCCATGCCCACCCATGTACACCCACCTACACCCATGTCCTTTATAATCAGCATCTGCAAAGAGACACTTGGTCGCTTGACCAGGAAACACCAAGACTGGTTGAATGAAAATGATGGGGAGATCCAGGAGTTGAAGAGCTGCAAGCGCAAGGCTTTTCTGAGCCTGAAATGGCAACCAAACCCAAGGGCAAGAAAGAAGCTCCATAGATGACTGAAGTCCAGCAAAAAAAAACCGACTTAATCTGTTTAAAAAAGATGGTAAATCCAGAAAGCACGGGAGATCCAGCAATTAGACGACAACCTTGATGCGCAAGGTTTCTTTAGTGCAGTCAAGACCACCTACAGGCCAAAGACCAAAGGCCCCACCCCACTGCTGGCCAAGATCTGAGAGGTGCTCATCAAGAAAAGAGAGGCACTTAGTGTCCACTGGAAGGAGCATTTTGAAGACTTCAACGCGAATGTCCTCGACTCCATCTCCCAGCATGCTACCAACCACCATCTCAGCACAACCCCAATCCGGTATGAGATAGAAAAGGTCGTAGATCTGGAAAAGAACAAGGCATCAGGAGCAGATGGAATCTCAGCCGAAGCACAAAAACATGGCAGAGAAGCACTATTGGTGTGAACACAAGACACCATTTCTCTTATCTGGAAGGAGGAGAACATGCCAGGAGATCTCAGAGATGTTGTTATCGTGGCAATCTTCAAAAAAGGTCACAAGACCGACTGCAGTGACGTCAGAGGAATTTCCCTACTGTCAGCTACAGAGAAAGTCATTGCAAGAGGCCTCTTTAATCATCTTCAGCCTGTGGCTGAAGGGCTCCTCCCGGAGTCCCAATGTGGATAGCGTCCACTAAGCGGCACAACGGACATGATCTTCACCACGTAGCAACTACAAGAGAAATGCAGAAAACAGCACCAATCCTTGTAAATAGTCTTCTTTGACCTCCTAAAGGCCTTTGGCACCGTCAACTGCAAGGGATTATAGAATGTCCTCCTCCATTTCAACTGCCCCAAAGCTTTGTTACCATCGTGCACCTACTCTATGATGACATGCAAGCCATGATCCTGATGAATAGATCCACTACAGACGCAATTCACGGTCGGACTCAGGTCAAACAAGGTGTGCCCTCGCACCAAAGTTCTTCTCGATTTTCCTTGCTGCAATACTCCATCTCAACCTCAGAAAGTTACCCGCTGGAGTAGAGCTAAATTATAGAACAAACGTGAATCTGTTCAATCTCTGCCACCTGCGGCTCGACCCAAGGTCATCCCATCCTCTGGTATTAAACTATAATATGCAGACAACGATTGATTCTGCACATATTTGGAGGCGGAGCTCCAAGCCACCGTCAACATCTTCACTGAGGCATACGAGAGCATGGGCCTTACACTAAACATCCGGAAGTGAAAGGTCCTCTACCAACCTGCCCCTGCCACACAGCACTGCCCCCAGTTATCAAAATTCATGAGACCTTGGTCAGCATGGGCCACTTTGCATACCTTGGGAACCTACTGTCAACAAGGGCAAATATTGATGACGACGTTCAACACCGTCTTCAGTGTGCCAACACAGCCTTTAGTCGCCTGAGGACGAGTGTTTGAAAGCCAGCACCTTCGACCCAGCATCAAACTCATGGTTTATAGAGCAGCTGTGATACCCATCCTCCTATATGGCTCAGAAACATGAGCTATATAGAGCAGGCACCTTAAAATCCTGGAAAAGTACCACTAGCTTTGCCTCCGCAAGATCCTGCAAATCCATTGGCAGGATAGGTGCATCAAGGGTCAATGTTGTCGCTCAGGCCAATATCTCCAGCATCAAAGCATTGACCATACTTGATCGGCTCCGCTGGGCGGGCCACATCGCCCATATGCCTGACACTCAACTCTCAAAATAAATGCTCTACTCGGAGCTTCGACACAACAAGCAAGCCCCAGGAGGTCAAAGGAAACGCTTCACGGACATCCTAAATACATCCTTCAAAAAGTGCAACATCCCCACCCGCACCTGGGAATCCCTGGCCCAATACCACTTGAAGTGGAGGAAAAGCATCTGAGAAGGAGCAGAAAGCCTCGAGTTTCATCAGCAAAAACAGACTGAAGCCAAGCATCGGCAGTGAAAGGAGCGAGTGGCAACCCGGGCACCCCACCCACTTGCTCTTCCAACCGCCGTCTGCCTAACCTGTGACAGGGACTGTAGGCCGTGGATTGGACTCAGAGTCTGTCACCACCTGAGAACTCATTCTTAGTTTGGAAGTAAGTCACCCTCAACCCCAAGGGACTGTGTAAGAAGAGAAGATCCACGTGCATCCATGAACATCCACGTACATCCCGTGGAATGACCTCAGCATAGCTGCTAGGTTTTCCGATCAGTAAAGGGATTTGTTTCTGTTTTTTAAATGCATTTTTTATTTTTGCTAAATATTTGCCTCACATCAGCTAGCAAACAGGAGAGTAAGAAAAATACTGAAGATTAATTTTTTAAAACATCCTCTCAAGCATTAGCAAGGTGCAAGGAATTGTGAATAATATATAGCCAACTGAGTATTGGACGATAATTGCATTTGTAATAGACAAGACACATACACACAAATTAAAAAATCAAAACATACTGTTAAATTGATGAGATCATAGTGCAGGTGTAGCTGTTTCTGCTTGCTCACATGTATAGCCCCAGATTCATCTTTTTTCACCTGGAAAGATTACAGAAGAAAAAAGATTATTGTTCCACAAATTCTTACAGTAGATGGGGCTACACTGTTCGACACACGCACACATCAAAATGATAGATGAGGATATTCGACAGAAACAGGTATGAATAAACAAAATGTCCACCTACAATAACAGTGCAAGGGTAGCAGGTCTTCTACAGCCAATTTCTGTGGGAACCAAATTCCACCGGAAAATGCAGCAGTACATTCCACATTCTCCTCGGTGGGGGTCACAGAATCAGGTATTATGTTACTATTTTTATATCTTAATGTCAGCATATACGAGTTTTGTTTTAAGACAGTGTGTTGACAGTAGCAACAAGCGCAGACGTGCGCTTCATTTTTTTGCAAATGCAATTAACAATTCATCAAATTCACCAACCAACGGTGGTGATGAAAGTGAGAAAATCTACAAGGTAAGAGAAAATCGGGTATGTTTAAGAGAGCTTCTCTGAGCACCGATTCATTAAAATGTGATGAAGAAATCAAACCCAAGGAAATCCTGTCATGTTCGCTTATGACATTGCCGTGCACAGGGACTGATAGAAATCACCCCAATGGTGATTCAATTGATTCAATTGGAAGCACTGGGAACGTGTGGAGGGATATTGGGGAGGGGTTTTGGGGGGGGGGGGGGGGGGGGGGGGGGGGAGCATATCGGAAAGAATGCCAACTAATAATCATGATCATTGGCAACAACGTCAAGCAACAGCAGGATTGGGCTGGAGTTTAAACCACAATCTCCAAAGTCAATTAGTACAGCAACTCACACGTGAACAACCTTGTCCAAAGACCTCATCACGGCAGATGCTACTCTTTGTACAATTTGATTCACTCCACATGAGGGTACTGTTTAAAGAAAAGGCTTTGGGCCCGACAACATCACAGCTGCCGTGCTGAAGTTTCATGTTCCCAAACAACAGGGTGTTGCTCGTTTTACTGGAGTGTATTAACACGCCTCCGTTTAAAGGCCGTGTGCTTAACACTACTATGGCTCTGTGTATGTAATTATGCTCAGGGGTCGGCAGGTGCCGTATTTAGACACCTCACAAGTATATCACGGTCAGGTTCAAAGTAATAAATCTGTACACCGATTAGTAAGTCCAAACGATTGATATTTATTATGACAAATATAATAAATACACATGCATACGCTAAAGAGACTAACTTACTTCTAATACTAAACAACTAAAATACTTATCTAGACAGGAACAGGCAAGGTCAGGGGACAAGGCCTTCGTCCCGTTCTTGGTCTGCAACTCTCAGGTACTTAAAGTTGTCAGGATCTAGCAAGGTCTGGATCACGTAGCGATCGTTGTATTGGCACTTACAGTTCGATGGCTGATGGCTCAACGGTTGGTGATGGAACTGGAGTCAGGATGCGATGTAGCAGCAAAGCAGAGCCGGAGCAACAAAACAGTCAGAGCCGGAGCAAAACAGACCGAACCATGTGCGGGGTCTACTTTTATAGGTCTTAGAAGTCCGTGCCCCCTTGGGGCGGGCCTTTTACCTGCCATGTATCGATTGGGCCTTTCCCAATCGATATCTTCTAAACCCCCCAATCTGAGGGTCGTCCCTCGATGGGTGGGCTGTCCCTATGGTTCTTTGTGTTGGTTACTGTGGTGCCGTTCTGTCTGGGCGTCTACTCAAAAGTATCCATTGGTACTTAAATGTTTCTATTGTGCGGGGTCTGGATCTGGATCACCTCATTACTATGTAGATCTGTTGCCATTTACACCTTTGGCTGAAACTCTGCACCTGGCCAAAAACTGGTTTCTGTACATGCAGAATGCTAATTAGTCTTCTGCAAACTGCTTGTCCTTGCTAAGACTGTTTTCCCCTGCAGCCTTAGCAGTTCTCCATTTTGTAGCCCAGTGTCCATCTTAGATGGCTACAAGGGGTATCTAATTTGATAAATTACCACCACATGAGTCTACTCTCAATCATCAGCAAAGTGATTAAATGCATCATAAACAGAGCTATAAAGCAATACTTACTCACTAATAACTTCCTGATCAATGCTCAGTTTGGGTTCTGTCGGGGGTATTTACCCCCAGATCTCACTCCAGCCTTGGTCCAAATATGGACAAAAGATCTAAATTCCAGAGGTGAGGTGAGAGGCTGCCAATGACCTCAGGGCAGCATCTGATCACGAGCAGCAACTTGGAACTTTTTGAAACTGATGTCAATGAGGATCGAGGGGAAATCCTTCACTGGTTGGAGTCTTACCTGGCACAAAGGTAACTTGTGGTTGTTGGAAGTCAATAATCTCAATCCCTGGACATCGATGCAAGAAGTTCCTCAGGGTAGTGCTCGAGGTCCAACCATCTTCAACTGCTTCATCAATGACCTTTCCTCCATCATATGGTCAGATGTGGGGCTGTTCACTGATGACTGCACAATGTTTAGCACCATTCACAAATCCTCAGATGCTGAAGCACTACATATGCAAATGCAACAAGACCTGGACAATATTTAAGCTTAGGCTGAGGTGTCAAGTCGCATTCCTGCCACAGAAGTGTCAGGCAATGATCATCTCCAACGAGAGAGAATTTAACCACCTCCCCATTGACATTC
Organism: Scyliorhinus canicula; assembly: GCF_902713615.1. Lineage (NCBI taxonomy): Eukaryota > Metazoa > Chordata > Chondrichthyes > Carcharhiniformes > Scyliorhinidae > Scyliorhinus > Scyliorhinus canicula. Next base: position 159,844,083 of record NC_052147.1, on the reverse strand, counting down.
AATGGCATTGCCTATTATCAACATTCTGGGGTTACCATTGACCAGAAAATTAAATGGATCAGCTGTGACTACAAGAGCAGATTAGAGGCTGGGAATTCTGCAGTGAACAACTCAACTTCTCATTCTACAAAACCTCCCACCATCGACACGACACAGATCTGGAGTGTGATGGAATGCTCATCATTTGTCTGAAGGTATGCTCAAAAATCTCAACATTATTCAGAACAAAGCAGCCCACCAGACTGGCATCATTTATTACTTTAAACATGCCGATCACTCCACCACTGACGCACAATGGCAGCAATGTGTACATTAATGAGATACACCGCAACAACCTGCCAAAGCATCTTTTTTTTAAATATTTTTTATTCTCCTCCTTTTTCACATTTTCTCCCAAATTTACACCCAACAATAAACAATAATCAGCAACGAATGTGATGCCAATCCCCATATCAATAACAACGATCCCATCCTCCCACCAAACCCCAGACATTAGCCTGCATGTTAACATAAACAAATGACAAAAAGGAATCAGGAATCACCCATAGTCACCATTAACACATACAGTCCCTCTCCCCCCCCAATCCCCCTAATGTTCAATGTGATCCAATTCTTGTCAAAACATCTTTAACAGCAACTTCCAAACCTACAACTTCTAATACCCAGAACAGCAGCAGGAAACAGGAAGAATGTAACAAGCTTGATGTGAATTTCCAAAGATCTCTGAAGATAACAGGGTGGAATGAAGAAGTGTGTTACAATCCCGGTTGGTGTTATAACTGGATGGGATGATCGCAGAATAGAACCCTGGCTCAAAAGACCGTGGGCTGGATTCTCCGCTCCTCGAATTCGCATTCGACAACGGGGCCGAGAATCCGTTTTGGCACCCAAAAATCGCCGAGTATCCACCACCTCAGGCCTTTGCCTGAGGCCCGCACTGCGATGTTCCGTTGCCGACCGGCCGAATTCCCGACGGCGTGGGACTCTCATGGTCCCACCATCTGGGATCCTCGCATGGCGGCAACGGACTCAGTCGCAGGAGGGAAGGGCCGATCGGCGGGCAGGGGGCTTCATTCAGGGGTGGGGGCAATGTGGGTGGGCGGTCCAGGGCGTGCAATCGGTCGATGCGGGGCACTATTTTGCCAGTCCAGATCCGCGGGCTGAGTCCGCCATGGAGCACGGCACGGCCGCTGCAGGCCACCGCCGTGTGCATGCGCGGCCTCTAACCCAGAAGTGCGGTGAGCCGTATCGGCAGCTCGAGCTGCGAGCTCCACAATGGCTCCCAGTTAGTCCCCAGCAAAATGGGGAATCTGTGGTCTTTTGACCCCAGTTTTCCTGGCGTAAAAGACCACAGTTTTCCCAATGGCGCGGGGACTTAGTCTGAAAAACGGAGAATCCAGCCTGGAACTTTTACTTTTTTGTATGAACGTGGAGAAACAGAGTCAGAGGACCGCTAATTAGTTTCAACAAGGAAAAAAAACAGTTATTAAACATGAAAAATTGGATTATGATACAATACTCCTTTACTCCCCCTTAGCTTAACAATTACACACAGATTTTAAGATGAACATGGATTACAAAAGTACATCTTAATCTACAATGGTCTCATCGAGAGAGGGCTATGGTGTGAAGAGTAAATAAACCAGCAGTGGTTGCTTAGCATCTGGAGCCAATTTCCAGAGTTATTTCAACTGACATTCCACAAGCTCTAGTATAATCTTACAAACCCGAAAATCACTTCCGATATCTTTCTGGCATCTCAGTCTTCTTCTTAGCCACGTCTGTCTTTACTGAACAGCTCTTGCTCTAGTGCCTTTTAACTTCGGACCTCTTGGAAACTTCTCTTAATTTCTCTAATTTCCTTAACTAGCTGCTCTTCAGATGTCTGCACTTGTTTTCTTAACTATTACTCCATGGCATGGCTTTTCTCCTAGCAAAGCTGAGCGAGATGTTCCCTCTCTAGCCTTCTAAACCAACTAACTACTTCTAGCAGAGCTGCAGTAGCTGTCTTCACTCTCACTCCCCATTTCCAACTGCAATCAAATTAGCCAAACTAAAACTTAAAAGCTTATCTACCTTAGAAGGCCCCCGTTGCTAAGCAACCACTGCTGGTTTATTTACTCTTCACCCCATAGCCTTCTTTAGGCACAACATATAAGAGTAGGGAGGTTGTGTTTGCATTGTATAAAACATTATTTCGGCTACAACGAGAGTACTGTGTACAGATCTGATCACCTCATTACCAAAAGGGTGTACTTGTTCAGATGAGGGTACAGAGGAGATTTACAGGAATGTTGCCAGGACTGGATAATTACAGCTATGAGGAAAGATTGGATAGGCTGGGATGTTCTCCTTGGAACAGTGGAGGCGTTGGGGAGATTTTATTGAGATGTACAAAATTGTGAGGGGCCTGGATAGAGTGGATGAGAAGGACCTATTTACTTTAGCAGAGAGGTCAGTGATGAGGCAGGCCATAGATTTGAAGTGTAACAAGCAAAATGTATAATGAAGGTCCTGTAGATGTAGCAATCGGCCAGAAGATCCACATTTGTGACGGAATCGGGGGCGGCAGTGCTTTCACGATGCTCCACCCCCTCCAAAGCTCCACGAGTACGCTGCATGACGCATCAACAGGCTCAGGACGTTACCTGAGGGCCTGTCCCCGATGCTCCGCCCCCGACCGGCCGAGTTCCCGACAGCATAGTCTCTCGTGCTATTTTGAACTGGGCGTGGTGGCTGCAGACTCAGTCCAGCGCCGCCACAGTCGGAGGAGAGCCGATCTGCGGGCAGGGGACGGGGGCTGTGGGTATTTTGAGAGGGGTGGTCCGGGGGTCGCGAGCCTGGCCAAAAGGGGGCACTATTTGGCAAGCCGGGACCACGCGCAGGCTGCCATCGTGTGCATTCGTGGCCACGGAGCCGGCAATTGTCCGGCCATATCGGCAGCTAGAGCCGGGTGCTCTACACTGCCTACCTTCCAGCCCCCCATCAAATGAAGGATTGGTGGCCGTATTGCGCCGATTGTTTGGTTGTAAAACGCCACCGTTCCCACGCTGGCGTCTGGACATAGCCTGAAAATTGGAGAATCCAGCCCAGTGTATCTGGACTTCCAGAAGGCCATTGATAAGGTGTTGCACACAAGGCAAGATCCCACAGGGTCGGGGGTAATATATTAGGTTGGGTAGAGCATGAGCTAACCAACAGAAAGCAAAAAATAGGGTAAATGGGTATTATTCTGGTGGCAAGCTGTAACTCGTGGTGTGCCACATAATTTGGTCCTTGGGCCCAAACTATTTACAATCTATATTAATGACTTGGATGCAGGAAGAGAATCTACTATCGCCAAATTTGCAGATAACCTGGCCTTGCCAACTCGATCAGGTCCAGCCCCGCCCCCAGATTCTCTGTGCAATAAGTGCCAGAAAATCTGTCGTGAAAACTCGGCTGTTCATCTGGAGAGCTACACACCGGATTTTCACCTGAAACTCTCTGACAAATTTTGGGAAAATTCTGCCCGATGTTTTTTGTGCCCATTTTCCTGGAGGAGGCACTTGGAACGAAAACCCAGAAATTAATATCAAGTTGAAATGAGGTAAAATAACATTTCTTTCGGATTGAGCCTACGTATTGTCATTTAGACAGCTTCTGGTGTCTAAAAGAATGGAAATCCCAATGTTAGTTCAGATTGAAACATTTTTAAATGTATTTTGATGACAAAAAGGAATCCAGGAGCCAGTGAATTTTCTAATGTAGAATATTACTGTCAAATGGCTTTCTCGGGGCATTTTCCCAAGGAACCCTCTGAAAGTGTAAACTCAAGGATCCTACTGGTAAACTTACCAAAAGGAAATGGATAGCATCCCCTCGACAAAAGGCCAGCATGGGTGTTACCGCACCCTGCACTGCAACAAATTGCCAAGACAGAAGTGGAACACTTGCTGGATTTGTCTGGAACAATCAGAAACAGAAATTAGTACAAATTTTAATCCAGTGATCTGATCAGGCAGATATTCGGTTAGTGCAAGTAGTTCATTCTTCTCCACCATAAGAAATCCTATTCAATAACCATACACCATTGCACTACATCAGTTTATTGCATAGGTTGCATACAATGCCCATTTTGTTATAGAGCGAGTGAAGCATAGCACAGAGTGAAATTAAAAAGGTTTTTAATTCCCTCAGGGGTACTGCTGAATAGTGACTAGGTAACCGCCTCACAGGGTGCAGGAAATGGCAAAATAAACAAAGAAAAATTAAGAGCCGTAATTATCCGTGCTGGATTCAGGCATCTCTGGGTTTGGGGCAATTATTCATCTTGTAGTTTGGGAAGATGTCATTAGGGGAAGCACACAAAACAAAAAGCATACAAAAAACACATTTACCTTTCCATATGGAAACGTTAGCCAAACTTTCAATGAGGGTTTCAATCCAATGACCAAAACCTTAAAAACAAAACCATGATTCCAAATTGTTCAGTGTTGCATAAAGAAAATCACTCCCAGTCCCTTTATTAAAAAAATATACATAATCAGCATTCACAAAAAGTAAAGACCTACAGAGCAAGACATGAAAAAGCTCTAATGATGCTTCCCATCTTAAATGTGTTTCAATCCTACATCCAGACTCAGCTCATTTATATCTGTGGATACGAGTGATCAATTTCATTTACATTTGCTCTTCATGCAAGCCAAGTTTACCCTACAATGAGGAACATCAGTATCAGCTTGACGTGCTGCATACTGCAGGGGCTCACATAGTCCTTGAAAACAGCCACTCTTCTCAGAGCATTATCAGTAAATATGTCTTTCATGTAGACCAACTTTCACAACTGTTACAGATGTGGCCGGTAAAAAAAAAATTTGCGGAGCCAGTACAAAGCCTCAGCCTTGTGGCTACCTGGTCTGTGTCTTCGTGTGTGAGTGCAAGGGTGCACTGAGAAGCTGCAAACAATGTGGTCGCATCATTACAAAGAAACAAAAGGCAGCCATTTAAAAAACACCTTCCTTTTTTTCAGTATGCCCCAAAGCACTTTACAGTCTATGAAGTGCTTTTGAATTGTGTTCACTGTTGTAATGCAGGACATTTAGCATAGCAAACACCCACCAATAGCAATGTGATAAAGTTGATTGAGCAATCAATATTGGCCAGACATGCCATCAAATGGAACGCATACGGCCACAGGTGACATTTCATCCCGGTGAGTTTTGTGCAACCTTCTGTGCAGTGAAATTAACTTGACAATTCACTGAATAAAAAATAAGGTAATTTCCTGCCAGGTCAACAGGATAAAAGGAAGATTTCCTGATGGTTGTGAGCACATACCAGTAACATAATATCAGTTTTGATTGTCAGTTGGTGGCCACTGAGCTTTGAATTGCAAGATCACAGGAAGCAAACAAGGCAACTAGTGATGCCTTAACACCAGCATCACTAACTGCCGAAGCATACTAGGTCACTAATCTTAGCAAACACAATCCTGTTGATTTTATAGTGTTCACATCTCCCTGTAACTTCCCTGCAGATTTGTTCTTCTGAATCCTTTTCACAAGTTGGTGACCTCTACTCTACACCGAATAATGTGATTACACCCTTTTTGTTCCTTAACTCCAGTCAAATTGATCCTTGAATGCTCTCCTTAACTAATAGCGCCACCCTTCTACTTTTCCTATCTCTTCTGAACACCTTGCATCTAGAAGTATGTAACACCAAGTCCAGCACTTCTTTGAGACGGTCCCTGTTATTGCCACAACATCATATTTCCGCATGGCCTTCTGCGTCTGTAACTCCCCAGTATTCTTTACTATCACTTTCACTTTTCTCTCCTCTGCCTCCATGGCCTCCACTGATGTCACATTTGCTCCTTTGAAATCCCCACCATCATTTACTGTCGTAAGCTCACTGGCCTTCCTTGGGCTTGTGGCTAGTTCCACCAATAAGAGAGATTTTCCAGTCCCCAAGGTCAAATACTAAAAACCAATAGAACCTGTATACCAGCACACAATCAAAAAAAACCAGAGGCTTCGAGTGAATGGAAGCCTACGGACAGCATCTGGTTTGTGCTCCATATTGGATATTTCTGAGACACAGTTTCTCACCTTAACAAAGCATGAAAATAAAACTCTGGCGCATTTATCTGCGCGCTGATGAGATTCTATATTGATTCTGAATGACAGGTAACAGGTATCAGAGCAGACGCATACAGTAATCATTGGCCACACTTGTGAATCATCTGGCAGTCAGCTCCAGCTGACATTGGTTCAAGAGCAGAGCCACCTGTTCTCTGGTGCACATCTTGAGAGGCAAAGGAACACTGAACTAAAAGAGGAGATTATAACTCATTGAAGATTGTATGTGTACCTTGGTTAAAGACGCCATCGCCAGTAGCGCATGTTGTGTAATCGGATGATCTCTCAGCTCTAGCTTTACAAGTAAAGGCTCAATACAGCAAACTTCACCTTTAGCTCCACTAAACAAACAGCGGGACTCACAGGTTCTCACTCCCATTACTCTCCTGTGGTAAAAATCATGCAACAAAATTCAGATACAGAAGCTTCTCCAGGTGTGTGTGTTAAAGTCGCAGTAATGATTTTGCTTTTATATCGGCTATTAGATTACAACATATCCACAATTTAAAATAAAGCAAATGAAATACTTGCGAATTTTTTCCAATATCAGAAGTTTTAACTTAGACTTAAAAATAATCCCGAAATGGCTTTTTAAATTAAGCTTCAAAATCTCAGATCTTATTGCATATCAATGCTTTTCTTGGCAAATTAATTGATGGTTTTTATCTGGGCTGTGTTACGAGAATACTTTAAAACTATTTTAGTTTTAAAGTATTCTCGTAACACAGCCCAGATAAAAACCATCAATTAATTTGCCAAGAAAAGCATTGATATGCAATAAGATCTGAGATTTTGAAGCTTAATTTTGAAAATACTGAGCGCCACGGAAGCACAGTGGTTAGCACTGTTGCTTCACACCTCCTCTGAGAGAGTATTTTCCCTCATGTATAATATTCATGCAGAAAAACATCTTACTTGAAGGCGAGCTCAAACACTGAGCCTCCGCTATCATTGCAAATGGCTGCAGTTGGATCGTCAGTGAACTGCAAGAGGGAGAAAAATTCACATCTGATGCAAGTAACATTAACCAAACTATTCCGTTCCAATAGTCGCCATTCAAACCAGGCTCCAAACGTAAGATACTGTTCCAAAATCCATTTAATCACATTGAATAATCCCATATTTTCTGTAGATGAACGTGTTCATTGATTTACTGAAAGCTACCACTGGTCTCAACATTAATAGCCTTTTAGTACTATATAATGTGAACAGGGTCTTTGCAGCTAAACCTTCCAAACAAAGTGTTGGATATTGAATTAGCTTACAGAACCCCCTGCCCAATTACTAATTCATGAAATGTACACTTATGTTGCCATAGCAATTTTCTAACTGTGAATGCCTGGAAAACAGTCACCTCTCACTTCCATTCCTGTCATCTGTCCCAATTAAGCACGTGGCGCAATTTTAAGTGCATTACCAGGAAATTTCTAAAATGATAAACCAGACCCCAATTATCATTCTTCCAAAACCCAGCTATCCTGTTTATTTTTGGACTTGCCTGGTTGGGGAGTCTCGGACTAGGGAGGAGCAGAGCCAGACCTCTCAGAAGTGAAATCATAAAGCATCTCTGCACAGAAAGGATGGGAGAGGTTTGGAACTCTCTTCTGCAAATGATACTTGAACAATTGTTATTTTAAAATCTGAAATTGATAGCTTTTTTGTTAACCAAAGGTTTTAAGGGGTGGGGGGCAAAGGCAGGAATATGGGGTTAGATTACAGATCAGTAAAGAGCGCGGAGAGAGAGAGGGCGAGACTTCAGTAAAGAGCGCGGAGAAAGAGAGGGCGAGACTTCAGTAAAGAGCGCAGAGAGAGAGAGGGCGAGACTTCAATAAAGAGCGCGGAGAGAGAGCGAGACTTCAGGAAAGAGCGCGGAGAGAAAGAGAGGGCGAGACTTCAGGAAAGAGCGCGGAGAGAGAGGGTGTGAGACTTCAGTGAAGAGTGCGGAGAGAGGGCGAGACTTCAGTAAAGAGAGCAGAGAGAGAGCGAGACTTCAGGAAAGAGTACGGAGAGGTAAGACAGCTGTTTGTCTGTTTCAAAATTGAAAAAAAAGCCCTGTCAAGTGACGTCACACGAAACTGTGACCTGATTGGCTGAAAGGCAGACTTGGCTAAATTTGAATATCTGTGGAGTTACTGATTTAAATACTAGTTTTGATTTGACTTTGATCACTATTTTTAAGTTGATTTGAATTACTATTTTTAAATTTGACTTAAATAGCTATTTTGGATTGATTTAAATTACTTTTTTTAAGTTGATTTAAATAACTATTTTTAATTTGTTGTCAGATCAAGAGGGATAAATACTCAGTTTTTTAAAAATCTAATTAAATAGTATACAGGGATTGGATTTAATCTGACACAAAAACATCTTTCTAAAGTTTAATTTCAAAAGTTTAATTTAGAACATAGAACATAGAACAGTACAGCACAGAACAGGCCCTTCGGCCCTCAATGTTGTGCCGAGCCATGATCACCCTACTCAAACCCACGTATCCACCCTATACCCGTAACCCAACAACCCCCCCCCTTAACCTTACTTTTATTAGGACACTACGGGCAATTTAGCATGGCCAATCCACCTAACCCGCACATCTTTGGACTGTGGGAGGAAACCGGAGCACCCGGAGAAAACCCACGCACACAGGGGGAGGACGTGCAGACTCCACACAGACAGTGACCCAGCCGGGAATCGAACCTGGGACCCTGGAGCTGTGAAGCATTTATGCTAACCACCATGCTACCCTGCTGCCCCTGCATTTAAAGGAATAAATCATGGCAGGACAGCTCCAAGGCGTGGTCTGCTCCTCTTGCTCCATGTGGCAGGCTGGGGACAGTTCCAGTCCTCAGGGTCAGCACCTGTGCAGGAAGTGTCTCCAGCTACAGCTCCTGGAAGTTTGCGTTTCAGAGCTGGAGCGGCGGCTGGAGACACTGTGGAGCATCCGCGAGTCGGAGAGTTTTGTGGATAGCACGTATAATGAAATGAAATGAAATGAAATGAAAATCACTTATTGTCACAAGTAGGCTTCAAATGAAGTTACTGTGAAAAGCCCCTAGTCGCCACATTCTGGCGCCTGTTCGGGAAGGCTGTTACGGGAAACGAACTGTGCTGCTGGCCTGCCTTGGTTCTGCTGCAGAGGGGAGGAGTAATAAGTGTGACAGTGCAATAGTTATAGGGGATTCAATTGAAAGGGGAATAGACAGGTGTTTCTGTGGCCACAAACGAGACTCCAAAATGGTATGTTTCCTCCCTGTTGCTCAGGTCAAAAATGTCTCGGAGTGGGTACAGGACATTCTGGAGGGGAAGGGTGAACAGCCAGTGGTCGTGGTATATGTCGGTACAAACGACATAGGTTAAAAAAAGGGATGAGGTCCTAAAAAGCAGAATACAGGGAGCGAGGGAGGAAGCTAAGAAATCAGACCTCAAAGGTAGTGATCTCAGGATTAATAACAGTGCCACATACTAGTCAGAGGGTTCTCAGTATTTAGGATGGACAGGCATAAAATAAAAGGTGGTGGCATGGCACTGCTGGTTAAAGAGGAAATTAACACAATAGTGAGAAAGGATATTAGCTCTGACGATGTGGAATCTGTATGGGTAGAGTTGAGAAATACCAAGAGACAAAAAACATTAGTGGGTGTCATATATAGACGCCCAAACTGCACTGGCGAGAGATTGGGAATGGCATTAAACAGGAAATTAGAGATGCATGTAATAAGGGAATATCGATGATCATGGGTGATTTTACTCTTCACATAGATTGGGCAAATCAAATTAGCCACAATGCCGTAGAGGAGGAATTCCTGGAATGTTTACGGGATGGTTTTCTTGACCAATATGTGGAGGAACCAACTAGAGAGCGGGCCATCTTAGCCTGAGTACTGTGTAATGAGAAGGGAATCATTGCCAATCTGGCTGTACAAGACCCCTTGGGGATGAGCGACCATAACATGATAGAATTTTTTATCAAGATGGACAGTGAAGTAGTTGATTCGGAGACTAGGGTGCTGAATCTTAATAAAGGGAACTATGAGGATATGAGGCGTGAGTTGGCCTTGATAGATTGGGGAGAGTTACTTAAAGGGATGACAGTGGATAGACAATGGCAAACATTCAAGGAACGCATGGAAGAACTACAGCAACTGTTCATTATTGTCTGGCACAAAAGCAAAGGGGGTGAGAGGTCCAATCCATGGCTCACAAAGGAAATTAGAAATAGTATCCGATCCAAGGAAGAAGCATACAGATTGGCCAAGAAAAATAATAGGTCTGAGGATTAGGAGCAGTTTAGAATTCAGCAAAGAAGGACGAAGGGATTGATTAAGAGGGGGAAAGTACAGTACGAAAGGAAGCTTGCAGGGAACATAAAGACTGACACTAGGAGTTTCTACAGATATGTGAAGAGAGATTGGTAAAGAGAAATGTAAGCCCACTACAGACAGAAACAGGGGATTGCATAATAAGGGACAAAGAAATGGCTGAGCAATTGAATACATACTTTGGTTCTGTCTTTACAAATGAGGACACAAATCAGATCCCAAAAATGTTGGAGAATGAAAGATTTAGTGAAAGGGAAGAACTGAGGGAGATGCACATTAGTAGAGAAATGGTGCTGGGAAAACTGATGGGATTGAAGGCGGATAAATCCCCAGGGCCTGAGAATCTGCATCTCAGAGTGCTTAAGGAGGTGGCTCTGGAAATAGTGAATGCATTGGTGGTCATCTTCCAGTATTCTATAGACTCTGGAACTGTCCCTGCAGATTGGAGGTTAGCTCATGTCACTCCGATATTCAAAAAGGGAGGTAGAGAGAAAGCAGGGAATTATAGACCAGTAAGCCTAACATCGATAGTGGGGAAAATGCTTGAATCCATTATCAAGGACTTTATAGCGGAACATTTGGAAAGCAGTGGCAGGATCAGTCAGAGCCAGCATGGATTTATGAAGGGAAAATCTTGCTTGACAAATCTGTTGGAATTTTTTGAAGATGTAACCAGTACAGTTGACAAGGGGGAGCCAGTCGATGTGGTATATTTGGACTTTCAGAAGGCGTTTGACAAAGTCCCGCATAAGAGATTATTGTGCAAAATTAAAGCGCATGGGATTGGGGGAAACATATTGAGGTGGATAGGAAACTGGTTGGCAGAGAGGAAACAAAGAGGAGGGATTAATGGGTCCTTTTCAAATTGGCAGGCAGTAACAGGGATCGGTGCTAGGACTCCAGCTATTCACAATATATATTAATGATTTGGATGAGGGAACAAAATGTAACATCTCAAAGTTTTGAGATGACACCAAATTAGGTGGGAGGGTCAATTGTGACGAGGATACAGGGATCCTACAGCAAGATCTAGACAGGTTGGGCGAGTGGGCAAACCAATAGCAGATGCAGAATAATTTGGATAAATGTGAAGTTATTCATTTCAGAAGCAAAAACAGGAAGGCAGATTACTACCTGAATGGTTGTAAATTGGGAGAGGGGAGTGTGCAGCGGGACCTGGGTGTCCTTGTGCACCAGTCGCTGAAGGTAAGCATGCAGTTGTAACAGGCGGTAAAGAAGGCTAATGGTATGTTGGCCTTCATTGCAAGAGGTTTCGAATATAGAAGCAGGGATGTGTTGCTGCAATTGTACAGGGCCTTGGTGAGGCCACACTTGGAGTATTGTGTGCAGTTTTGGTCTCCTTCTCGGAGGACGGATGTTCATGCTCTTGAGGGAGTGCAGCGAAGGTTTACCAGACTGATGCCAGGGATGGCGGGACTATCATACGAGGACAGATTGACTAGGTTGGGTTATTCTCGCTGAACAGGACTAGACAGGGCAGATGCAGGGAAGATGTTACCAATGATGGTGTGACCAGAACCAGGGGTGAAGATTCAGGGTAAGCCATTTCGGACAGAGATAAAGAGACATTTATTCACACAAAGAGTGGTGAGCCTGTGGAATTCATTACTACAGGAAGTAGTTGATGCTAAAACTTTTGAATATATTCAAGAGGCGGCTGGATATAGCACTTGGGGAGAATGGTATCAACGGCTATGGGGAGAAAGCAGGATTAGGTTATTGAGTCTGATGATCAGCCATGATCGTGATGAATGGCGGAGCAGGCTCGAATGGCCAAAAGGCATCCTCCTGCTCCTATCTTCTATATATCTAGAGGTAACCATGGTCTCTCTGAATGACAAAATAGGCTTGAGGGATTGTTTCTATGACTTGGTAAAAAGGGGGAAATGTTATCCTTTTTCTAAAGGAAGTAAAAAGGGAAAAATTAGAATCACCATTTATAGAAGCAACATTGTATCTATCAGAGCAAACAGGAGCCTATTGAAGATGAATCAATTCATGTCTTCCACTATAAATAATGTGTCAAAAATGCGAATTCACAGAATTCACTGGGAGGCACGGTAGCACAGTGGTTAGCATAGTTGCTAACAATCCAAGGATGTGTAGATTAGATGGATTGGCCATGCTTAATTGCTCTTCAGTTAGGTGGGGTTACTGAGTTACGGGGGTAGATTGGAGGTATGGGTTCAATTGAGGTGGTCTTTCCAAGGGCCGGTGCAAACCCGATGGGTCAAGTGATCTCCTTCTGCACTATAAATCCTATGATTCTAATCCAGTTTCATCAGCAAATGAGCTGAGACAGGAGCAGAATTGGATGAAATCAAGGAGGAGGAGTATAGTGATGCCACAAATATATGATTGGAAGCTCAGCCTGGGGTCAAATATGGCACCATGATTACAAACTTGTTTGGTCTCAGGCCATTGCCAGGGAAAACAAAAGCTGGTGTTGGTAGCTAGAGAACGAAGTTTGGAGCAGGAAACAAAGGTGATGCATTCAGTGTTCACAACATTTAATTGGAGAAATTTCTGCTGATTCTATTGGATGTCAGATAGGCAGCCTGATAGTTTAGCAACAGTGAAGGAGTCAAGAGAGGTGGTGGTGAGGGAGAGCTCAGTGTTGTCAGCGTACATGTGAAAATTAAAACTGCCTCTGAATAACAAAGGGCAGCCTGTAAATGGGAAATAGGAGGGGCCAACGGTAGATTCTTGGGGGATACCAGAGGTAATGGTGTGGAAATCTCTTCTCTCAGATTACCATGCATGGAGTCAGAGAGTTTTACAGCACGGAAAGAGGCCCTTCGGCCCATCATGTCTTTGCCGGCCATCAAGCACCTGTCTATTCTAATCCCATTTCCAGCACTCGGTCAGTAGCCTTGTATGCAATGGCATTTCAAGTGCTCGTCTAAATGCTTCTTAAAAGTTGTGAGTGTGACTTCCGGTGACGACAGGCGGGAGGCAGCCGCACACTGGAGGGCTCCTGCTCGGGAATAGAAATTTTGGGGTTTTAACGCCCAGCCCCAGGGGCAACGGAAGCTGAAAAAGCTGTAAGGAGGCACAGTGAGGAGAAATGTCCAAGCTTGGGAAAAAAACGGCCGTGAAAAAGGGGGTTAATGAAAGTCTGCCCGTGAGTGGAAAAGTCAGCGCAGGAACTGTAAGGAAAGTGGAGGCTGGGGCACCAGGGGAGGCCATATCACTCTCAGCAGAAGACATGACCAAAGTGATGGTTGTGGAACTTGAAAAACAGTTCACAAAGCACATGGAAGCGATGAAGAAGGAGATGGGGGCAGTATTGAAAGTACTGGCTGAGGAGGCGATTGCCCCTGTGAGGGCGGTGGTATCAAGCACTGTTTGCGAAGGCAGAAGGACTGTGGCACAATTGAGAAATGGGACTGAGAGCGGGTCATGTACCGATGTAGCCTCATGTAACTATTTTTTCACTGCGTGTTGTTGTCTGTACTAAATGAGTTGACACTGTATATTTGGACAAGAGAAAAGTTGGGACTTTAATTTGCAATGATGGTTCTTTTGGGCTTGGGCGTGTATGCTGGGGTTGTGTGCTAAAGTGGATTTCTTGGTTTTCCTGGGACCGGGCAAGGGGGAAGAGACACCGGCAGGGGCCTCCATGCTGGCTGGTTTAAGCAGGCCAGTGAACGGGAGTGAGGTGGGTCGAGGGGCTGCGGCCATCGGAGACTGATAGAACAGGTTTCGGTGAGTCTAGCCGGGGTGAAAAGTTGGGGGAAGGAACCAAGGTTGGGGAGAGGAGTTTACAAGAGGAAGTGGAGGGGAGGAGTCTTGGGGGGGGGGGGGGTCTACAATTCATGGTGCCATTCACGGTATTCTTTCGGGGATTGGATGGCATTGAATATTAGGGGGGGTTGGGGGGGTGGACTATATGTGTCAACGGTGACCAGGGGCGATTCCTGATTCCTTTTTCCCTTTTATCCTCCTTGGGAGGTTTAGTTGTATTTGATGCTTATATTGTCAGGTAGGCTGTTATTTGGGGTGTGGTGGGAGGATGGGATCGTTGCTGTTGGTAGGGGGATTGACATTGTATTCATTACCGTTTACTGTTTGTTGGTGGGGTGTAAATTCTGAAGAAAATGTGAAAATGGAGAATGAAAATATTTTTCAGAAAAAAAAGTTGTGAGGGTTCCTGCCTCTATCATCCTTTCTGGAATCTCTGGAACTCTCTTCTTCAAAAGGCAGTGGAAGCAGAGGGTGCAATAAACGGCCTTGTCATACCCGACTCTGTGAGACGAAGAGACCGTTAAATCTCGCGAGAGGCCTCTCGTGAGATTGCAACACTCAGAACGCCTCCAGAGACCCAGGCCATTGGAGACGCCCTGGTGGTCAGGCTCTGGGGAGGATGGTACCCTGGCACTCCCACTGCCATCTGAGCACCATGGAACTGTCAACATGGCATCTTGACAATGCCACCTGGGCACCCTGGCAGTGTCACCCTGCAGACTGGTAGGGGCACTGTCAGGGTGCCAGGCTGGCAGTGCCAAAGTGCCAGGTTGCCCATGCCAGAGATCAGGCCTGGGGTGCCCTGCCCTTATGAGCTGAGGTAAGGTTTGGGGGGGGGGGTGTAGGGGAGGGATTGGGGGGGGGGGGCTTGAGGACCCTCTGGCAGGTAAATTGGGACTTTTGGGAGGGGGGGGGAAAGAGAGGCTGTGGTGGGGGTCGTGAGGAAGGGAGTCAAGAGATTGGGGTGGCATTTAAAAATGGTGTTCGGATCTCTTCCTTCACCGACTGTACCGACTTGTAAGTGCAGGCAGCGTGGTAACTGCAGCCTTGATGGGGCGCCCCTCGCTGAGGCCAAAGCGAAAATAGAAACCTGTTTGATAGCGAGGTGTTTCTCCACGCTGCAGATGCCAAGAAACACCCCACTAAAAGCACCCTGTAGCCACCTGGGGTGGCCACGTCCCATTTACAAAATGGACACTTGCAGAGAATGAAGGAAAAAATGGACAATGCTGAGAAAGACATCAGGTGCAAGGTTTGTCTGTTGATTGGAGTTTGCAGCTCCAGACAAGACCGATACTGCAAAACCATTAGCATACTAATGAGCCATCTCCGGGGACAAAAGAGAAACATTTAAGCAAACGATACCAAACCAGACACCTCAGCGCCTGAGGAGACTAGAACAAAGCAGGCCAATGGCCACCTAAGGCCCGCCCAGCAATCAGGGCAGCCACCCCTTCATTGGAGGAAATCGATACCAATGATCAGGATATGGTCCAATTAATTGGGACCCAGTTCAAGGACCGCCCAAAAGTGCACAAAGCCCTTTTGGGGTATAAGAAGAAGCACCCAAGAGAGAATCGTTCTTCTTGGCCTTGGCTCGCAGCGACGAGAGGCCTGCCTAGCAGCTGCACCAGAACAAGCAAGTCCAAAGTCAATGCACGCTACGAGATAGACGCTCCTAGCTACTATTCCACACAAGTTCGATCCCAACAGCCTCAGAACCGGACAACGGCCATTGTTCCTCTGACTGAGTGGGCACCCGAAGCTAAGTATAGGCTTTAGTAGTAGTGATAGTTTAGTTAGTAGAGTTTGTGCATGAGTATAATTGACTGTGTGTAAATAAATGAGTATTGATTTTGAACTTACTAACTGGTGTATCGAGTCTTTGATCAGTATTCGGTTTTGAACCTTGGGGCGGTATCGAAAAGATACCTGACGACTCCTGAGCAAGCATAATTAGAATTAAGGACGGCGACCACATTAACCGTCATAAACAGAGCCAATTAAAGAGAGAACATAACGAGCAACAAAGCAAAACGGGACTCTTTTTTCGCCATTAATTCGTGCCCAGAGTCGCCCAGAGTCTCTGAATATTTTTAAGGCAGATTTGGATAGGTTCTCGATTAACTAGGGGGTGAGAGGTTATCAGGGGTGGATATGAATGTGGGGTTGAGGTTATAATCAGATTAGCCATGATCTCATTGAATGGTGGAGCAGGCTTGAAGGGTTGAGTGGACTACTCCTGCTTCTAATTTGTACGTTTATATGGGAGTGGGAGGAGAAATCACTGCAAGTGATATTCTGGTTATGACTGGATAGCCAAGAATGGAACCAGGTGGGAGCAGTCCCACCCAGCTGGACAGTACTGGAGACATATAATCAATACTGACAGGATCGGAAATAAAAACACAATATGCTACAAAGATTCAGCAGGTCTGGCAGTATCTATGGAGGAAGAAACAGATAACCTTTCAGGTCAGTGTGACTTCTTCAGGGCTGAAGAGCGGCACATATGTGATGGATTGTACTGCCGGAGAGGGAGGTGAAGTAGAATAGGCCAAGGATCTGTATTAATTTCAAAATCAGCAGCTTTGCAAAGGTTATTGCTTGGGTAATTGGGAAGGGAAAATAATTTGCTATTGAGGTTAATCTCTGGAATTAGAAGGCCAGGCTTGGTAACTGCAGTCATGGTTACTTCAGGGAAGCAACAAGCACTTCTACTAATTGATCCAGGTCATCTTGTTGCCCTAAAATCCAATCACTGAGTGAGAGTGTTCGAGAGAGTTCGAGAGAGTGCGAGAGAAAGGAAAAGAGTGTGAGAGAGAGAAAGGGAGAGAGAGAACTGCTGACATTTTATTCCCAGCAGCTTCCCATTATTAGTAGATAATCAAGACTTTAGATAACTGAACAGCTGTATTGTCCTTCCATCTAGGCAGCTAATTTCCCTTTAATGGCTACCATTCAATTTGAAGCATTGTTGTGAAACCTGTTTTTACTGTGGCGAAGAACAAAATACTATTAAATCTGTACAGAGTACAATGCCATATTTCATCAGGTTTGCATAACTGAGAAACCCGATTTTAAACAATATATTGTGGATTATTGTCAAAGTACAGGAATTTTAAATTTTACATGATTGGCATTAAAATCTTCGGTAGCCAGAAATACTTGCAACATATAAATGATTTTGGAAAAAAGTGACAAAACTTTCAGAGCGATATACATTGCAAGGTGCAGCTCCTGATATAAAACAAAATTTCATAGATGTAGCTAATATTTTTAGTGTAACCTGCAATGAAATTCACAATTTGTTTCTGAAACTGATATTTGGTTCAGCTATCCTCTTTAGCAAAACCCTTAAGTGGAATCCTGGGACCTCATAGAACATCTCCTTCTCTGAACTACATTTCACGACATCTATTGTTTCGCCATGTTTCTGAGATATTAATTACTGCTTTATTAGTAAGTTATATATTGGATTTGGTATCATTGTTCTTGTTATCAGTAGGAACATGCTTTTATATCCATCCTTCCCACTCTCTATTTCCCTGCATACCTTTCGAGTGATTTGATTTTGCAATAAAGGCACCATAAAAAATACCTTTTTATTTCTGGAAAACCAGTTTCTTAATTTGAATTTTTGAGTAAGATGATTTCACTTCTCTCTTCAACTTAGACCTTATTTCAATCTTTTGTCAGTTCATCTCTCCTGCCTTCCACCCTCTCAATGACCTCCCCTTTTGTTCTTCCTGGCCACTGCAACTTTCTACTTACTAAAAAACTCTCACATTTCTATCCTCCTTCTGTTCTGATGAAAGGTCATCGACCTGAAATGTTAACTGAGTTTCTCTCCAAAGAAGATGCCTACCCTGCCGAGTATTCCCAGCACTTATCATTTTGGTCGGTTGGCCATGCTAAATTGCCCCTTCGTGTCCAAAAGGTTAGGTGATGTTACTGGGTTATGGGGATGGAGGCATGGGCTTGGGTGGAGTGCTCTTTCCAAGAGCCGGTGCAGACTTGATGGGCTGAATGGCCTCCTTCTGCACTGTAAATTCTATGATTCTTCATTGCGGTTGACAGTAACATTTACTCCATGGTGTTAATTCATTCCTTATCCATTTCTAACTTAAATCCAATTACATAAATTCCAATTCCCTTTTGATGAAGATAACTGTCAGCCCTCTACATGGCAGCAAGGTGTCTAAAAACGACAGAAACCCAGGTGGAATTCATATTTAAAGTAGAGTTCCTTCTTTTGAAGTCAAAGTTTATAGTTGCTCTGGAAATGCCAATGACTTTTAGATCTAAATCAAGACACACAAATAAAAGACAAACATTTTCAAAAAGCTTTAAACCCAATCTACCGTGTGTTTCAATGCTGAACTTAATATCTAAAGTCCAGAAATCTCTCAATAGCTTTCACGTGTTTCTAGTTACATTCATTTCATCCACAATATTATACCATCTTGTAAATAAACTCAGCATTCATGTTTTAATTCAGAGACTTATCATTCCATCCTCTTGAAAACCAGATGAGGGTTAGAGTTATGAGTTATGGTTAGTGTTGGAGTATGTTAGGGTCAGGGTTATGATTTAGGATTAGAGTTGGGGTATACTAGGATTAGGGTTATGACTTAGGGTTAGGGGTGGCTATGCTAAGGTTCAGGTTAGGGTTAGGTTACCTTTATGTGCAGGATAGCAGTTCCTGGAGGGTGAGCATCAGTTATTGTTCTCAGTAACTTCCCGTTTGCCAGATCCCACATGGTAATCTATAGGAGGCAATAAAACAAACAAGAATATAAACCTGAGGCCTGAATTTTCACTCCCATCAGGAAAATTCCCAGCTCCACAAATCCGACTCAGGAGGAAGTGCCCTGGATTTTCTCATTTTCCAGTGGGATGAGTGGGGATGGCAGGGAGGGTTAAAGGGACTTAAGGCCCACAACCCACAGAAAGGGTCCAGAGTCAGCCACAGCGGCTGTTGGGCGAGGAGACGGGCCAAGTGATTATGGGACTTCATCACGGCTGCAAAAAAAACAGAAATTAATTTTAAAAATCTCTCCAGCCCTCACACACTGCTATCCATACCAACCTACGTATTTTCATGCTCCCAGTCACTCCCATGGTCGTCACACCATCCATACCAACCGCGGCCAACCTATGCCCTTTTATTCACTTCCCATGACTCATTGTAGCCCCTATGGCAACTTAGTGCCAACTCCTGCTATCCCATGCCCCCCATCCGCCACCCTCTGACCTTGCACCCTCTATTACAACTTACCCAGTATCCGCCATAGGCAGACCATGATGAGATGCAATAAAGTTCTAACTTTACAGTTAGAATTTCAACATCTGCAGTATTTTCCTTTAATTAAAATGAAGTTCTAATTGTCTATTGCAGATTTTATTTTTAAAATGCTCTCATTCATAAAACCCCATTCAAATATTTGCATTCCTCCAATTACATAATCCCTCATAAAAATAAACATTTCCTTCAAGTGCTAATTCCCTGACAAAAACAAGCATTTGTATTCATAAACCCAGTCAAAGATTTTATAACCACTTTGAGCTGGTAATCAATCTGTGAACTGACAGGTACCCCAGCAGGATTACGATAGGTTGCAAAATCAGTGATGCAGCACAAATTGCATAATGATAACCCTCAGGCTTATGTCAACAGAGAGACTGAAATGGCAAGCACTGATTTTTTTGAATGAATAAAGAAAAACTTCAGTAATTTTATTTAGGAAACGATCAATCCAATGAATAATATGCTTTAAAATGTAAGTATTCTTGTATCGCCAGAAATGAATTGAACTGTGGTTACTTACTGCATATTCAAGAGACAGTCATAATTTGATAGGAATACTTGTCTGCCAACTCAATGCTTTAATGAAGTAATAACAAAAAAGGTGGCTAAAACTGAAGGCAAGTTTCAGACAAATGTGCAAAAAACATCTTGTACCCCACCCAAGCAAAAGGAGCTCAGGTGTTCTATTCATAGCCTGATTACAATACAGAATAACAACAGTATGTCATTTCACCTTACCTGCCCTTTAGCAAAGCCACAGAGCAGCCGAGTGCAGTCACTGTTGATACTAAGTGCAGATACTGCTCCGTACTGAGCCCCAACGGCTGTGCTCCCCAGACACAGGCGCAAAGCCTGATTTGGATCTGAAAAACAAACATTTTTCAGACATACAAGGAAAATTCATCACTTGGTTACACATCTCCCACTTCCAAGGCTGTGAAAGGAACACCACAGGTACACCCCATGCACGTAATTTGTGGCTTAATTTAAATTTCATAGGACTTGTTATAACCTCTGCTTCAAAGCACAGCAGAAATCATATCAGAAATTGAAGCTTCAAGAAAAAGATTTTACCCATGAGTTCTAATTTTAAAAAAAAAAATTCCAGGACAGTAACATTTATGAACTCTTTTTGGACTAAATGTTGTATGGTTTGATTAAGACCACTTAATTTAAAACAGCATGTTTAAAGATAAGATAGTAGACATTTCTGAACAACTATGTTTGCCCTACACCCAAGCACAGGTATGTGAAATAAGCATGCAACTGAAATAATTAATAGTGTGCCAATTCACAGCTATTTACAAAGAAATAAATAGAAGAGAGATTAAGGGATCAAAGTAAACTTAAAAATAAAAGATATTGAAACTGTGGAAATGTTCATTAAAGAAGGAAACAGTCAAGGTTATACAGGGAAAGAACTTGCATTATATAAAGCCCTGTGCCAGCGGGAGGATACAAATAGGTCAACATGAACCATTTGCAGCCTATTAACAGGCTGGGCACCAGATTCTCCAAGCCGTATGAACGTCCGGTCCTCTGGGCCAGGATTCACGCAGATATGGATTGTTACAAGTATTTCCCAGCGTGGCCCTGACCCGGTGGACTTCATGGTGGGCCAAAGAGGGCAAGTATTATCTATCCTCTCCCCCCCCACCCCCGAATGTAAATTCTGCTCACCCCAACCCCCAGCACCCACCCCATCAACCACAGGGAACCCCCTCATTTCAGAGACCCCTCCGCCCCCCCCCCCCCCCCCCCCAATCAGTCACTCCTGCTTGGAAACTAAAGAGCAGTCCAGGCAGAAACAATTAAAACATCAGTGCTTTTTCAGTCACCTGTGCTGCCTCAGACAAATGTCTAGAACAGTGTTCTTCAAAGTCGGGGGCGCGACCCGCCGGTGGGTGTCGGGAGCCGTTGTCCACGGCGCTCCCGATCGCACAAATCCCCACACAGCAGCCGGCTTTTCATAGCGCCAGCTGCTAGTGGCCGCGAACATGTTAAAAAAAAAATTTGCCCGCATTGCGCATGTGCGCACGATGATCAACGCACATGCACGCCGCTAATCGGGCATGCATGTGTAGTGCAGCCGCTATTTTTTTTTTTTTAAACGGTTGCAGCTTTTTGTTTTACAAGTTCTGTAGTGGTTTTTATTCATTTATTTTATTCATTTAATTTTTATTTTTTTCATTTATTTTATTCATTTTATTTTTTATCTTTTTTACAAGTTCGGGGGAGTTTTATTCATTTTTTTCATTTATTTTACTCATTTTATTTTTTTTACAAGTTCGGGGGGGGTTATTTGATAAAATTTTACAGGAAAAAAATTCAGAACTTCGGACAGATGGAGACTCCATAATTTCCGACAGCGGAAGGCTTCACCTTCATCCAACAGGTTCCATTGGAGGAGCGTGTACGAGGGCCAAAGGGATCCAAAACCATTTCCTCCATTTTTGTCAGCAGCAAATAAGGTAAGAGAAAATGGTGGGTCACGCAGGTCGGCCGGCGTGGGTCGAGAAGGTCGGCCGGGTTGGGTCCCGAAGGTTGGCCGGTTGGTAAAAATGGGTGCCCGGAAAAAAAGTTTGAAGAACACTGGACTAGAAAGCAGCAGCATCTTAATAGAAAGCCAAAACCGTATCAAAAGGCTTTAAACCTCCTCAGATTCTTTGATATGCAAGGTTTCAATTCACTTCAAAGAGAAAAAGCTTTTAGTAGCCTGTAGCTGACAGCTTCCGAACAGCAAGGTGTCTGGATTAATCATTTCCATTTCCCTTCATGCTTAAGTGAATCTCAAGTAGCCTGCTGTGTGCAATATTTAGAAACATCTAGGGGTTAAGTGCTTTCACTTCCTCTTTTTCTCAGCAGAAAGTACTTAACTACCTTTGATGGGAGATGATCAGTCAACTGTAGCTAGATGTTTATAAACATTGTTCAGCAGGATACTTGAGATCCATTCAGGCATGAAGGGAAATGCATGCATTTTGTGGGGCGGGGGGGTGACCCAGCAATTCCCGCGGTGACGGGGAGGTGGAGGATGCCCCAACTTGTCATGGTGACAGGGGGCCAGCTGCCAGACCTCACTCTCGAACCGCCTGTGCAAATCGGCGGGCCAATAACGGATCCATGACGGAATCCCTGGTGATCCCTGCCATACACAACTTTGCATGGCCACTGGACGCCACTTCCAGCCCCAGCGTGAAACAGAAGTAATTCAGCTCCAGCAGGAGAACAAAGTCTCCCAAACAGAGAATCCAGCCTTATATCCACCATTGTAATAACTCCTAATATCATCCTGGAAACCAGCAGAACACCCCTGAAATAGTGCCAAGAAATCTTTTACGTGTATCTGAAAAAGTAGGCTATGTTATCCTATCTGACATTTTATCTGAAAGGCAACAGCTCTGGCAGTGCTGACCGACCTCAGCACTGCACTGAAATCTGTTTAGATTTTGTGTTCAATTCTCTGGAGTGTGGCTTAAACCCACAATTGTAAGTTAAATGAATGTTTCCAAACATTCAATAAGCTGAGTACAATCCATGAAAGAATAAATTGCAACAGTTTTGAAGAAGAAAATAACTTGATAACACAAATGGCAGATTCTCATCCACATTTTTTATTTTTAAAAATTCCAATGAGAATAAATAATTTTTAAAATGAAGAATGTAATCAAAGCATAATTTCAAGTGAATTAAGGAATGTCTGATACATGATGAGCGCTACATGCTAATAGTTTCTTGGGTGAAAAGACCTTTATTAAAAAAGTGTTTTAAAAACTCTTCTTTATCATCCAAAATCCTACTTGCAGGTTTAATTTATTTTGCCTTATATATTCAGTAAAATTGAGGCTGCATTGAGTCTATATGAAAGGTATGCTGATTTACAGATCTGTGGTGTTTGGCAAAAATGATCAGAAAAGTGGTCAAATGACAGTGACAATTTTTCACTGGTAACTTAGGGTATTTTTATCATGTCCTTCAATTACCTGTCATCTAGTGTCAACTCAGTAAGACAGAGTGCAACTGTATCTCAACCAGTTTCTCTCATCCCTTGTACTTTCTAGCAGTGATCCATTTATGCAGTACTGTATCTTAAAACTATCATATATTTTAAAGACAGCTTTTGGTGTAAATATCCATGGGGTTTGAACTCGACATTAATAATTTAGGGTCAGGTTCCATCGTATTTGTAATAGGTCAATGCCCATGTTGTCGCACTAACTTTAATCAATTAAATTAATATTTAATTATTTTTCCAGGCTTTGTTACAAAGATCACTGTCAGCACAAAGCACAACTTAATAAAGAACAAATGTAGGTGGGCCATTAGGAAACACTGAAGATTATGACTGGAATTCTCCTGCGGTTGGAGTTCTATTTTCCCGTTGGCAGCACACTCCCATCCACAGTTTTCCCAGCGGCGTGGGGTAGGGAAATCCCATTGACAAGCGGCAGGAAGAAAGAATCCCGCTGGCAGCAAACGCCGAGAAACACACAGCTGGAGGACAGGAGAATCCCGCCCTATATATATTAGTCATTTGGGGTACTTTTATAATGTGACTTCAGTATTGTTAAGAAGCATGGTTCTCAACTTTACTACACAACCAAAATGTGACATAACCCTCGAGTGAGACCTCAGCTTGACTGCAGAGAAAAACTGTTCAGGACTTCCTTTCAGTTTGATACAACATGGTACATAACTTGCACTTCACTATCAAAACTGATTTTAAAACTGCTCTAAAGCTCCCTTCGACATCTCTCTGCCCCACCTAACCACCCCAATTACGCAAAGTTGATTTAAGTATTCAGAATACGGACTGTTACTGTGAACTCGAAATTAAACTTTGCAAAACTCTTGCATGAGCGAGGGAATTCTAGTTTAAGCCGGGGCAGATTTTAAATTCATTCACAGGATGTGAGTGTCACTGGAAAGACCAATATCTGTTGCCCATACCTAATCACCCTCAAGGAGATGGTTTTAAGCCACCTTCTTGAACCTCTAAAGTTGATGTGGTTTAGGTAAACTCACAGTGCTGTTAGGAAGGATGGTCCAAGATTTTGACTCAAACTGTGAGGTTTTATCTGTCCAGAGTTAACATTGGGGTCCAAGTACTTCCAGTATAAATGTACTATCAATCTATGCTATCGCAAAATTACTAACTGGTTTAATGCTTTCTCCTTCACTGAAATGTTATCCTTAAGCACAGATGTTGAAGTATTACAGCACTCTGCTTCCAAGGATGTAAACAGGCGCTGAAGCTCAGCTAACACATAAACCTGGTAAACAACTTTTATAGAATGATGCAATACAGAAAGCAGCCATTCGGCCCATCACACCTTTGCTGGTGCCAACTCTTCAACTGGAACTACCTATTTTGAATGCCATTGCTTTACCATCACTTAGCTTTTTAGCAAAACGTATCCAATTTCATTTGTTTGACTTTCAATAGTCAATTGTAGAAAATCATTGTGTTCTCATACCCCTTCCCAAGGATGGAGACAGAGTCTGCATTAATACACACACAAGAGACACGGGGAGACACGACACATAGGACACATGAGAGGGAGAAAGGAAAGCCATGAAACTGGTACCATCTGATCATTTCCCAAGTGCTGGTGTTTAATGTGGGGAAATCTGGTTATCATAGAAGGTACCATAAAATCCCCAGTGCAGGAGCAGGCCATTTGGCCCATCACGCCTGCACTGTCCCCTTGAAAGAGCACCTATCTAGGCCCACTCTCCCACCCTATCCCCATAACTCTACCTAACCTGCACGTCTTTGTAATTTGGGTAAACTTCAAATCCGTCACATCATTTCAGTCTAACGTATTGACAAGTATTCCAAAAGGTAAGAGACATCCTTACAATATTATAAACAAAACGCTTTTACTGGACAACTACTGTCATAATATCCACTCATGTATATCATGAGATGCAGACAGGCAGTGATTGACACACAGGATAACCAATGAACACACATGACACAGAACAACTAATCACCAGACAGGACACCACCACTATAAAGCCCACAGGGCATTAAGGCTCTCCCTCACTCACATATACGGCTAGGGAGATAGTCGCAGTGCACAGGCCAATGAACATCATCACCATGTGATAGAGAGCTAGTCTGGTCAAGCCAGTAGGAGGTTATCAGTTAGGTTAATAGAGTGTCAACCCGACTTCCGGTAGCGGCAATGACCGAGTGAGCCGCACATTCGGGAGCTCTCACTCCGGCGGGGCTTTAGGACCTGATTCCCCGCAATAGCGAGACGGTGGAGTGGCGAAAGGGCGGCCACGGAGGTGTGGAGGAGCAGGCAGTGTTTTATGGAACCGCAGGAGAGAAGGAAACAAAGGAAACGGGAGAGAAAGGGACAAAGGAAAGGTGCAGGGGAAGCTGACCTGAGACCCCAGATGGCGGACCCGCGGACCTCGGACCCAGCAAGCGCTGGAAAATATGCTACAGGTGATAAAAAGTAGTTTTGAGTCGCTGAAGCGGGATAACTTGGACCCACTTCAGAGGGCAGTGGATCAGCTGAATCAGAGGCTGGATGCCCAGGATGTAAAAGTTAAGGAGCTGGGAGAGGTGGTGGAGAAGCAGGCTGATGTGCAGACGATTGCGGCGTTAGAAGTAGATGGGCCGAAGGAGAGGCAAAGAAGACTGCTGGACAGAGTGGAGGAGATGGAAAATAGAGCCCGCAGGAAAAATCTGAGGATCACGGCCTCCCGGAGGGGGCTGAGGGAGCCGATGCCACAGCGCTTGTGGCGGACCTGTTGATGCAGCTGATGGGGGTTGAAGTCTTTCCGCGACCGCCGGAGCTGGAGGGGGCATACAGAGTGCCCCCCCCCCCCCCATCCAATGGTGATTAGGTTCCACAGGTTCGTGGACAAGGAGCGGGTGCTGCAGTGGGCAAAAAGCGCCAGGAGCAGCACGTGGAATAACAGTGTTCTTCACATATACCAGGACCTAAGCCAGGAGGTGGCTCGGCGGCGAGCAGCCTTTAAACAAGTCAAGAAGGTATTGTTGAAGAAGCACGTGAAGTTTGGTCTGCTGTTCCCGGCCCGTCTTTGGGTGACGCATCAGGGCCAACACCACTACTTCTCCGAGCCCGAAGAAGCGATGGACTTTGCGAGGGAGCAGGGGCTGGTCCAGAAAAGAGGTCCCACGGACGCAAACTAGGGCCCAAGAACTATCGTTTGAAGGGATACCGAATGTGCCTAGACTGCTGGTCAACTGTTTACTGTTTTAAAGGTACCATGTGGGACATTTGGGACTCTTCCTTTTGTTTTGTTTTTCTGTGTGGACCATTGTTGCCTGGGAGGGGGTGTGTGGGGGGATGTTATTCTGCTGACGTGGGAGGGATCTGAAGTAGGCAATGGCAAGGAGGTCCCCCCCCCCCCCCCCCCCCCGTACAGTCTTTTTTTAAGTTTATTTTTCTCGCTTTCACTTTATGGTTTCTTTTCTGGGTCTTTCTGTGGTGATGGGTACTTTTTGTGGGGCTCGCTGAGTGCCTTGGAGCCGGTATTGCAACTAAGGGGTGGCCAGTCAGCGAGGGGGGTTAAAGACGTGGGTTGAGGGCTTTTGTTTTATTGGAGTTTAGGCCTTCCTGTGCCAGTGAGTTTGCTCCAGCGGGTTGGACAGGGGGAGGGTGTGCTGGGGGGTGGGGATGAGGACGGGGAAACAATGGGAATGAGACAGGTGGGCGCCGGAGTGATGAGTCACCGGGCTAGCAGATTGGCTAGTCAAGGGAGTCAGGTGGGGGGGGGAGGAATACAGCCAATGGATGGCAGGGGGGGGGTTACCTGGGGATGTTGCTGGGGTTGTTATTCTGCTGACATGGGAGGGATCTGAAGTAGGCAATGGCAAGGAGATAGAGGGTGGAGGCAGCCAAGAGGCGGGCCAAGAATGGCACGACGCACGGGCCGGTGGCCAGCCCGAGAAAGGCTATGGCTGACCGGCGGGGGTGGTTGTGCCCCCCAACCAGGCTGATCACCTGGAATGTCAGGGGACTAAATGGGCCGGTTAAAAGGGCACGGGTGCTCGCACACTTGCGGGCTCCAAAGGCGGACGTAATTATGTTGCAGGAGCCACATCTGAAAGTGTCTGACAAGACTAGGCTAAGGAAGGGCTGGATTAGCCAGGTCTTCCACTCAGACTTGGATTCGAAGTCCAGGGGGGTGGCAATTATGATCAATAAGCGGGTGCAATTTGAGGCGGAGGGCATAGCTGCAGACAGGGAGGGCAGATACCTGATGGTAAGGGGCAGACTGGAGGGGAGAATAGTGGTGCTGGTGAATATATATGCCCCGAACTGGGACTACGTGGACTTTATTAAAAGAGTGCTGGGGAAGATCCCGGACCTGGACTCTCCCAGGTTGATAATGGGGGGGGGACTTTAACATGGTCCTGGATCCGGCTCTGGATCGGTCGTGTCCCAGAACGGGTAGACTCCCAGCAATGGCAAGGGAGCTGAAAGGGTTTATGGAGCAAATGGGGGCAGTGGACCCCTGGAGAGCCAGACAGCCGACGGGAAGGGGCT
Organism: Scyliorhinus canicula; assembly: GCF_902713615.1. Taxonomy (NCBI): domain Eukaryota; kingdom Metazoa; phylum Chordata; class Chondrichthyes; order Carcharhiniformes; family Scyliorhinidae; genus Scyliorhinus; species Scyliorhinus canicula. The sequence goes on along the minus strand of NC_052147.1, from coordinate 159,816,032 downwards.
ACTCGTTTTACTCGCATGTTCATAAAGTATACTCTAGGATAGACTTTTTTATCCTGAGCAGGGACTGTATAGGGGAGGTAAAGAACACGGAATATTCGGCAATCACTATCTCGGACCATGCCCCGCACTGGGTAGACCTGCAGGTTGGAGGGGGGAATTACCAACGCCCATAATGGAGGCTAGACGTAGGACTGTTGTCGGAGGAGGGGATATGTGAGAGACTTCGGAAGTGTATGCAAAACTACTTGCAGGTGAACGATACGGGGGAGGTCTCAGTAGCGACCCTGTGGGAGGCGCTGAAGGCAGTGGTGCGGGGAGAACTGATCTCAATTGGGGCCCACAGGGCCAAGGCGGACAGAGCAGAAATGGACAGATTGGTTAGGGAAATGTATCGGATAGACCAGGAACTCGCGGAGTCCCCGGGGGAGGACCTACTCAGGGAGAGGCGGAGACTACAGGCGGAACTGGGGGCACTATCCACGAATAGGGCCGTGGAACAGCTTAGGAAGGCGAGGGGAGTGGTGTATGAGCATGGGGAGAAGGCCAGCAGATTTTTAGCGCAGCAACTCAGGAAGAGGGAGGCGGCCAGGGAAATAAGTAGAGTGATCGATGGGGAGGGAGCAGAGTGGAGGACCCGGCTGGATTGACTTCTATAGCAAGCTGTACACTTCAGAGCCCCCGGAAGAGCCGGAGGAGATGAAAAGGTTTCTGGACGGGCTAACATTCCCAACAGTAGGTTGGGGGGGGGGATTAGAGTGGAGGAGATATTGGGGGGCCTGAAGGCCATGCAGTCGGAGAAAGCCCCGGGGCCGGATGGATACCCAGTAGAGTTTTACAACAAGTTCTCTGAGTTAGTGGGACCAGTCTTGGCGAGGGCTTTTAATGAGGCAAGGGACAGAAGGACCCTGCCGCCGCCGATGTCACAAGCTACCATATCACTGATATTGAAGCGGGGCAAGGACCCGGAAGCGTGCGGGTCCTACAGGCCAATCTCCTTGATTAATGTAGATGCCAAGCTCCTGGCAAAGGTCCTGCCGATTAGAATTGAGGACTGCGTACCGGAGGTGATTGGGGATGACCAAACTGGGTTCGTGAAAGGCAGGCAGCTGTCGGCCAACTTGAGAAGATTACTCAATGTGATCATGATGCCCCCGACGGGCAAGGAGGTGGAGGTAGTGGTGGCGATGGACGCCGAGAAGGCCTTCGATCGGGTGGAGTGGGGCTATCTATGGGAGGTGCTCGGACGATTTGGGTTCGGGGAGGGGCTGGTGAATTGGATCAGACTACTGTATCAAGTCCCAAAAGCCAGCGTCAGGACGAACAGAGTAGTGTCAGAGTATTTCATACTATATCGCGGGACCAGACAGGGTTTCCCACTCTCCCCGTTGCTGATTGCGCTGGCCATAGAGCCGTTGGCGATGGCGTTGAGAGCCGCAAAGGGATGGAAGGGAATGACCAGGGGTGGGGTGGAACATAGGGTCTCTCTCTATGCGGACCCATTGGCCGGGATGGAAAGTACACTGGAAACACTGAGGAAGTTCGGCCAGTTTTCAGGGTACAAATTAAATATGGGCAAGAGTGAGATGTTTGTGGTGCAGGCAAGGGGCCAGGAGAACAGACTGAAGGGGCTGCCATTTAGGCTGGTAGAGGAAGGTTTCCGGTACTTGGGGATACAGGTGGCGCAAGACTGGGGCAGGCTGCACAGGTTAAATTTGACCAGGGTGGTGGAACAAATGAAGGGGGAGTTTCAGAAATGGGATGCACTCCCACTGTCGCTGGCGGGGAGGGTGCAGACTGTAAAGATGAGAATCCTCCCTAGATTCCTGTTCATTTTTCAATGCCTCCCGATCTTTATCCCATAGTCCTTCTTCAGAAGGATTGGCAAGATTATCATGAGCTTTGTCTGGGCGGGAAAATCCCCACGGGTGAAGAAGGCGATGCTTGAGAGGAGCCGCAGCGAGGGAGGGCTGGCATTGCCGAATCTGATCAACTACTACTGGGCAGCTAACATAGCCATGATAAGGAAGTGGATGGTGGGTACGGGGTCTATCTGGGAGCGGGTGGAGGCAGCTTCGTGCAGGGACACCAGTTTGGCAGCCCTGGTCACGGCTCCCCTACCGCTGCCGCCGGCCAGGTACTCAACCAGCCCGGTAGTGGGGGCGACCCTGCGGATATGGGGCCAGTGAAGGAGGCATGTGGGGGAGGTGAGTGCATCTGTCTGGGCGCCAATATGTGACAACCATCGGTTTGCCCCCGGGACCATGGATGGGGGGTTTCGAGCATGGCGGCAGGTGGGTGATATGTTCCTGGAGGGGAGCTTTGCGAGTCTGAGGGGCTTGGAGGAGAAATTTGGTCTGGTAAGGGGAAATGATTTCAGGTACCTACAGTTGCGGGACTTTGTCCGTAGACAGGTCCCATCCTTCCCACGCCTCCCACCAATGGCGATCCAAGACAGAATTGTCTCTGGAGGGGAAGGAGGAGAGGGTAGAGTCTCAGATATTTATACGGTGCTCATGAAGGGGGAAGAGTCCCAGACGGAGGAACTGAAACTCAAATGGGAGGAGGAGCTAGGCAGGGAAATGGAGGACGGGCTGTGGCAGAAGCCCTGAGTAGGGTAAACTCGACCGCAACATGTGCCAGGCTCGGCCTGATTCAATTTAAGGTCGTTCACCGGGCCCACATGACGGTGGCTCGGATGAGCAAATTCTTTGGGGTAGAGGACAAGTGCGCTAGCTGCGCAGGAGGACCAGCGAACCACGTACACATGTTTTGGGCATGTCCGATGCTTAGGGGGTACTGGGAGGGATTTGCGGGGATCATGTCCCGGGTGCTAAAAACAAGAGTGGTGATGGGTCCAGGGGTGGCAATTTTTGGGGTTTCGGAGGACCCAGGAGTCCAGGGTGAGAAAGAGGCCGATGTTTTGGCCTTTGCTTCCCTGATAGCCCGGCGACTAATACTATTGGCATGGAGGGACTCAAAGCCCCCGAAGACTGGGCTATGGCTTTCAGACATGTCGAGTTTTCTGGGTATGGAAAAAATTAAGTTCGCCTTGAGGGGATCTGTACAGGGGTTCGGCCGAAGGTGGCAACCATTCATCTACTTCTTTGCGGGCGTGTGCAGTATGGTACGATTGAAGTATTGATTCTACGTTGATGTTTGCACATTTTTGCTTTCTTTTTGTTGATGTCTGTTTACAATGCCGAAAAATACCTCAATAAAATTGTTTGTTAAAAAAAAAATAGAGTATCAACCCACAGCAGATTATATACAGCAATCAACAGGTTCAATGAAACAGTGCTGGACCATCTCCTGTGTCGGAAGCCTGTTTCTCGTTTTATTGCATCCAGTTGCAGTCGATGTTAGACCAAAACAGATAACACATCAACTACTACTCTCCTTGACACGAATATTGCAGACATTATAGAAACTCAATTCATACGAAAAATATAATTTACAATAAAAAAACACAACATTTAAACACTATTTTTTGCTTCACTCTTAAAATAACAAAATTCTTGAGGACAAATTCTGAGATCAGCAAACCAGTATTGTAGCAGTAGAACGTACCAATAATTAAAACATTAACAGCTACTGTAGGATATAGAATCATTAGCCGGTCTCATTTTACTAAAATGTTAGTAACAGTTATTGAGTTAAAGGGAATGAGTTTAATTAAAAAAAATGTAATATACAATAATTTATTTTTTGCGAAAGATCTCCAACATTTACAAACAAGCTATTTTTACTATTCCTCTCACCCTCAAAACAATAATAGCAGGAAATTCATTGAGTGCACCTAAACTAGTAGAGACAATGGGTATGCTTGCAGGTGAAAGAATATTACAGCTGAGCCATACGGCATCAAATTTAATACTTCATATCGTTCATCAGTGAAACCAAGTTTACAATGTGCGGCAGTGGCAGATACTGTGCAGCAAGTTAATAAGGCCAGGGGAATCTTGGGCTGAAAGAGTGTGAAACACATCTGGATGCATCATTGAATTTGTACAGGCTATATGTTCATCCCCACCTGGAGCAGTGTGTGAAGCTCTGGTCACTATATTTCAGAAAGGACAGCATGGTACCAAGAAAGCTCAGCTACTAGCTGTCCATCTAACATCCACCTCTCGGCACCCAAGGTGGAACAACAGAAACGCAGTTTGCTTATATACGAAAATCTAGAATTAATAATGAACCTTATTCAGATATTGAGCGTGATCTAACAACCGCGCCAGACACCAGAGTCATGGCCGGTAAATCCCAACTCGCCACGCCTCGCAAAATCTAACAGGATCTCGTAAGATGTCGCGATCCAGATCCCGCCCACAATGGGCAGGATCTGTATTTGGCAAATTTGCATATCAAAGTGAGCTAGCCTTGCCGGATCTACCAAGGCGTTGGGATCTAATCCCTTCGCCTCAGAGATCCCAGCGAGCACCAATAAGCTCTGGTCTTCACATACGGGACCAGGTGGAACTGCACTTAGTGGGGATCTTCCAGATCATCAGGTGCCCCTGGGTGGCTGGGCTCTAGGCAGGATGGTACACCAGCACCCCAAATTTCAACCAGGCACTGCCAGCCTGGCACCCTGGCACTGCCAAGGTGCCCGGGTGGCATTTTGCCCAAGCTGGGGATCGGGACTGTATGAGGTGGGACTTGATGTCCACTTATAGGTGAGTTGGGGCATTGGGGTAGTCCGGGGGTTGTGTTGGGGAGGGGAGGGTCAAGAAATCGGGTGCCGTTTTGAAATAGCGCTCCACCTCAGTGCAGGGAATGGGACTGAGTGCGGCTTTGGCAGGGTGTTTCCTGCTGAGGCCCTGAAATAAAACAAGAGGTCATTAGATGGCGGGGTCTTGGCCCTGTGAGTGCCAGGAAACACCCAGCTAAACGTGGTCCACACTGGGCACTGTTTCCATTATATCACACCCATTTTTATTCCTTTTCGTTCAAAGTGACTTTGCATCCTAAAAATAAATTGTCCTGTAATTTGAATTGAACAACTTTCAGATAACAGGAGTGGACTTCTCAGGTTCTCAGATTGAACCCTGAGAAACATGTTAGCATTGCCTCAATAATGGCAATACGACAATGTGGAATAAAGGTGAGAAGAGGCTAGGTGAATGAATAAATCAGATAAAGATGCACATAATTCACACACATGGTGAAAAATGTTTGGAACAGACTGCCCAGAGCATTTTACATCTTCAGTGTTTATTTCAAAAGAAGCTGGGCAGGCTTCTTAAAGAAAATTAATTGTGGGATACAGACTCAACTGGGTATTCTACTAAATTTTTCAAGTTTATAGACCTCAAAACAGAAAAATCAAAATGGGCTCTTCTACACCCATACTTTCCAATGTTTTGATAAAAATGAGATTATCTCAAGCTCCTTGATCTTTCAGGGTTAAATCCAGATTAAAGAGAAAATGTTGTTTACATAAAGTTGGTAATAAGAGGGGGGGGGGGAAATCAGAAACTAAGAAATGGTGGTTATGATGCTGTTGTTCATATTGTTCACCTGTGGTGTATACCCATTGTATCCGTACAGAGAAGACAATTTGATAGCAACACCTGAAAGATTAGAACAATATTTCAAAATTCCTATGGCACCAGAATATACAACCCCATTTTATGTCAGTTATTGAACAGCAGTTTGTTTTTTAAAAAATGCAGAAAGCAAGCAAACCCCTAGGTACACCCACACCTTTGTGTTCTATACCTTTTCCTATTACATCCAGGAGGACAGGAGGAGAGAGAAGAGATCACATGTCAGTGTTCAGCATTTTCAGCACAATTCACTTTAAAAACTGATAAACTTTTCCTCTCTAACACAAGGAGAACATAACACTCTACACATGGAAGAGAAACAGCAAATCAGAAAGGGTTGGTGCAACATTACATGAAGCATCTCTGTACAAAATGAAGACAAGCAGTTAAGTTACCTCCAACATGTGTAATTATTTACATCAAAAGAATGCAGACAGGTAGATTGCTAAACTTATTGTGTTTCATAATCAGAGAAGGAATACATATATTCAAATAATCATTTAATATCACCAAGAAAAATCGCAAAGTGCTTCCACAAATTACTTTTGGACTACTTTTAACTGAGACAAAAAAGGCATTGGAATTCCATGCAAAGATCCACGGAAGATGACAGAGCAAGTTGTCGATTTTGGTGGGGTTATTTGAGGTAGGAACATTGGCTTGGAATTTTTCCATCCATTCTGTAAAGGTGGCACTGGATCTTTTAATACATGTGAAGAGGTAGCTAGCACTTCCTCTAAAAGACAGCACCACTACAGCATCCCTGAAGACTCCACTGTGCTGTCAGCATAAATTACACAGCCACATCTATAAGGGGCCTTGAACATGCACATTTCTGACTCAGGTGAGAGTGCACAGCATTAAGTCAAGTTGGCACTTCAAGTACAGAGGCAACTTTCAAATGATGAAGAAGGTCGCCCATAACTATTCGCTGCACTCCAAAAGCAATTTATGGTGATGATAGCATTCAGCATGATTTAAATAAAAAACAAGCATTTGTAAATCTCTCACTGGTGTGAGGTGGCATGTTCTTTAAAAATATATGCAACTCAGAGGCCTTGGAAAACCAATGCGCAGCTATAATTCTCCTCTCGGGAGGAGGTTCCAAAGGTCATTTAAAGAGCTTCAACCGGGTAAGATACCAGGACCAGATGGCTTCGGGTATGGGTTTTTAAAGGCGTTTGAGGATTTATTGTTCACCCCTTTGGTGGGTATGTATTGTCATTCTTTTGAGTCGGGGATGTTGCCGCCGACTCTACGTGGGGCTAATATTTCTCTGATTCTGAAGACAGGCAAGAATCCGGAGGAGTGTGCCTCCTTTAGGCCATCATCTCTTTGGAATGTTGACTTGAAACTGTTATTTAAGGTTCTGGCCAAAAGGCTGGAAGACATCCTTCTGACAATCACACGGGAGGAACAGACTGGGTTTATTAAGGAAAGATTTGAGAGTAATAACATTAGAAAGCTGCTGAATGTGACACAGGCTTTTCAGAAAAGTGCACTGGACAGGAGGGCTGAGGGGTAAACTACCGCCCCTTGCTAATTTCCACTTTAGATGGTCCCCCATGGGAGTTAAATATCTGAGAGTTTTAATTACCCTCTTGTCTGGACAGCTATTAGATGTTGATTTCCTTAGATGCAGAGAAAGCATTTGACAAAATTGAATGTAATTATCTGTTTTAAACATTGCAAGACTTAAGGTTGGTGGAGAATTATATTAAGTGGATTCAATTATTGTATCATTGCCCCATGGCAGCAGTGCTATCGAAGGTTTACGGTCATTGAATTTTGGGCTTCAGAAATGGACTAGGCAGGGTTGCCCTCTGTCCCCTTGTTATTTGCATTGGTCACTGAGCCACTGGCAGAGGCCATTAGGTCGGGCCCCTTAGTCACAGGGTTGGAATGTGGGTTGAAGCTGCATAAAATTATGCTTTATGCAGATGATATGCTGCTGTTTGTGTCGCATCCTGACCTTTCGGTCCCTGCCATTATTGGAGTGGTAAATAGTTCTAGTGCATGTTCTGGTTACAAGATTAACTTTCTTAAGTCAGAGGCTATGCTGGTGGGAGGGCTGAGGGGTAAACCATTGCCCCTTGCTAATTTCCACTTTAGATGTTCCCCCATGGGAGTTAAATATCTGGGAGTTTCAATTACCCCTTTGTTTAGACAGCTATATGGGACCAACTTCCCACAGTTTATTACAGCCATTATATGGGACCTGGCTCGGTGATCGGCACTCATGATTTCATGGCTTGGGAGATTTGTGCTAATTAAAATGAACGTATTGCCCAGATTGCTATATCCTCACAAATGCTGCCTATTCTGTTGTCAGCTACAGTCATTAAAGAAGTTAATGGAATAATTAGTAGATTTATTTGGAACAAAAAGAAACCTCACCTCAAATTGGCTAAGCTCCAGTTACTAACTTGGGGAAGGGAGGGGAGGTTACGATGGATCCCGCGTCCGTTAGGCTTGATACTGAAACAGAGCAATCAATTTTCCCTCTATTGGTCTTGTTTTATGGTGACATTAAGGCGGGCTCTGCTAAGTGTGATAATCCTTTTATTATTAATACTCTTATACAGCATGCCGCCTATTCTAAGGGAGATCTAAGCTGCCTTTCGCTCTCTCTCCTCTCCAGGGCAGTCAAGATTTCCCACCCAGTCTAATCGACCATGGATTCGATACTGGAGAGATAGAGGCATTTCTCAGCTGGGAGAAATGCCTCCTTGTCATCCTTCAGCAGCTATATCAGCAATTTAGCATCACAATGCAATCCTTTTTTAAGTATTTATAGCTTAGAAACTTTATCTTCAATAAGATATCCCTGTATCTTGACTCCTCAATTTGCCCAGTGGAAAGAATCCTGAAATCTGTGGAACCTAAACAATTGATTGGTAAATTCTATGATGATTTGAACTCCAGGCTCTGCATCACCACTCTGAATCACCACTCTGAATGCCCTGCAGGCATGAGGAAAGAATTTAGCTATTACGATTGATAAGGAAACATGGGGTAACATATGGGATTATGCCAGTAAACCTTTGGTTTGTAATAAGATGAAGGAGACCCAATTCAAGATACTACACCACACTCATATTACACCTAGCCTTAGACACAGGTTTGATCCTTCCTTATCCCCAATGTGCTTTAAGTGCCAGGTAGTCGAGGGCGACTATATACATTGTCTATGGGCCTGTGTCAAGAATGGTCAGCTGTGGCAAGAGAACTGGAGATGATTTTCATAAATCATAGAATGTACAGTGCAGGAGGCTTTTCGGCCCATCGAGTCTGCACCGATCCCTGAAAAGAGCACCCTATCTAAGCCCACACCTCCACCCTATCCCCGCAATGCAGCAACCCTACCAAACCTTTTTGAGATAGCCTTACAGTCTAATCCTGTATTACTGATTCTGGGTCTCCTGGGTGGGAGAATCACGGATTCCACAGGAAAAAGACTATATGATATACCTTTGCTACTCGTAAGAATCCAGCGGGAGGGATGCCGGGGATGGTGGAGCTGCTAGTTGAGTTTGGGACCTTTTCAGGCTATAAACTAAATCTAGACAAGAGTGGAGATGTTTGTGGTGCACCCTGGGTACCAGGAGGAGGGAATTGGTAGGCTCCCGCTTAAGAGGGCAGGGGAGAGTTTTAGGTACCTGGGGGTGCAGGTGGCCAGGGACTGGGGGACTCTTCACAAGCGTAATTTCACCAGGCTTGTGGATCAGATGGAGGAGGAGTTCAAAAGGTGGGACATGTTGCCATTGTCATTGGTGGGGAGGGTGCAGTCCGTCAAAATGACAGTGCTTCCGAGGTTCTGGTTCCTCTTTCAGTGCCTGCCCATCTTCGTCCCCAGGGCCTTCTTTAGGAGGGTGACTAGCAGTATTTTGAGCTTTGTGTGGGCGCATGGGACTCCGAGAGTGAAGAGGGTTTTCCTGGAGCGAGGGAGGGATAGAGGCGGGCTGGCGCTGCCCAACCTTTTGGGGTACTATTGGGCGGCCAATGTGTCAATGGTGCGTAAATGGGTGATGGGGGGGGGGGGGGGGGGGGCGGTGTGGAAAAGAATGGAGATGGAGTCTTGTAGAGGTACGAGCCTGGGTGCCTTGGCAACGACGCCGCTCTCTCCTAAGAGGTATACCACGAGCCCGGTGGTGGCGGCGACCCTAAGAATCTGGGGACAGTGGAGAAGGCATAGGGGGAAACGGGGGGCTCGATGGAGGCTCCATTAGGTGGAAATCATCGGTTCATCCCGGGGAACACTGATGGGGGATTTAGGGGGTGGTATAGGGTGGGCATCAGTAAATTGAGGGACCTGTTTATTGGCGGGAGGTTTGCAGGCCTGGGGGACTTGGGGGAGCCCAAATTTATCTTCCAAGGGAACATGTTCAGATACTTGCAGGTAAAGGCGTTTGCTAGGCGACAGGTGGAGGAATTTCCTTTGCTGCCCTCACGGGGGGCGATGGACAGAGTGCTTTCGGGGGTGTGGGTCGGAGAGGGGAAGGTGTCTGACATTTATAAGGTAATGCAGGAGGTGGAGGAGTCATCAGTGGAGGAGCTGAAGGCTAAATGGGAGGGGGAACTAGGGGAGCAGATAGAGGATGGGACTTGGGCGGATGCCTTGGAGAGGGTTAACTCTTCCTCTTCATGTGCGAGGCTTAGTCTCATCCAATTTAAGGTGCTGCATCGGGCCCATATGTCTGTGACTCGGATGAGTAGGTTCTTTGGGAGTGAGGACAGGTGCACCAGGTGTTCGAGGAGTCCAGCGAACCATGCCCATATATTCTGAGCATGCCCGGCACTGGAAGAATTCTGGAAGGGGGTGGCGAGGACGGTGTCGAGGGTGGTTGGATCCAGGGTCAAACCAGGTTGGGGACTCGCAATTTTTGGAGTTGCGGCGGAGCCGGGAGTGCATGAGGCGAAAGAGGCCAGTGTTTTGGCCTTTGCGTCCCTAGTAGCCCGGCGGAGGATCTTGCTGCAGTGGAAGGATGCGAGGCCCCCAAGTGTGGAGACCTGGATCAGTGACATGGCGGGATTTATAAAGTTGGAAAGGGTCAAATTTGCCCTGAGAGGATCAGTACAAGGGTTCTATAAACGGTGGCAGCCTTTTCTGGACTTTCTGACTCAAAGATAGGTATCTTGGTCAATAGCAGCAGAGGTTGGGCGAATGTTTATGACTGTTATTGTTATTGTTGGTATTTTATTGCTGTTCGTTGTTGTTATATAAATACAACATTTTTCAATAAAAATTATTTTTTAAAAAAAGAATCCTATGCTCCTGGATTAGTGACAAATATCCTTCTATCCAAATATGGCGCAGGCTGATTATGGCTAGCACCCCCATGGAATTTTTGACATCTGTTCTCTGCTCTAAATCAAATGTGTTTCGTAAAGTATGGGACCCCCATCTTTAATTTGTAGGCTCCACTTTGGCTAACTTGCTTTTGCTAAACCTTCCATGAGCAAATTTATTTTAGTTCAACTCAATTTAATCAATTTCAAGTTGTTAGTTTGAATCGCTACACATTGAGGTGTGTGACTGTATTGGTATCCTTCTGTATTAATACAACTTGCTCTCTTTTCCCCACTCACTGTGGTATCTCATTGTTGGATTGATCAGATATTTAAGCCAGGGCTCTGGTTCCTCAACTGAGCCTGTTCCGTATCTATTATGTAGTGCTTTGCTTGTATTTTTCCTGGCAATAATTCTTACTCTGTCTGTACCCATTGCATCAATGCTTCTGTTACTTGTTGCATTTATTGTTAAAAAATTAGGGGGGAAACCTAATTTTAAAAATATATTTTTAAAAATGCAATATTTTCCCGCCCAGCTACAATTTTATAATGTAGATATTATATTTATCCTAGACGAGCATCGTCACATCACTCAGTCCATTTGGATCAAAGAAATTCTGTACTCGGGAGATGTGATCAATGTAATGTTTTGATTTCCCAGTGGAACAAATCCAAAATACTCTGCAAAATTCATGCCCCAAAGCTAAAATGTAACAACATTTTTAATTAGTGTTAACCTCTTTACTGGGGGAGACAGTAGAATTTGTGGGCAAATTTCCAATCCTGAAATTCAAAATTTAACTGGAAAACAGTAGTGGTCAGCCTACTGGCAAAATATTATCCACAATTACCCAATGTCTAGGGCATTACTTTTCGAAGATTCAATGATATACTATAATCAGAAGGAATGGGGATTAATCCCTTCTACTCTGCTGAGCTCTCAATCTTAAGCGAGTGGTAACCAGATGTTTCCCCACAATGACAGAGTACAAAATTAGAGAAGCCATTCTTGCACAACTCCCTGAAACTAGTTCAAATGTAATATAAGCAGAGGCCTTCTAGATCTCCGCATGCTGCGTGCTAAAGGGTAAAAAAATGGAGGAAGCTCACTGTCTGGAAATTGAGTTTTCAAATATGAGAGACTTGCTTAAGCTCTTTCCAAGAAAACCAGCTTAATATTAGGGTTAATTCCACAGTCAAGTACTGCCTTTAAGGATCAGCATTCACAGGGAATCATCACCCTGCAGCCCATGATTGTGTAACTGTCCATTTCACTGAACAGAATATCATGGCAATTTTCCATCCTGTGTTCCCTCAGATCACCAATTTGCTAGGATTGCCCAAATATAGAATTAGCCCTCTTTCATCGTCCTTGTTCAATTTTTAAAAAATAACTGTTGAAGTGAAATACAAGACAAATTTGCTTCATAAAATTGTAAATGCAGACAGAGTTCCTGAAAATACATCACCATCAGGCCTGAGAAAAGTATTTAGATTATTAGAAGGTAGAAGTATCAATTAAATTCAACAAGCATCTTTAGGTTTTGTTACTTTGACAAAGTTAGAAAGGCTGCAGAAGATTTCTACCTTACCAAATACAAGTGCCAGTCCATGTGATGTTCCCACTGCTATTACATTTGATACAACCTAAAAAAACATAAAGTATGTTGAAAACAGATACAATTAGAAATTGTTTTCAATATGCTCTTTCCTGGTGTATTAATGTTGCATTTCTGGGCACCATAAATGCCATCATTTCTTTTTTTTTTAAAGTGTATTTTATTCCAAACATATTCAAAAGTACAAAGACATTAACCAAAAAACATTATCCACACCCCACAGTTCACAGTTTGTGCAAATGTTTCCCCTTTTCACCCTCTTCCAACCCTCCCTCCTCCCTCCCACCATGACAAATAATTCCTCAACATAGTCATGAACAGTCCCCACCGTGTCTCAAAGCCCTCCACTGATCTCCTCAACTCGATCTTTTCCAGCCGGAGGAAATCACACAGGTCCCCCAGCCAGGCCGCTAACCCCGGAACCCCACAAATCGGCACCATTGGGTCCTGCCTGGCCTCTACCCAGCACAATCTTCAATAGCATCCGGAAAATCCCCTCCCACTATCTCTCCAACTTCTTGCAGCCCCAGAACATATGCGCCTAATATGCTGGCCCTCGCCCACACTTCTCAGACTCAAATGCCACCCCCTGGATGAATCCAACTCATCCTCGTCCGAGTCATATACTCACTATGTACCGCTTTAACTTTAATCAAAATCATCCTCCACACGAGGACGTTAAATTTACCCTATGCATCGCCTCACTCCACACTCACCATTCTATCTCCACACACCCCACCATCCGCCTCCCCCCCCCCCCCCCCAGCTCCTCCCATTTCGCTTTAATTCGCAACACCTGCCCTCCCTCCTGCTCCCCCAGCCACCCGTAAATATCGCCGAACCTAACCTCCACTTCCACATCCGGGAGCAGCAACAGCTCCAGCACGGTATACTCAGGCAGCTTGGGAAACCTGCTCCATTCCTTCCATGCAGAGTCCCTCACTTGTATATACCTGAATTCACTTCCCTTCGGCAGTTCCACCCTCTCCCACAGCTCTTCCAGACTTGTAAACCTCCCGTCCAGATATAGATCCCTCACCAGCCTCACCTCCCTCCACTTCCTGTACATGACATCCATCTCCCCTCGTCTAAACCCATGGTTCCACTTAACGGTGTCAGCATCAACATCCCCTCCATTCTAAAGTGTCTCCTGAACTGGTTCCAGTGTCTCCTCAACTGAACTGCACCACCGGGCTCACCGTGTACCTCCCCGGTGCCAGCGGAAGCAAAGCCATCAACATGGCCCTTGAGCTGGACCCTCTACAGGAATCCCCCCCCCATCCTAACCCACTCTAGCCCCTCTCCTTTCCACCACTGCCTCACCTTCTCCGCATTCGCTGCCCAGTAGTAATGCAGTAGGTTTGGGAGCATTAGCCTCGCTTTCTGCCTCTCCCCCTGTAACAGGGCCCTCTTCACCCTAGGTACCTTCCCCACCCATATAAACGCCAAAATCGCTGCATCCGGTTTCGGTAAAAGGCCTCGGGGATAAAGACCGGGAGGGTCTGGAATACGTACAGGAACCTTGGCAGAATGTTCATTTTAACCACCTGGCCCCTCCCGCCAGTGTCAGGTGCAACGTATCCCACCTCCTAAAGTACCCCCAACCTCTTCCACCAAAGTTGTCAGGTTCCACTTGTGCATCCTCCTTCGTCACTTGAACATCACAAACTTCGGGCCAAATCCAAACCTTCCCAGAATCTCAAACAGGTACCGCCACACCACCAGGTCGAACGTCTTCTCCGTATCCATAGAGACCACCACCTCCAGTACATGCCCCTTCGAGGGGGTCACATTTAATATCTGCCTTATGTTACTGGAAAGCTACGTGCCCTTTACGAAACCCGTTTGATCCTCTACGACCACCTCCAGAAAGTATCCTTCCATCCTCCCCGCCACTAACTTAGCCAACACTTTCACATCTGTGTTTAGCAGTGAAATGGGCCTATACAACACAACACTCCAACTGGTCCTCCCCCTTCTTTGGGATGAAGCCTGGGTCGGTGTCTTCGGTAACTGCCCCATCTCCAGTGCCTCGCTAAACATCCCCAGCACATGTGGTGCCAACTCCGTCGCAAACTCTTTACAGACCTCCGCCGGGTCTGGCCCGCTGCCTTCCCTGACTTCATCCCTTTTATACTATCCATTACCTCTCTCAACCCTAGCGGTTCCTCCAGCGCCTGCCTCCTCTCCTCATCTAGCCTTGGGAATTCCAGCTCATCCAAAAACCATCCCATATCATCCCCTTCCTCACCACCAGACTCGGCCCTCAATAACTTCTCGGAATAGTCCCTAAATGCCTCATTAATCTTCCCCGACTCCGACACTCCTCCCCTTGCCTATCGTCACGTTCAGAATTTTCCTGGACGCGCCTACCTCCATAGCTAATGAGCTAGCATACGGCTCACCTTCTCTCCATATTCAAGTGCCATAATTTCTAAAGACAACAGCACAGCTCCAACCATTCGAGAAATGTCGTATTCCTTCCTACCTCTTTTTAAACTACATTCAAATACATTGCCTCAAAGAAAGTATCAACTTTTGTCTCCTGTTAAGATACCAAACCAAACCCCAATGTATTTTGGGAAACTGGTTGAGAAATCCCAACAATTTTGCAATGCGTAAACTGTGAGGGAAGGATACTTCACTCCCAGGAGTAATTACACTGACAAATAGGGATCTTTTATATTAAAACAAACTTTATACTTAACACAGGATTTAACTACGTAATATCACAGGAAATAGCTTACAATTAACAGTTAAATAATTCTTAACAATTGTAGCAATCCACGGGAGGCAGGAGTTCCGTCACCACACCAATATTTATTTACAATAACGATATTACAGGAGTAGCTACAAACAGTGCTGCTAGCAGTCCAGTCAACTTAAGACTGACTCACAAAGCCTACACAGGTGCTTATATGGGCCCTCGCAATGAGCTATCATTGAGGGAGCTCATACTCCAATTGGCCAACCAATAAAGGAGTCATTACTGTTTCCTCTACTTTTGGCATTTGCGGCGGAGTGTCCGGGAGGGGAAGTCTGCTCAAAGCATCTGCATTTGCTACTAGCGTTCCCGGTCTGTGCTCCAGAACGTATCTATACGCCACCAGTAGCAATGCCCAGCGTTGGATTCTAGCTGATGCAATCGGGGGTATTGACTTGTCTTCTTTTAATAACCCTAATAACGGCTTATGGTCCGTCACTATGGTGAATTTCCGCCCGTACAGATACTGGTGAAATTTTTTTACCGCGAATATCACCGCCAGTCCTTCCTTCTCGTTTTGGGCGTACTTCCTCTCAGCCATCGCCAAGGTTCTCGAAGCATAGGCTATTGGCCGTTCTTCCCCATTCCTTCCTCTATGGGCTAAGACGGCTCCTACCCCGTAGGGGGATGCATCACAAGTGACCACCAACTCCTTCCTTGGGTCATAATGCTCTAGCACATTTTCGGATGACAGCTGTTCCTTAATGTCCCTAAATGCTTGGTTTTGGCGGGCGGACCATTTCCATTCTTGCCCCTTTTTTAGTAGCTAATGGAGGGGTTCTAGGATGGACGCCCTATTTTCAATAAGTTTTCCATAATAGGTTACCAAGCCTAGAAATGATCGTACCTCCTGGACCGTGGTGGGAGCTGGGGCTTCTTTTATTGCCCTTACTCTGTCTTCTAATGGGTGTAAGCCTGATTCGTCTACTTTATATCAGAAAAACACATTTTTCCCTTTTTAGCCGTACGCCTACCTTTGCGAAACGCCTGAGCACTTCCTCCAGGTTCCTTAAGTGTTCCCTGTTTGTCCTACCCATGGTTAAGACATCGTCCAAATAAATCGCCACCTGCGGTAGTCCCTGCAGAATATTTTCCATCGTAGTAGGGTGATCATGGCTCGGCACAACATTGAGGGCCGAAGGGCCTGTTCTGTGCTGTACTGCTCTATGTTCTATGTTCTATGTTCTATGTACGCTGGAATATAGCGCAGGCTGATTGCACTCTGAAAGGTAGCCTAGTATAACGAAAAAGGCCCTTCAGGGTGTTGATCGTAGCGAACTTCTGGGATTCCTTGTCCAGTTTTAACTGCAGGTAGGCGTGGCTCATATCCAGTTCCGTGAACAAAAGCCCACCTGCCAATTTGGCATATAGATTGTCTATTTTCGGGATTGGGTATTTGTCCAGCAGTGCGTATTTGTTTACCGTCTGTTTGAAATCTCCACAGAGACATATCGAGCCGTCTGGCTTCAAAATTGGTACCACCGGCGCTGCCCATTCCGAGAACTGTACTGGTCTGATAATGCCGTCACGCTGTAACCTTTCTATTTCGTCATCTACTTTCTTCCTCAATGCAAAAGGTACCGGCCTGGCCTTACAAAATTTCGGAAGGGCTTCTGAGTCCACGTGCAAAGTTGCTTTGGCGCCTATGATTTCCCCCAAACCTTCCTGGAAGACCTCCGAGTATTTTTGGAGTTCTCCACTCAACTGCCCGCTTCCACTCTGGAAAATTTTCATCCAATCTAATTTTAGGTCTTTCAGCCAGTTTCGTCCAATTAAGCTCGGTCCGGAGCCCTCTACTATCGTCAACGGTAATCTGAGCAATTGTTTCTCATATTCCACGGGTACACGAGTCGTGCCTAGAACTTCCAGGGGTTCCCCCGTGTAGGTTTTATGTTTCGTCGATGTTTTGTTAGGGTTAGTGGCTGGAGTCCATCTTTGATTTTTCTAAATGCTGCCACTCCCATTACTGACACGGCCGCACCCGTGTCTATTTCCATTATTGTCGGCCGCCCGTTCACCCGTGGGGTAATCTTAATGGGTTCTGTTTTCTTCGTTGCAATATTATATAATTGTTCCCCTTCGTAGGAGGATGGGGCGTCTAGGTTGTGTACTTCCCTGCGTCCCCACCTGCTATTCCTCTTTTGCCACCTCCTTCTAGGGTTTCTGTCGCTGTTACCCCACTCTGCCTGGTGCCAGAAACGGTCCTTCTCTGTTGGGGGAGCCTCAGCCGGTACTTCCCTCTGTCTCCAGTTAGTCCTGGCAGACTTTGGGGCAGTTCTGGGGTTTTCCTTTTTCCCTTTATTCCTCAGGCTTTTCCTGAGAGCGGCTATTTGGTAGCAGGACCCGTTGTGGTAGTCCCTCTCGCAGGTATCTACCTCCATTGGCGTGCCCTGTAGTTCCTGCGCCCTTTTCTAGGGACAGTGCGAGCTGTAACGCCTGCCTGCAGTCTAGCTCCGTTTCCACCAACAGGCTTTTCTGTATTGTGAGGTCGTTTATACCACACACTAACCAGTCCCGAAGCATTTCATTTAGCGTCGGGCCGAACTCACATTTTTCCGCCAGCCTTCTCAGGCGGGTCAAGAAATTTGTGACTGACTCCCTGTCTTCCCGCTTCGCTGTGTAGAATCTGTACCTACGCAAAATGAGGGGTGGTTTTGGATCGTAGTGCTCTTTCACCAATTCCGTTACTTCTTGGAAAGTTTTCGTGTCCGGCGCATCGGGATAAGTCAGACTACGTATAATGGCGAAAGCTGAGGGTCCGCACGCCGACAGCAGGATAAGCCGTCTCCTTTCGTCCGTCAGTATATCATTTGCCCGGAAGAAGTAACACATTCTCTCCACATACTGGGACCAGTCCTCAATAGCCGGGTCGAACGCCTCTAACCTCCCAAAAAACGGCATTTTTAAAATGGCAAGGCTTACCCTCCGAATGCGGCAGCGGGTCTCCGCAAAATTCTTAGTTTACCTTGTCGCCACTGTAGCAATCCACGGGAGGCAGGAGTTCCGTCACCACACCAATGTTTATTTACAATAACGATATTACAGGAGCAGCTACAGACAGTGCTGCTAGCAGTCCAGTCAACTTAAGACTGGCTCACAAAGCCTACACAGGTGCTAATATGGGCCCCCTCAATGAGCTATCATTGAGGGAGCTCATACTCCAATTGGCCAACCAATAAAGCCAATTGGAGTTCATTACAACAATAAAAGGAAACACTTTAACTTCCAACTACTCCCCTTCTCCATCTCCAATTAAGCGAAGCCCATTTGAGGTCAAAAGCCACTTGTAAATGAAGTTAGCAAACACAGGGGTACTTGCTGTCCGCTGCATAGACCTGACTTCATCAAAGAGACCCTTTCAAACACAATCTGTTTGTCCTTCTGTGTAGAGAGTTGCTTAAAGCAAAGGATAGAGACGCTTGCAGACACAAGCTGCAAGTCCTTCTGTTGTTTGCAGACTAAAAGCTAAACTGCTTACTACAGACCTAGCTCCTCCCATTAATTACATTATCTCTATCCCACTAACTGACTTAGAACATAGAACATAGAACACTACAGTGCAGTACGGGCCCTTCGGCCCTCGATGTTGCACCGACCTGTGAAACCATCTGAAGCCTATCTGTCCTACACTATTCCATATTCATCCATATGTCTATCCAGTGACCACTTAAATACCCTTAAAGTTGGCGAGTCTACTACTATTGCAGGCAGGGCGTTCCACACCCCTACTACTCTCTGAGTAAAGAAACTGCCTCTGACATCTGTCCTATATCTCTCACCCCTCAATTTAAAGCTATGTCCCCTCGTGTTGGTCATCACCATCCGAGGAAAAAGACTCTCACTGTCCACCCTATCTAACCCTCTGACTATCTTATATGTCTCTATTAAGTCACCTCTCAGCCTTCTCCTCTCTAACGAAAACAACCTCAATTCCCTGAGCCTTTCCTCGTAAGACCTTCCCTCCATACCAGGCAACATCCTAGTAAATCTCCTCTGAACCCTTTCCAAAGCTTCCACATCCTTCCTATAATGTGGTGACCAGAACTGCACGCAGTACTCCAGGTGTGGCCGCACCAGAGTTATGTACAGCTGCAGCATGACCTTGTGGTTCCGAAACTCAATCCCCCTGCTTATAAAGGCTAGCACACCATATGCCTTCTTAACAGCCCTATTAACCTGGGTGGCAACTTTCAGGGATTTATGTACCTGGATGCCGAGATCTCTCTGTTCATCTACACTACCAAGAATCTTGCCATTAGCCCAGTACTCTGCATTCCTGTTACTCCTTCCAAAGTGAACCACCTCACACTTTTCCGCATTAAACTCCATCTGCCACCTCTCAGCCCAGCTCTGCAGCTTATCTATGTCCCTCTGTATCCTATAACATCCTTCAGCACTATCCACAACTCCACCAACCTTCGTGTCATCTGCAAATTTACTAACCCATCCTTCTACACCCTCTTCCAGGTCATTTATAAAAATGACAAACAGCAGTGGCCCCAAAACAGATCCTTGCGGTACACCACTAGTAACTGAACTCCAGGATGAACATTTGCCATCAACCACCACCCTCTGTCTTCTTTCAGCTAGCCAATTACTGATCCAAACCGCTAAATCACCTTCAATTCCATACTTCCTTATTTTCTGCAATAGCCTACCATGGGGAACCTTATCAAACGCCTTACTGAAATCCATATACACCACATCAACAGCTTTACCCTGATCCACCTGTTTGGTCACCTTCTCAAAAAACTCAATAAGGTTTGTGAGACATGACCTACCCTTCACAAAACCGTGTTGAGTATCGCTAATCAACTTGTTCTTTTCAAGATGATTATAAACCCTATCTCTTATAACCTTTTCCAACATTTTACCCACAACCGAAGTAAGGCTCACAGGTCTATAATTACCAGGGTTGTCTCTACTCCCCTTCTTGAACAAGGGGACAACATTTGCTATCCTCCAGTCTTCCGGCACTATTCCTGTCGACAAAGACGACATAAAGATCAAGGACAAAGGCT
Source organism: Scyliorhinus canicula (assembly GCF_902713615.1). Classification (NCBI taxonomy): domain Eukaryota; kingdom Metazoa; phylum Chordata; class Chondrichthyes; order Carcharhiniformes; family Scyliorhinidae; genus Scyliorhinus; species Scyliorhinus canicula. The sequence goes on along the minus strand of NC_052147.1, from coordinate 159,795,790 downwards.
CAGCAATCTCCTCCCTGGCTTCCCAGAGAATCCTAGGATAAATCCCATCTGGCCCAGGGGACTTATCTATTTTGACATTTTCTAAAATTGCTAACACCTCCTCCTTTTGCACCTCAATTCCATCTAGCCTGGTCGACTGAACCTGAGTGTTCTCCTCGACAACATTGTCTTTCTCCAGTGTAAACACTGACGAAAAATATCCATTTAATGCTTCCCCTATCTCCTCTGATTCCACACACAACTTTCCACTACTATCCTTGATTGGCCCTAATCTTACTCGAGTCATTCTTTTGTTCCTGATATACCTATAGAAAGCCTTAGGGTTTTCCTTGATCCTATCCGCCAACGACTTTTCGTGTCCTCTCCTCGCTCTTCTTAACTCTCCCTTTAGGTCCTTCCTGGCTAACTTGTAACTCTCAAGTGCCCTAACTGAGCCTTCATGTCTCATCCTAACATAAGCCTTCTTCTTCCTCTTGACAAGTGCTTCAACTTCCTTAGTAAACCACGGCTCCCTTGCTCGACAACTTCCTCCCTGCCTGACAGGTACATACTTATCAAGGACACGCAGTAGCTGTTCCTTGAAAAAGCTCCACATTTCGATTGTACCCATCCCCTGCAGTTTCCTTCCCCATCCTATACCTCCTAAATCTTGCCGAATAGCATCGTAATTGCCTTTCCCCCAGCTATAATTCTTGCCTTGCGGTATATACCTATCCCTGCCCATTGCTAAAGTAAACATAACCGAGTTGTGATCACTATCACCAAAGTGCTCACCTACATCTAAATCTAACACCTGGCCGGGTTCATTACCCAGTACCAAATCCAATGTGGCCTCGCCCCTTGTTGGCCTGTCTACATACTGTGTCAGAAAACCCTCCTGCACACACTGCACAAAAACTGACCCATCTATAGTACTCGAACTATAGTATTTCCAGTCAATATTTGGAAAGTTAAAGTCCCCCATAACAACTACCCTGTTACTCTCGCTCCTGTCAAGAATCATCTTTGCAATCCTTTCCTCTACATCTCTGGGACTATTCGGAGGTCTATAGACAACTCCCAACAGGGTGACCTCTCCTCTACTGTTCCTAACCTCGGCCCATACTGCCTCAGTAGACGAGTCCTCAAGCGTCCTTTCTACCGCCGTAATACTTTCCTTGATTAACAATGCCACACCCCCCCCTCTTTTACCATCTTCTCTGTTCTTACAGAAACATCTAAATCCTGGAACCTGCAACAACCATTCCTGTCCCTGCTCTACCCATGTCTCCGAAATCACCACAACATCGAGATCCCAGGTACCAACCCATGCTGCAAGCTCACCCACCTTATTCCGGATGCTCCTGGCGTTGAAGTAGACACACTTCAAACCAGCGTCCTGCTTGCCGGTGCCCTCTTTCGAACTTTTAACCCTATCCCTGACCTCACTACTCTCAACATCCTGTACACTGGGACTACAATTTAGGTTCACATCCCCCTGCTGAATTAGTTTAAACCCCCCCGAAGAGCACTAGCAAATCTCCCTCCCAGGATATTGGTACCCCTCTGGTTCAGGTGAAGACCATCCTGTTTGTAGAGGTCCCACCTACCCCAGAATGAGCCCCAATTATCCAGGAAACCAAAACCCTCCCTCCTGCACCATCCCTGTAGCCACGTGTTCAACTCCTCTCTCTCCTTATTTCTTACTTCGCTAGCACGTGGCACGGGTAACAACCCAGAGATAACAACTCTGTTTGTTCTAGCTCTCAGCTTCCACCCTAGCTCCCTGAATTTCTGTCTCAAATCCCCATCTCTCTTCCTACCTATGTCGTTGGTACCTATGTGGACCACGACTTGGGGCTGCTCCCCCTCCCCCTTAAGGATCCCAAAAAACACGATCAAAGACATCACGAACCCTGGCACCTGGGAGGCAACACACCAACCGTGAGTCTCTTTCGTTCCCACAGAACCTCCTGTCTGTTCCTCTAACTATGGAGTCCCCAATGACAAGTGAGGAGGAGGATGGGTGGGAGACACTACATAAGTAGTGTTTCGGGTAAAGCTGTCACTCGAGAACAGCCCCTTCACAAACCACCTTCAACTTACGCTGACCGCACTGCACGTATGCAAATCTCCCCGGAACAGCCAATGACTTATGACTGACTATCTTACTAAGGCTAACAGAACCCTTCAATTATCTAAACCCTAGGGAACTTTCTTTTTATAAACAAAAGTCCATTAGCCCTGCACAAGTAAACAATTAAGTGGATACAATCAATGATTATCCTACTTTTATGACATCTTAAATGCATCTTTCGCAGACACACCACCTGTTAACCCAGAATTGTTTTTATATTACTGCACCAGATATATACACCTTACCCAGGCTTTTGATGACATTACTGCAACAGATACATAATATAATCTATATAAAAATGTCCTACATTCATTACACTCCCATCATGCAAGTTATCCACAGCACTGCTTGTGGTACATTATACAGCATATTGTTATATAAGGAAAGGCAAATCTGGATACTATTTTGAGGGAAGCCTGTCTAAGTGTATGAGCCAGGCTTTTCAAGTCCAACAGTGACAACACCCAGTCTCGCTAAACACTACTTTGCTGGGAAGCTTCACCCATGCATACTGATTTTCAAGCCAAGGCAACAAAATGAACAAAAGGGTATGTTCAGGAAAAGTCAAAGTTAAATTACATTCAATGCCCACTAGTCACAAACTGCAAATATATTTTTTTAATAAATTGTGAGGGCCCAATTATTTTTTTCCAATTAAGGGGCAATTTAGTGTCGCCAATCCACCTACCCTGCACATCTTTTGAGTTGTGGGGACGAAACCCACGCAAACATGGGGAGAATGTGCAAACTCCACACTGACAGTTACCCAAAGCCGGGATCGAACCTGGGACCTCGGTGCCTTGAGGCAGCAGTGCTAACCACTGCACCACCGTGCTGCCCACAAACTTCGAAGATGGCTCCGATTTTGATCAGAGCAACTGGGCAACTAAGGATAGTCATTACCTGCTTAATTTTTTTTCCCCACAGAGTATGTGGCAGGGTTCAAACAAAGAAACAACACTAATTTCCATCTGCACAATGGACTCAATGCAGATTCTGAGTTACAATCTTACCCAATTTTATCATCTGAAATGGATCCAATTCATAGAATGCTCATCTCTACTCACCTCTCAATAATTCCTCTTTTTCTTCATGACATACATATGCAAATTCGACAATATTTTAACAAATATTTAGTCAATATATTCATGTAGGCTTGTATGATTATATATAGTCATGTACTTACAACAGCAGTGGGCAATCCTGCATCTACTCTATCCTGCAAAACAAAAAGTAGAAACTTGATTATGCCGTAGCCTCATCTCACCAACTGGTTGCTGCACTCAAAATCCACCTTGCTTTTCAAATCAGTTACATTTTGACACAACAGCTTGGAACTAAACAGGAAAATGCACAAGTTATATTATACATCAGATAATAAACCATAATTTTCTGTCAAAATAATTAGTGAGGTTAATGGTGGTTGCTGCTATTCATGCATAACAAGGCTCTCCTTCACCATATCTCAATCCAAGTGCTGCTCAAACCTACATTCATGCCCTTGTCAGCTCCAGATTCAACTGCTCCACTTCTCCCTCAGCCGGCCTCAGTAAACTTCAGTTCATCCGTATCCTAAATTTCATCAAATCCCACTCATCCTTCACTCCTATCCACACTGATCCCATTGGTTTCCAGTCTCCCAGTGCCTCAAATGTAACACTTGCATCCTCGTATTTAATTAAGTTCATGATCGCTTCTTTTATTTCTATAACCCACTCTTGCCCGTAAACCCAACTCCCTCAATATGGACTCTGCATTCTTTTGGTCTCTTGCGCATCATTTTCCCTTCCTCCAAGCACTGATGGAAATGCCTCACTTTAAAATTTTCTCCCCAAGTTCCTCTGCCTCTCCATTTTATCCTTTAAGGCCCCATAAAACCAATTATATGGATCAAGCATTCCTCTGAACATCTTAATTCAGAATCCATTTCGGATGATATCTCTGTGAAGTATGTTGCAATGTTTTTTCTGTGTTAAAAGCACTTTTGCAAATGAAAATTATTGTTAATGTTGAACTGGAGTCCACATTCTACAATGTTGCTTTACATAGCAATGTACCATAACCACTGTACCACTCAAGGCAATTATGTTTTTCCTTTTGATTACATGCATGTGAAACGCTTCAGGATTTAAAAGCTCATGATAAATGCAAGTTGCTCTTCATCTGGTCTATTCCCAGCCACAATAAAATAAGGACTTACTTAAGACCAAGATGAGGAGCAATTTCTTCTCTCAGAGGGTCTTTAGTCTTTGGAATTCTCAGTGAGCAGAGGAGTCTGGGTCACTGAATCTATCCAAGGCCGAGACAGATTTCTGTTTGACAAGAGAGGGACCAGGCAGGAAAATGGAGATGAGGCCACAATATCAGATCAGCCATGATCTTATTGAATGGCGGAGCAGTATTGGTGGGATAAATAATCTACTCCTGCTCCTATTTCTTATGATCTTGCAACCTGGCGCGGCCTCTTCCCTCTTTCTGGCCCATAACTATTTGCCAGTGACTATTGCTCAAGCATTGCAATTACAGATATAACAGCAATCTTCCCATCCGAAAACCATGCAATATTGTTTTGAAACATCAAACCTCTAAATTCCTTACTCCACTTTATAGCAGTCAGTGTTTTAGGACATTTAAATACAAGATGCTTTTTCAAAACTGTTCAGCATGACTCTCCTCCTGAGACAGGAAAATGGCCTTCATAATCAAAGCCTTCCATGTCCTTCCATTGAAAGAGGAACCAAATGTTATTTAGCCAAAAGACAAAATAACTCTGTGCCTGTCACCTTCACAGGAAATATTTAAAACATCTTCTGAAAGGCAATGAAATATACTTACTGCTGCAGATACAACTTGCGCAGAAACTCCTTTCAGCACTGACCGCCGCACAACCGAACCATGAATGCTCATGACATCCAAAATTTTTTTCCTTCTGGATGATGCCATTGGTTAATAAAGGAGAGGAAGGAAAAGAAACTGTGAGGATTGCATCTTCTTACCCTTATCTTGTTCGGCTACTACTTGAGTTAAATAGCCAAGCAAATTTTAACCTCGACCTTTTGGAGCAACTCAGCAGCAAGCAAGACTGGTCAAGAGTTGGAACTGCGGGAGTCAATTATGGATATAATTGAGCTGTTTTTACTGATCAGGCCATATTGCAATCCTTTGTTAAGCACAGACAGGTCTGTTAACCTTTAGCCTATATTAGCTTTATTGAGCTTGGAATGTTTATATACCCATTCCCAAAGTCGATTTCTCAGGAAAAACAGAGGGCCACAACCTGTCAGGATGCAGCCCGAACTAGTTGTCAGCAAGCCTGGCTTAGTTTTGTTATTTTAAAAATCCGACAATTAATGTACATGGTTTGTCACCAAATCTGCCATAAAAAGCCATGGTCAATTATGATCAAGGCGTAGACAGACAAAACCAGAAAATGTGTAAATTATGAAAGATAGTAAGAAGTCTTACAACACCAGGTTAAAGTCCAGCAGGTTTGTTTTGAATCACTATCTTTCGGAGCACTGCTCCTTCCTCAGGTGAATGAAGAGGTAGGTTCCAGAAACATATATATAGATAAAGTCAAAGATGCAAGACAATGCTTTGAATGCGAGCATTTGCAGGTAATTAAGTCTTTACAGATCCAGAAAGAGGGGTAATCCCAGGTTAAAGAGGTGTGAATTGTCTCAAACCAGGACAGTTGGTAGGATTTCGCAAGTCCAGGCCACATGGTGGGGGGTGAATGTAATGAGACATGAGGTTTTAAATATAAACCATCATCCCAGATGTTAACCATCTGAACCTATTGATTAGGTCAGTCTTTGACAAACCCTCAGGTATTTATTGTTCCAATATATTAGATTCCAGCTTGTATCCTCACTGCCCAGCTATTGTATAGTCCATCAGAGCCCTTTTATTAACTTTCTAGGTCATTCCATGCTGATGAAGCAGGATGCCCTCAGGAGATAAAATAAAGGGCAAAATTCTCCGCCTTGTGACACCGCAAATGTAAATCGTGATCGGGCAGAGAATCAGGCGTCTGGCCAAAATCCAGGTGTGTGCCAGCACCAATTAGGGAACCATACGAGGGTCCCTCGTTGGTGGCAATAACAAGGTTTGCGCTCCGCAATCGGCATTTACATGCATTTAAATGTGATTAGCGGGTTGGGCACTGTTAGACTCGAAAAAGTAGACAAGGATCCAGGCATGGTAAATTTTGCTAATAGACTTTATTGGAGATCTCAAATGGCCGGGAAACCAAGTATCCCATGTAAGGAGTCAGATAAAACCCATCTCAGCTTTCGGGCATGAGAGCACAGGTTATATATATTTTAGTAGCCTGGCCTCTTCCTAACAAGTAACGTTTATTCAACACCCTCAAGATTTCCATGGTGACGCTATTATCTTTAATGTCAAGGAGTCTCCCGTGACGTTTAGAATTGGTAATAGGTCACGCGTCTATATATTTGCTAGCCAGATCCTTCATCCTACAGGGGAGAAATTAATGGCTTCCAATTCCTTCCCACCAGCTAAATCCAGCAGCTTGGATTCTTACGAAAACAAGGACTCAGTCTCTCTCTCTCTTATCAGCTATCTGACCATGAGGCCTCAACTAGCTTCTTACTGCGAGTCTTAAAAGCTGTACCAGATCATTTTACTTTTATTATGGATAATATGGTCACCACTCCTAATTCACAAAATATTTTATAATGCTTTGCATTAAAGATGACAATACAAATTTACTTGAGGTTATATGGACAGCAGTAAATTGAAGGAGTGTAGGTTAGGTTGATCTTAGGTTAGGATAAATCGTCGGCACAACATCGTGGGCTGAAGGGCCTGTACTGTGCTGTACTGTTCTCTGTTCGATACAAAGTGTGCCCGTAATATAAGTGTGTAGCCATAATAATTTATAATTACAATTTATAAAGGTTATAGAGAGTGAATTCATAACATAAATGTCTGGCATTAATCAGTTTATAATGTGACATTCTACACTACTTCCTACCTGTGTTTTAATTTATACAGTGTCAGATAATAACAATATGCTAAAAACTTGTGCCACTGTATGTTAACCATATACTGTTACAAAATCCAATACAGAGTTGAAAGTAATTTCTTCTTTGTAACACTTATAAGACAGATCATTATGTTAACATCTGTGATTCTAGTTCAGGTCTCTGATATCACAGTCCTCTGCTAATTTCTGTTTCTGCTGATAGCAAAAGCGGATCAGTCCAGTTGTCTTGACGGATTAACACTCCTGTGATAAAAGTCTGTCTTTTATTAGCCTGGTCTCAGGCCTTAAATCAATGGGTATCACAAACAGTATTTTGGTTTAGTGAAGACCTCCTTCAGCTCGGCCACTCGGATAGCACATGTCCTGCAAACCCTGTTGTTATCCCAAACCCAAGCTGTTAATTCAAGCGGAGGCCCCAATCCGTTGCCGCTGAGTTACATCCACTGGCCAAACGGACAAATGTTACTGAGGCAAAAGTTAATTATATTTCTATCAGAAAGCCGTACGTTATTTCTGGAGGCAAATGGAGCAACAACTGTTACTGAGCAGGAACCAATGTCAGACAGCCATGAGCTACACCTGGGCGTGAGCATAGCAGATAAAGGGGGGTCAGCATCCTTAGTTATGTCTGGTTTACATGTTTTGTCCAAAAATGAAGTTCAGCTGAATTAACTGAGACTAACACCTTTTAGGGGCCTCACGGTAGCATGGTGGTTAGCATCAACGCTTCACAGCTCCAGGGTCCCAGGTTCGATTCCCGGCTGGGTCACTGTCTGTGTGGAGTCTGCACGTCCTCCCCGTGTGTGCGTGGGTTTCCTCCGGGTGCTCCGGTTTCCTCCCACAGTCCAAAGATGTGCGGGTTAGGTGGATTGGCCATGCTAAATTGCCCGTAGTGTAAGGTTAATGGGGGGATTGTTGGGTTATGGGTATACGGGTTACGTGGGTTTAAGTAGGGTGATCATTGTTCGGCACAACATCGAGGGCTGAAGGGCCTGTTCTGTGCTGTACTGTTCTATGTTCTATGTAACACAAAATGGAGGAAGAATCCAAAATGGAGGAAAACCCAAATTTCCAATCCTTCAACACAGTATGCTCCGCTCTTCCACAATGCTCTGCTCCTCAAAGGCAGATGTTACACGAGAGTGAATTACTAGACGTATTTACAAACTGGACTGGACACCATGGCTGCAGGGGGGCAGTAGGAGGCTACAAAAAACTGAAAAGTCGTTGAAAACTGTCAGGATGGCTGGAGGTGGCCATCTGAGCTGGGGGCAGTAGCGGGTAGTGACTTGGTGCCTGGTCCATGGACTTGGGGTGCCCCCCTCGGACATTGCTGCAGTCTGTCTCTTAAACGCACCCCTTCGGTGCTGCTTACAGGTTCCTGGCTGCTCTGACTGTTGGGTGATGCCTGTATCCTTTAAATGCTCAGAAGGCCTCTGGTCATCTGGGTGCCCACCCAGGCTGGCCCTCTGGACACCTTCATGCCCCCGCTGTATCATCAAGGGCCAAGCTCAATCAGCTCAATTAGAGGCAGCACAGTGGCACAGTTGCACTCGAGGTAGAGCACAACGTGGCCGGAGAATCTGGGGGAGCCCTCCAGCAGGCCTCCTGGCAGCCAATACGCCTCGCAGGATTCACCCAAGTCCCGTGAAATGCCGGAGTCGGAACTCCGCCCAAAAGGGTGGGACCAAACGCGCTCACCCGCAACACACCGGGAGGCTGCAGCTGAGCGCCAATCAGTGCTGGTCCATACAAACATGGACCAGGCGAAACAGCACCGGGGGAGTGGGGTGAGGGTGCAGCCCATCAGACAAACCTGGGTGGCCAGGCTAAATGCACGATGGCTCCTTGGCCCTCCCCCTGGAGCATTGTCATTGCAAAGATGCCCGGGTGACACTATCAAGCTGGCTGGAGCACTGCCTGGGTGCTAGTGCTAGGATGTCCAGAATGGCACTGCCAAGGGCCAGGGGACGAAGGGGGCCATGCCCATGCAGCAGAGCCAGCAGGAAACTCGCTGAAAAACCCGCCACAAATGAACTTAGAAGTTTTTCTGGAGGACCATGCCATTATTCTCCCAGACGAAGAATTTTGCCCAATTTCTGCAACTCGACATAAATGAATTAAAACAAGTAAAATGTAAGGCCAGTAAGTTTAATTTGAATGGAAAGGATTTCCCCAGAACTATGTAAACTTTTTAAGCTTGAGAGTTTTTTTTGCTGACTGAAAACACTTTGATGTTCCCTGTAAACACTCACCGTTTTAAATTAGTTCTGTCCCCACTATCTGAACTTGCAAGGGACGAGGTTTCACCCGAGTGTGTGTCAATATTATCCATGTTCAAGAGAGCTGGGTCCTCCAATATAAATGATTCATCTTCATCTTCCGTCTGTTTGGTGAGGGGTATCATGGAAAGCGGAGAGAAACACAAGGTTTTACAATCTGTTCAACTTCTTGCCACACCCCTTGCCATTAGTTTCCTTCATTCACTCACAGGATGGGGTTGGGGCATCATTGGCCAATTAAGAGGTAAAATATTACACAAAAAAATTAACCTAATCCTCTTTTAATCCCAGTAGTTGCTCCCCTTCCTATATTGAATGGTGTATACTAATTAAGATAAGGTACAATGCATGACCAGCAAAATACAGGGTGCATACTAGTTAAGATAAGGAACAATGCATTACTAGAAAACTAGTAAACAGGACACATATAGGGGTGAAGAGGAGGCAATGATGACATAAACACAACCATAAATCAATAGATTCAATGGTATGAAAATTGGTACCCTTCACAAATATTGGTCACCAGATTAGGCGCCGTGGAGAGGCAGGCCACCCTGATCCCTGGGTGGGAAGGAGACTGCCACCCGCTGCCGTACACCAGGCCTGGGCCTGGACGCAGGTGGCAGAGGCTGTGAGCGCTGTGGGCCCCAATGCCAGGATCTGCCAGCAGTGCCAGAAAAAGCTGCACAACCTCCTCAGGGTGGTCAGGGTAAATAGCCAGCACCATGTCCCTGGCACCAATCCCCCGTCCAACACATGCACAACCACCCCCTTACCGGAGGGCAACTGAATGCCTCACGTGTCTCCAACACACTTCACTATCCCAAAAACACTCACCTCGGTTGGGCACTTTAGTGAAGAGGATCCTGGGACACTATCTGATCTGCACCACACACATGCAGCGGTACATCAGGTGCAGTTAGGAACCCCAGGGGGGCAGACGATCGGAGGGCAGCCGACCCCAGGGACTAGCTCCCAACCTGATGGATCTCGGCTTCTGGAAATCACAGTCCCATCGATGCTGGAGATGTGCACACGGAGCCGGAGACTACCGGAGGGGTCATCAGCAACCATCTAGCGCCTGCAGGTGCAGCTGAAGGAGTCCAACCACATACAGGGGCAGGAGGCGGCAGCAGCCATGTGTACCACCCAGGCGAACACCACACAGGTGGCATCCACAGTGGAGGCGTTGGGGGGCTGTTATCGACCATGGACCAGGGTGTCCAAGGCCTGGCACTCTGTGCAGGCTGAGGCACAGGACAGGGCTGTCCTGTCACCGGCAGCTATATACCAGGGCTAACTGGCCATTGGAGCAGCACTCCAAGGCTTGGCCCAGTCAGAACAGGTCATGGCTGCGGGGTGTCAACTGCATTTCCCAGGCAGTGGCTGACCTGAGCCAGTCAGAGGGAGGAGGTACAATCCCTGTGCTCCATGGCCGTGAGCACTGAGACCCTGGTCAAGATAAGAGAGGGCCTCCAGGACTGGCAGAGCCATGTGGTGGGAGAGCTCCCGGAGCTCGCTCCCCCATCCCAAGGAGAAGCTCAGGGGTCATTGCGCACTCCGAGGGAAGACGAGGTTATGGATTCTGCCGGTGACAGCTGAGGTGCTGAAACACCACCGCTCACCACTCAGGTACCCGGTCACATCCACATCCCTCTCCACCCCTACCGTACCCCGTCTCCACCCCAAGGATTCAGTAGAACCATGTGATGTGAATGACCAATTCGCATGCAGGGGTCACCCAGGTGAACGGTGGAAAGTGATACAGTGAGCAGGAGTCAAAGGTTGCTAAACGATGCAGAGCACCAGAGTTCATCGCAGAGCGGATTATCAACATCTTCCATCCCATGTTACTGTTATTGCCAACCCAAGGCCCTCACCCTGTGGTGAGGCAGGTCAGAATCACAGAGAGGGTTGCAGGTGTGTGGGAGGAGGGGGGTGGAAAGAGGAGGGTTGTTGCATGGTGGGTGGCCATGGGAGGGTGGTCGGCTGGGAATACTGGGGTTGTGGGGATGGGAAGGTTGCTGTCGGCTTGGTCCCTTAGTCAGCGAACCTCGAGGCGATTCAAGTGACCCGTGAGCGCGGCCCTGGCACACGCGTTGTGCGGCCTCCTGTGCATGCCTGGGCCCATCCTGGCCCTCCCCCACATCCTGCTCATCAGTTGAGGCCTGCCGTTCATCCCCCTCCTCCAGCATGTCGCCCCTCTTGTTGTGCAATGTTGTGGAGGACGCAGCAGGCAACCATGATGTGGGAGACTTTCTGGTGCTATACTAGAGGCTACTTCCAAAACAGTCCAGGAACCTGAACCGCATCTCCAGGACGCCGATGCACCGCTTGATCACAGCCCTGGTTGCGGCATGGACGGCGTTGTAGCTGGTCTCGGCATCGGTCTGTGGCCTCCGGAGAGATGTCATCAAACATGACCGCAGTGGCTAACTCCTGTTGCTCAAGAGCCAACCCCTCACATGGGGGTGCACTTCAAAGGTGTCGCGAACCATCGAGTATGCCAGGATGAAGGCGTTTTGCATGCTGCCTGGGTATCATGCGCAGACCTGCATGATGTACATCTTGTGATCACAGACCAGTTGCATGTTCATGGTACCCTTTTCAGTTTGTGAAGACCGCCCTCTCATGCATCGGTCACCCTAAGAGATCATGTGTCCCGTGGATCACCCCCTGAACGTGAGGCACCCTGGCGATGGCGGCAAACCTCCATGCCCGGGCATCCTGGTGACCTTGGTCCACATTGAAGATGAAAAATTGTGCCGACCAGGCATATAGGGCCTGTGTTGTCCATGGATGTGCACTAAGATCACACTTGACTCCTGGAAGAACCCATGAGTGAAAAAGTTCAGGGCGACTGTCACCGCAACCTTGCGTGCTCGTGTAGTACTATGCAACCACGGGCCAAGATGGCTCCCTTGCAGGCTGCAGTAATGGCGGTCCATGGCTGGACACCCTAGTCCCAGGGGTCACCCCGTCGCCACAGCCATTCCCCTGCTCACCCGCGACTCCCCTCGGCCCTGGCAGATACCACCCTCCTCCCCCAGCTAGCCATGCCAGCAACAGGACCGGCAGCCCATGGTCGCGCCTCAGGGAACATGACCTACCTCTGCTCTCCCCCTCAGCAGCCACTGCGCCTACTTCCCGATTTTTAAAATCACAAGTGAAGCTCACCGTCAGTAATTCCTCCTGGCGGAGGTTGCGCATTGCGGGAGCTCCAGAGAATACTGCGATGGGCCCATTAATGATATGCCAACGGCGTTTACTTTACGTACGGTGTAGAATGCATTCACTCCACTGTTGAGACATCGGAGCATGGAATTCCACCGGGCACCCGGCACCGGCCTTGATTTTCAGCTTATCCGTGATTCTCGGCCCAATTGCGTTTGCCGATTCTGGCGTGGCTGGACAGAGAATCCCGCCCAGGGTTTCTCTGATCACGAGACATATATCTTCCTGGGTATGCAGGGACGGTGGTACTCCTGTGTGTCACTGCCAGTTTACCATAGCTGGTGAGTGATACTCAACCCAGGCAGCATGGTATTGGAACCTCAGTATTACTGTGTAACTACATTAATTACAAGTAACATTCATGCCACATAAGTGCCAGGCAATGGCTATCACTAGCAAGACAGAATCTAACCACCTCCCCTCGATATTCAATGACATTAACATCACTGATTCCCCCACTATCAACATCCTGGTTACTATTGACCTGAAACTGAGCTGGACCCAGCCACATAAACAAGAGCAGGTCAGGCTAGAAATTCTGAGGAGAATAACTCACCGCTCGACTCCCAAAGCCTGCCCAGCAGCTACAAGGCACAAGTGATGGAATATTCCCCACTAGTCTAGATGGGTGCAGCTCCAACAACACTCATGAAGCTCAACACCATCCAGGATAAAGCAACCCACTTATTTGGCACCCCTTCCCAAAACATTCACTCCCTCCACCACCGGTAAACAGTGGCAGCAGTGTGTAGCATCTACACCAGGGGTGGGCAAACTTTTCCGTGCAAAGGCCACATTCAGAAATTCACAATTTTAAAGGGCCGCATAGTATATTAAGTAAAATAATTACTTCACCCGGTTATGATTCTGGGCGCCTCATATAGAACATAGAACGGTACAGCACAGAACAGGCCCTTCGGCCCTCGACGTTGTGCCGAGCAATGATCACCCTACTCAAGTCAATGTATCCACCCTATACCAGTAAGTAACCCAACAGCCCCCCCCCCCCCCCATTAACCTTAAAAAAAAAATTAAAAATGTAAAAAAAAAAAAAAATTTTTTTTTTAATTCTTTTTTTTAATGACTTGGTGGGCCGCATAAAGACCTTTGGCGGGCCGCATGCGGCCCGCGGGCCGTAGTTTGCCCACCCCTGATCTACACGATGTACTACAGTAACTCACCAGGGCTCCTCCAACAACACCTTCCAAACCCACAACCTCTACCACCCAAAAGGACAAGGGCAGCAAATAAATGGGAACGCCACCACCTGGATGTTCCTCCCCAAACCACTCACCATCCTGACTTGGAAATATATCACTGTTCCTTCACTGTCGCTGGGTCAAAATCCTGGAACTCCCACAGTAACAGTACTGTGGGTGTACCTACAGCACATTAACTGCAGCGGTTCAAGAAAGAGGCTCACCAGCACCTTCTCAAGCAGCAATTAATAATGGGCAATAGATTCTGGCCTAGCCAGCGAGCCCCACATCCCATAAAGAATAAAATATAAACGTCTTTTGGAATACTTACCTTATATTTAACACTTACGAGTACTGCAAATACAAACCCAGATTTTCCATTTTATGGGTTGGTACCCACCTCCAGCATGTCAGAACTTTCACCTGCCATCGAAATACACCCCAACACCAGGCAGTTTGTTTGGCTTGGAGGGGCAGGGGGATCACTGAACGATCCTGCAAGAGTTGGATGCAGGATTTTACCACTGGAGGCTCCAGAAAACTGCCACAGAGTGGCAATTCTTATCAGCCTCTGACCAGCCAGTCAGGTCTACTCGTTCCCAGCTGAATTTGGCACTCTAGCTAAAGTAAGTATTTATTTTGAAGTTTAAAAGTTAAATATTCCAAATTGCACCAAGGAAATGATGGAAAATGGACAATAAATCTGGCCAAAGCCTTTTGGCATTCTGAGGAGGCCTTCTCCACACTTTAACCTTTCTTTTAATAATAATAATCACTTATTGTCACAAATGGGCTTCAATGAAGCTACTGTGAAAAGCCCCTAGTCGCCACATTCCGGCGCCTGTTCGGGGAGGCTGGAACGGGAATTGAACCCGCGCTGCGGGTCTTGTTCTGCATTACAAGCCAGCTGTTTTAGCCCATTGTGCTAAACTAGCCCCTAGATGCTGCTTGGTCGACTGTTGATCTGGTTTAATTTTGGATTTTCAGGCTATTCTGATAGAGTTCCATTTCACAATTGCTTTCCAGCACTTTGTCAACCCTCTTCCGTTTACAATTCCCCAGGGCGCAGGCCCACAATACTTGGTGTCCAACAGTTTTTAAAAATATGTAATTATCTTATCTAAGGACAAGGCTTACCTCATTCAATATGCTTTCTAGGGTAGGTGGTGTATCAACTTGGGGAATATCGAACTCCTTGTCATCAATCTGCGTGGAAATAAATGAGAAAGTGATTTTTTTCTGGATGCAGTCACGCCTGAATAAGTTGATTACATGTAAAGCACAAACAAGGTGAGCAATCTAGCTACTTTTGTAATGGACAACTCTTGTATTAAAACAGTGCATGACAAGTTTTTTGATACTATTTACAAACAGTGAGATGAGCCAGACCACAGGATGATGGTGCGCCACTTTTACATGTGAAGGAGGTGGAGCCCCCACCACAATAATTCCAGCTTTCTGTGAAACACTTGTATCTTACTGAAAAAGGCCAATCAGGTTAAACGTTCCATCAATAGAAAAATCTATGTGATAAAATCCACCTTCAGGAATGGTGTGATTACAACGAAATGGGCAGGGTTTAGCAGGTCTGTTAGCCCCGGGGGCAAATCTCGTCATGGCCGCAAAAAAAACACAAAAAGCCAACTCGGGGATTTCGACCTGCGAGATTTCCGATCGCAATGCTCCTGGGCCCTCCCCAGTGAAGTGTTTACACCCAGGAAGAGCGCAAAGCTGATTTGCATCATTTTGAACACATATTTTAAAAATATTTTATTCCAAACGTAAACAATAACAACAAAACCACATGTCCGAGAGGGAGGAAGGAGGCGAGCACACGTCTCCACCTGGTACCAGGGAGTCCAAAGGAACTGAGCCTACTGCCCATCGCCAGAGGTTGGGATGGAGGCGTGGTGTTCAAGGGGGTTGGGGGGGGGGGGGAGGTGGAGTGCATGGCTCGGGGGGGGGGGGGTTTAGGGACCTTAGTGATGGGGGTTCGCGGCTGGTGTGTGTTGCCCAGAAGCCTGCTTGCTGCCTGTGTTGTTTAAACATTTCGTACAGCACTGTGTCAGTCTGCTGCCTGCTTTTTTGTAAGTTAGTTAGCTGTTAGTAGCATGGGAATATGTCTGTGCGTGCGGGGCTCGTGAGCTTGGCGGGGGGGGGGCTTTGCCTCAGGGGCTAAGTGGATGAGACCCCGCCTGCGGGGTTGAGGGAGGGGCGGTGACAGAGGAGTGGTTGTCCAGGAGTCAAGTGTAAAAACGCCTGACAGCTATGAGATCTCGGGATGATGCAGCCTGAGTAAGAAAGGTGCCGAACAGTATTGCCTATCCCTGATACAGAAAGTAATTGTGTCCTCCAACATTCCTGAGCCTCATGCCTGTCAAACTAAATGTCTCTCATGAGTTAACCCTTAACAATGTCAGCTGCCCACATTCTCAAAGTCAAGGAAAGGGCTGATAACTCATGGTTCAAGGATAAACACTTGGGTGCACAGGATTGAGGGACTGTGTCTACATAAATGCCGGAACCCAGCGTCTACCGTTGATGATCCATTAACCCTCAAGGTGGACAGAACCATCTAGTTGACCCTGCCCATGAGCGATGGGCAACCATTGAAACCTTTTGTCAAAACCCGGAGTGCTGTAGAATCATAGAATCCGTACAGTTCAGAAGGACGCCATTTGGCTAAGCGAGTTTGCTCTGACCCTCTGATGGATAACCCTACCTCGGCCCGTTCCCCCGCTATTTCCCCGTAATCTCTCGCAACCTTCGGACACTAGGCGGCAATTTAGCATGGCCAATCCGCCTAATTTGCATATCTTTGGACTATGGGAGGCAACTGGAGGAAACCCAGACAAAGGGAAAATATACAAACTCCACACAGTCATCCAAGGTCGGTATCAAACCTGGGCCTCTGGCGTTGTGAGGCAACAGTGCTAACGACTGGGTCACCGCAATTATTATGGCAGATTCATTCTGAATGTGGCGACTATCCTGGCCCCAATCATTTTTTTAAAAATTTGTTCTCGAGATGTGTGCATCGCTGGCTGGGCCACCATTTGTTGTTCATCCCTAATTTCCCTGGA